>NW_023604861.1:79063831-80263831 GCF_014898055.3 Talpa occidentalis | reverse complement strand
TGAGTTTAAGTCACAATGAAACCATCCTGGAGATCTTCTAGGCCTGGTGAAGAATAAAAAGGGGCTAATCTCCTACAGAGGCTGCAGGATCTAGCCAGCATGTACCTAAAAGAACTGGGACCGTATTCATGGAATTGATTCTGACCATGCTTCATCAAAGAGAGCACACAACATAGGGTTGTATAAAGGAGAGTTTGATTTGGGATGCTCTCCTAAGATACAGAACTTAATGTCCTGGCAAGAAATCTGAGAGATGGTTTGAATATAATAATAGGATGGCTCTTAAAAGTACATTAGGTGAGGTAGAAAAGCATGATTGTCATGGTAGTTGAGTTTGAAGGAAAGGATTAAAGACTCAGATAAGTGCCCATGTTAGAGTGGCTATATTATCCGGGACAGAAAACTAACCAGAGGACTGTGTCTTATGGGAGGTTCCACAGGATACACCATTTTTTAAAAAACAGTAAGGGAAGCTCTGGTGAGAAAGGCATCAACATCACTAGGAAACTCCACAGCAGCTCAAGTTGATGGTAGGAAATGACAATGCAGAATTGGACTCACTGTTAGCAATCGGACCCTGAAACAAGGAGGTCAGGTAGAAGGGCTTAATAATCAGAGACAGACAGATGCAATTATCGTAATGACTGGCAGGCATTATGAGACTGTGATGAAGATATTTAATAGAACATGGCATCCCTCAGGGAGAAACAGATAGTAGCCAGTAAGGATACTGCTCAAATGTACAAATAAACAAAATTGAGGAAGGATGATTAGGAGACTGGGGGCAATCACCTATTAAAAAGTCACAAATATCTCCTAGTTTCCTAACCTGATGAAATTTTCTGACCCAGAACCTATTGCTAGAAGGAGAGATCAAGTCCCCAGAAAGAAGGACTTGGCAACACCATGGCAAGAATATACTAATGATAATTCCCGCGGTTTGTCCCCAAAGTGACCCACATCCATTTACTCAAGTAACAGTACAAAGGGGAAGAGGGAATATCCGAACATTCTGAAGGCTGTTGACTATTTATTTCAAGTTGGCATTGATAACCTATGGATCCCAAGTGTGGTCATGACCCCTCCTTCTCTCTGTTGTAGTAAGAGCAGATGGAGGTCAAGTAAAAAATAGTCTTGGCTCAGGTAGATCTTACATTAGGTCCATTGGGACCCAACTGATAGCCATTCCCCATACCCTGAATACTTGGAAAAGATGTGCTTGGTGATTATGGCAACCTCTAAATGGATCCTTGGCCCCCATGGGCTAAGGCTATCATAATAGGGGAAGCTGAAAGGAAATCTCTGAAACTGCCCCCTTTCTTGGGCCAACATAGTATTTAAAAAACCTGCATCTCCGGAATGGGGAGTGGTGGGAGACTGGCAGAACTTGGTGCCACCCTTCAAAATCTAAAGGTACCTGGGTGGTCCTTGTCTTAATCCTATTTAACTCACCAAGCTGACTCTTAAAATCCAGACAAGTCCTGGAAAATGCTTGTAGACTATTGCAGACTCAAAGAAGTAGTAGCGCCAACTGCTAATGGGGTATTTTTGCTAGAACAGATTGACACACCTTGGATACATGGTATGAGCTCATTGATTTGACAGATGCATTTTCCCCCATTCTTCATATGGAAGGGGATTGGTGGTATTCACTTGTAATGGACAAGCACATCTTTTCCAATTATTCAGGGTGTGGGAAATGGTATTACAGTCTTTCCCTAGAGCTTTGTTAACTTATGCATTCTCTGTCATAGTATATTCAAAAGATACCAAGAGTGTTTGGTAGAAGATTAATGTGTCTTGAGTCTGCTCGCTTAGCTGAAAATTCAGATTTTTCTAATAGAACTATGGGAAGAGGGAACAGTTTACCCCCAAATAACTGAAATGTCCTTCACTGGGAATGCCCTAGGATAAATGCCTGTTGCCATAGCCATTGTGGAGAGGCCCCATGTTTCTGATGGAGGAAGTTGGAATTGCCAACCTTGAGACTCCTGATTTTGAAATCAAGGGATAAGAGAGTGAGGTGGGATGTTAACATTTTTTTTAAAGAATTTATTTATTTTTTTAAAGATTTATTTATTTATGCATACAAGAACTGGGGTACAAGCTAGAGATGTGGAGGTGATTCACCAGAGACAGAGCGGGGGACAGAACAGGCAGACTGACTGAAATACACTGCTGAGGGGAGCAGTGGGTGAGACAAGAGAGGTCTGCTGCACCATTGGGGTTGCTCCCTGGCTTACCTAGGATCGAAATCATGCTGCAGAGGCTGTGCACTGCTTCATAGTGCAGTGCTTAACCCTTTGTGCCGTCTGGGAGGCCGGGGATGTTAACTTTAGAAGAACAACTTCAGGTGGATATTTTGGGTCAGGAACCAAGAAGTAATTAAGTTTCAATCATTTAATGGCATGGGCTTGAGGATTGCATGTGTTTTGGAAAAACAGTTCATCTTTTGGATGTCTACATTAAGCACATTTCAACCACTTCAGGTTATCTCTTAGCGTTGTTCACAATTTAATATTTTGCTTTATATCTTATTCTAGTCATTGCTGTGGTGAGCAAGTCAGCACAGATTTGTACCTCTGTCATGGGTACAATCTTCAGGGATACACTGGGCTTCTCATTGTGTGTCTCCTCTGTTGCAGAGGCATGGGTTTCCTTTAGGAATCGGTTGGCACTCATGCAAGTGTGATCCAAAATTGCTCCCCAAGACAACCTTGACCCATGGATCAATGCTTCATCTTTTCTTTCTTCGTGAACAATGCAGGCATCATACATGGTCCCATAGTGTCCAGAACCAAGTTTCATGTAACAGTGATCAGTTCGATAATGAATCCTTAAGTGGCTCTTTTCTCTTCCTTCCCTATTTCTTCTTGTTTCCACTGCTACCTCCTGAGATCAACTAAAGACCTTGCACTGAAATCTTTGTTGCAGATTCTGACCTTGGGGGAATGCAGCTTATGTTTGTAACATGATAGTCTCGTGGGTGCTCCCAGCCAGATGTTACCAGGAACTACACGTTAGCACACAATCTGCATTGTGTGTGCATGTGTCCTTTTCTGTACTCACTTGTTTTCTAAGTTACATAAAACAAGACAAAGCAGGTCAAGTTTCATTTCAAACAAGAGACATATTGAGGAATAGTAGCACTGAACAATTTTTGATTGGTCCTTATTTCCAAGGTCCTTATCTGTCCTAAGTGATTTATATACATTATTTAATTTACTCCTCAACTTAATCCTGGGTGGGGTGGTGGTGATCAGAAGCACTGTTGCCATCCTGTTTACATATAAGGAAACCAAGAATTCTACTAACTTGCTCTAAGTGTTGTGGATGGTGAATGGTGAAGGAGGCCATGTGATTCCCCTGTCTGATACCAGATCAGAGCTTTTAAATATCAGAAATCCTAAGATGCAGATCAATAATACTAGGCCCTGGGGGTGATCAATGGCCTTTGATCACCAACATTTAATGTGCAAGTAGTAAGAATGGGATTGCACACTGATTCGATTTTTCTCATGCAGCTCAGAGAGAATAGCTGGACCCCTCCAGCAGGATTGGAAGGTCTTATTCATCAGGCAGGTGAGGGTCAGAGAATGGGGCCATTTTGGCCTCCTGTCTGGCTTTGTCTGATTGCTGGAAAAGGGTGAGCACTGTGAGGTTTATTTATGGTTATATATAATGTTTATGATTATTTATGATATTAGTAAATAGAAGGTTCTGCCTGGTAATTTATGACTGTTCCTTGGGCTTTTAATCTCAGAGATGGCCTTAAAAATAATTTCAGTCTGTCATTAGAGGACAAATAGATGGTGTTTGCCATGTCAGGCTTTAAGTAGGAGCGGCTGGTAACACCTGGGAAACAAAACAAATAGGATTAGGTAATTTACAAAAGTGCTTCATTTTTCAAAACCTTCTCACTTTCCTCACTTCTTCATGTTATACTGAAGGATAATGTTTGTCTTAATTAGAAGAAACAGGTCATGACTCCAACAGCAAACAGATCCATTATTCTTCAAGAAATGTTAATCCTCCAGCCCGAGGTCAGGCTGTAAGGATAAGGGGTGCACTGGGAGAGGGTTCATCTTTGCTTTAAACTGTTGTTGAGCAAACATTTCCTTCTCCCAATCACAATCAGCTTCCATAGCAACCCAAAAATGTCTTTCTGAGGAGTGTATGCAGAATCTAGACCTTAAATCCATCTCGGGTCTAATAGTTTGGACTGAAATCTTTGAGGGTCCTTTGATAATAACAGTCATACACATTGCATTTGCTCTCCAAAGCTAGGATCAACCAAACAAGCAAAAGGTGACGTTTTTTCTTTCAGTTGTCTTTTTTCAAAGCTTATAGTTATGACTGTATCCTGCAGTTTGTAATAGGCATATAAATTTTTGTTACAATGCATGGAGTTATTTTCATGAACCAAATTTATTAATTTGGTGGGACTCTGATCCCAAATGAAAATGAAATAAGAACTGAAACAGGGCTACAGCCATCCAAGGACAGTGCCCAAGATAGGGCAGGCCACTGTTTGTGGATTTTCATCCGCATGCACAACTGTAAGACCACTCAGGCTCAGGGAACAACAATAATGGGTTTTATTTAACAAATGGGGAAACAAAGCATTACTAAGTCCACATGTGGCTGGCTTTCTCACTCTAGATAGTGTCTACAGTGTCTAGATGTCCCAGATGAAAAGCCACTCATCCAAGATGGCTCCATCTACTGAGGGCCTGGAGAGTGTGCTGCGCCAGCAAGCAGTGGCCTGGGATAAAAGTCATGGTAGCAGCCGAAGGTATTCACAGGTGGGGCTGCTAGGTGACACTGTAGCAGCCTCAGCCACAGACTGAAGGCCAGGATGAACAGCACTGCATGCTAGACCAAACAACAACTGAGGCAGCAGCATTGAGATGGTGCCAGATGATCAGATTAACAGCTCTTTGAGACTCCCGGCCTAGGGCCTTTGGTGTTCTTTTCAGGTGGTGGCAGCAACAGGACTGGAGGCAGGTGCAGCCGCCCTGTCGCTGCAAAACACTTTGGTTTCTCTCTTTGGAGGCCAGCTGCTGGAAGCCGCTTCTTTCTTCTTTCCAAGGCCAGGTTCTGAATTGGAGGAGCCCTGGAGTCTGGGGGATCCCAAGATGCTGCCTGTGCTGCCTTATATCCTCTTTTTGAGTCCCCCACCCTAGTGATAGCTCCTGATTGGACCATTTAAACTGGCTGGTGCCCAAGGGAGGGGCTGCTCACAAGAAGTAACTTTTCAAGTTTTCGGATAAAACCACCATGTTTTTCCAGTGGCTATGCTGATTAGGTGATGGTGGGTAATGGCGGTCTTGCCCTATTGGGCCCCTGTATCAGAATCACAGGTGCAAAAGCAGTAACTCAGGACTTATGTGTCCTTGCACAACTTCCTTTGACTGTGCCCATGTGCTAGGAGTGGAGGGGAATTAAAAGATGAACTGGATGCAGGGCATGTCATCCAGAAAATTACAGATTAATGGAGGGGGATAATAACAAATATATCCGAAATAATTAAAATATGAAATAGAGTCAAACTTCATCACCGGTGGTTTGTTATAGGAGCTTAAGGGCGAGTATTTCTAATGGAAAGGATCCAGCAAGTCTTTGTAGAATCCTTTGGATTTAGTCTTAAAAGGAGTGTTGATGTTGAACGCTCAGGGGTTGGGCTGGGTAGGCTATCTGAGGGAAGGAGCAGCCTGTGCAAAGGCAGAGGTGTGCAAGTGCCAGTGTGTGTGGGCAGTAGTGCACGGAGTGTGAGAGCAGTGCAGAGCTCAGGGAATTGGGAAAAGAGGGGGAAGGATTTGCCTCTTGGATGAGGAATTGTGGAGGAGCCCCATGGATGACTTAATCCTTTGTTAGTCAAGGCTGGGAGTTATTCATGGTCACATGGCTGGCAGTTGGCAGTAAGGTGGATTTTGGCCCCCATGGCTGAGTTTTCAGTCTAGTAAGCTTCTTCTTCCTCATTTCAGAATAGAAGTGATCTTTGACTTTGTTTTGTTTCTGGCCATCTATGACGGGTTCCTGGGGAGCCCATTTTGGGAGGGGAAAGGCACGAAGATACTGAGGGTTTTATCTTGGAAATCTACCAGCTTTGTGGTTAACTGTGAATAAGTTTACTCTTGCTTTCCTCCCTCACCCATTAGGATACCAGTTGGGCCAGGTCTGAGCCAGTAAGGTCTTGGTAATAGGCGCGTGGCTGGGGGTATGTGTGTGTGAGGGAAGGTTGTGTGTACGTGCAGATATGCCTGATGTCTCTGTACCAAGGCCAAATATGAATCAGCTTTGGACTTTTGTTCACTCAACTTGACACGGGCAAAAAGCCAGCACAAAAAAGAGTTTTTACTTTGCTCTAACGTGTGTTTGCTTCTGGGCTTAACTGGAGCTCAGGAAACAGCAAGTATTTCATTGACTAGGAAAGCCTTTTCTTGAATGTGGCCACCTGCTGGCTTAGCTGACAGATAAAGGCAAAGCATTCATGGCACTCCCATATTGGAAGGGGCCTCATCTGCCACAGGCTTCCCCTGACAGCGGCTAACTTCCTGGAGCTGGCTGATGAGCACCTCTCAGGGTTAGACTGTTGGTCAGCAAATAGTAATTGAGAGCTTAGTCTTTGCCAGTCAGGGATGCTGAGAGGATAAAGTGGGGGAAATCTAGGCAAGGGATTAACCCAGCAATAGAAATGGTAGCTTCCACAGTGTGGAGCACCGTCTGAAGCACTAGAAATCCAATGTGCAGGAATGTCCTGGTGGGGGCGAAGCTTCATTTTCCTCGATTCGACTTTGTGGAGTCCTTTTTCTTTCAAAGCCCTCGATTTCAGTTGACATCATCCTTATTTTACAAACTTAGCACCTAGGAAAACAACTGGAATTGTACTAAATCTGACTTAGTTTTTCTGTTAAATCCTTCATGTGTTTTGTGATTTTTTTGGTGTATGGTCTTCTAAAATGCAGTAATTACTTCTTTCCCTATTATTTTGGCCTGGCTTGAATTTAGTGTTTGTATTAGTTTGCTAGGGTAACTGGAATAAACGACCATAAATTGGGTGGCTTAAAACAATAGGAATTTATTCTCTCACAGTTCTGGAGGTTTAAAGGCTGAAGTGAAGGTGTTGGCAGAGCCAGGCTCCCTTTGTTGCATGCAGAGAAGTCCTTCCTGCTTAGTTCCAGCTTCTACTGGCTCCTGGCAGCCCTTGACATTCCTTGACTTGTAGATGCATCACTAATCTCTGCTTCTCTGTCATCACATGGCTTCCCCCCTGCGTGTCTTTGTGTATCAAGGCTTTTTATAAGAATACCAGTCATTGGACTTATGAACCACCCCAATATAGTATGACCCCCCTCTCGACTAATTATACCTGCAAAGACCCTATTACTAAAGAAAGTCAGGTGAGGCTCCAGGTGGACATAATTTATGCGGGGTATTACTCAACCCAGAATAATATTCATAAAGTGATTTTAGAAGAGAAGGAAGGATTATTCCTAATAGATGATAAAATTATTTAATTGTCTTCATTATGCATTTTATCCCTCTGAATGCTAGACTACCTGGAGTAATGGGGGTGCAGACTCTAAAGAATTGGGGAGTTAGTGTAGGAGTTCACAAGTGTGTGGTGACTGGGGCCAGGTGGCATGCTGCTCCAAGCTTGGCAGTGGCAATCACTGGTCAGTTTTGACCAAATCCTGCTGGTTCATCACAGTTCTTTCCACCCTTCCAAAAGGAGGTTAAAAGGACACATTTGTGTATTGGCTCTGACATTTATGACAGATGTAACTTTAAACAAATCACATAATCTCTTTGAGCCTCAGTTTCCTTACCTGTGAGTTAGGAATAGCAATTATTCCAGTCTTTCCTGCATCCACAGGCTTGTGGTAAAGATCAGGTGAGAGGAAATGTGAAAAGTCCTTGCCAACTTCCTGATGATCATGTCTGTGCATCTGAAGTGAGGGTGACCTTTCAAATCCATTCACTTCCTTGTTTTAAACCATCTAATTGCTCCTTCATGTTTATGATAAAGCCCAGGCTTGTTAACACAGCTTCAAAGGTCCTGTAGAATCTGGTGCCAACATACATTTTCAGCCTCAGAGTGGTTAAGTTCTACTCCACACTGAGTATAGACTTCCCTCTACAAGTCCTCTCTTCCAAGCACCTTCTCTAACTATCTAGCCCACGCCAGACAGTTCATTTTCTGGACCACCTAGTTTAGCATTTGATTATATTCTGTCTTGCATTATCCTTTGATTCTTTCTTCTAATCAGGTGAAATCTGTAGACGCGCAATAGATAAGAGCAGAGAAGTATAGTTGAAGTAGGAAGGTCTCTCCTACTCATCTTTTATTTTGGTGTTCTGTCTTTCTCTTTCTATGCCTTTCCCCCCACAAGTTTGGCTTGGTGGAGTATTGCTTGAAAATTACTGAATGGCGTTTAGGTTCAGAATATAGAGGTATTCTCTTTCTCTCTACTTCCTCCTCAGGCAGCATTAACACTACGGTGAAGAATTAAAAAAAACAACTATAAATGTATTAAAAAATAAAAGGACTAAGTGTATATGTGGGGTAGCAATGATTGATATCAATCAACAGATCTCTGCAAAGCAAACACATATGAAGAAATAACTGGTCAATCAAACAGTACAATCAAACAGTGATAGGAACATGCATTGGACTTTTGCAAAAGGAGAACATCTGTTGCTTGAAGAATGATAGGGAAGCTCTTCTTTGGAGATGGCCTGCAGTGAGAGGGTGGGAGTAGAAAGTGGAGCTGAAAAGAGAAGACAAAATGAAGATCTTGGGCACTGTTGATCTCACTCCCTCCTTCTCTGTGCAACCCTAAATAGCACTTGTCCTAAAGTTGAATCTTCTCTAAAGAAATTGAATTTACTCTTTGGAGAAGGACTAATGTGAGAGTTACTGTCCCAGTGTAAAACTCTCTTCATTCTGGAATTGAGGGGGTTTCTAGATATAAAGCCTGGCTTTCTGTCTCTTCACTAGAAGCAAAGCTTGCCGGCGGATAAGCCATACTCTTACTCACAGAGTTCCTGGTCAGCTGTTCTATGGCTTCCACTTAAATGTAAAAAGAGAAATGAGGCTAATCAGAACATTTGAGCCCAAATGAAAGAGAAAGCCAAGAGAAACAAAATGAGCCCACAGGAAACGGAAATAGCTGAAGGGGTAGAGGTGCACTTAAAAAATTAGAAACTATCCTTTTTAGTGTCTAAAAAAATTTTAGTGACATTTGAGAAAATACTGCACCCATAAACAATAGAGTTTCATAAAAAGAAGAAAATGGGTAAAATAAGATTTTGTGAAATATGAAAGATGATTACTAACAAAATTGGCATGCAGACTGAAAGACTAAGATTATAAGAACTTAGAATACAAAGAATGTGTGTGTGTGTGTGTGTGTGTGAGAGAGAGAGAGAGAGAGACAGAGACAGAGACAGAGAAAGAGAAGAGAAGAGGAGGGGAAGGGAAGGAGAAGGGAGAAGAGTAGAGGAGAAGAGGAGAGAGAGGAGAGAAAAGGAAAGGGTGGAGAGTAAGAAGGAATTAGAAAGAAAGGTAAGAGAATGAATCAGGAATTTTATCCTCTGAATGATAGATTGGCTTTAATAGGAGTCCCTGAATTGGCAGATGAATCCATGAAGAAATTATTAAATAAAAAGAAAATTCCCTAGAACTTGAAGGAGATACAAGTTTTCAAATGAAAAGGACCTGCCACGTATGGACTGGAATAATAAAAAGAGCCACACGAAGACAAATAAACATTATTTTTTTCATTAGAGGTAAATATTAAAGGCTTCTTGAGAGGGAAAGTAGGCAATTTAGCAAAGAATAAGAATCAGTGTCTTTTTATGTTCAGAGACATGAAAGTACCAGAACTGGGCAGCTTATAAACAATGTACCTTTTTTTCTTACAGTTCTGGAGGCAGGTTGCCCAAGATCAAGGTACTAGCATGGTTATGTCCTGGTGAGGCCTTCTGCCTGGCTTGTAGTTGGCCCCTTCTCATCATATCCTCCATGATGGAAGGGGACTGCCATACTCTCTGGAGTCTCTTTGATAAGGGCTCTAATCTTATTCATGATGGTGCCACTCTCATGACCTAAGTACCCCCGCCCCCAAAGGTCCCACCTCCCAATATTGTCACATTGACATTAGGATGTTGACATATGTTGACATATGAATTTTGGGGGGACACAAACATTGAGATCATAGCAGTTAGTCTGGCATTAAACTTCTTAACAGCAATGCTAGAAGACATGGAATGATGCTTTCAAAATTTTTGTTCTAAAAATTCTATGCCTACTGGGACCTCCCTGATGGCACAGGTGGTTGAGCGCAGCACTGTGAAGCTGTTGGCAGCCTCTGCAGTGCTGGTTCGATCCCCGCTGGCCTCGGAGCAACCCAGGCAGACCTCTCCTGTCTTGCCCGCTGCTCCCCTCAGCAGTGTATTTCATCAGTCTGCCTGTTCTGTTCCATGCTCTGTCTCTGGTGAATCCTCTCACCCTCTGCGCATCTGGCCTGTACCCCAGCTCTTGTATAAATAAATCTTTTTTTTTGAAATTAAAAATAACTAATTTATTAACCAAAAAAACCCTACCAGAATAAGGGATTGAGTTCTAGCTTTGCCACTAATCTTTTGCCATCCTTCTTTCCAATATTTATAAAATAAATCTTTTTTTTTTTAAGATTTATTTATTTATACAAGCACTGGGTACAGTCAGAAGCGTGGGAGGGTGAGAGAATTCACCAGAGCCAGAGCGGAAAGCAGAGCAGACAGACTGAAGTACACTGCTGAGGGGAGCAGCGGGCGGCAGGAGAGGTCTGCGCAGCATGTGGGACCCTCATCAGGCAGCTGGGGATTGAACCAGCACTGCGAAGGCTGCGGGCAGATTCGCAGCCCAGCGCTCAACCTCTGAGCCACCGGGGAGGCCCTATAAAATAAATCTTTAAAAAAAAATTCTATGCCTATTCAATCTATCAGTCAAATTTGAAGTCAGAATAAAGATCATTTTTTAAATCATAGATTTAGAAAAGATTATGACCATGAACTCTAAGGAAGCGATTAGAGAGTATGTTTCAAGAAAAAAAAATCAAGGTGGCGAATTAAGAAAAAACCCATGGAAGAGAAAAGTTCCAATTCTGAGGATCAGCAAACAGAAACCCCAGCCTGTAGCTGGGTCTCAGGTTGAGGGAGAAAGTAGTACTGATTGGCAATGAAAGACAGGGGATGCTGTGAAAGAGGTCTTCTTGGCAATGCGGTGGAGGAGAGAGCTTATAGATTAACTTTTATATTGACAACTTTGAAAATAAATAAATAAGTAAAACTTTGAGACTATTATAATGTTACAGAAAATGAGAAGGAGGAAAGAAGAATCAGAAACTCCAGGAAAACAGCAACAACACAACTAAATCGTACAAGAAAGACATGGTCCAAGTATAAAGCAAACACATCAATGGTATGATTTTGACCCATTGATAGAATGAAAAAAAGGAAATTCCATTTGAATAAAAGCCAGAAATGTGTCATTTTTTATTTTATTTATTTATTTTTTGAGTACAACATTGTTTATTACATCATTGCTAAAAATAGCAAAACAACATGAATAATATCAATACTTGAAAAAATACGTATGGAACAGTAAATGATATAAAGGAAAACTATGCAGCTACTAAAAATAATGAGATATCTCTGGGTGTTGACATGAAAAGAACTCCAATATGTAGAATTAACTTTTTTTATGGTTAAGTACGAGTATACTTGCAGAAGGAGAGAGAACAATCCTTTTACATGTCAATTTTCTTTTTTTTTTAAAGATTTATTTATTTATTTATCTATTTATTTTAATAATAAATTTTATTTTTATATTCCCCATACAATTGTAACCCCCCCATTCTGACCCCAATGCCTCCCCTCCCGCTCCCCACCCCCCAAAAAGTGTCTCTGGTTCATAGTTTTTTGTTGATTTTGATTTTCACTTTCTTATAGTTATTCATTTTCCTGGTCCCTTATTTAAGTTTTCTAGATTCCTGCTATGAGTGAGACCATCCGGTATTTTTCTTTTTCTTTCTGGCTTATTTCGCTGAGCATGATCCCTTCCAGCTCCATCCATGTTGCTGCAAATTGCATGGGTTTATCTTTTTTGAATGCTGAGTAATATTCCATGGTGTATATGTACCACATCTTCTTGATCCAGTCATCTATTTTTGGGCATTTGGGTGGTTTCCAAAGCTTAGCTATTGTAAATAGAGCTGCTATAAACATAGGGGTGCAGGTGTTCTTTGGAATTGATGTTTCTGTGTCCTTTGGGTAAATACCTAGGAGTGGAATTGCTGGATCATATGGAAGCTCTATGTTTTTTAGGTCCAGAAATCTCCACACAGCTCTCCACAGTGGTTGGACCAGTTTGCACTCCCACCAACAGTGCAGGAGAGTTCCTTTTTCTCCACATCCTCGCCAACATTTGTTGTTGCTAGTTTTTTTAATATGTGCCATTCTCACTGGTGTAAGATGGTTTCTCATGGTAGTTTTGATTTGCATTTCCCTGATTACAAGTGATGTTGAACATTTTTTCATATACCTGTTGGCCATTTGCATTTCCTCTTCAGAGAAGTTTCTTTTTAGCTCTTCTGCCCATTTTTTGACTGGATTATTTTCTTTGTTGTTGCTGAGTCTCGTCAGCTCTTTGCAGATTTTTGTGATCAGTCCTTTATCATTAGTGTTGTGTGCAAAAATGTTCTCCCAGTTGGTGGGGTTTCTCTTTGTTTTTGTTATTGTCTCTTTTGCTGTGCAGAAGCTCTTTAATTTGATATAGTCCCAGCTGTTTATCTTTGCCTTCACTATCACTGCTTTGGGCGATGTGTCTGTAAAGATGTCTTTGATGTGCATATCACGTAGTGTTTCACCTATATTTCCTTCTATGTATTTTATGGTTTCAGGTCTTATGTCTAGTTCTTTAATCCATTTTGAGTTGATTTTTGTGTATGGTGTGAGGTAGTGGTGAAGCTTCATTCTTTTGCATGTAGCGACCCAGTTTTCCCAGCACCATTTATTGAACAAACTTTCTTTGCTCCAATGCATAGTCTTGGCCACTTTGTCAAAGATTAGTTGACCATAAATCTGTAGGCTTATTTCTGGATTTTCTATTCGATTCCATTGTTCTGTATGTCTGTTCTTGTTCCAATACCATGCAGTTTTGATGATTATGGCTTTGTAGTAGAGTTTGAAGTCTGGGAGTGTGATGCCTCCATTCCCTTCTTTTTTTTTCAGGAGAGCTTTGGCTATTCGGGGTTTTTTGTGATTCCATATGAATTTCATCAATAATTGTTCTATTTCTTTGAGGAATGACATTAAAATTTTGATTGGAATAGCATTGAATCTGTAGATTGCTTTTGGTAGGATGGCCATTTTAATAATGTTTATTCTTCCAATCCATGAGCAGGGGATGTCTTTCCATTTCTTTGTGTCTTCTTCTATTTCTTTTAACAGTGTTTTATAGTTTTCTTTGTATAGGTCCTTTACCTCTTTTGTTAGATTTATTCCCAAATATTTGATTTTTTTTGTTTCAATAATAAAAGGGGTGGTTTTTTTGATTTCTTCTTCTTCAGATTTATTGTTTGTGTATAGGAAGGCTACTGACTTTTGCGTGTTGATTTTGTATCCTGCCACTTTACTGAACTGATTGATGAGTTGAATTAGTTTTTCTGTGGAGTTTTTGGGGTTATCTATGTATATTATCATATCATCTGCAAATAGTGATAGTTTGACTTCTTCTTTTCCTATTTGGATTCCTTGTATGTCTTTCTCTTGTCTTATTGCTCTGGCTAGGGCTTCCAGTATTATATTAAAAAGCAGTTGTGAGAGTGGACATCCTTGTCTTGTTTCAGATCTTAATGGAATTGCTTTCAGCTTTTCACCATTGAGAATGATACTGGCTGTTGGTTTGTCAGATATGGCCTTTATGATGTTGAGGTATGTTCAACGTTATCCAACACATCAACAAAAAGAAATATAAAAACCATATGATAATATCAATAGATGCTGAGAAAGCTTTCGACAAAGTGCAACACCCATTCATGATAAATGTGTCATTTTTTAGTTTCAGCGTTTGAAATTCACTTGTGTAAACTGTTGGACTTAACTATGATTACCAACAGAATACTATTTATCTTCATAATTTTAACATGACAGGTATAGCTTGACAGAGGTTGAAGAGTAGAAGAGAGGGAGAAGGAAATCGTTGTGAACAGTTGATGGAACAAGAAATGAGGCTTTCATATGTTGAGTGGAAGACCTGAAAGTGTAACTTAATTAGATGAGGAGGAGGATGGAAATAAAGAGAGGTGATATAGATGACTTAACTCTTCATTGATCATAGTGGAAATAAGTAGATAATGTCAAAAGATAATAAATCACAAACTAGAGCTATACATCTATTGTATAGACAGTAGACATCACCACCAGGAGAAATAAAAATATAAATGATTAAAAGTGCTTACCTCTGGGAAGCAAGACTGAGTGAAGTGATGGGGGATGTCATAGATTTTCAGTGTTGAGTAAATCATTCCATACAGTATTTACATTTTTAAAAAACCATATATGTGTATTATATAATATTTTAAAAGTAGACGTGTATACAAAGAAAACTACTGGGTGACCTTTGAAACTTGCTTTTAGCTCTCAATTTTAATTATAATTAGCTGAAATTTCAGCTCAGCTGAATATAACTGTAATTAAAAATCTCAACTGCCTAATGGCAGACAATTAGCTGGAGCTGTCAGGAGCCAAAAAGAATGATGGGCAGTTGGAAGACTTTGCTGTAAGGCTTGGCAGCGAACTGCCAAGGATTCCCGCTCTCTGATTCTTCCTTCATGTCTTCTAATTCCAAGGAGGCAGCAGAATTTATGGCAGTACCCTTGGCTTTGGCCTTCACTACAGACCTCTATTCAAGTCTTGGCTCCACCACTTATTGTGTGAGAGACCTTGGGCAAGTTATTTAACCTTTCTGAAACTGTATTTTGTCAGCTGCAAAACAGGGAAAACACTTGCAGTGTTAAAAAGACTGAGTGAAATTATGTGAATACTAGTCATCATACAGTGCCTGGCACACTACATATACTCAATCAGTGGAGCTATTAGGGAGTAAAACAACATTTTAAATGGTTGAAACACTTGCTGTTCTGGATAGACCTAGGACTTTTCCATGTGGCAGAATCTGAAACATGTAAAATGTTCTCTTGTAGCCTCTGTAATTCCCTTGCCCAGAATAGCTGACACACCTCATCTCTGGTACCACTTTTCACTCATGGCAGACACAGCTAAGTGATTTCAGCATTCTGCTCTGCTAGGTTTGGATGTGGCTTCAGGATTCTTTTCAGTACAGCTTTTGAGATAGCCATTACTAGTTAGTCAGAATTGACACGGAGGTAAAATATATTTTTCATCTTTGTTTTTCTTTTATTTATATATGCATACAAGAGCTGTGGTGTGGGCCAGAGGTGCAGAGAGGTGAGAGGATTCACCAGAGACAGAGTGGGGAGCAGAACAGTCAGATGGACTGAAATACACTGCTGAAGGGAGCAGCGGGCAAGATAGGAGAGGTCTGCTGTGCATGTGGGTTAGCTCCCTGGTTGGGGATCGAACTCGTGCTGCAGTGGCTGCCTATAGCTTCATAGTGCTGAAATGTAACCCCTTGCACCCAAGGATGCCCTATTTTTTATCTTTGATTAGACAGTAGGCCATCATGGTGGTTCCCAGTCCCCAAGACTTGGTGACTCTTTAGTTGCCTGTAGTTACAGTGTGCATCAATTCTCTGTAGTGATGCACAGTGATGCCACCATGGGTGTCTGGGTTGCCATAGCTTTGGAAACTTCATGGACAGGATTGGTGGAGGAAGGCTTAAATGAATCAGTGTTGGCTCATAGCTATCCCTAAGAGTTTATCATTATTAGCAGGTTAGGAGCATTTAGAAGATGAGGATAAAGACTTGATGACTATAGGAAGATCTTGGAATTGTTTGGATTATGAGAGGATAAGTTGTAGGGGACTCTCAGTTGCACTTGATTTCAGTGACTGCAACTTCCAGACACCAACCGAATCCTTAGTCTATTAAGTAGCTTCATATTATTTGGTCAAATATCTTTGAATTTGTGTACTAGGTTGCTTGCCTCCCTGGAACCTTTTTCTCCAGGGTATTGCCTACTTGTAGGAGGGACCACACCATCAAAATGTCATTTCCTTAGTCTCTAGAATGTCTTCCCACGACAGCATCGAAGTCTATAAATCTTACTTTGGATATTGTCTTAGTATGGTTCTATAAGAATTCATGCAAGGTGGGTGTAGTAGGGGAGCGCTTAGTGCATGGAATCTGGGCTGGTGGGACCTGCTCCGGAGCTGCTCTTGAGGTTCAAAGAAGACTTTGCTTTCCTTCACATGAAAACAGGAGATTGCCAGCTTTGGGCTTGGTGTCAGTTTAAGTATTATCATTTAATCACTGCCTCCTTTATGCTTTATCTGAGAGAAAAATAAGCAAATTCCAAAATCAGTCCCTTTAGGCTCGCGAGCTTAGAACTAGAGATTTTTAGGGAAACAAATCTTAAATGGCAGTTGTAGATAGACTGAAAGTCATAGGTTCTGGCTCTGACACATACTGGCAGCTGAGTGATACAAAGCCACACATTTTTGTGGTGTCGTCTCTTTTACACACCTGCTTTTCCTGGGCTTTCAACTGGAATGCTGCTCAAAAGGGAAACAATGTGTGAAAAGAAACACACTCTCTCTCACACACACACATGCAGGTACTTTTCTGTGGGGGTGGGAGGGATGTGTGTGGGTGGGGAGAACGAGAGTGTGAAATCAAAAGGATGATTAAGAGAATTTGACAAAGAAAACGACTTCTTCCACCCATTTAACACCCACATTAATCCACTTGGATGATCAAATGCAAAAGACAAAGAGAATTACAACCTTTTCCAGGCCAAGAAATAATAATTATTCAGAGGAAAATCTTGGCAAAATGAGGAATAAACCAAGCTAAAGGAGAGAGAGACAGAGACAGAGACAGAGAGAGAGCGAGAGAGAGAGAGCGCGAGCGCTGTGGTGGTTAAGCAGGTTTTGTACATTTTGTCTTGTTTCAGTTTAGAAAAAATAGAAAAAGTCAAACTCAATTTGAAAAAGTAATGGAAAACTGGTGGTTGTGGTGATTCCTGGTCTCCCTTTTGGTGCCCTTTTCTTGGTAGAAGCAGAGAAGAGATCCATCGAGGAAAGGGTGAATTCTCCAGACTGTGCATGTGGAGCCTGTGTCATTCTATCCAAACTGCGCCTACTTAAGTGCTGGGCTTTATTTTTATAAGCTCCGCTGTCCCTTGATAGAAGGAGGGAGTGGAAGTGGGAAGAGGTAACGTGTGAACAAGGTTAGAAGCAGAAAGAAAAGGGAAGGAGAAAAAAAGCGGAAAAGTCCAATTTTCTTTGGAAGCATGTTGTATTGTTAGGCTCTCCTGGCTCTGTTCCAAGGGCTCAATTGAAAGTGAATTTCTTTTATTGAATTCCATCCAGAGATATCATAACCTCAAAAGGCTACTATTACCCAGAGGGCTTCAGATGGAACCATTTGTGCGTGACTCTTGAAATGCAAGAGTCACAATTGTCACTTGACAACACGGGACCCGTCAGTCCAGCTCCTTCTGTGCAGGGGAATTGTTGACCCAGTCTGGCCCTCTGGGCCCCTTCAGAGGGACTAGTCTCTGTTTCTCAGGCTTTTTCACTCAGCAGGTGTAGCAGCAAGAAAACTGGTGAAATTTTACAAAAACAACAACAAAAAATGGCAGTCATAGACTCAGAGTGATTTAAACATCAAATCCCTTCACTGTGCAGGCAGAATAATGGGTCATAGGTGACTGGTCAGGTCTTCAGGGTCCTTGACACTAAGTTGTCTTTTTTTAAAACCAAAAGAGGCAGTGATAACATTATAGAATTGTTCAAACCAAAACACAGGCTAAGTGAAGACAGTAAATGAAGGGTAAAGGATTTTGGGAAGAGGGTAAAATAAAAACTTTCTGATATGTGTGGGTAATTTTTTCTTTTGAACTGGCATAGCAAAGAGAGCTGTATGAAGTGCTAGATAATAGTGGCTTTTCAAGTGTTTCCCACTTTGTCCTTCTTTCCCCCGTTTTATCCAATCCCTCCTTCCTCTTTAAGCACCTCCTTCTATTTTATCGCAGCCTGTATTCCTTCTTTTTCTTCCTTCCTTTCAGCATTAAGTAGTGGGAGGTGCTTCCCAAAGCTTAGCTCTGATAATAAACCTCTTGTGTGGTGACTCCATTTATTCTTAGATACACACAACCTGTTTTGAATGGGGCTATGGAGAGAAACTCAAATAGAATTAACCACTCTTTTCAGAAGTTGTTGAATACAAGCTTTGGTTCTCAAAAATCAAGTTTCAATGACTGGCTTCTTTTGAACAAAATGCAAAGGAATTCAGAATAATAAGTGTAACAAGATGGAGAAAATTTTATTCACCAGTATTCTTGAGGAAAGCACTGTATGCATTTGGGAGAATTACTTTGATAAAACACTTTCACTGGGGATTAAGCCCCCAAGTATGCACATGTAACAAAAGATGGTCGCTAAACTGCCTTCTGAGGAGGAGGGGTGGTGAGTTCTGTTCCTTGGGGAGTTCTTTGTTTTGCTGAATTCAGTGATGGGTTTGGTCAGTCCCTCTGGAGAAGGGAAGGACTGGATGCCTAGGAGAAGAGGAAGTTCATGTTTCAGGATTTTGAGGGAGGGAATCTGAGCAAAAGAGAGACATAGAAGAGAAACCCCAAAGCCTTGGGGGTTGGGGAGACTGTGTCTGCTTTCTTTGTTCAACTTTTTATCGTGAAAATGAGAAATTTTTCTGTTGCTTACCATGGTATATTCTGTCACTCATAAAGTTTTTCATGACGTGTGCCTTGGTCACCAATGCTTATGTGAATAGATTAGTCTTTGAGAAATAAAGGATGCATTATTCTGCACCAGGTTTTAAGCAAAGTGAAAACAGTCACTGCACATGTAGACCCAAGACCAGGCAATGAAGACCTGGATCTAAGTTGCATAAAGAGTACAGATTTCAGCTGAAAACGGCAACATGGCGAAAAGACAAAATGTTGAAATGTCTATATAAAAGTGCTTTTGGAATTTTTTTGCCACCCAAAATTCTAAACATACTTTCAAAGGCCTATTTACTAAGTAACGTGAGTTGATGTGGAACGAACACTGGATTGGGAGTTACATTCTTTTATGAATCAGTTATGAGATATTGAGCAAATATTCATCTATCTGGGTCAATTGTTTCTTTATATCTGCCCTGTCTAATTCCTAGTGGTGTTGTGATGATCAAATTTGGGAATGCAGAGATTCAGCATCCATTTGTGATATAAACCTCCTAATAAAACTGGAATAAAATGAATATATCTCAACATAATAAAAGCTATACATGACAAATTCACTCTGTGGTGAGAAACAGAAATTTTTCCCCTAAGATCAGGAGTGAGACAAGGATAGCTACTCTTACCATCACTATTCAACATAGTATTGGAAATCCTAGCTGAAGCAATTAATTAGGCAAGAAAAGTAAAGGAATCCAAGTTCCAGGTTATACAACCTCTCACTTCACAATCATTGAGAAATACAAATCAAATCCGGGATGAGATATCAACTCACACTTGAGAGAATGGCCTATATCAAGAAGATCAGTAACAGTGTATTTGCTAAGGTGAGGGAATAAAGGAACACTGTTGGTGGGACTGTAAACTGTTATTCCCTTATGGAAAATGGTATGGAGATTCCACAAAAAATTAAAAATAGCACAGTCATTCTGGAGACTGCAACTGCAGAGGAATCTCCTGAAGAAAGCTGAAAGGTGCTGTCTCTACTCACTGCTGTGGCCATGGCCCATTGTCTTCCTCAATGGGTTGGGCTCTTCTCCAGAAATGCTGTAGGATCATCCTAACTGCCATGCATCTAACACTCGTCTTAAGAAGACTGGAGTTGTTGAGATGTTTTCTGTTTCTGAAGAGTGAATTCTTGGAGCTGATACCTCCATCCACCTTGAAGAGACAGGATGTGTCTTAAGTGTTGGTAATGGTATTGCCCAAGTACATGGACTGAGGAATGTTCAAGCAGAAGAAATGGTAAAGTTTTCTCCATGCTTAAAGGACATGTGTCTGAACTTGGAACCTGATTATGTTGTCATTATTTTTGGAAATGATGAGCTAATTAAGGAAAGAGATACTGTGAAGAGGACAGGAACCATGTGGATGTTCCAGTTGGTGAGGAAATCTTGGGTCATGTAGTAGATACCGTTGGTAATGGCACTGATGGAAAGGGTCCGTTTTGTTCCAAGATCCGTAGGTGAGTTGACTTGTAAACTCCTGGGATCGTCCCTGGAAACTCTGTGTGGAAGCCAATGCAGACTGGCAATAAGGCTGTGGATAGGTTGGTGCCAATTCATTGTGGTGAGTGTGAACTGATTATTGGTGCCTGACAGACTAATATCCAAAAGCTTTCATTTTAATGTAGGAGATAAGATATGTGCATAAGTAACTTCATTTAAAGGTGGTTTCTGATAAGTGTCTCTGCAAAGTATATACTACAAGAAGTATAGCAATTTCTGAAGAATAGATCAATTTGTGGAGGTGTGGTCAGTGAAGTTTCTTGGAAAAGGTAGAGTCTGACATTTGAGATACGATTGTGGGTATGTTAGAGATATGGAGAGATGGGGTGGGGAGAGTCACTTTAGAGGGATCTAGGAGAAGAAAAGTGATGGGGGCAACCAGGGACCTAATGTGGTTAAAAAGGGGGGTTCTGTATGGGAGAATAACTGTCGAGGGAAAAGTAGGTACTGTCCAACACCCTAAATCCTAGGCTAGAAGTTTGAACCATGCTCTGTTAGTGATAGGGAATCACTGATGGCATTTGAGCTAGGAGTGTTTGAATCTAGACCACAGTGGGCCAGTACCCTTTCCTTAAATAAGCATGGGGAGATTCTGAGGCATGTAAATATCACTTCCTGGCAATATTCAGAGGTTCTCAGGAAGAGAAGGATCTAGAATGCAGACTCCAGGACTTAGCAGCTTGTGGTGCTTCTACTGCTCTCTGCCACGCCCTCTTTTTGAAGGACCGACTTTGATCCCCAGATTAGAATCCTATGTAACAGGTAGTGAGTCCATAGGGGGAAAAATTCTCTCAGGCTTGATGTTCTTAGGGCTCATCTGATCACCACTTAGCATTTTGTCTAATTAATGGAGCTCACAGATGTTTGGCAAGAAAAGTTAATCAACTATTAATCACCAAAGAGCTTCTCTGTAGCTTTTCTGGAATTGAAAGAATGCTCCTCTTATAATTGAAATCTCAGTTGTTAACTGAATTTGGGTAGAGGGAAGGGCCAGAGGCAGAGTTGTGGGTCTCCTGTCTAGAAGTTTTGCCAGAAGTGTCTTGGGGTTGGTTTGGCTGCTGTTAAGTGAGAAAAGTACATCTGTTATTTTTCTGAGTTCATCAATGTCTATAGAAAGCTGGCTTCAGCAAGGAAAGGAGAGAAAAATGGGCCACATGGTATGCCTGAGCAACCACACACTGGGCACTCCAGATGGTTCTAGTCCCAGTTTTGCCTCTACATGGTTATGCTAAGTCGACTTATTCTCTTAACGTATTGAGATTTAATATTATTATCTTTAAAATAAGATATTTTGACCATATTTGGGATTTCCTAGACCTCAAGCCCCAATGGGTGCTTTCCTCAATGAATTGTTCCCAGACTATGAATTTGGACACTCATATGCTCTTGGAGATTCCTGATGAGCACCAGTAAATTAAAAGAGTAGAAATGATTGGATGAAAACAAAACATACAACCTATCTAACCCAGCACATGTCCAAACATTTTTGATCACAGAACACTTTGCTCATTGATCATCTAGGAAAACGACCAGAATGTGTTCCTGACTAACATCTGTTTTTCTAGTTTCTGATTCAGTTTCATTACTAATCTTAGATTTTCATACTACAAGTATTCTTGTGGGCTCTTTGTAAATTTCGTAACCAACCCACCTGTTTTCCTGGATTATCAACCAACACTCACATCTGATTATGCAAACCTGCCGTTGACACTGCTGCTGACCTGTGGTGAATGGACTGCATTGCTAATCTGTCTAGTTCTCACCTGCCATCCATATCTTCATCTGGTCATGGAATAAAAAGCATGTTGGCCAGTGTTACCTTTTACTGTATAAAAGGCAAGCATATGTTATTTGGTGAAAGTTGGCTATGAAGATTGTTTGAAAAGTTAGTTTCTTCTGAGGATCAAATTCTGGTTTTGTGAATTCACGATTAATTCAGAATGCCTCTACTCCCCTGACTCCTCAATTCCACAAAGACAGCCCATGCTTTTGGGGGAAGTTGGTATAATATTAGACTTTAGAGTGCCTTATTCTTTTCTTTTAGTGACTAGTTGTAATTTTTGAAATTTATTGTTTCAATCAAACTCGATATTGTAGGTTTGTAGCTGGAATATGACTTTTTTTTGGGACTGAATGTAAATTGCCAGACTAAGGCAGCACTCTGTGTAACTGTTAAGTTCCATTAGTCATGTTAAAGTCCATTGATCTGGTGAGAAATTAGCTAAAACTATAGAGAGCCATGTGAAGCCAAAGGTTTGCAGAAATATCTAGTGGCTCATCTTCTTTGCTACCTTTCATGATGAATTTTAGGACAAGAATTCTCAAGGAGGAGAAAAAGATTAAGAAATTATTCAAGCCTTAGGTAACACTATCTGGTTACTAAGTTTGATTCAGAGTCACATGTATTTCCTATGAAATATGGTGGGGCTGTGCATCTAGTCCCTTTTTGACAAAGAAAAGCATATTTGATTATAGGCATAAAATTGACCTGAGCATGCACCATCAACAGTTCCTATTTTTAAGCCAAATTTATTATTGACTTAGGTATAGATGCTAAGAAGTAAAACTGGTGACCACAATGTAATGGGACCTTCTATTAACCACACACGGCCCTACAACTTGTATTCACATCTCTTCTGTTGCTTAAGAGGTTTGGTTTTGTTCTTCTGAATTAACAGAATTTTTAAAGCCTGAGTGCGTACTTCTGAGCCCATGTTTATTTTAAATACTGACAGATAATATAATAATACTTTTTATTATGATTGGAACTGTAGGGTAAGTAAACCTTCTTCCTGCAACTCAGGTTCTGTGACTAGACTAAGAAACTGGTATAGAGAAAAAGAGAAAAGCATGTACAGTTATTTAATGTTTCTACATGTATGTGGGATTCTTGAGAAGAACAATGAAGACCCAAAGAAGCTGTCAGTCAGACCCAAAAGCTTACCAATGGATGATGAATTGTAGGGATGTGACATGACAAGGGGTTTGGTTTAGGAGCAGGAAATTCGGGACAGTGGCTAGGAAATATATGGAGGAAACTAATGGGAGATATGGATTATTTTAGTGCTACTTTTGTGTACAGGTTTATTTTGGCACTGTAGCAGAGCAAAAATATGCCACCCCAATACACATATTTTTGGTAAGAGGTGTATTTCATGGATGGGGCTCTAAAAGGTAGGTGGAAGTTGCTCCTGATATTTATCTGTAAACTTCTCTCTATAAAGTCCTCTCTGTGGAAGATACAATCTCCTTGTCTTTTTTCAGCTGAGAAGGCGGAAGTTAAAACTGCATTTCTTTCTCTACAAACAAAGGATGAGCTGAATTTTCTCCTTCTTCCTCCAACCTCCCTTGTCTTAGCTAAGCTATTTTAAGACAGCATCTAAAGCCACATGGATGAGGTCCTTGGTCATGCTGGGTCTCTCCCATGTATACAGAAGGTTTACTCGTCATTATTAAGCTTCTATAGGACTTTCTCTCTTACTTATCTGTCTGATGCTTACTTCATTGTTTGCTAGCCTAGAAGAACCCACAGGGCTATGGGATGACTTTCTTTGCCCACCGACAGCATCAACTCCCACTCTGTAATGACAGAGATAGTCTTCTCTTCCTGATGCCAGGAGAGCAACATTCTCAAGGGAAATTTTATGGCCTACTTATAGGTACAAAGGGAATGTCAGAGAGCCTTTTCTCCAGCTGCTGTTTCTCAAGTGCCTTCAGCTCAAAATAATCAATATGCTAAAGAGGCATATTTTGGGGTGACATGTCCTGAACCCCCTCAAAGTCCTGTTATCACCAAGCAACACATCAACTCATTTCACCTACTCTTGTCAACTTGAACTCTGTAGAAATCACTGAATTGTCATTGTGGGTTCTTGTGCTAGTCTTTTCTCCTCCATGAAGCTCTGTACCATGGCGTCAGATAAAAAAGTTTGGCCACATGGTCTCCTAGAGTCTTTGTAGATCTGTGGCTCAGAGAAAAGAAACTCCAAGAACTGCTTTTATTTCATCACCAGAGAGCAGGTAGGAAATTGGCCTTAATGTGATACATGATAAATACTTCCCTTGAAAATAGCTATTGCAAGGAAGGCCCTCTGATGTAATTTCTCTATTTCAGGGATCCATTGGAAATGCTCTTGCCCTTCATTTCTTGAAGCGAAGCTGTCCCTATTATCAAGGGCCCTGGTATCATGCCCGCCTTGGGTTCAAGTGCCAGTGTGTTGTTTTCCAGACCAGTTCAAAACTTCTTGCTTCACAACTGTCAGGTCAACCCTAGTTTCCTTTGCACTTTCTCTGCTTCCTTTTCCCCCATCCTCTAGTTTCTATTCCTGTTAGTCCATCCCCTGCCTCTCCACAGCCAGCCCCTGCTATGACCCTCATTCCCTCTTGACTGAACTCAGACTTAGCTGTGGCCTCTCAGCTCCACTCTGGAAATCTAGTTCTGACGTCCGTTCATTATCAGGGGCTAAATTTATCCATTCATGGCCTTTGGGCTCCATTGCAATTTGTCTTTCCATGTGTCTGTTTCACACCGATGGGCCTGACTTAAGGCAGGTTACTTATTTTCTCTTAGCCTTAGTTTCCTCATTTGTAGGAAGTAGATTGCATTGGCATTTGCCTCACAGGATGGCTGTGAGGATTATATGAATTAATCTATGCAAAAAACACAACAGAGTATTTAGCCGGTGGTGCTCAGCACATCTTAGCAGTGTGTTCTGTTTGGGGACCACAAGCCTCAGGCTTCACCTTTATTCGTGTTTCTTTTGCAGACCTTGGGGTTTGGGCCTTGCTTAGGGGCTGCTCCTGGATTGCTCCTATTGGAATCATTAGCCCCCCTTCTTTTTTTTTTTTAAAGATTTATTTATTTTTTATACAAGAACTGGGGTACAGACCAGAGGCGTGGGAGGGTGAGAGGATTTACCAGAGACAGAGCGGGGAGCAGAACAAGCAGATGGACCAAAATACACTGCTGAGGGGAGCAGTGGACGAGATAGGAGAGGTCTGCCGTGATGTATTTCCGGGATACAATGTGAGTATCTCCGGGAATTGAACCCTCACTGCAGATGCTGCAGAGATCTTCACAGTGCTGCATTAAACCTGCTGCGCCACCGGAGAGGCCCAGCCCCCATTCTGGTCAGCATCCTGGGAGCCCTTTTGGATTTTGTGTCTTTGCTACAGCTTCCTTAGCACACCTCAACTTACACTGCCCACACTGGCACTCCTGTACACAGGCAGACCTTCCTTTTGCTACATGTGAACCCTCTCACTGCTTCTTGAAGGTAGAAAAATTATCCTAATTACTTTGACAGTATTTTCCTCCCAAATCCTGGTTATCAATCCTTCTTCCCAGTGATACTGTGCTTTTCTCAATACTTCAGTTGGTGTTTGCTTTATCCCTTTTAGAAACCACAGTGATGAGATGAGGGCTATTCTCACTGGGAATACACTCATCCAGTGGTGTATGATCTATGTCAAAAACAGATAGATGAATAGAAAAATCATTACAGTTACCACACATAAGTACCATATGTATTATATTTTTTCAGATTGTTGTTTTGTCCAGTGTTTTTTTTTTTTTTTTTTTTTTTTTTTTTTTAAAAAAACAACACAAAATTGGCCAGTGCTTGACTGAGCTCACTGGGGTGGTGATACTATCAGGGCTGGAAATCAGAAAGTTCTCTTTCTTCTTTACCTGGGATTAGGTGAGTTATTTATTCTGCAAAGAGAAGATGGAGAAGGGGCCTTTTTAAGGAATCCATGCTTAATCCTCCTATGTGGTCTCCCCTACTCTGGTGGGAGCTGGAATAACTCTACTGACATCTAAGCCAGGGGATGCCAGATACTGGAATTTTATTATCCAGCAAGACAGACATAACATAAGAATGGTTGTTGTTAACTTTGAATTTTGCCAGTAAGGATATTTACAAAAAACAAAAACAGACTCATTTAAAATTCCAATTATTTCATAAAAGAATGGACTTTTTAATACCAAAAGTAGAGCACACATAATAGATAATTCCTTTAACTTGAATAAATTTAGCTGTATGAAGAATTGATTACAGTATTTTTTTTTAAAGATTTATTTATTTATACAAGCACTGGATACAGTCAGAGGCGCGGGAGGGTGAGAGAATTCACCAGAGCCAGAGCAGGGAGCAGAACAGGCAGACTGGTGAAACACACTGCTGAGGGGAGGAGCAGTGGGCGCAGTAGGAGAGATCTGTCATGCCATGTGGGACACTCGCCCTGCGCCGGGGATGGAACCCGCGCTGCAGAGGCTGTGGGCAGCTTCGCAACCCAACACTGAACTGCTGCGCCACCGGGGAGGCCCAGTATTCTTATTTTTAAGGACGTGTCCTGTAATGGTACTAACATTGGTCGAAGCTAGTGCCTGCTCATGGTCGAAGCTAGTATCTGGTTTGAGAACAAGTTCCAAGCTATACATGGACACCAAGAATGCCGTAGTGGGGGGGTGGGAGCGTGAGAGGTGGGAAGGACATGAGAGACATGAAAAGAATAAATTAGATGTAATGATATTCTATCCTTCATCTTGATTGTTACATTTCTAGTCTCCAAACCTTACCACTTGACTAAAATGTTTCAGAATAATACACTTAAAATACTGAAATATATTTTCCATTAATGAGAAAGCTAACGACTTTTCTTCAGGTTATAGGGAGATGATTTTCTCCTAACTGGGTTACACTTTGTAGTCCTTGCTGAGACTTGCTGTCCATTGCCTGCTGGTGCCATTTACATGCTAATCATTCCCAGTGTGTGTTGGGAGGGCAGGTCACAAGGCATTGTGGCTCTGTCAGAATCTCCACTATATTCTCCCTATAACCCCACTCTGGAAAACTCCTGTTAGTGTGTGGTAAAGTGGCCATTATTGGAACACGGAACTCATGTTGCCAATTGGCTATGGTTTACTGTTGTCAAAATGGAATATGAGAAATTTCTTTTTTTTGTTAGTAGAAAAGTAGGAGTGGTGCTAGTGACTGGAGCGCTGGTGTTGTATTTAATGATATTTTGGTCAAAAAGGAAACGCATCTATGATTGTTATACCATATGCCATAAAGGCGTTGGCAGACTACACCATCTAGCTTTGGGTAATTACATTCTATGAAGTTAGCACAACAATGAAATTGCCTCATGACACATTTTGTTGAAGTGTCCTGTCATCAAACAATAGTATTTAGTAGCAAGTACATAAGTAGTTAGATTATATGCCAGAAGAGGCTCTAATCATGCCAGGTCACTAACAAGTTGTGAAAGATCATACAAGAGAAACAGACACATACTGAGAGAGGTTCCTAAGTTTGGCCAAAGAGCTGAAGACATCCACAAGTGGAAGATAAGCTGTTTTATTTATTCATGAATTATAGAGGGAAATGACTCTAAAGAAACTGAGATATTTCTTTTTTTTTAAAGATTTATTTATTTATTTATACAAGGACTGGGTACAGTCAGAAGCGCAGGAGGGTGAGAGAATTCACCAGAGCCAGAGCCGGGAGCGGAGCAGGCAGAAGGACCAAAGTACAATTCTGAGGGGAGCAGCGGGCGGCAGGAGAGGTCTGCACGCCATGTGGGACCCTCCTGCAGTGGCCGGGGAGCAGCCGGGGATCGAACTGGCCCTGCAGAGGCTTCGGGCAGCTTCGCAATCCAGCGCTCAACCGCTGCACCACTGGGGAGGCCCGAAACTGAGATATTTCTTATCCTTATTCTCAAATTCTCCAAAGTGGAAATGAAAATTCTAAGATTTTTTTTTTTTTTTTTGGTAGTCATCTAGGTTTTATTTATTTATTTATTTTTTGGTAGTTTTTTTTTTATAATAAATTTCATTTTTATATTCCCCATACAATTGCAACCCCCCCCATTCTGACCCCAATCCCTCCCCTCCCGCCCCCCACCCCCCAAAAAGTGTCTCTGGTTCATAGTTTTTTGTTGATTTTGATTTTCACTTTCTTATAGTTATTCATTTTCCTGGTCCCTTATTTAAGTTTTTTAGATTCCTGCTATGAGTGAGACCATCCGGTATTTTTCTTTTTCTTTTTGGCTTATTTCACTGAGCATGATCCCTTCCAGTGCCATCCATGTTGCTGCAAATTGCATGGGTTTATCCTTTTTGAATGCTGAGTAATATTCCATGGTATATATGTACCACATCTTCTTGATCCAGTCATCTATTTTTGGGCATTTGGGCTGTTTCCAAAGCTTAGCTATTGTAAACAGTGCTGCTATAAACATAGGTGTGCAGGTGCTCTTTGGAATTGATGTTTCTGTGTCCTTTGGGTAAATACCTAGCAGTGGAATTGCTGGATCATATGGAAGCTCTATGTTTAGTAGGTCAAGAAATCTCCACACAGCTCTCCATAGTGGTTGGACCAGTTTGCACTCCCACCAACAGTGCAGGAGAGTTCCTTTTTCTCCACAACCTCGCCAACAGAAAATTCTAAGAGGTTTAAGGAATTTTGTCTCAGGCCATACCTTTAAAATAGGGTCTAAAGTAGTAGCACTGCCCAATGTGGTAGCCATTAGTCACATGTCACTATTTAAATTTAAATTAGTTAAAATTCAATGTCAGTTGCCAGTCTCACTAACCAGATTTCAAATGCTCAAAGGCCAGATGTGGTTAAAGTCTACCATATTGGATATTTCAGATATAGAATATTTACATTGTGGCAGAAAATTCTATCACACAATACTATTTTAAAAACTCTTGGTTCTGGTTCCTTCCATCATAATAAGATTCTCCTCTCACCCTACACATACAGTGTGTTATCTATAATTGTTTGTATAGTGGGAAAAGGCATATTTTGACATTAATTTTCAAATAAAGTCAAAGTCTCTGATTCTTGTCGTCTTTTGAAAGTGGGAACAATTGAATTAGCTTCCTAACATTTCTGGAACTGGTGCTTACCAATTTTTTGGACCACTTTTTGCCATCACACAGAATTATTAGAGCTTGGCTTAGCAATGTGGTTGCTTTGACTTCAGGGTGCAACTTTTTCTTTAAAGCTAATATTGATCTAACAGTGTGTTCTTCAGAAAACCCATACAGCTCCTTGAGGAAAAATTGGCCAAGGTGGTGTGGTGTCACAGATGTGTGAGGGCTTTAAATTAACACTGTAAATCTCAAGATTATGGGGGAAGAGCTAGCAACTTTATTGAATGTCTCCCATCTGGCTGTACTTCAGGCAGCTGCCTGACTGGCAAGGGGAGTGGTAGGTATCAGAGCAGAAATTCGGGTATCAGAAAGTATTTAATAAGAGTCAGTTTGCTACCTACACCCAGGGATCCCATTTCAAATAGATTTTTCTTATTGAGATCAACAACAGGATATTATGCTTTTGTTGGAAGTGGGACAGGACTATCCTAGAGTGTGGAGCCCAGCTTAGCATAGGGCAGCCTTCGATGAGAGTAGGGTTTCTTGGCTACCACAGGTTGAGGGAGTCCTGCATTCAGAGTTGTGACAGACCTCCCTCCTCCACCAGCAGAATGTGACCTGGTGAGCTGGACTGCTCTCTGTGCCTGTGGTACTTAGGTTTTGCTGGGTATGGGCTGCCCTGAGTCTGGGTGTTGGTACCAGTAGGAGGAATACTCTTCTGTAAGTAAGTGGACGATGGGACCATGTGTTATCTGACTGCCTGTATCCTGATCTATTATTCCTTATAGAGAGCAGCCTGTCTAGAATGTTTAATGGTATACCCCTGCCTCTGATGTCCCACCCCACAGCAATGTGGAACACTAATGGTGGAATCCAATGTAGAAGAACAGAGGTGGGAGTGATGTTTCTGTTAGCCAAGGAATGCCAAAAGTTTCATGCAAATCACTGGAAGTTAGGGGACAGGCTTGAAACAGATTCCCCTTCGTGGTTTTCAGAAGGAAACAACCCCACCGACACCTTTATCTTGGACTTCAAGTCTCTGGAAGTGTGAGACAACAATTTTCTGTTGTTTCAGTTCCCTGGTTTAAAGTGCTTTGTTATGGCATCCCTAGCAAACAAATACTTAGATTATTTTAAAACAGAACAAAGCAACTTTTCATTATTTTCCCCCCTTTCAATAGCTTTTTTTTGGTAATATAATTCATTTAAAAACAGTTTACTCATTTAAAATATGCAATTCAATGGTCTTCAGTATGCTTACATTGCTACAGTCACTTCAAGAACATTGTTTTCACCCATAAAGGAAACCCTGCACCCATCAGTTGTCACTCCTCATAATCCCCCTCCCCCTCCCTTCCTATCCCAGTCCAGAGCAGCCACTAATTGCCTTTCTGTCTCTATAGTTTGACCTATTCTAGACATTTGTATAAATGGAATCATTCTGTGTGTGGTCTTTTGTGTCTAGATTCCTTTACCTAACATACTATTTTCAAGGTTGACCCATGTTGGAGCATATATCAATATTTCATTCCTTTTTTATGGCCTAATAATATTCTATAATATGGACAGATGATACTTTGTTTATCTTTCATCAGTTGATGGGCATTTGGGCTGTTTCTGCTTTTGGCTGTTATGAATAATGCGGCTTTGAACTTTCATATATAAGTTTTTATTGCAGATATGTTTTCATTTCTTTTGAGTATGTATCTAGGAATGGAATTGTTGGATCATGTTTAATAATTTGAGAAACTATTGCTTAAAGTGGTTGTATCATTTTACCACCCATCAGCAATATATGAGGGTTTCAATTTCTCCACATCCTCACCAACGCTTGTTATTATCTTCTTGATTATAAGCCATCCTGGCGTATGAGAAATGGTATTTCATTGCAACTTTGATTTGCATTTCCCTGGTTGCTAATGATATCAGACATTATTTCATCATTTCATGTGCTTATTGGCCATTCATACATCTTTTTTGGAGAAATGTCTCTTCAAATGCTTTCCTCATTTTCAATTTGATTATTTGTCTTTTTATTATTGAGCTGTGTGAGATGACTTTGTAGGTGGGGGATTCGTTTCAGTAAGGCTAGATTTTACTTTTTAACTAGTGAGAATACAATTTCTATATTCTGTTGGGTTCTGAGAGCTGGTTAAGCATGTCAGATATTTAGTCCCGTCTTGAACACAGGATAAAGGTCAGGAACTCTATTTTTTTTTAATTTATTTATTTGTATATCTTTACATCATTGTTCATTTTTAAGCAATGTTTGCTTTCTTTTCTCAGGTGTAGTCCCCAAAGAATTTCCACCACCAATATAACTGTGCACCATCACCACAGTCCCCTGTGTTCCTCCCTCCCTCTTTCAGATCTCTCTCCCTACCCCTCCCCTGCAGGATGTCTCTGGTTTATAATTGTCTGTTTATTTTTGTTTTGTTTTGTGTTATTTTTTCCCCTGATGCCTTATTTGATACCCCTATATTCCTCCTATAAATGAAACCATTCGATATTTTTCTTTTTCCTTCTGACTTATCTTACTGAGCTCAATTCCTTCCAGTTCCATCCATGTTGTTAATGGCATTAGTTTATCTTTTTTGAGTGCTGAATAGTATTCCATTGTGTATATATACCACATTTTCTTGATCCAGTCATCTATTTTTGGGCATTTGGGTTGTTTCCAGGTTTTAGCTATTATAAATAGTGCTGCAGTAAACATTGGGGTACAGGTATTTTTCTGAATCAGTGTTTTTGTGTCCTTTGAGTAGATCCCTAGGAGTAGTATTGCTGGGTCATATGGTAGTCTGAGGAACCTCCAGACAGCTTTCCATGGTGGTTGAAAGGTCAGGGAATTCTAAATTGAGAAGGAGGAAGAAAATTAAAAAAAAAATTAGAATTTGGTTCTCCAGCAAAGAATTCTGTCCTTATAGAAGTTTTGGGGCTTTCTCTTCTTTGTGTAATACTACCCAGGAACTTCTTTCAGTATTCACGTCATTGGCCAAAAGGGAAAAGACTTAAAAAAAAAAATCTTTTCCTCAACTCCCCTTAAAATAATTCTTTGTGTGATTTGTTCTTTGTTGCCTTTAATTGTTGAATTCTGGATACAGAGATTGAAGTTGGGTTGAGTAAGTTGTGCACCCCCTACTGAACAGATTCTGTCTTGACCAAAGCAGAGAGCTTCTCCTTCTCAACTATGCAAATCTAAAGCAGATAAATGTGAGCTATCAGGAGCCAATTTGCTGGAAATCTTCCCCTTAGTAATTGGCTTCATATTTCAGTTCTTAAAAAAAGTCGACTCTCATTACCACTTATGCCTTCTCCCCTCAAGGCCAACAGAGAGAGAGAGAGAGAGAGAGAGAGAGAGAGAGAGAGAGAGAGAGAGATAGGGTCCGTTGGTGACAAAGAAGAGGAGAGAATGAAACTTCTGATGAATTATTTTTTTCTCTCTACTAGTTTTACATCCAGGTGCCCCCTCTCAGTCATGCTTCCTCAGAAAAGCACCTCATCAGCTGGCTGGCGCCTCCTTGCCAACGTTAATCATGTCCTTCCCACCCCGGCTTCACTTTACGGAGATAGGAAGTGACAGGCAGGGAGACCTCCTGCTCTTAGGTTCTTGGAGGGGAATACAAAGCATTATATCAAACACTGCCACCAGGCCAGCTCTTTTGGGTTGCATGAGGCAGTCAAGCATTTTGCTGCCTGCTGAATGTCATCTCATTTAACATTTTGTTAAACAACTTCTAAAGGTCTTAACAATATGACAGATGGGCCATTGACTGGGTACTTAGTAACTAAGTACCAGTTTGGCTGGACTGGATTGTGTTTATTGTTCATTAAGTGTTATTTAAAGAACTCAGTCTTGAAGTCACTAGGCCCCTGCCCACCCCTCAATGCACACTTTCTTCAGGACCCCAGGGTGTCACATTAGAGGCCTGTTTCTATGGAAAGGCACACCAGAAAGGAAAAGGTGGAGAGAGGCTCAGAAAGAAGAAGAAATGAGAAGACAAGTAGGAAGAAGTGGAGGGAAACAGAAAAAAGTGTATGCATGTGGGGGTGGGGGAGTGAGGAGTAGCTGGAAGGGGGTTGTGGTTCAAAGGCAAACATAATGGTCAAATGACACAGAGAAAGTGGATTACTGCTGCAGATGGCAGACCTGTCCCTCCAGGCTGCAGTTCCAGAGACAGTCACTTTCTACCTTTTTCAACAGTTCCAAGGGACACAGGGTGACTGTGTGCCTGGGAGCAGGACAGTGACCACAGTAAGCTGTGTGCTGCTTATCTTCCCATTAAACTCCTCCAAGTGATGGAAGGATAAAGAACCTCTTCAGCTTTGTTTCCCTCAACAAAGGCTAACAATGCCAGACAGAATAAGCGACTGACTTTTGTTTGATCATGGACTTTGCCCAACAGCACAAGGCTTCTGCTTTTAAAATGGTAAACTGAGGTGTATTACGCAGTTTTGTTGAAACTTTTTTAAATTGAAGCACTGTTTGTTTAGACAGTTAGCATTTTCGAAGTATAGATTCTCCCTCTTCACATGTAGTTAACATAACACACACCATCAATGCACCCACGGTTGACCGAATTGGGCAGCACCATGCCAGAAGTGTTGAAGAGCATTTGCCAACAAGAGCCAGGGGATAGGCTTCAATAGAGGTCTGGATGCAAAGAATGAAAATTGTGTGGCTGTAGCTTACAACCCATTTGGCTGTTTGTAAACAGTTGTTACGTTTTTATTTCTTCATTTTGGGACATTCACAGGATTAAGTTTAGACTTGCTTATGTAGGTCACCAAGTGTCAGAGCCATCTCAGTCTAATAACCTCCTCTTTTAGTTAATTTAATAGTTCTTAGCAGGTTCTAGGTGATTAAGATAGGGCCACTAGGGCTAACACCATTTGATTGACTAGGACCAGAAAGTTTTAAATAGCTATGCCAGCCCAGTGCTGGGATCCATATCCTCCAGAGAGGGAATGAGAGCTCACACTGTTCCGGTGTTGTCAAGAGCAAAACTAGTGTCTGAAAAACATAATCTCGTTTTTGCCAAATTAGACTCCATCATTTTGAATCCAAAATGTCACATCACTAATGACTTTCTTCTATATTCACTAGAAACCAATGGAGAGTGAGTAGATAAGGTGAATGTTTATTTTTGTCAAGCAACAGTTATTTGAACGTATTTCAGGGGATCTATTCCTATATTGGAAGTTTTTTTGTTGTTGGCATGATTGGACCTAAATAAATATTGAAAGAATGTACTGAGGCGAAGCCACAAGATTGTGTAGAAATCATATCACCATTTCACTCGAGGTTATTGTGACCAAGAACTTGGGATGTCAGCATGAAAATCACATTTTATGAACTATTTGTAAATTGATGGATAGTGTGCCAGTTTTCCTGCTTCTGACCCTGTCCTTTATGTGATGGCATTCTCCTCTGTGACTGAGTTTGACTTTTATATGTTGGTGGACAATTCCTTTCCTCCCTTCTATAAATATTAGTCGAGACCTGTTTTTCCATGTTAGCTTTCTGTCAAATATAAAGAGATATCACAAATATACCCTATCCTTAAAAAAACTCTTATTTCTCTTCAGGCATAGGCACGGTTAAACGATAACGATAGAGCAAGACAAATTGTACTTGCTGTGAGCTCATAGAAAGAGCTGGAGGGCTGCTGTGGAGACCACTGTGTCAGAGAAAAGACACATTTGAAGCTGACCATGTGTGGTGAAGGGCCGGCCATTGGTTTGTACTTTTACACTGTGCTCCTCCTAGAAAATCCAGACAGCGGAAGTTATTGTTCTGCTCCAAACCATGAGGGTTTGGATGGCTGCTGCAACTTTTGCCATTTTCTTCTTTTTTCCCATTGCTGAGGGCTAATGCTTGCTTTTGTTACTTTATTGCCTCTGCTAAGCTTCCTGTTCGGGGCCACCTTTCCAGAGATTTCCAGACTGCTTGTCTGTGGGCACATTATACCTCTTGCATTTTCAGAAGCAGATAAACGAGGTCGGCCTGCCTTGCCCGAGTTGGGGATAAGAGAGACTGTCCCGGGAGCTTGTGCCAAATATATTACATATGAGTCTTCTGGGCCAAACTAATTGGGCCCTTAAAAGACAGCCAACTTTCAGGGTAATTAACCCAGTTGTATCTTGAGAGATATAACAAATCGACTGAGAAAGACATCCCCACACATTTTTTAGTAAAAGAGGGCAGCTCTGAACAGACTTTGGCCATTCAGGGGAGGGAAGAGGAACTTTTTTCATGGATATTCAGAGCAAGAGTCACTCAGAAGATAGTGGGTGGCTCCAGACCCTCTCTGCCTGCCTGAAGTCAGAGAAAATAACCCTGACCTTGTGACTGATTCTGAAGGGTCTTTGGCTTGCACCAATTAATCCCTCACAAATTTTGAAAGAGCCAGTAGGTTTCAAGTGGGGAACATTTACTGTGGAACACGAAATAGGAGAGGAGGTCAAGTACCCTGAGCCACAATCTCCATCTGAGAGCGCTAGGGGGCCTGGTTTTATGGGGTTGGTTACCAGGGATGGTTGTGGGGAGCAGCATCATGGCATGTTTTAGGCTGGACTCCACTGGGGCATGCATGGGTGGTTTACATGCTGCTTCGTACACTGCATGATTTCATTAGAATCTTAAGTCTCCACTCAGGGGCATGCATTTAGAAATCCTGGGTCACTTCTAGGTCAGTTTTTTTGCCATCTCCATCAGCATGGCCATCTTGTTTCAGTCAGTTCTGGTGCTCTTTCCTAAAGTCAGGAAGCTTCTGCAGGGTGGAAGGCCAGCTTCTCACTGGTGAGTGACTGGCCATGGTTTTGTGGAATTCCTACTAGCTTGGGGGCTCAGTAACAGGAAGGTTAGGTAAGCAAGATCTAGGCCCAAGGGGTTCTGTAACAACCTCAGACACATTACGGAGATCTGGCTAAGGGGTAAAATTAGCTAAAAATTGATCTTGAATAGGCCCAGTGTAGTGGGTAAATGAGATAGAGTATTATACACATTTTCAGGGTTTATATTGAACACCGCTTCCCCTTTTCTTATCCTGTGCCTTCAAAACCTACGTGACCTGGTTGGCTGTGGCCCTGACATAGAGGGACAGATATCAGACCTGAAAATCAAGTTTAGATCACAGACATGATGTCCCGTCATATATTTTTTAAAAATGAAATGTGTGTCACTTTAGAGTTAGAGTATTTCACCTAAAAATCTAGGTTTCTGGAATCTTTTGAAAAATCAGAAACTATAACAACACTCAAGTCTGGATTCTCACACAGAAGCAATTGTCCCAAGTGCAAAGTTGGCATCTCCTCATCCATCGGATAAACATTCTCTTGTTGAACATAGTCCTAATCAACCCCTACTGTCTATTTCACCCACCCACCTCACCTCCATGCCTGTAATAGTTGTGACCTATGACAACAGTGAAGACATTACTAGTCATAAGAAAAAGGCATAACTCAGAAAGAATATAGTGAATCCTTTGACTTGCCTCTACCCTAAAACATAGATGACAAGTTTTACCACCCATGTTGGATGAGAAAGAAATATCTGTGGATATTTCATACTTTGGGCTTGGCCTTCAGTAGGGCAATGGAATGTTCTTACAGAGATTTGAATCTGGGGCTATGACATTTTTTAGAGAAGGTTTAAACCTGTATGCCCTACTTGGCCTTGGTAAGTGAAATGGAAATAGGTGTGCAAGAACATTTGTCATTGTCTTCCTTTTGTCTTTCTCAAAGTCTGAACAGTGTTTTCCATTCTCATCACTTCTAGCATGCGGTGGCCTTCTATGTCCCAATCCTGAGCTCTTTTTATTTCCTTGGGCAGGCGAAAAAAAAGGAGTGGGTAGAACAAGATTCTTATTTCAGCACTCAGTTGCAGAATTGTATGAATCTGATTAATTTTCACATTTGATTTTATTTGAAATGTCCCTCCCAACTTTTATTTTTTTGCTTAAACTTTGGATTTGAAATAACAAAATATTACACTTGAGGTCTGATTATTGCCCTTTAAAGTTTTTTTCTCTTTTATTCTTCTATATGACCAGGCTTTACAAAAAGCTATTTTACTCTAAGAAATTAGGTTTCTGGTTATCAGGAGCCCTAAATAGACATGAATTACAAGAACGTCCTTTGAAAACCCCATGCAGCACTTGTTTCATTAAATTCCATGAAGCGACCTTAATTTAGTGGAACACTGGATAGGCTGTTCTTTTAACCTATTATCACTTTGGCCAGGCCCATAAACCATATTCATGGATGATTCCATCAAGAAGGACAACAGTGGGATTAATATTATTTCAGGATACAGTAAATGCCACAATGATGAAGCTGTTTAAGATCTGGTGCTCACGGTGTCACACTGAATGCATTGACATTTACTCTGCTATCACTTCATTTCCAATATTCCTTCCAAATCAGCCGATGCTAATGCTTCAGCATGTGTGCAGAATACAATGTGGGTGGGGGCAGGGAGACTGGGAAGAGATTGCGCAAGTCCTTTGCCTTCCTTTTTCCTTTTGGTATTGCGAGTGGGGAAATGATACTCTGACAGTATTTGGTGTGCAGCAGGCCCAGGATGTCAGATGTTAGGATTGCAAGGTTCCCAGGAACTGGGCTTTGTCCCAGTGTTGGATCAGAATATGTCATGGGGCCCCTCTTGATGTGACTGAACAGCACACTGTTTAGAAGGTCTTATTTGTGTTATTTCCTGATTCTCTTTGATCCTTAGACTTGATATCCCTCATAGAAGTATAGGCCTAATGATACTGAGTCTCTGAAAGCTCATTGGTAATTTTGGGGAATCTCTTACAAAGAAACAGCAAAGATGTTATCCATAATAGAATTTCTAGTGTTTAGTCTCTCATAGCATCCTACCCCCAAATTTTGAAGGTGAGATTCTCAGGGTTGGAAGGAAATTTGAAACTTGTCTAATTCATGCTTCTCAAAGTTTTATGTATCTACAAATCATCCGGAGGTCTAGTTAATTCTAATAGCTAGAGTCTGGGAGATTCTAATCCAGCAACTCTGGTGTGAAAACTGAGAATCTGCATAGCATCAAACTCTGAGCTGATATAGACTCTACTAGCCTATGAATTATGCTTGGGAGGTCAGGGTCTAGTCCAACCACTGCCCATCTTCTCTTCAGATGAGCATCGAGTGCATGTTTAAATTCTCTTAGTAGGGGCTTCTCATTTCTTATAAGGCATTCAATTTTATCTCTGAATGACTGTGGATATTAGTCCTGATCCACACTGTAGCCAGAGCTCCACTTCCTGGACTTGTCAATCTGTGACCCTGGCTCTAGCCCTTGGTCCTTTACAGAATATATGCAAGGCAAGAAAACATCTTTTCTATTGAAAGGAAGCTTGTGCCGCACTGTGAAGCTGTACGCAGCCTCTGCAGCGCCGGTTCGATCCCTGCCAGCCGGTGAGTGTCCCACATGGCAAGGCAGACCTCTCCTGTCTCACCCGCTGCTCCCCTCAGCAGTGTCTTCAGTCCGTCTGCCTGTTCTGCTCCCCACTCTGTCTCTGTGAATCCTCTCATACTCCTGCAAATCTGGCATGTACCTCGGTTCTTGTATAAATAAATAAATCTTTTAAAAAAAAAAGGAAGGAAGCTTGCAGCCTCCAGTTTTCTAACATAAGGCAAGCTTTCAGGGCAGAAAGGACTAGTTGACTCAGGGGCAACTTTTGTCTCCTTGGGGAGACAATCACATGTCACCATACCTGTTAACCTACCTACCCTTTGTTGGCCCCCAAAAGCATGTTGATTTTTGGTTCTGCCTCCATTTCCTCTGTCCCACTGATTAGGATCTTCCACTCTTGAACTCTTACGTGTGTTGTGTGAGTGAGTGTGTGTGTGTGTACATTATAAAAATTTATCCTCCACCATTACTGTAAATTCATGGAAGCAGATATTATGTCATAAGATTTTTTAAATCTCCTATAGTGCCTTGCATATACTAAGAGTTCAAACCATGTGTATTAAATTGAGTCACACACAAATCCTACTGCAAGAAATTTATGGCACTAATACAACAAGACATAAAAAAACTGCAGTGTAGTAAATTGTCACACTAGCTAGTGGTACAACAGGTAGATTTCAGAAAGAATTTTTCAGAAAGGAAAAGTTCAGTGTAGACAGGAGCAATTGTAAAGGACTTTGTGGGCGCAGAGGGAGGGAGTTGTAAATTTAAATTGGCTGTACATAACCCCTTTAATTTAACCAAGGTTTCTGGGACTAGATGGGAAGAGAATCTGTTTGATAGTGTAGAAGTGCATGTGGTTTCTTCCAAGGAGATTGAAGGGTGGGGAGCGATGTAACTTGGGTGGACTTAAGGCAGAGGTCAGCACACTTTTTGCAGTACAGGACTCAATAATAAATAGTTTAGGATTTGTGGACCACATGGTTTCTGTTGCAACACTCAGCTCTGCTGTTGGAACTTGGAAGCAGCCATAGACCACATGTAAACGAATGGGCCTGACTGTCCTGTCAAAACTTTATGGACACTAAAATTTCAATTTCATATAATTTTCATGTGTCATGAGATATTATTCTTGTTTTGATACTTGCCAACCATTAAAAAAATGTAAAAAAAAGTCTTTGTTTGGGCGCCATACGAGAATAGGCCATGGGCTGGATTTCATTTAAGCTGCGGTTTGCCATGTCCTGGTAGATGGACCAACTGTCCAAGATGAACATTTCACCAGCAAGGGCTCCCTGGATAAGTGATTTGTGAGAGTCCCCTAAAGGGGACTATCAAAGTTATTCATGAGAGAAACTGTTTCAGAAAAATGTACAGGTAATGAGATGTTATTTTACAGGTATGGCTGCTTTTCCAGAAGCTGTTTCCTTATGTGATCAAAGTCTCAAGATACAGAGAGATCTTGCTAAATATTCTCTTCCTCTTTCCCCTTCCTCTGTTTTCCTCCCCTTGATCCTTATCTTATTTGACCTTTCCAGATTCACTTTCCATCATGCCATTTTTCTAGCTTTTAGAATATGTAAAAGAAAACTTACCTAATATTTTGAAATATGATCATCATCCTTACCTGATGATACTTGATTTTTCTGTGTGTCATGTAGACAGTGTATACAAATAATTGGACAAGCATGTACTTTAGGGGGAGAAAGAGGAAATTGCATGTCTAGGGAGAGTGGGGCAAACTAAACTATGTGACTTGGAATAACTGCTTTCTTCCAGGAGGAGGAGCAGGGAGGAGAGAATGAGTTTAGTATGGGACACATTGAACCTACATTACCTGGATGAAGTTTGTTAACCAATCAGGTGGCCATATTTAATAGGCAGTTGGATGATCAGATCCAGAATATAGGAGAGAGGAATAGATTGGAGCTAGAGTTCTGGCAATCATCACCCATGAGTTGTAGTTGAGACTCTTGATAGCAAAATGGAAAGACTAACCAGGCAAGGGGCTCAGGTGGGTTACAGGGAACAGCATGAAAGAGGGAATAGAAGCAGAGAGGTAGAACAAGGACAGTGGTGTCCATCAAAGGACCAGGGAGCAGAGAACTTAGAGGAGATAGTAGCTAGCAGCATCAAAGGCCACAAGGAAATCAACTCAGAAAATGTCTTAAAAGTTACCATTGGATTTAGCAAGGAGTAGATCATTAGCATGTTAGACAAATGTTTGGAAGACAGAATGTGGTACTTGGATTTGGGGGAAAACTGAAAGCGCGCGCGCGCGTGTGTGTGTGTGTGTGTGTGTGTGTGTGTGTGTAGGGGAGGGGAAAGGGATATTGAATCAGGAATTTCCTTAGCATTATTAGTGAAGCAGCTATGAGTAGAAGAAGCCCCAGTCTTCTGGATCTTTCTCCATCAGATATAAGAATTCTCTGACAAGGCAGCTGGAAGGGCCTAAATGAAGTTGTCACCATTGTCATTGTCACCATGGGCATTGTCATAGCCTTAAAATAAATACTACTTTGAGGTGCCTTTTGGGAAACACAGCCGGATGGACTGCTGTTGAGGTTGCAGGTCACCTGCTCAGGCCAAGTGCTCCCGAAGCACAGAAGCACACTTGAAGCTACTTTCCTATTCATCATCCATTTCCAAGTTCTTGGTGGAACAGAGTTGGAATTTTGATTCCCTGGCCTCTTTGGAACCACAAACAGAAAGCTGTTTTTTTCTGGGGTGGTTACCATGTCACTGTCAAGTCAAGACAACTGCTTGAATAGAGAGAAGAGGAATCCTGTTTCTTTTCTGCTCTGCTAATTTGTGGTATGCCCAGCTCTACTCTTCACCTTGATTGGACCTTCAGGTGGGAGGATTTAGGGTCGGCTGCTAAGCACCAGTTTTGGATCAGGCGAATGGAGCTTCTGGATACATATCCCTAGCTAGCAGGCCTCCTTTACATCTTATTTTGCTGGCTAAAGAATGGATTTGGCCTTTTACATGTTATACTGGGTTCTTGCTCCTTCCCCCTATATTTACACCTTCCCGAAGCTGGGGCATCCCCATCTGCTGTCCCCCTTATTCTTGGGGTCGTCGTGGAGTCAGCTAGTGCTGGAAGTCCACTCAGTCAGTAGGCTCAGCAACTGAGGCTGTCAGCTTAGCTCAACCCCAGATGTGATGCTGCTTTCTCTCTTCTGCCCACTGAAGAACAACACTCAGGTGCAGTGGACCAGTTTGAAGCAGTGGATGCAGGTGTGGGGAGAGTCAAAGGAGACGGGCTAGGTATTTTCCTGCTCTTTCCCTTACATATTTCCCTTTTTAGGACCCTGAGCCGTTGGAGGCTTTAATAGCATCAAGGATTTGGCCGAGTGGAATGACTGGTCTGCCTTCCTTGGTGGCCTGAACTCTTGAGGAGCAAGCATCTGGCTTCAACTGATGAAAGGCAGGAAATTCAGAATTACTTCCTGATTCTTTCTGCTTCAGTTCAGAATTCTTTAACGTGGCAATGTGGTGGGGCCAGCTGACAGAGGAACTGGCGTGCCAAGAAACAGACTTAATTTTTGAGTTGCGGGCACAGTGCTCTAGGTAGAAGCTGGGGAGGGACAAGATGGTGGGGCCTCTTCTCTTCAAAAGTAGCACAGGTGAGGATGTGGGTCTTGGGTGGGTGAGGTTTGCATGAATTTTTCTCTGTGTAGATCTTATGTCTTTCCTCCTGGGCACACCGAAGGGTCTTTGCTTTCTCTCTAACAAGATCCCTGACCATGGAGCTAGAGGCCTTGCCCCCGGCTGGCAGTGCAGCCAGATATAAACCAGCCGGAGGGGAGCTCCTGGTGTCAAACATTATGTTTACTAAACAAAACCGACAAGTTCTCATTGTTGCGTGAGGAAGCCCTGCAGCTCTCAATTCCCCAGAGCTGAACAGGATCCATTTTATTGAGCTCTGTAATGACAGCCCCGGCTGGAACAGCTGGGTAGTTTGTATTAGCTCTAAGAGACTCGGGAGGGCAGTTTTCCTTTAGAAAAATTGTGTTTTTCATTTAGACCAACAACCGCCTGACTGTCTCAGCATACCTTCCTAAAATCTTAAAAAGAGTGGTAAAATCACAGCCCATATTGTTTTCCCGATACTTATGGTGGCCAGAGATAGCAAATATAAGAGGGGCACCTAGGTAACTGGTTTAGTTGAAATTCACATTTAACTGGCATTCTGTATTTTTTATCCAGTAATACTTGACACCTTTCCAAACATACCTCTTTGGATACTTCTGGTGACAGGGAACTCACTACCTTTCAAAACAATCATGTCGTCATTAAATAGCCGAGATTGCTAGCAAGTTCTTCTGCACATTAAGATGATATTTCCACACATCCGTTCCTCATGTGAACTTCTGGGACGTCTTGAGTTGTGCCTAATCCATCTGCCATGTGACAACTCTACAAGTGTTTTATTACCGGCTCTTGTCTCTTGCATTTTCTCTTCTCCAGACTGCACATCTCTTGCTCTTTTAATTTTTCTTCAAGTGATATGGTTTCTGGACTGCAGACCCTCCTCTGCACGTGATCTGCTTTGCTTAGCGTCCTTGTAATCAGGTGGCTCTGGCAGCCTGCACGACGGCTGTACGGATCGGGCTTCGTGCTTATTGCTGAGAGCACATGTCTGCCGTGCCAGGGAGGTTCTGGCCCCACGAACCAGGCTTTCATACAGACTCTTTCCTAAAGCTGCACTGCTACCTGTTAGTGGGGGACAGTTGGAGAACTGTGCCCTCCTGTTAATAGACTGAAGGTTTGTGACTTCTTTCTTTCCCCTCCTCCTCCCATATGTTGAAAACCTAGTCCATAACCAGTGTGATGGTATTTAGAATTGAGCCCCTTGGGGGTGATTAGGTCATGAAGGTGAATACTTCACAAATGGGATCTCCTTTTAGAGATTCTAGAGCGCCTCCCTTGACCCTCCACCTTCTGAAGAAACAGTGAGGAGAGGGCCATCTATACCAGGCAGCAGACTCAGCAGGCACGGAGTCTGCCAGCACCTTGATCTTGGACTTCCAGCTTCTAGAATGTGAGAATAAATTTCCGTTTATCAGTCATTCAGTCTGAGGTATTTTTCTTACAGCATCCTTAATGGCCTGAGAGACTTCTTTCTATACCACATGTGAATTTGATAGCTCTATTTTTTTAAATTTATTTTTTTATTTTTATATTCCCCATACAATTGCAACCCCCTGATTTTGACCCCAATCCCTCCTTTCCCCGTCCCCTACTCCCCAAATTGTGTCTCTGGTTCATAGTTGTTTGATGATTTTGATTTTTTTCCTTCTTATAGTTATTCTTTTTCCTGGTCCCTTATTTAGGTTTTCTAGATTCCTGTAATGAGTGAGACCATCTGGTATTTTTCTTTTTCTTTCTGGCTTATTTCGCTGAGCACGATCCCTTCCAGTTCCATCCATGTCGCTGCAAATTGCATATGTTTATCTTTTTTGAATGCTGAGTAATATTCCATGGTGTATATGTACCATATCTTCTTGATCCAGTCATCTATTTTTGGGCATTTGGGTTGTTTCCAAAGCTTAGCTATTGTAAATTGTGCTGCTATAAACATAGGGGTGCAGGTGCTCTTTGGAATTAATGTTTCTGTGTCCTTTGGGTAAATACCTAGGAGTGAAATTGCTGGATTATATGGAAGCTCTATCTTTAGTAGGTTGAGGAATCTCCACACAGCTTTCCATAGTGGTTGGACCAGTTTGCACTCCCACCAACAGTGCAGGAGAGTTCCTTTTTCTCCACATCCTCGCCAACATTTGTTGTTGCTAGTTTTTTAATATGTGCCATTCTCACTGGTGTGAGATGGTACCTCATTGTAGTTTTGATTTGCATTTCCCTGATTGCAAGTGATGTTGAACATTTTTTCATATGCCTGGTGCCCATTTGTATTTCCTCTTTGGAGAAGTTTCTTTTTAGCTCTTCTGCCCATTTTTTGACTGGATTATTTTCTTTGTTCTTGTTGAGTCTCATCAGCTCTTTGTAGATTTTTGTGATCAGTCCTTTATCATTGGTGTTGAGTGCAAAAATTTTCTCCCAGTCGGTGGGGTTTCTCTTAGTTTTGGTTATTGTCTCTTTTGCTGTGCAGAAGCTCTTTAATTTGATGTAGTTCCAGCTGTTTATCTTTGCCTTCACTATCACTGCTTTGGGTGATGTGTCTGTAAAGATGTCTTTGAGGTGCATGTCATGTAGTGTTTTGCCTGTATTTCCTTCTATATATTTTATGGTTTCAGGTCTTATGTCTAGTTCTTTAATCCATTTTGAGATATACAGATTCAATGCCATTCCAATTAAAATTTCAATGTCATTCTTCAAAGAAATGGAAAAAATATTGATGAAATTCATATGGAGCCACCAAAACCCCCAAATAGCCAAAACCCTCCTGAAAAAAAAAAAGAAGGGAATGGAGGCATCACTCTCCCAGATTTCAAACTATATTACAAAGCCATAATAATAAAAACTGCATGGTATTGGAACCAGAACAGATCAATGGAACCGAATAGAAAACCCAGAAATAAACCCACAAATCTATGGTCAACTAATTTTTTACAAAGGGGCAAAGAATATGCACTGGAGTAAAGAAAGTTTGTTCAATAAATGGTGCTGGGAAAACTGGGTCACTACATGCAAAAGAATGAAGCTTGATAGCTCTATTTTTATTTTAGATGGTAGTTGGAAGTTAGGACATTAGTATTACCAAAAGTCAAGTTAGAAGTTGAAACAGATTTAGTAACAAAAGTATACGTTTTTATTTTAGGTCATATTAGACATAGAGAGGAGACTGGGTTGATTGCTGATCAAACTAGTTTCCAGATGAACTGCACTTAAATGGTTCAAACTGGAATTTTGCTCCCAAAGTACACCCAACTTTCTTTTCAACAGTCTCCTCTCAGGAAGAATGTATTTGAATCAGGAAATGTTTGAATACCACCTTTTTCAATGTTTCTTACAATTCAAATCTAATTTCTAGTTGGGATGTGATGTCTTCCCCATTTGTAAAGTATTTTTTACCAGAAGGTGGAAATCCTTTTGAGCCAGATGGGTTTGTGCCTTTCCATGATTTTCCAATGGTGACCTGTGAATCTAGCCTAATACTGGAACTTCCCTTTGGCCAAAACCATTGTAGAGATGGTTATTAGCTCACTGGGGACCCAGAGAGAAAGTAAATAAAAAATTATCTTGTAAATGTATATTGTGTTTTGTAATTTGGACTCTCCCTGCTAATATTCAAATAACATTCTTAGCCACGCATTGATACCTGAGTCACAATTGTTGAGTTGGTATTTTAAGATCAAATGGGGTACAGGGGAACAACTTCAACCTTTGCCAGTTTTCTGAGGGATTGTCTTTCTCCTTTTAATGCCAAAAAGAACTTACAGTCTCCTGAGAAGAGAAATCTAATAAATCAGTTGTTATTGCCTTGGGCTTCACAGTTAAAGCAAATGGAGAGCTGAGGTAATTGAATAATTTGGGCAAAACAACTAACTATCCTCAATAAATTGCGAAGCTTAGAGTTACTCTAATAGAACAATCCATGGAATCTGCTTAGTACTTTTTAGTTTCCAGGAAACTTTCTTTTGTATCCTCTTTCTTTTGGAGATACTTCAAAGAGACTATGTAAACTTTTTTTAAAAATAGATTTATTTATTCATGCATACAGGAACTGGGGCACAGGGGAGGGTGAGAGGATTCACCAGAGACAGAGCGGGGAACAGAACAGGCAGACTGACTGAAATACACTGCTGAGGGGGGCAGCGGGCACGACAGGAGAGGTCTGCCATGCCATATGGGATTCTCGCCTGCCGGCTGGGATCAAACTAGCACTACAGAGGCTGCATACTGCTCCACAGTGCTCAACCCGCCTGTGCCACTAGGGGAGGCCTGAGACTATATGAACTTTCTCACTGACCTTTGTCCCTGGGAGCGGTATATAGGACCCCATGAATATACTAGCAATGGTGAATACTTATTGAGTGGTTGTATGATCCAGGCACGGTGCTAAGTGTTTAAAATAGATCTCGTTTAGATGTCCTCACAATAACCTTATTACTGTCCCCACTCAGCAGATGTTGGACATGAAGTCAGAAGAATTTACTGGACTTGGGTGAGGCCCACAGCTGGTAAGTCACAGAACTGAGTCAATTAGTCTAATTTCAGACTGTGTCCTTTCTAATATGAAACCTCTAGGTGAGATTATACTTCAGAGATATGGAAATCCAGACATCATGATTAAATCAGAGGAATCTAGTTTCTCAGTGAAGAAGTGTTATATGCCGAAGCACCACTAACTAACTGGATTATATAAGGCAAGACATGTAGCCTGCTGGGCCTCAGAATCCTTAGGGGTGAATGAAGGGGTTTGCCTGGGTAATTTTTAAGTCCATCTCAGGTCTCAACTTGTATGATTTTTGAAGTGGTTTGGGTCTGTGATGGTCTGTATTCATGTACTGAATGCTGGTTGGAGCTGAGCTCTGGCACTGTTTGAGTCTGCCATTTTTACTAGGATGGATGAACTGATAGTCAGGATAGGCTGAGTTTTCCTGTGGTAACAAATAGCTTCCAGTCCCAGTGCCAAGAGGTGTGAACCTATACCCTTAAATCATATACAGTGCTGTCAACCAACCATACCTCAGTAAAAAATAGTTGAAAAAAAAGAAGGTCCTACAGAGGATCCAGTGTAGCATATGTGCTGTTGATAGATACTGCTGTATGCCTGAAACCTATAAAATGTTATAAACCAATGTTGCATTGATAAGAAGTTAAAAATATCCCACGGTTCTGAGTGCCATGAGTGACAAAGGGGTACAGTTCATGTGCTTACATATCCATGTCAGGTGTTCAGGGGCTCAGTAGTCCTCCAGACCCAAACTGAGGGTTGACCATCTCTATTGTCGTGGGTTTCCCTGCCTGAGGGCAAGAATGCTCTGGGGTGTTACCCTGACACTAAATGTTCTGGCCCAGAAACTGACATAGGCCACACACTCTGCTAACTCGAGCCAGAATTACCATGGCCCCATCCAGCCACAGGGGGCTAAGTGGTAGAATCTTACCACATACCTAAGGGCTGAAAACTGGGAACCAACATTAATGACTGTCTGAAATATGAATGCCTCTATGTCCCTTTAGGATCCTTCACAACTGGGACAGACAGCAAAGTCAGGTACGTCTGCTTACATTGCATTATGGGTTAGATAGGCGAATACTTCATTTTCAATGAGATAATGGAGACTGGTGGGGGGATATTGCTGGGGGTAACTAAAGGTCACTCAAAAGCAGGTTTTCTCTAGGGTCACCTTGATCACATTCCTTCCTTTACTGTTTCTTGTAACCCCCTAATTAAGATAGCTAAAAATGTTACCATGAGCTAAAGTCAACATCAATTAAAAATCCCATATATATTTCACATGAAAACACATGGTCTTCAAACATGTGTGATTTTCATCAGACCTCCTCATCTGTTTGTCATTTAAAGTTCAGGCCATTTTCCATATTTCTATCAAATGCTGCCTGCTGTAGATGAAAGCCTGGCAAATAACTGTGCAAAAGAAACTTTCTGAAGTTATAAATAATCAAATGCCCATGGGGGGTTGACCTCATACACAATAATACACAGAGTAATGATCAGCTCAGAGGGAAAATAGAGCTAAAAGATGGCCTGCATAGTAAGGAGAAGGTTGCAGCTTTGCTTATAAAAGCTTGAGTATCATTTTCATGAACCACCCCCCACCCCTGCATCCTTTGCCAGAAATGGGATAGCTTGGAGTCAGGAAGAATTGGGAAAGTAGCTGAAACACAGGTAGAGGCAGAGGTGTACTGGTAAGTGTTTAACAATAAACTTTCTGGACAAAAAGCTGTAATTTGTAGTGTTTGTCAATTTCCATGGTGGAATTCAGGATTCTTTCATGATGTCATTCAACATGTATTTGTAAGGAGATTTGTATATAGTTGGCTCTTGCAAGCCATGTTCCCTGGGGGCGCTATACCACTGAGGAGAGAAATTGGGATGGCTGGATGTCTCCTCCAGTCCCAGATGGGATGTTTGCAGTTTAGAGGGCAAGGACTGTTGAGGCAAGTAATGGCAGGAGGGAGATAGATCAAGTGCTGAAGAATACTGGGACTCCCATATTGTGTATTAGTTTCCTAGGTCTATGGCAACAATTCCCATGAACTGGGGTAGCTTAGGACAATAGAAATGTGTTTTTTCACAGCTCTGAAGTATAGAAATCTGGAATCGAAGTGTAGGTGGGGTCAGCTTCTTCTGGAGACTCTAAGGGAGAAATTGCCTGGTGCCTTTCTTCTAACTTTTGGTTATTGCTGGCAATGTTTGTCATTTCTTTGCTTATAGACTTATCACTTCAATTTCTACCTCCATCTTCTCATTGCCTTCAGCCTTATTTGTTTCTCTCTGACTTCTTCTCTTCTTGTAAGGACTCTAGTTTTTTGGATTAGGTTTAGAACACCACCCTAAATTCAGGTGATTTTATCTTGATAGCTATAACTAATTATATCTGCAAAGATCCTATTTCCAATTAAGATTATTTAGGACTATGATTCCAGACTCAATTCAGTGGAGTTTTTTTTTTTTTTTTCCTAAACCACCAAGCAATTCTCCAACACCAGTTGGGTGTCCCACAGTTCAACTCAATTCTGACTCTACCTACCTGAGATAGCATCAGATCCCACATGTCAAAGGCTCAGTCCTATAAGACTGCAGCCCAGCTCCCCTAACCCTCCAACACTGCCTTGGCTTTAGCAACAATCACAAGTCCAAGTTGCAACTGTGCTTTTGACCAACTGGCTATAGACTCCAAAGACTCTGTCCTTGGTTTTGATTATTCACTAGAGCTCCAGAACTCAGAGACATGTGGTACTTACTAGATAACTAGATAAGGAGTAGTGATGTGGAAGAGATGCCTAGGGGGAGGTATGGGGAAAGGCTCAGATCTTTCAAGCCTTCTCCAGACTTAACCCTACCAGAATCTCCACATGTTCAGCAACCTGTAATCTCTCAGAACTCCTTCCTTTGGGGTTTTAATGGAAACTTAATTACTTAGGCATGATTGATGGAATCATTGGCCATTCTCCATTGGTTCAACTTGTAGTCCCTGTCACCTTCCCAGAGGTCAGGGAAGTGGGACTGACAGTTCCAGCCCTTTAATGCCAAGGTTGGTTCTTAGGTGACCACCATCATCCTAAGGTGATCTAGGGGCTTTCCAAAAGTCACCTCATTAACATAAAAAAAACCACTATTGTTCTTATCCCTTAGGAAATTCCAAGGGCATTAAGCACTCTGAACCAGAAATGAGGATGAAGACCAAATATATACATTACTTATTATCACAGTATCACAATATCACAGTCACATTCTGAGTTTCAGGTAGCCATGAATTTCTGGGGGACTTGATTCAACTCACTATGCATATATACACACAGTTTAGAAGATTAGAGAGAGGGTAGGCAGGGCCGAACTTGCCATCTGGCCTTAACACTGGCCTCTGATTTCCCAGAACATCCTTCAGGCTGTGATCTGCTTCCTGATTTATGATCCCAGGTCAGCAGGGGAAGTGGTCTGTGATGGCTGGGTGGAGTTTCCACTTAGTCACGCTCCTCACCTCCAGACCCAGGTGGGTGAGTTGTGGAATGACCCTGACCCATTATTTTTTTTAAAGCTGTGTTTGGGCAGTTGTCTTCTTATATCATCTTCCATCTCCTTTGAAGATAATTTTGGCAAAAATAGACACAAACTTTAAGAGAGTTCTGTTCTTTAATTAGTGTCATATACCCTATCTAGTAGATAGAATGTGCTGTGAATAGATAATGAATGAGCATTGCTGAGGGCCACTTGAAATGGGCCTTCTATGAAGGAAAAGAGAAAAACTCTCAAGTTCAAAAATATCTTCTCAATCTGAAAGACATTCTGATTCATTAGCTTCGTAGAAGACAATGACCGGAGATCAAATGTCAAAGGACCTTCCTTGGCCCTGTAATAGGAGCTGCCACCAGTGGAGCCTGGTGAGACTCCTCCCCACAGCCTTGATGAGAAAGCCAGCATAGTTGGGCCTCAGAGGTCAGGGAAAGGTCAGTCACACTCATCAGTGACAATTTTAAACCACATCTTATGGGTCCCTTCAGTTTTATCCGTGAAGCTCCTCTCTTCTTGGAATGCAGAGGAAGGGAGTAGATGGATCAGGTTTCCAGGAAGGAATCTGCCATCTGTGTCTATGCTTTAGCTAAGCTTGTGCCTAAGCAAGCACCGTGGTTTGAGGGAACCTGCTACACCAATGAGATTTGTACATCTCAGGTCTAAATTCCTCATATCCACCAACTGCGTTTGAGGTGAATTGAATTTCTGTGCTGGGGCTTCAGCGTTCATAACACATACCTTCCTCTCAGGCACTTTGCTCTTAGTTCCAGCTCCCTCTGCTCCCCCAAGATTGCCCTTTCTCCTAGGCATCAGGTAGGCAGTCATTTGGCTGGCTGGGTCCTGTGATCACATGAAACAATGACCACATAAAAACACCTCCATTTAGAGATAAGCACTGATGCATGCCCTGCAGCTGAGATTAAAATCTGTCCCATAAATCTCTCCACAATGCTGTATATTCCACACATAATGATGAGATGTGAGCTAGTAAATAAATAGCTGAGGAAAAAAATTCCTCACAAAACACCCTGTGATTAAGAGGTTTGAGCTCATATTGCTCGAAACTATAGCAGGGGGTAAGATGTGTCACTGATGTGGCTTTCTCCCCTCACTATGCCATTGCATTGAGTATTTAATTTCATTCATCACACATTTTTAAAAGCGCCTTCTATATGCTATGTGCTGGAGATATACGTAAGTTTAGCTGAGAGTTCCATAGATACACTTAATAAAGTAATGGGATTTGAAAACATATCAATTTAAGATCTAGTTATCAAAAAACTCCGTGTGTATTTGTGTGCTTTAGAGTTTAATGGTAACAGTGCATGAAGGCATTTGACACACTTTTTCACATGTAGTGGGATATTGTAAGTCCCAAGGCTCAAAATAAATAATAATGGAATGAATGAACCATCTTCATGAGCTTCATGTCTCTACCATGGTGATAGATTTTATGGCAGTGGGTTTAAGGATCATTCCTGCTCCTTGTTCTCTTAGTAAACTAGGACAGCCTCTTGTGTGACTCTTGGTGCCACCATCTTCTCTTATCCAAGACAACGAGGACCTGTGCCTGTGTATAGGTGTATGTTATATGTGTGCGACCTGGTGAGTTTGTGTAAGTATGAAAGTTGTCGCCTAAAAGGCACAGGGCTTGCAGAGGAAAGCTAAATGTAATAAGAATACATCCTGAGCTAGCAAGTAAACTATTTTGGTTCTCAATAATTCCTAGTTACCAGTGAGCTTGCAGTTAAAGGAAGACCCACTACATTTGCAGGGTTTAAGTCATTGATGTGCTTCCTTATGTAAACAGGAAGCTCCTTTGGCCACACTGCTAGGTTGTGAGTTTGCAGCCTTAGACCAGGAGGGAAGACATACTGGAATAAATGGGAAAACCTGTCCCTCTACACCGAGTGAGTGTGGGAAGGAATGGGAATGAGTAGAGGAGGAGAGAAGATACAAAGTCTTTGTTTCACATCCTGCATCCCCACCTCCACCAAGCATGAGAGAGAAGGAGAACACTGGGTTACTGGGTTGTGGCGTGCTTTCTTGAATGGTGTGTGTGTGTGTGTGTGTGTGTGTGTGTGTGAGAGAGAGAGAGAGAGAGAGAGAGACAGACAGACAGACAGACACCCAGTCCCTGGGAAACTCCATCATGGATGTCGATTGGGAAAACATGGAGAGGATGATGCCAGGCAACAGAATGATAGATCAAAAAAACTAGAGGCCTTGGTACTGGTTACCATGTCTAACTGGTTTTCAGAGACACTAGAAAGACCTGTCTACTTGGTGGGTGTATGGGACTGAACAGGTCTATCAACTTGCTGAAGACCCGTGGTCAGTGAAGAGGCTGCAGTGGGCAGGGACTTGGAGATGATGACAAGGGCAGGGACCCCACACTCAAGTGGAGAGTGCTGGCATGTTGCTCTCAAATGACAGTGCCTCTTCATTCTCCATCCCACCCCCAAAGAAGCACACCATTAGTCATCATCACCTGCACTGTCACTGCGCTAGAGAGTGGATCTGTTCTGGGCAATAGGCAGCTGGGACCAGGGAGTACCCAGAGACCCTGCTCCCCTGTTGGCAAGAGGATAAAATAATCCCTTCATATATCAAGATGACAGCTTAGAGGAAAGAGGGGGAGATGAAATCTGAGAGACCAAAATACATCTAAATATACCAAGTCATCCAAAAAGGAACAACTAAATAAGACCTGATAGCAATTCAATTTTGAAAAGACGGAGTATCTACTAGGGTGTTTTCTAAGGGATTGGACCGTGGTACAGTTTTTTTCGAAGGTGAAAGTTTTCCCAGCTACCCAACAAGGCAGGGGCCTGGGAGGTGGAGCAAAGTCTTTGGGGACTTTAAGAAATGTCATTTTCCCAGTACAGTTGATTGTTGACATACAGATAAAAACAAAGTGTGGACTTTCAAATGCTTTTCTCTTAAGTAAACAACCTTAAAATAGTCATGGAGACTTGAGACTCAGTTGTCATTTGAATCTTTTATGAAAATACCCTGGCAACAGAAATTCTGGTTTTACCATTCAGCTGGTGTCCAGCAAGAAGAAAATAAGGAAACCTGAACGCCTATATCATAGCATCCGGGCAGAAGCCAGCAGGCTGAGCAGATTTGTAACCTTTGAGTACCTTTGGGGCCACGGATCCAAATACTGATGAGGAAAGTGCCCTGAGTTTAGTCTTCAGGGAGCATTTCCTAATGAATGGGCTTAGAGTCCCTGGAATTCAAAGCTTCTGCAGACACTGACATCCCTTTCTCTGGGGTGCTTTATGAATAGGGTAGGTACTTGTGTGACCACGACGATTTTGGTGCAGATTGTACTGGACACAGGGGAATGGCCCAGGTGACCTTCCTGGGGTCTTGTACCTAATCCGCAATTCTGTAAGTAATGAGTTGACAGAAAATTGCATTCTGTCTTTGGTCGGCCATCTGCTGTTTCCCGAACGCTGGCTGATAAAGGCATAGTGATGTGGGGAGAAGGTGAACTGTAATTAATTATCTATGGCATTGATGAATTTCTTGTAAGATATTCCCCTGCTAATCTAGCAATATAGCTGCCTCCATCCCCCCCTCCCAGTGTTAACGGTCTATTTATGGACTCAGCTCCATAATTAAATGTTTCATTTGCAAGAAAATGGTTCCTAGGAAAATCCAAGCTCTCTTTATGTGCCTGCAATCGGCTATTGCAGACATTACATAAGAGATTAGTCCATGTTGGCCTGCTGCTCTTAGCTTTCTGGATAATCTAATGTATTATGTTTCCGGTGTATGTAAATTACTAAATGTAATATTCTTCAATATGCCTGCCAAATGAAGCCAAATGTATTGTGGGCATAATTTTAATTATTTATATGCTATAAAAATTGAAGAAATCAGAATTACAGAAATAGGGTTCTGAAAAACCCCTCTGGTTTACTTTTGGGAAATAGTTTAATCAGATTAAAACAGTAATTGTTTTTCAACTCTTGCCTCACACTTGTTTTGGCCATCTCTTTTGTCAGCATGTGGCTATGCCCCATGAAGTCATTTAATGTCAACCCAGAGTATTTGCCTTATTAGAAAACAGCACATATTAAGTGGCTGGGTTCAAGGCAGGGACACCATTGGGAAAGCTCAAGTCTCCCCTCGGAGCTTTGCTTTTTGTCCTTGAAATTGCACCCTGGCAGCTCCTGACCCATTATCTTCTGAGTCAAAGAGGTGGCAGACAGGTAAGAAGGTGGGCTCTAAAGCAGAACCCAGAAGCAAAGGTGAGAGGGAGCATGTGTGTGTCTCTGGGCATAGCAACCTCAAAAGAGAATAAAAGCAATTTCCATTATTAATTAGCTAGAGATCTGGAGGTCAGTTTTAGTACAAGATGGCTGATAAAGAGAAAATAGACTTGGCTATCTCTTTAAGTCCCACGGACATTCATTTGAAATGAGTAAATCGGGGGATTTTTATCACATTGTGATAAGGTGGGAGAGCATCGAGTCTGGAATCAAAACTTTTGGTTTTGAATCTTAGCCTTATATTTTTGGGGAGGCATTTTGGGCAAGAAGATTTACTTGCCATAACCGAGGCTTCCTTATCCATGAAGTAAGGAGCGTGTTAATGCTGCATGGTTGAGATGTCATGAAGATCAAATGGTATGATGTAAGGGGATGTGATTTATAAACACTAATAGGTAGACATTTTTGTTATCATTGCTTCCTCCTCTTATCCCATAAGTTGCAATGACTGGTAAGTCATATTCTGATTTTTTACAGCTGATGGAGAGAAAAAATAATATTTTATGAGGTAATCCAGTTACCCTGGTAGGAGAGTAGCAGAATTCCTTGGAATGTGAAAACTGCTTCTTTCTTTGGGCATGTACAGTAATGGAATCATTTGGTTCCATAGGCTGGCCTCCTGTACTTCTCAAAAGATGCCTGGTGAAGGACCAGTTTTTAAAATTGTGATCTTTTTGTGAGTGGTGCTTTTGTATATTGCAACAAAATTATTACAAACATGAAATAGAGATACATAAAGCCTAAATCCCATTTTTCTTTTATTATTAGATTCAATAGGCAAAAAAATTACTCTTTCAAATGGCTATAAAACTTTACCTCTGTATTTCTCTCATGGACTGGGAAGCAAAGTTCATGGGCCACATCCCTCCCTTTTGTAAAAAACACTGTTGTAGATGCAAGAGATTTCAAGCAAAGAGAGAACCAATCTGCTTTGCATCATGCAATAACAAGGATTCTGAATTTTTGGCAGATGAGCTGGTAATTGGGTATAAAACTCCAAGAAAAAAGAAGGGCAAAGGGGAGGAAGGAGCTATTTTGATACAAGATAGAAAAGGGGTCTAGGTAAAATGACAGCTGGCCAAAGTGTCAAGGGGAGGAGTGCAGTGAGTTCAGTGTGCTGGAGACAATGCACAATGACAGTGTTAATTCGTTTCCTTTGTTAGTTGTACTGATTCTTGAACCTTGATTAAATTCTGTGACATGCACATCTGTATATTGGTGGTGTTCAGGGGCCAAGGAAAGGTTTATTTTATGTCCACACCTGGGGAGAATGGGAGCAGGGGAGCAGCCACTGGGCTTCAGTGGTGATGGGGATAAGAGTCATCAGCCTTTTCCTTTGTGTCTGCCATACCTTGAGGAGGACTCTGGATTTTCCTGATGCTATAAAACCATTTGTCCTTAGTTGGTATTAAGGGGAAAGCGGCTCTCAGAGGTTTTAAGGATAAGGGAATCTCGGGCATCAGAATCTTCTTCTCATTACATAGGGGGCCCTCCCTCTTTACAAAAGAAAAGACATTATTCCTTTGAAATCTTTTTTTTTTTTTTTTTTTAATAGAGGCATGTATGTTTGTTTATACATGCACTGGGTACAGTCAGAAGCGCGGGAGGGTGAGAGAATTCACCAGAGCCAGAGCGGGGAGCAGAGCAGGCAGAAGGACCGAAGTACACTGCTGAGGGGAGCAGCGGGCGGCAGGAGAGGTCTGCGCGCCATGTGGGATCCTCCGCCGGTGGCCGGGGAGCAGCCGGGGATCGAACCGGCGCCGCAGAGGCCGCGGGCAGCTTCGCAACCCAGCGCTCAACCGCTGCGCCACCGGGGAGGCCCAAGACATTATTCCTTTGGCTGAGTGAGTTCTGGAGATGAATTGGAAATAGGGCTTAAAAAATTATCCAGCCTTATTTCTTAGCATCTATTTACTTTTCTGATAATTATTTTTACATGTATTGAGAATTGGTTGGTTAGCCTCTGTACTTTGGCTAAAACATCTCAGATTTCTTCTGCTAGTTTGCAGTTGTATAGATCTTTAATATCCCAGACTGCACTAATTTATGCATGACTCAATACATACAGCTTCCTCATCTGTACAATGGAGACATAAAAATAAATATGACCTCATAATGTTATTGTCTGGATGAAAAAAAGGTAATATCATTAAGGCATTTATTACACTGCCAATGAGTGGTAAAAATAGTGATAGTGGTAATATTAATAATAACTAATATTATTAAAGCATGCTTGGTATATGCCAAACAATGATTAAAATACTTTATCATCACATACCCTATGAGTTAGAGATTGTTATCACCCCCATTTTATAAGATAAAGAATCTGAGACTCAGAGACATTAGTTCACTTCCTTATGTCACATAACCAGAAACGATGAAGCCAGGTTATAACCCAGATTATAATAATTGAACTCACTGTTAGTTTTACATTACACTTGCCATTCAATATACTCAAAGAGTGTATTGTTATTATTAATGTTATTATTATTACAGATGAAGAAATGTAGTCTCTGAGAGATGAGTAGCTCACCCAAGGTGCACAGCCCAGGGCAGAGCTGGACTGAAAGGCACTGGCCTCCTGCAGCCCTAGCTGGTTGTGTGGCTGGGCCCTGGGTCCTTGGAAGGATTAAATGGCTTCGGACTATACCAAGAGCCATGTTCTCTGCACTGTGAATGTGGACAGCTGAGGGCAGGGTTCATGACCCCTGGCTCCTCCAAGGAAGGAGCCAAGTTCTCTGCAGTGAGTCTGAGTTATGAGGTTGGAGAGCAGACTTGTTGGAGCCCAGAACCCATCCACACCCAGCCTTGATTTACATGGGAACGTTTCCTCACTGCTGGCATTGGAAAAGGGAAATAACAAATTTGGGGTGTTTGCTTATTTCCGTCAGTAATTTCGGCAGGGAGGGGTGAAGTCTGATTAATTATACGGCAGCTCATTAAAACATAATATCCCTTTGAAGCCCAAAGCAGCAAGTGGACAGCTGTTTTGCAACGTTGGTGGGACATTGGGTAGTCTCCAACTCATCCCTTTGATGCTGTTGGATAATGTGTCGACTCTAAAGTTGTACCTTTCGGCACAGTTGAGGCAAACTTGGAGTCGGGTTTGTGGGCTAGTGGTGTAAAAAGAACTCTGGGAATACATGGCTACTAAAGAATCCCACAGAAGGAACCCCCAGGCCGAGGCTGGGCTTAGCCCATATCCTGTCCTCAGGGTCCCAGAAGGGCCCCCATTGGGCAGCTGCTACCTTCTGCCATAAGCCAAACCACCCCAGGGAGGTATGGGGCCACAACTGGCCTCATACCTCTGTGGACGCCAGTGCCTCCACTTCAGGAAGACATCGTAAGCCAAGGAAAACACTTGGAAAACTTCGCCTGTGCAGCTCTCAGTAACTTATTTATGATTTAATGTTTCTTTTAAAAGAGAGCACAGAAAGCTTGGAAAGCAAGTTCAGTTACTCCTGAGAGGATAACCTAGTTCCATGTCTTATTCATCTTTGCTTTTGGCACCTAGAAGGTGCTCAATAAATGCCTGTTCAATTTCAATCATCTTTTGTGGTTTTTAAAAAAAGTTTGGAAACACCCTAACCATCATCTACTGGATTGCTTAGCTTTTGGCTGAGGCCAAGTGTTGAAATAGTGGGTTGCTTAAGACTGATTATTCCCAATTAAACAAACAGTCAGTGAACATTTATTGGTCAGGCATTGAGCTGGATGCTGTGGTGAGAGAAAGACATGCAGTTGAGTAGGTAGAATGCAGAGTGGGAGCTGCTGCGACAGGAACAAAGATGAACCAACTGCAGTGAGAACACAGGAGAATGGAATAAATTAGATTAAGAGATCAGGAAAGCCTTCACAGAGCGGGGCACTGTGGGAAGAGCCTGGAAGGATAAGTAAGATTTTCAGCGATGTTGGATCAGGATGAAGATTTTTAGTCAGTGTGAATGACTGGAGCAAAAGCTTCTAGGCATAAAACTGCACTGGTAAATATGCAGGGTAGCTGAACTTTCGGTATGAAATGTCAAGATATAATTTAAAAAGAAATTTAAAAATAAGATCATGTACAAATATATGGTGAAGCCAGGTCAAAGATTTAACTCATGAATTAGGGAACCAGCAGAGTGGGAAACTGGTTCAAAGAAGAATTTGAGAGACCCCAAATATCATAAGGCCAATAGGAATGAATGCTGAAAAAAAGGCCACCCACTTAGGTATGACTTTGGTTAATGTTCTACAGAGCAGTAAAGTCTTTATCTGTGGTGTTATATTTTTCTATTAGACAGAATTCATTGGCAATTCTAATGAAGGAAGAAAAACAATTATTTGTAGCTTGCTAATTTTATATACCCTACTTTCTAGAACTGGGCAAGAATCAGTGCTAAATAAGTCAAGCAGAAGCTGCATTTCTCCAGAGATTCCCCCCTGCAGTGCTCTAGGATAACTTTGAAAGGCATCTAGAAATCTTCTTCTCTTATTTCTAAGATTCAGATAATTTGGGTAAAGAAAAATGGCCTGGTCCAATTTGGAGGACCTGGTGATGGCCTTGATTCTGTGTAAGTTTTAGCAGAAGCAAGGTGCCAGCACATAGGAAGATGACAGTGGGGAAAACTAGGTGGAGAAGAGAGATAATGGGAAAAGGAAGCCCAGGCAGAAGTCTGCGGGAATGGTTCAGGTAGAGGTGATGAAGTGGTGGTAGGTTTAGAAAAGAGGGCTGATATGAGAGAACTCTGGAAGATGAATTGATTTCATGGGGACTCTGTGGGAGGGAGTTCATTTCCACAAATCTTATTGGGCTTCCATTCTGTGTCATGTCCTGTGATAAACACCAGCAGTTCTAGAAGAGTAAGATATTACTACTGTCCCTCAAGAGCTTGCAGACACAAAATATTATTATTCTCAGGTCCATGCGGAAAGGTCAGTGGCACAGATATGTACATTCACAGGGTGAATGCAGTCAAGGTCAGATCAGGGGAGGGCTGCTAGGGTGGGTCTTTAAGGACTTTCGCTGACAAAGAAGGTGGTTGGAGAATGGTGCTCAAACCTTGGTTGCACATTAGAAATCATCTGGGTAGTGCACAGAACTCCTGAGTCTGTCTCCCACCCAGAGGTTCTGATTTAATAGACCTGAGTGTGCCTTCACCTCAGGGAACTTTTAAATCTTCCCAGGTGATCCTATGTGCAGTGAAGGCTGAAAATACGTGGGATGGAAGAAATCATGGGAGCACAGGCAAGGAGATAGTAAGCAGCTTGGAAGAAGCTGCCTAGAATGTGCTGGGAAAAGAAACCTAATACTTCAAAACTACTGTGGTCATGTGGGGAAAGTTGGGAAGAGAGATAGGGCCACTTGTCCTCTCAGTGTAGAAGCGCCCATCACCCTTCATGCGCTCTGTTCTGGGAGATTTGAGGAAAGGTGTACCGTGAAGGACCCCATATAAGGGGACATTTGGGAAAATATTTTAGTCTCAGCTTTGCCATGAATTTTCCATAAGACCTCAGTTTCTTGAAATATAAAGTAAAAAAAAAAAAAAAAAGGAACTGTTTAAGTCCCTTTCAGTTAAAGACATTTATGCCATCAGTTTGATTTTACTCATATTGGGTTGGGTTGTACTTGACACATCCATGGTCAAAACTAGGAAATTCTAGTTAATTAGAATGATGCTGGTTTTCCATTTAGTCAAAAGAGTGCTACATATTTGTAGCAAAAAAAAAGCAAAAACAAAGTGTAGAAGAGTATAAAGCGAGAGTTTGCCTCTGGCATCTTGTATCTCATTTCCCAGAGTCTCCAGGGATGGTTGTGTGTGTGTGTGTGTGTAGCTTCACATTTTTTCTCTACTTACATAAACATACTTGTATGCCTATTTCATATCATACACAAATGCAAGTATGTTGTGCAAATTGTTCTGTAACTTTTGCTTTTCACTTTACTGTATATTTTTGGCATCTTTCCATGTCTGTGTATTTAGAACTAGCACATCATTATCGTCAGCTGTGTGATACTCTGTAGTATGACGCCACAGTTTACCTAAACTATGATGGACATTTAGGTTGTGACAGCAGGTCATTGTATTTCCAGACTTTCCTGTGCACATGTTTCTGCAGGGACTGTTTATTCATAGCGCAGATCCTCAGACATAGAATTGCTAGGTCTGAAGTTTAGTGCAGTGAAAATTTTGAGAGGTACTATCAGAACTTTCCCTAAAATTGTGTATTCATCTATATGCACAACTGCAGTAAGTATGAGTGTGCCTTTTCCTCAGTGCCTTGTAAATGCTGTGTATTTCTAAATTTTTTAATAGCGTATGGAGGGAAGAGCATGAGGGACTATGGTGATGGATGATGGGTGCTTTGATGGTGGGAGAACTATGGTGACTACACCTGAACAGAGATACCATATGTTGTCCAAAAATTAACAAATAAAAAAAAATCTAGTTGTTTTAATCTGCATGTGGTTAATTAACAGGAGATGCCAAAAATATTTAGTAAAGTGAAAAGCACAAGTTACAGAACAAATTGCACAACATACTTGCATTCGTGTATGATATGAAATAGGCATACAAGTATGTTTATGTAAGAGAAAAAATGTGAAGCTACACATACACACACACAAGCACACAATTAATAGGGTTGATTATCTTTTCCTATATTTATTGACTATTTGTGAATTTTCTCTTCATACTGTTCTATACTATCTATACTTTGTTACTATTTTTTCCCTGTAATTTCTTATAATTTGGAATGCCTTTTTTTATTATACACTAAATTCCCACATGTGTTTGGGTTTGTTCTGGATTCTCTTTTCTGTTCCAATCATCTGCCTACCTAGTCAAGTATTAATATAGTACTGTTTTAATAACTGGCTTTGTAATACATTTTAACATCTAGTAAGACTTAGTTACCTCAGTTACCCTCTTATTTATAATTTTCTCACACATCCATTTTTCCAGATGAATTTTAATCTTAATTTATCAAATTCTAAAAAATCCTGTGGGAATTGCAATTGAATTGAGTTACTACAAATCAGAACAATGTCATTAAAATAATGAGCTTTATGGCTGAGGAGCCAATTTTTTTAAAGATTTATTTAATTTATTTATGCATGCAAGAACTGGTGTGTAGGCCAGAGAGAGGTGCAGAGGGTGAGAGGAGTCACCAGAGACAGAATGGAGAACAGAATAGGTGGATCTACTGAAATGCACTTACTGAGGGGAACAGCGGGCAAGACAGGCGAGTTCTGCTGTGCCATGTGGGTTAGCTCCCTGGCAGGGGATTGAACTCATCCTGCAGTGGCTGGCAATAGTTTGATAGCACTCAGACTTAACCCCTGTGTCACCAGGGAGGCCCTGCAAGTATTTTTTAAAATGTATCTTTTTTTTTTGTTATTCTGTAGGTCTCGCACATTTCTTTAGGTCATTGTTAGGTATTTTATATTTGTATTTGCTGTTGGACAAAGGATTTTTTTTTCTTCCAATCCTGGTTTGCATCTAAGGGAGCTACTGATATTTGTATATTCTGGAAGAACTATGATAAGGGGCATACAGTGAATGAGAAAAGACTTGGGAGCAAGAATCTGGAGAACACAGTGGAACCTAGGCAGGATACATTTCAAGGAGGGGGTTGTTGACACTAACAAATCATGTCAAGGTTAAGTAGGAGGGAATGGGACCTTTACTAGGAACTGGCTGAGAGAGTGATGTAGTAATGATGAGAGTGGTTAGGAATAATGCAGGAAAGAAGGACATGCCAATCCTCCTTGGCTTTTGCTGCAGTGAGAGTCTTCCACAAGCAATAGAGAAATCCAGAAGCTTGGATTCATATGTGAGGTGTTTGTATGCGTATGTGTGTGTGCATAAGGAATGAAAGTACCAGTCTCAGAATCTGTGGGCTCACATGGGAGCAGATTATCGATAGTTTAATTTGTCGTGGACATGCTGTTGAAACTAAATTGGTATGTGAAGCAAATAAGAGAGAGTTAGCTTTCTCTGATGCCATAGGGTGGTGTAAACTAGTACATGGATTTCCTTTTTGAGGGAAGTGAAAGCAGAGGATGAATAACAAAACATTGTTTTTTCTTTTTCAAAACTTGTTTCAAGTGAAAATTTGTTCAAATGGCACCAGAGTTCTAACCCCTCCTCCCCCCCCCCACCCCGTGGCCATAAATCTCTGACGTGGCTGGAGCATCTTCTTCCTTTTCCTGCCCACGTTCAGCAGCCTTCCTGCCAGTCATAATGTTCCTTTGGCACAGGAGGAGGCAGGAAGAACAGTTGCATGGTTGGCTTATGGTGGTGTCTTCTTGCTGTTGCTTTCTGTTTGTCCATCCGCATGCTTAAGCAATATAGGGAATTTCATTGTGATATTAGAACAAAGATTTTTAAATATCCTGCTTATGGAAATATCTTTTCCAATAACTGAGCCCAAAGGACAAGCCAAAGATCTGCCAAGAAAGCTGACTTCTATAATTGTAGGGCCTGAGTTGTTCCAGCCCTGAATAAAGGAGTGTTAACATGGATGCTGATGGTCAGTCTTGGGTACTTAACTTTAAGACTGTAGAGTAAGGGTGGAATTTACTACGAAATGGAGGAAAGGCTGTTGGACAGAATGAAATTGGTGCTCAAGTCCTAGCGAACATTTCTCAGATTGTCAGGAAAAATACAGAATTTCCAGTTAACTTCGAATTTCAGATAAATAATGAATAAAAATTGTCCATGCCTTTATTTGTTAACTCTGGCAATACTACACAGTCAGTCTTTCTACTATAGAGCTGTCAATTTAATGTGACAAACACATGTGCAAAGCTCAGCTGAACTTCACTGGGTTATCCTGTGGATGGAAGACTCTTTGGAAAGAAGTGTTCTGAGCTAGATCTCCTAGATGTCTGTTTGATTTCAATTTGTATCCATTTTTTTGGTGTGTTGAACCTCTCACATCCGTCTTGTTCTCTCCGTTCCATCACTGCCAACGGGGTTCCAACTATTCATAGCGTTAGCCTACAATGCTCATGTGCTCATGTGATTTACTATAGGGGCTGTTTTTCCTTTGCAGGAAGCTCCATTGGTATTTCTGCTTAGTTTCTCTCTCTCCACACTCCTTCATGCCATACCACTCCATCCTGAGCACATCCATCTGAAAAACGTTTCCCAGATTCCATTTCATCATGTCTTATGATGATGAGCTGCCAGTCAAACCTGCCCACATGTAGAACTTGAGCCACATGTGGCTCGGGATTTTCAACTATACAGTTTTTGCTAGCTCAGTCACAACTGAATCTGTGTTCCTGAGTTCCTGGGAACTGATCTTTCAAACCCTTCACAGCTCCTCATTCAAGAGACAATTCCTGGCTATTGTTCTAGTGAATCCTATTAGAACTGGCTAAATTTATTCAGTGGGAAAATTGTTTTAAGTCCAAGGGTCTGTGCTGAGAGATTTGTAGTGACCAGAAGACAATGAGTCCTGCTCTCACTTTGATGAGCCTCTCTCTCACTGGTGTTCCTAGTTCTACTACTAAAAAGGCAGAGATCTCTGCTTCTGAACTCCTGATGGAGGCAGCTCAGTTTGGCAGGTGTTCCTCTCAACTCCAAAAGCAGTTTAAACAGAGAGGGCTCAATAAATTCTGGAGGTGAAACTTACTCTTTGATCTACTCTGTGTTGTAGATTCTAGTGTGAAATCCATGCTGTATTTCTCTTGAACTTACCATTTATACAGGTCTTGTTCAACAGAATAATGTCCACAGCTGCCTTATTCACAGACATTTATACAGCCTTTTCAGAAGAGAGGGAGAGAGATTGCAACCAAGAATAAGAACACTATTAATAAATAGCTGGAAGCTATAATCACAATAATAACGATAATAGAAATACCACTGTATTTCAGGTGATTTATATGTTTTCCTTTAATTCACACATCACAAGTAGGTTTTGTTTATCATTTCACAGATGAGAAGACTGAGAGGTCTTGAAAGTTTAGTTGTTTGTTTGCCCATGGATAAAATCCAGTTAATTACCTAAGCCAGTATTTGAATAAATAGCCAACTGGTTGGAGTCCTTGGTTGACGGAAATACCAGGTCACATCCCTCCTTTCCTTGGTTGTTGTGGAATTTTTGCTTTGTGAGGACAGACTCAAGGGTCCATTGAAGGGTCATGTGAGGGCTGAATGGTAGCCTGCCCCTGCTGCTGAGTAGCATTCCCTGTGGCGGATCGCTGGGCTGCCATGGCCAAGGGAAAAAGGCAATTGGGCCCAGCTCCTGGGAGTCTGGAATGTGATGTGGGTCCCCAGGCAGGTTTCTCTGAAACCAGACCCTGCCTTGACCCTGGTTAATTACTGTGTAGTTATTCACACCACCAAATTCCTGCTGTCAGTAGGTCCTGTGATGCACATCCAGGCTGCCAAGGAACACAGAGCAGGGCTAATCCTGGTGAGTCTGCCCTGGGGCTGGGTAGCACGTCCTAGTGAGTGATTATCATGTGATGAAGACCTAGCGTTCCCTGGCCTGGCCTGGCTTTCTGACTGCACTGCTAACAGACTTTTCTTCTGGGGCATCCGGGAGCTAGAAATCGCTCACTTGGATCACACACGCGCTGCTGCCAGCCCGGCAGCTTTACTTCGCTGAAGGCCTTCCTCACTCTGGCTTGATAGCGATCAAGCCCTCCCAGTTGGAGCTTGTTACCTGGGAGCTGTCCAGATCAAATGATGAAAACTGGCTAGGGTGTAGCTGTTACGGTCAATTACCGGCAGCCCATTAAATGAGGGCTGGCAAACCCGGGAGCCACTGAGCACCATTTCCAGGGCACCTTGGGAGCATTGTTTTTCCAGTCTCTCTTCTGTTCACCTGTCCTGGCTCCATCCTTTTTTTTTTTCATGTTGAAACTCATGGAAATTGGAAAGTAGGTGGAACCCTGGGTTTCTGATTATCAGTGTAGTGACTCATAGGTGTCGAGACGGCTTGGGATGTTCTGTGCTCAGAAGGTGGGCTGAGCCTCTCTTGCCTCTCAGGGAAAGGATGTTGACTTTGTTGAGATCCAGTGAACTGAATCGCCGGGAGGTTAAAGTGTGACTGGAAGCTGAGCACCTGCAGAGTTCCTCTGGGCCTTCCCAACATTAAGAGAAAGGAAGTCACTCTCTACAGGAGGCCTGTAACCCAGGCCTTTCCAGGAAGTTGTTTGCAACTCTCAGGTTGCTCCACCTTGAGGTAGCCTGTGCCATCCTTGGAGGCTAGGCTTCATTTTGGATTGCCTTCTGGGGGAATTCTACAGTTTGTTATCACTAGAATATCTCTGATCTGCTAGTTAGAGTCCATTTCTTCCTAAAGGCTAGGATCTGCCATACTTGTACTTTACATCAGTGGTTTAAGGGCCTCCCCAGTGGCACAGTGGTTGAGCGCTGGGTTGCGAAGCTGCCTGCAGCCTCCGCTGCGCCAGTTCAATCCCTGGCTGCTCCCCGGCCACCAGAGGAGGGTCCCACATGGCGCGCAGACCTCTCCTGCCGCCCGCTGCTCCCCTCAGCAGTGTACTTTGGTCCTTCTGCCTGCTCTGCTCTCCGCTCTGGCTCTGGTGAATCCTCTCACCCTCCCGCGCTTCTGACTGTACCCAGTGCATGTATGGACAAAACAAACAAACAAATAAATAAAAACATGCCTCTAAAAATAAATAAATAAACAAACAAACAAATAAATAAATAAATAAATCAGTGGTTTAAAATATGTTGTCTGCAGTCTGGCAGCATCAACATCATCTAGATATGTGTTTGCGATGCAAATGATCAACTGAATCAGAAACTGGGGGTAGGGCCAGCAGGCTGTTTTAGCAAGGACTTTCAGGTGATTAGGAGGCAAGTTCAAAGCTAAAATCTACTTCTTTAAACTCATGCCACTCCACCTAGGAGCATCAGGTAAGAGGTTACTAGAAATGCATGATCTCAGGCCCACCTCTCAGACTTGCTGAATCACAACCCGCATTTTAATAAGTTTCCCACCCGTGGGGTGATTGCATTTTAGACCTTGAGAAGCCTTGCTTTAGAGTTTGTTTCTCAACTTTGCCCGATCATTATGCTCACCTAATGCCTGGGTCTCACCCCAGACCGATTAAATTAGAATGCTTGGGGTGATGCCCAGGTGTTGGTGTTTATGAGATCCCCCTAGTGATTCTTGTATATAGTTAAGTTTGAGGGCAATTGCTTTGGGCTGCCATTGGCTTCAGAATCACTGTTAAAAAACAAAGCAAAATAATCAGCTTATTAGACAACCATCAGAAAAAAAAAAAAACTGGTGATATAGAGCAGAGCTTCTCAGGAACATGGAGGAACACATTTGTGCCTCATGGGTGTCTTGGATGGATGTGGAATTACTGATCCCATCAGCCTGCAGGGGAGGCTGAATGGGACCTGGGGTAGAATGAGCAACCACTTACCCTAGGGATTGTTACAAATATTATTTTCTGTGTGTGCTATGACAGGAGAAAGTTGGGAAACATGTTTAAGAGAACCTGAATATAAGGGCAGGAAGGACGCGGACCAGGCTTTTTATGACCTGAGCAGATGGGTGAAAGAGTGAGTCCTGGAGCCCTCAGTGGATTTTGCAGGCATTTATTGGGATTTTACTGGGTATACAGCAGGAAGGGGTGCTGGGGGGCTGGGAGGCTGGCAAGCCTCCTAGCACCCAGCAAGTCTTCACTCTTTCTGGGCTCTCCTGCCTTCTCTGGCGTTCTCTCTGCTTCTTCTCATGGTTCTGCTTCTTGTGGTTCTGTGGTTCTCTGCTTCTGTTCTGCTGGCGTCCCCATGACACCACCCTTATAAGCCCAGTATGAGCCCAGGTGAATCCCACCTACATATGCCCACACCCTATTCCAGGTGCCCACCATCAGGCATGCATTGAGGACCGCAGGGTTCCATCATCTATCCTAATGGCAGGAGGGCAGAAAAGCCTGATACTTTACTTACCCTACACTGAATGAGCCTATTGCTGAGTTAGTACAGTAACTTTGGTGATGGGTTTTGGGTAAGGGTGAAAAAGGGTGATGTTGACATTCATAAACTCTGGGATTGAGAAAACAGGAACATGTCTATAGGTATTGATGACTTCGATAATGCAAGTACAGAAATACACTTTCTAGGACACCATCTTTACCTTGAATTTAGTGTTATTTCTATTTAGGGATTCCCTAGCTGTTATCTGATTATTTCTTATAATAAGCATGGATCATTTTCCTGTCTTTGGCAATGAGGAAATTGAGCCGAAGAAAGTTGGGGTTTCCTTACAGCCAGTTAGAGGGACACTGAAGGGGTGAAAAGTGCTTCCTTGATGCTTATCGGAAAGGTATAGAGGTATCACCTGTCACCTTCTACTTCACAAAGGCAAATGTTGCCTCCAGGAAGGGGGTGTCTTAGTCCTCTTGAGGTCCTGACAGGGCTGCCTGGAGCCTGCGGCTTCCTGGGAGTATCCCAGGAAAGCTGTAAAAGAGGAACTGTTTAGCTAATTACAAAGCCCGACTGTTGTTTGGCTGGCTTGTGTGTGTTAACACTTCCCCCTCTCACAAGTTTTCATCCTGGTGCTGGATGAACATATTGTAATTATGCTAATCATTCTGGCTGGGCAGCCTGAGGCCAAGAAGGAGGGGTGCCCCTCTCCCTAATTGTTTCCCTCTCTTGGAGCACTTGGTTGTCTGCCCGAGCCCCCAGAGAGGCAGAAGGAAGGCTGTGGGGCAGGTGGGCTTAGAGAGGAGTCCTGTGTGGGGCTTCCTGTCCTGGGGCTGCTGGATCCACCTGGTTTGTAGGGAGGAGGGGTCAGGAGCGGATGCCAAGGATGGGTCAGCAGGGCAAGGGACTTTCAGCTGGATTTAAAGGTGATGTTATTAGAAACTTCCCCTTCCCTGTCCTTCTTCCCTTCTCTTCCTTCTTCCTTTTGACTTTACTGAACCTCTAAGCAGTGTTTTCCTGCTGGTTTGGAATTTGTTGGCAGGCAAATTTATGATATAGACATAATTATAGATAGATATAGATACAGATATGGATGTTGACATAGACATAGACATAAACATCCTCATGGATAGACTTAATGAACACATGACTGCTAAAGACAACTTGTTAGAAAGCACAATGCCTAATTAACTTAGAGGCATGAATGAGGAAGGTATTTCCAGTCATAGTGGCCTGTCCAGTGTTTTTTATATGATTTGGGTTATGACAAGAAAATTATTAACAACCAGGGCTTCCCCAGTGGCACAGCCGGTTGAACTCAGTGCTGTGAAGCTGTCCACAGCCTCAGCAGCACGGGTTCGATTCCCGGCCGGCCAGGGAGATTCCCACATGGTGCAGCAGACCTTTCCTGTCTCACCCGCTGCTCCCCTCAGCAGTGTTTGCGGTCCATCTGACTGTTCTGCTCCCCACTCTGTCTCTGGTGAATCCTCTCACCCTCCTATGCCTCTGGCCTGTACCCCAGCTCTTGTATAAAAATAAATAAATCGTTAAAAAAAAGAAAATTATTGGGCCTCCCCGGTGGCGCAGCGGTTGAGCGCTGGGTTGCGAAGCTGCCGGCGACCTCTGCGGCGCCGGTTCGATCCCCGGCTGCTCCCCGGCCACCAGAGGAGGGTCCCACATGGCGCGCAGACCTCTCCTGCCGCTCGCTGCTCCCCTCAGCAGTGTACTTCAGTCCTTCTGCCTGCTCTGCTCCCCACTCTGGCTCTGGTGAATTCTCTCACCCTCCCGTGCTTCTGACTGTACCCAGTGCATGTATCAAACAAACAAACAAATAAATAAATAAAAACATGCCTCTATAAAAAAAAAAAAAAAAAAAAAAAAAGAAAATTATTGGGCCTCCCCTGGTGGCGCAGCGGTTGAGCGCTAGGCTGCCCGCAGCCTCTGCAGCGCCGGTTCGTTCCCCCGCCGCCAGCGAGGGATAAAAAAAAAAAAAAAGAAAATTATTAACAACCAGCTCTACAGGGAAGAGCTGACTTTGTTTTTTGAAATACTTACAGTGGATGATTTGGTAGTGCAAAGATAGGTCACAGGGAAGTTTTTAAGATGGAGAAGGCAAAAAAATTGGAATACACAGTAAAAGGCAGCATTTGTTGTCTTGGGGTCAAGAAGGAAGAGAGTTAGGGAAAGGAGAAGAGGAATCATAGGACAGAATTTTAAGCACAGAATTGATAAATATATACTGTGTTTACAATTAAGTAGTTGGTTCACTTTTGCTAAGGTCATCCAGCTTCACGAGCTCATCAGTAAAGTGTGCTTCACATGGACCTCCCAGGGCAAGTGTGTTTCTGTGTCATGTAGTACATATCCACACAAAGAAAGGAACTGAATCCCATGTCTGAGTTGATACAGACTGAAAAAGAGCACTTACCCAGGGGTGACCTTGAGATGGGTAGACTCTGAGCACCCATAGGACTTTTACAGGGTGTAATGCTGTCCAGGTCATTGTTAACCGATTTGATAGGTCAGCATTGACACCAGTGATCACTTTAGAGCACACTGACCTAACAACTGGAAGACAAATCCAACTTTAGAATGTTACCAGTTAGAGCTTTGCAATGGCTTTATTTTTCACGTATGTTTAGTTTTATATATTTCTATTGGTAGTCTCCAGCAGTCTGAAAGATCATGATCGGAGTTCCCTTTCTTTTTCTTCTTTTCTTTTTCATCATGCAGGTCTTTATAGTTGCAGAAGATTCCTGGGCATTGCCAAATTCTGTGTAAATGGCTGATGGTTTCATTTAACACCATGATTCTTCTGCGGGATCCTGGTTTCAGTGTTGATTGTGAAACTCACGATCCAGTCTAAACTATCCTAGTCTTGACTAGACCAGTTTATGGTGCCATGAGCCAAGTAGAGGAGGAAGATTATTAGATCAGTTTATGTTGTCTGTCAGTTAAGGAGCAGCTGAGTCTTCTGCATTGAGCTGAGTTTTAGAGGAGCAGAGAGTGCACAGAATAGGAAACACAATTCCTGCCCACAGGGCAGCATATTTGGGGGGTATATCTAGACTTTTATCCTTTGTCTCCCTATTTTTCTTTCCTTGAACTTTCCCCCCCCTTGTCTTGTGTTTATCTTCCTTCTTCTGTCTCTTCTCTTTTCTCTGTTTATGTTTCCTTAATATTTGTCTCACTCATTTTTTACAACTAAATATTTTTGCCTTTTCTCCTTCACTTTTAAAGCTTTATCTTTTTTTTTAAATCATCTGATTATAAATTTTCAAAGCAGGAAAACAAGCAGGCAAACAACAAAAACATCTCTTCAGAGTCTGCTCCTGGACAGTCATCAAAGGGCTAAGTAGAACTCCCCTCTCCTCATAATGCATAACCTCACCCTGGTATTATAACTCAAATGGCCCATTATTGGAAAGAACTTCCTAACAGTGGGTTTTGTGACCTACTAAGCAATCTGAGCTTTCCCCATAACCAGTCACATCAGGCTCAATTCAGGGCAGAATTTCAATCCTAAATCAGAATTACCATAGATTCTTGGCACTTTAAGCCAGATTGCTAATATGCAGTGATTTTACCAGAGTATCTCCAGTAGGCGTAGACTTTTTTTTTCCCTCTTCCGTTTTACTGCTAGTTAAAAGGGAAAAAATGAGATAGCTCATTCTTCTGAAAAAGAATTTTGGCAGACCCATAGTATGGTTCTGAACAGACTGTTTAAATATTATTTACATTTTATTTGAAGCCACAACATGGCCTTGTGCATATTTCTGCAACATTAAATAACTGTTCAACTTACTATTCTTATCAAGGTTAGATCAGTTTAGCTGGAAAAAGAGAATAAAGTGTAAATTATCCCCAGTGAAAGAGAAGCCCGTCACTATTAGTGCAGAGTATATACAACTAATAGGGAAGGGCATAACCAGAGAATTTTCTTCACTGGGGCACTCAGTCTGAAGAAGTAAGTTGGGGTAGAAACAGTTGTGGTTATTGATGTGTTCAAATGACTGCTTTTGAATACTGCTCCAGATGTAATCACTGACTCTTGGGGGGGGGCACTTTTGTTTACCATGTCCAATAGCCAACAGCCTTCCTTCTCAACTTTGAGAATGGGAGAAGGAGGTAATTAAGTGGGAAACCAACAATAATACAAAACATTACATAGAAAGGCAATTCTCATTCTATTTGCTGATCAAAGAAAAGCTGAGTAAATACACTTACCCAAGAAAACATGAGCAAAGTCTTTGCTACACTGAATCACTTCTAGCTCATAGTGGTCTACAATAAAGTTGGATAATAATGTAAAATTCATGGGGAAAAAAAAAAAGATATGGTTCAAAGATGCATCTGACTGGGTAGATAGGATTATGGTAACAAGCAATCCTCAAATCTCAGTGGCTTAACATATAAAGGTTAATTTTTTTCCTTATGTATATTCTATTTATGAGACTTTAGCTGTCCAGAAAGCTCCTTTCCAGGGGATCAAGGATGCGTGCATCTGTTGTTATGCCATCTAGAATATGTGTCTTCCATTTTGGTTGCTAAAGCATAGGAAGAACTTTGCATGTTGCCTAATAAATATTTCATCCCAAAGTGATATGCATCAGTTCCGCTTGCAGCTTTTTGGCCATCATTACTCTTACTACCCTCCAAACTGCAACTGAGCCAAGAAATGAGGAGGAAATCATCGTGAGTGCTGAATACCTTTGCTACAAAGCCTAAATGGGACCAATGCTGTGTTAAAAATATCTCCTTTTGCTAATGACCAGTATTTGTGGTAGGGGTGCTTTATAGATGTTTGCAGAGGGCTTGTGAAGGGCAATAGTCCAGGTCTTCTCAAAGGCACAAGTGTTGGAGTCAGTGCTAAACTTGCTAGGACACCTGGGATTAAGTTGACAGAGCTGTGGGAGACTTCCAGAGAGATTGCAGGAAGAGGGTTGCTCTAGTAGGAGACCATACCAGACAGCGATGCAGATGACCTGCACCAGGGGTGGGGTGGATGCTTCCACGTCAAGTCTGTAGGTTTGAGAGGGCCCTTTCCAAGGCTGTGTAATGCCTTATAGGCACTAACAATTCCCACATGTAGTGCCCCTAGATGCTAAATTCTCTGAAGGTAGGGGCCATGCCTTCAATGACAGCGGTCAAGACATCAGCAGTGTGTAACATGGTGGTTTACCCGGCGAGTACCATCAACTTGTTACTAACTGAATAAACTGGGCAGTCAGAGAGGGTCAATAAATGTTGCTTCTGTGGTATAAACCAATGCTTCTCAAACTTTGTTATGTTTACAAATGACCTGGAGGACTGTTAAAAATGCAGATGCTGATAAGTAAGTCTGGGTGGGATCTGATAATTCAGCATATCTACTAAGATTTCACACTCTCCATAAGGGTATTAGCTGGGGACTCCATTTGAGGCTGTTAATCCACTGAGGCTCAGGTGTCTGAATACCATAGCAGTCTTTCCTTAGAGGCTTCCATTGTAGGAGGCAATAATCTCAATCTGGTTATTCCTATTGTCCAGACCTACTGATGGAAATCATGTGAGGGTCTTAGGAGACAGAGAAGCCTTACTGGGCTGAGCTTTTTGTGAATATGTGAATTCCCAATACACCTGGTTTTGTTTTCCCCTCTTAAAGATTCTGACAGGCAGTTAATAGCTCATGAAAAAGCCGTATCCAAACTGTACTTTGAAGGTCTCAGAAAGAACTGCTTTTGAATGATTTCCTTCCTATTGCAGCTCTCAAATCCAGTCCAGCAAGAGGTCTGGGTGCTCGGTGGCTGCTCCTCAAGCATTCAGATGTGTCTGAGCAAACACAAGAAGCAATCAAATTACCCTAACACTGGCCACTTCAGAGCACTCACTTGAGATGACAGTTTCAGCTTCAAAAGAGGTATGCAAACCGGAATAATGAAATGTTCCATTTTATTAAGTTCCTGGCCAGAGGGAGGGATTGTATTAGAAGAGAGAAAAGGTGGGGAGTTTTTAGCTTGATTTCTGTGACGCTGATAAGCAGTAATTTTTGCAGAGGGGGGAAAAGTAATCCACTGCAATAAAACCATTTTCATAATACCATGGGAATGAGTTATTGCTCCGAGTCAGGCCTGGCTCCTAATGGCTGCCCGAGCCTCCACCTTCATCTTTCATAGGTCAGTCCGACATTTTTATAGTGCTGACACAAGAGAGAGCAGTTATGTTGCTTCCATTCTCCATCTGTCAACAGTCAGGGTAGAGTACCACTACCTCAGATTCACTTTTGATCTGATTTCTGTGTCGGCTTGACCCGGGACTGCTGGATGGGCCCTGGAAGCAGGGTGACTCTGGAGGCCAGTTGCACCACATTTTCAGACTATTAATGGTTAGAAGGAACGAGAGTAAATCGTTTTTGCATGAATCAGAGGAAAGTGCCATTTCCTCTCCTTTATGGTTCATCAGAATGTTGGCCACGCTGCACTCGCCTTCCTTTCCCTGGGCCTCCCAGAACTTTGTCCAACTTCCATTTCTAGAGAGTGGGGCTCTGTGTCTCTTACTGGACCTGATGTAGGCCTGGCTCTGAAACAGCAACCCAGATTGCTGGTGAAAGGCATGCCTTGTGATTTGTGCTACTCTCTTAAGATATTGGAAATCCTTCTTACTTTTCCTATCACTTTACTTCAACCCCTGTAAGATATGTTGGAATTGAGGAAATTGTGGGGATGAGAAATTTAGATTTGAGGATGACTGCATATAAATGAGGGGAAGATGTTTGATTCCTCTTATCCTCCTGATACATATGTGGGTTCTATTGATTTTTGGTACAATTGGTCTTGGTGAACAATTATCAGTGTGAAAATATGATTGAAAGATAATTTTTGTTCTGCATAGATGCTCGTGCAAAAAGGCTATGTGGCTGGCCCTAGGTCAGAGGTGGGTAAGTCTAGCTCAAGGTTGAGGGTAGGTGCAAATTCTGTCAGGGAAGTTTCAAGGTAGTATGGATTTGTGGAACATCCGAGGGGGAGTTTTAATTTATTCAGTTTCTTCATGCCTGATATTGTGTTTTATCTTTTTCCTCTTAAGAAGTCAGATGAGATGATAATTTTCAGCTTTTTAGAAATTACTGTGGATTCAGAGCTCAGAGTTCCATATGACAGCAGTGGGAGCTAGGGAAGTGAACTGGGGAATTGGACTATTTTTGGTTAACAGTAGCAGTAATGGATATAGTTTATTTAGCACTTCTATGTACCTTTGTATGGCTTACTCTGTTTCTAATATGAAAAACAATCTTATAAAAGACATGTCCTACTCTCATTTTTCCAAATGAGGGCACTGAGGCTCAGAGCTGTTACGTAACTTGCTCAGGATTTATGGTTAGTACGTCATAAGGCTGAGACTCTCACCCTCATCCTATGATCCCTAAATTTAGGATATTTCTACTTCATTATATATAAATCACACTAGTTAGTGAGAAATCAATATTTAAACTTCTACTCATAAAGAAGAAAATACTTTCTGAAAGAAATAGTAGAAACATGTTAAGCTTGCATGTTGCAGCATGTGTCAGCTCTAATAGGCACCATTTTGTATACAGGATTCTGTTCTTGATTGTGTCAGAGGATGGGGTGGAGTGGTGATTGGTTAACTTTGTTTCTGAGATCCATGAACTCAGAAATGACTTGCCCTTCCTATTAACATCTTGACATTGACACTTAACTGAGCCACTCTGTTAGCACATACTAACCTGCATTGATAGTTACCTAAGCTTTGAGATTAGAAAATGTGTTTACTTTATAGATAGATAATGGTGAGATTCTTGGCACTGTGCATAGCAGGTATTTGATGTTTATTTGATTGACTGACACAGTGTCTCCTGGAATCTGCTTATACTTTAAAAGGCATGGTGCTGTGAGGGTGAGCCAGGAAAGAGCTGCAAACACATGTACTGTAAACTTCCTGAAAAGTAGCATCGGAGGTGGCTGCAAAACAAACTGTCCACAGTCAGTGGAGAAAATTTAGTATGAGAGAAAGGACTGTGGGAACAAATGCAAATTCCACCAACAATGGACTGCAGCCTGATTGTGGAGCACAGCGTTGTCTCTGATAGAGCCTGAATGCCTTTCTTTTTGAGTTTCTTGCTCCTCGGGATCTCATTCAGCTTTAGTTTAGGGTGGTAATAACTTAAACTCCAACACTGGGATGGCCATTGATCAATGAAATGAACTGGCAGTTTCCAGACAGATTCGTGAAATGAAATACCTCAAATTGACCAGACTGAGAACATTTTTCACAGTCTATCCATCCCTTCTGAGCTATTCAGAGAGCAAAGTAAAAGAAATTAGAACTTTGAAATTGCTGCTTGTCCAGTGGCAACCTCTCTGGGACACTGAATGAGTTGCAATTTATCTAGTTTTCCCACTGAGAGAATTGGCAAATTCTCTTAAGTCACACCAGCCACACTTAATGAGTATAAACGTGTCAAATGTCATACTAAGTCTCTTGATCTCATTTAATTTTCACAGCAAATGGACAAGGTAGCATTGGTTATCCTTGCTCTATAGATGAGGAAACCAAGGACCAGAGAGGAAATAAGTTACCCAAAGTCATATAGTAAGTAGGTGGGAGAAAAAGGACTTGAGTCCTAAATCTACCCGATACAAAGATTGAAAATGTTTCATAAATTGTCTTCTCTTTTTTTCAACATCTCTTCTTAAAAGAGAAAATGCTTATTTTCAAGGTAGAATTTGAAGACAATGGTCCCATACATTAGGTGGTATGTCCTGGGAGATAGGAAATCTGAAAATAATTTTCTGCTCTTTCTGTTTATTAGCCATTTCAAATAAACAGTTGGAACTGTGTTGTAGAGCATCTCCATTCCCCTTTGAGCTTCTTTGTTGGCAATGTCACTGGCAAGATCTAAATTCCTCCTAGGCTTGGGCTGCCAGGGTTACCAGCCTAGATGGCCAGAAGGGCAATAACACTAGGGAGTTCTGAGGAGGAGATGGTGAGGGTGGGAGGATAGGAAGATGAATTTGATTCAACTTATTTTGATGACTTGAAAAACCTCCAGGTGTAAATGTTGAGCTAGAAGATGGAAGAACACGACTGATGATTGGAATTGAAGTCAAGATAAAGACAATTAAATGTGTAAGAATAGTGGGGATAGTCGTGGAAAGGGCCAATTACATTGTCAGAAGATTAAAAGCAGTGTCTACCAAAGTATCCTTGTGTGATCTCAGCCTCCTCCAAGGTATAAGGGCCACAGAAATGGGAATGTATGGGCACATACCTATGCATACAAGAGTAATTGTGGTGAATATCATACCCAAATGTATGTCACGGGTAGAATAATGATAAAGTATAGCATATTAACAAAATTACAATAGTACATGGTAATTTTATTTTATTTTATTTTATTTTAATTTTTTTTAAATAATAAATTTTATTTTTATATTCCCCATACAATTGCAACCTCCCCATTCTGACCCCAATCCCTCCCCTCCCACCCCCCACCCCCCAAAAAGTGTCTCTGGTTCATAGTTTTTTGTTGATTTTGATTTTCACTTTCTTATAGTTATTCATTTTCCTGGTCCCTTATTTAAGTTCTCTAGATTCCTGCTATGAGTGAGACCATCCGGTATTTTTCTTTTTCTTTCTGGCTTATTTCGCTGAGCATGATCCCTTCCAGCCCCATCCATGTTGCTGCAAATAGCATGTGTTTATCTTTTTTGAATGCTGAGTAATATTCCATGGTATATATGTACCACATCTTCTTGATCCAGTCATCTATTTTTGGGCATTTGGGCTGTTTCCACAGCTTAGCTATTGTAAATAGAGCTGCTATAAACATAGGGGTGCAGGTGCTCTTTGGAATTGATGTTTCTGTGTCCTTTGGGTAAATACCTAGGAGTGGAATTGCTGGATCATATGGAAGCTCTATCTTTAGTAGGTTGAGGAATCTCCACACAGCTTTCCATAGTGGTTGGACCAGTTTGCACTCCCACCAACAGTGCAGAAGAGTTCCTTTTTCGCCACACCCTCGCCAACATTTGTTGTTGCTAGTTTTTTTAATATGTGCCATTCTCACTGGTGTAAGATGGTATCTCATGGTAGTTTTGATTTGCATTTCCCTGATTACAAGTGATGTTGAACATTTTTTCATATGCCTGTTGGCCATTTGCATTTCCTCTTCAGAGAAGTTTCTTTTTAGCTCTTCTGCCCATTTTTTGACTGGATTATTTTCTTTGTTGTTGTTGAGTCTCATCAGCTCTTTGCAGGTTTTTGTGATCAGTCCTTTATCATTAGTGTTGTGTGCAAAAATGTTCTCCCAGTTGGTGGGGTTTCTCTTTGTTTTTATTATTGTCTCTTTTGCTGTGCAGAAGCTCTTTAATTTGATGTAGTCCCAGCTGTTTATCTTTGCCTTCACTATCACTGCTTTGGGTGATGTGTCTGTAAAGATGTCTTTGATGTGCATATCACGTAGTGTTTCGCCTATATTTCCTTCTATGTATTTTATGGTTTCAGGTCTTATATCTGGTTCTTTAATCCATTTTGAGTTGATTTTTGTGTAGGGTGTGAGGTAGTGGTGAAGCTTCATTCTTTTGCATGTAGCGACCCAGTTTTCCCAGCACCATTTATTGAACAAACTTTCTTTGCTCCAATGCATAGTCTTTGCTCCTTTGTCAAAGATTAGTTGACCATAAATCTGTGGGTTTATTTCTGGATTTTCTATTCAATTCCATTGGTCTGTATGTCTGTTCTTGTTCCAATACCAAGTACATGGTAATTTTAAATGAACACAAAACAATTTGGATTAATTTCATAGACAATGTTGAGTGAAAGATTTTTAAATGGGAGAATTCAGAGAGGTAGTAAAAATGGAAGAAGATTGAATTTTATTTCTTTTTCAAATATTTTATATATATATATTTTTTACATCATTGTTCATTTTTAAACAATGTTTGCTTTTTCCCCTCCCCCTTCAGGTGTAGTCCCTATAGAATTTCCTTCACCAGTGCTCCCGTGCACCATCATCACAGTCCCCTGTGCTTCTCCCTCCCTTCCTCCCTCTGAGTCCTATCCATCCTCCTGCCCTGCAGGATGTCTCTAATTTATAATTGCATGTTTTGGTTTTGTTGTGTTTTGTGTTATTATTTTCCCCTGATGTCTTATTTGGATCCGCTATATTCCTCCTATAAGTGAAACCATACGATATTTTTCTTTTTCCTTCTGACTTATTTCACTGAGCATAATTCCTTCGAGGATGTGGTGAAAAAGAAGCTCTCCTACATTGCTGGTGGGAGTGCAAACTGGTCCAACCACTATGGAAAGCTGTCTGGAGTTAACTCAGTCTACTAAAAATGGAGCTACCATACAACCCGGCAATTCCACTGCTAGGGATCTACCCAAAGGACACGAAAACTTTGATTCAAAAGAATACCTGTACCCCTATGTTTATTGCAGCACTATTTATAATAGGTAAAACCTGAAAATAACCCAAATGCCCAAAAATAGATGACTGAATTTTATTTCTTCCTTTTAAGAGTCATGTGGGGTTTGAACCTCCCTTGTAGAGTAGCTATGGCAAGTTTAGCTGCCAGCAGCTTTGGAAGTGTTGATTGAGTATGGCATTAGTTTCTTTCATTTAATTTGGAGCTCTTGCTTTCCAGTCCAACAAAGTGAACACAAATGTTGTTGTCACGGAGATTTTAGATGGGTCAGTCTTGACCCTGGCTCTGTGCGAAAGACCCTTACGACTGGCAGCTGCTTACTGATGACTGGTCAGTCTTGATCACACACTGAGATTCTGTGCTTGGTCTTTTTATTATGTTAGTTTGACTTTCATGTTTAGCTCAAATCAGTCATTCTTTGTGGAAGACTCCAAATGGAATATAGCAATAAGAGTTTCCCCATTTTTTTCGGTTGCTCTTGAGAGGAGTTTTGTGAATATATTTGCCTTATATGCCCCAAGGAATAATGAGTGCTAATTTAGGATTCCTTTTGATGTGGTTTGAGTGAGTCAAATCTATCAGAAATTAGCATAAAATTGCCTCCCTCTTTTTCTCCCTCTCTCTCAACTTGAGCCATCCGAGCTGTAGTGCTTTTCCTCTTCTAATAAGGCAAAGACTACACAGGGTTAATTAATGCCAGCTACCATGTGGCAAAGATAGCAAAGATCAAGCCAGCTGGGTCCATTAATTAATTACACAAGATGCACACACCAGCCACTGAGGACAGAGACAAGAGAAGGCATATTCTTCCGTGGCAGCGTGTGGTGGGTGAGAAGTGGGAAATCTATAAAGCAGGAGAAAGATTTTAAGTTCTTAAGACAGTAGATGGTGGCCAACACTGGCAGCTGAGAAACTGCAGGATGCTCTTAGTAATAAGAGAAGAAAAGTGAAAATCTGAGGGATGACAATGGCAAGATCTGTGAAATAGCCCTAGATGAGGAGGGATAAAAGTTCAGGCTGTATCACCTGCCATCAAGATTTGAGATCAAAATCAAAATTACCCCTATAAGTAAAAGTAATGAATACTTCCAACCAGGTATTTTGTGTTGGGGTGGGAGAGATTGAATTGTTTGTTCTTCAATCACTCATTTTAATTCAATGAAATTCTTTCAGTAGAAATAGTCTTTTATAAATATGATTATTATTCCACTTTTTATTGTGGAGATTTGAAAACATACAAGAGTGATACTTAAGGTGTTCATGACTCATTACCCAGTGTTAATATTTAGCAATGGTTTGTCATTCTTGATAATTATTTTTGGAAGAAAAGTTCAGGTTTAAGTTCATGTCTACCTCTCAATCTCACTTGCTCTTTTAAATTGAAATAATCACCAAATTTTTAACCCGGATATTTGGATACTGCTTTCCTTTTTACCAGGCCAGAGTTGGCACAATCAGGCAAATTTGGCATAATCAAGGCCTGCTGGGGTTAGCACTTGTGCCTTCAGAAGAGATTTGTGGTACTTATTCACAATAAGCCTAGGAAAGTTCATGTCTCTTTGCTCGGAGGATCTTTTTGGGGAATCATTTCTTCAGGCTGCAGGGCCTGGATCTTCAAAATTTTTCAGTGGGGACTGCCACCTATTTCTACACACAAGAGGCCCAGCATACTGGTGACGTTCTGATCCGGTGGATCATCTTACCTGAAAGCTCTGTGTGCAAGCGCCAGCCTCTGTGCTTGTGTCTTCAGGAGCCCTTTTCCATGGGCAAAGCCAAGGTCCCACACCTGTGTTGGTGGGTGAGGGTTGGGAGAGGAATGTGCAGCTGTGCACTTTATTTTTACTCCTTCCTGTTCTCTCCCTTGCAAGGCTTGTCTACCCTCTATCGCCTTCTGAAATGATTATTAATGGATTCCTCATTGCTTTTTCTGAGCTCTTGGTTTTTTCTCTTAGCTCCTGATTATTTTAATTCTGCCAAGCTCTTTTTCATGTCCTTTGCCTGCTGCTCCTTAATTTACAGGCTGGCCTTTCTTCTCCTACTCACGTCCTTCTTTTCTGTTCCCATCATAGTCTCTCTCCCACTGTCTTTCTTCTCTGAGCTGGCACAGACTGGAGCAAATGAAAATATACTTTTCAAATTTTACTGGCCCAATTATTCTATTTTAAATGAAACCACAGCAGTAATCACACTGAACTTAGAAAAACCAGGCAATCTGAAGACAGAATAAAAAGACCAGCTGTCTCTTGTCTTCTTGGCCACTTGCTTTGATAGGATTCTATCTCAAAGGATATTATAGATTTAAACATGTTATTAATTACATTAATTTTTTCCCCAGTGGTAAATTATTAACATTTCTGAATGAATTAGTGCATTTTAGACCATCTACTCACTAGATGAAGAATATTATGATGATTAACTACATTTTTTTCCTAAAATGTTGTTGTGCTATAATTCACCTATAGAAATTAAAAAAAAGAATGAAAGTATATTGTGACTATTAAGTAATGAAATTGTAGTATAGTTCATATGGTTTATCTTTAGTAGTTTGTCTTGATTCTCATCTTCTTGAAGATTCCCCAGACATTATTGCTAGAAGCTCCGTCCTTTAGTTCTTCTATCCCTTTTATCCTTATTCCCATAGTTACCTGTCCTCCTCCCCTCCCTTCCATCTATGTACACACCCACCATGCTGGTGGTTGCCCTTTGTAAGGCATTGTGCAAATGTTGGTCATATAATGAACAAAACACAGTCCCTGCCCTCAAAGGGATTTCAATTTTGTAGGTGAGAACAGCACCTGCAGCAATCACGCTGCTGCAGCAAACATTTATCGAACTCTAAATTTATGCTGGGCATTGCAATAAACATTTTAATACATTATCTCACTTAATCCTTAGAGCAACCCTGGACATGCCATTTATAGGTGAAAAAATGATTGCTGGCTAGAAATATCAGATATGAGGGTGAGTTTGACTTTAGGAGGCATTTATCTTGGGCCCATGAGCCTTAAATCTGATATTCTCACTGCACAAAACCCCAAGTGTTTTGTATGTGTATAATTCATACAAACTTTCACTATTCTTCAACTGCTAAGGTATAGGAGAGGCATGGGACGGGGCGCACTGGATGTCTAGACAAAGGCAGCCCTGGGGGGAGGCATCTTCTACAGTGAAGGAGTAAGCAGGGACTTGGACACTCACAGGCACAAAGTGTGTGTGGTCAAGAAGGGAACCTTGCAAAGAACATTTCTTTCCTTTCTTTCATGGTTTTGTCCTCTGCTGTATTTTAATAATGTGAGCATATTTTTACATCCTAGTTTGAAGATTTTCTTGATTTATTATCTGTGAGCAGCAGTGATGGCAGTTATAAAACAGCTGGGACTTTGGAAACACAGAGAAGTAACTTTCCAAGGTTACGGGGCTAGGGAGCACCAGAGTGAACCCAATATCAGATATTTGTCTCTTATATTTAACTTGTTCCACTTTCTTGGTGCTTATTGGATATGAGCTTGTAACACGGGGAGCAACTGCTTGGAGGCAGACCAACCCGGGCATGAATGTGCTCTGGACTTGGTAGTGCCATTATCTTGGGCCTGTGAAACTTCCAGAGCCTCACTGTTCTCATGTGCAGAGGTAGATAGTGGTACTTACATAGGCAGGCTGCTGGGAGGATTAAATGAGATAATGCGGATAGAGCACCAGATAATGCAGGTACCTGGCATGCAGAACATTCTCCACAAGTATCTGTCCCCTGTTCTGGTCTTCTTCCTCTACTGGGTTTTAGTTCCCCAAAGGCAGATGCATGTTTATCATGGGGACTCAGGAACTCTGTGATAACTGAATAGTGCTTTTTGGAGCCTTGTGAGAACAACCATTCCAGCTCTTAGTTCGCCAATTAACTCTAGACTTCCTCCTTATTTGATGAGAGTCATATGGTTGAACACTGGCCCCCCAAACTAGCTCAATATCATCATTACTATTATCAGCATTATCATCATCATCATCAACTTCAAAGCCTTCAACAGAAGAAATCTTCAGGGGTGACACCGTAGAATCTTTGCCCTTTCTCCAGTGATTCACATGGCCCACTAGTTTGGAGCACTGCTAAACTGTTTCATTTTCCACAATAGTCAAAAATCCTGTATAGGATTGCCAGATAAAAATACAGGATACCTAGTTAAATTTGAATTTCAAATAAACAGTGAATACTATTCTAGCATAAGTATGTCTCAAATATCACACAAAACATACTTATGCTAAAAAATTATTCATTGTTTATCTGAAATAAAAATTTAACTGGGTGTCCTGTGTTTTTATTTGCTAGATCTGGCAATCTCAGTCCCATAACATGGGAGGCCCTGGGAAATAGAGGCCAGCATTTCATGTAGTTTCTATCGGCCTCTGAGATGCAGAGTGCTCTCCTGGCCCACTTTTCACTTAATAAAAAACCTAAGTTGTAACTGAGGTTGGCTAAGGCTCCTGAGATTTAATTTCTCCCACCACAGACATTATTTTGCATAATCCATGAGTGAAGGTGAATTTAGGTATTGTGGTGGAAAAGATTTTTCTGTGAGACGTTCTGGCTCTTGGGGTTCTAACGGGCCACCCTTTTGCAATTATACTGGGGGAGCCTGTGGTAAGATAATGCTGCTCGTAGCCCCTCTCCTCTACTCACAAGCGGCTTCAGTTCCCTAATCTTGTGTTGCTTTGAATCCCCAGCACTCACTCCTCTTATTTCTTTTTATGATCTGCAAAAGGCTGAAAAGATGAAAAACTGTTCTGCGCTTAATCGAAAGTCTATCTAATAATAATGAGTCCTGCAGCGGGCTTGTAAAGAACGCAGATCAGACCCACTTAACCATAATGGTCCTACAAAGTAATGAAGACTCAAGTGGTCCTTATTAGGTATCAAGCTGTGAATCAGAACTCATCTAACATTCTGATTGCTGAAGGAAATCGGTAATTGATGTGACAGAATGGCCATTATTATTATTATTACTTATTTTTTTTCCCTATCTAGACTTAGCTGCCAGAAGCCTGCCCAGCCTCCTTGGGGTATACCAGGTGTGCAGGGTGAGTGTTGCCCTTCCATTAAATCTTCCAACAGGGGCTCTAATAAATTTTGCATTGAAATAAGTAATGACCACATTTAACGACCAGTTTATCTGAGTGTTAACAGCTTGTGAGCCAACAAACTGGCCATTAACAAGTGTCAACTTCTGCTTTCTGGTTTAAACAATCCATTCTCATCCCTCTCCTGCTTGTGTTGGGGACATATGCAAATTTCTGGTTGGCGTTTTATTTTTCCTCTGATAGGCGTCTCTCCATAATCAGTTAGCTACTTCTTTGCTGATGGTTTCTCATTTCTAGGATGTAGTCCATGGATGGACAATTTTTTTTTTTTTCCTAATCCTCTTTTTTTTTTTTTTTTTGCCTGAAGGATGAAGGTATCCTGGCATAGTTTGGCCCCAAATGAATTAAGTGAATAGTCCTAAAGATGTGTCTATTCTTGGAACGTGAAATTTCCTACTCTGGAGAAGGAATGCAAATAGGTTGAAAATATCACAGGGTCTGAGGCAATGTTATGTCCTCTGAGGGAATGTGACAAAGGTGATCGGCTTTGCTAGAAAAGAACAGACATTTCTATTGAAGAGTGTGTGATTGACCCACCCTTAATCCCACATGGGCTTGTAATGGGGCTGGCTCTCCTGAGAAACCCCTTTATTACAGTCTCCTTTGTTTTGTTTTCTTGCTTTGGCCAGATTATTTTCTAGTAAAAAATATATCCTTTCTTCTCTCTACATACCTATAGGTATGCTGAGGATTTGGAGAGAGGGTTTAGACTTTTGGTCCTATTACTCCTGTTTTACTGCAATAGCTTCATACAGACAAAAGGGAAGTTAGAAAGCAAAATGTGCAAGGTTTGCCCAGTGAAATCTATCTTTACTGTCTTGTGTATGTGGAGAGGGCATCAGATTATACATTGTTCTTGCTAATGCAGTACTTCTCAAACTACTTGTACATAAATGTTCTCCCACTCAATAGGATGTCTTTTCTTTGTGATGATAGCTTCTTTTGCTATGCAGAAGCTTTTCCTTTATGCAACCCCATTTGTGTATTTTTGCTATTATCTCCCCTATTGTTTGAGTCCAGTCCCAAAAGACATCTCTGAAGTCAATGTTATAGAGTGTATTGCCTGTGTTTTCTTCTATGTATTTTATGGTTTCAGGTCTTACATTCAAGTCCATTTTGATTAATTTTGTGTATGTGTGAGATAGTGGTTTAATTTCATTTTTTTGCATGTGATTGTCCAGTTTTCCCAACACTTTTTTTTTTTAATTGAAGAGGCTTTCCTTTCTTCAGTGTATGTTCTTGGCTTCTTGTCATAGATTAACTGTCTGGTAGGTATGGGTTTATTTCTGAGCTGTCAATTCTATTCCTTTGGTCTGTGTGTCTAGTTGGTTCAATTACCATACTGTTTTGATTATTATATCTTTGTAATATAGGTTTAAGTCCTGGACTGTGGCACCGCTCTTCTTTTTTTTCTTAGGATTACTTTGGCTATTCAGGGCATTTGTGGTTCCAGAAGAATTTTCAGTAAATTTGTTTTATATTTTTGAAGAATGCCATTGAGACTATGGTATAGATTGCATTGAATCTGTATATTGCTTCATGTAGGATGGCCATTTTGACAGTGTTAATTCTTCTAATTCATGAGCAGTGACTATCTTCTAATTTCTTTTAACAATGTGTTATAGTTTACTTTGTATATGTCCTTCACCTCCTTTGTTAAGTTTACATCTATATAGCTAATTCTTTTTTGATGTAATTGTAAATGGGATTTTTTTTCTTGATTTTTCCTCTTCTATCTCATTGTTTGCACATAGGCAGATAACTAATTTTTTATGTTGATTTTGTAACCTGCCACTTTGCTGAGCTGTTTTATGGTTTCAGTTAGTTTTTTAGTGGAGTCTTTGGGGTTCTGTATGTTTGTTATTATGTTGTCTGCAAGTAATAATAGCTTTACTTCTTCTTTCCCATCATGGATTCCTTTTATATCCTTCTTTTGCCTAATTACTCAAAGTAGGACTTCTCATACTGTTTTCAGTAGTAGTGGTGAAGGTGAACATCCTTGTCTTGTTAATACATTTTAATGGAAAAATTCTCAGTTTTTCACCATTGAGAATGTTGTTAACTGTGGAGACTTGTCATATCTGGCTTTTATTATGTTGAGGTATATTCCATCTATCCCCAGTTTTTTGAGGGTTTTCATCATATCTTAATAGATGTTGTCTTGGCATCTATTGATATAATCATGATTTTTATCTTTCCTTTTGTTGATGTGGTAAATTACATTGATTGATTTTCAGATGTTGAACCATCCTTGTGTCCCTGGGATAAATCCCTGTTGATTATAATGTATAATCCTTTTATTGCATTATTGCATTTGGTTTGCTAAGATTTTGTTGAGGATTTTTTCATCTTTGTTCATTAAGGACATTCATGTGTAGTTTGTGTGGATGTGTGTGTGTGTGTGTGTTGTCTTTGTCTGGTTTTGGTATTAAGGTAATGTTATCTTTATAAAGTGTGTTCGGAAATAGTCCTCCTCTCTCACTCTCTCAGTTTTTTGGAAGAGTTTGAGAAGAATAGGTATTAGCACATCTTTGATGGTTTGTGCTTATATGGTGATTTTTAGATTGCCACTGGAACAGAAATTAAAAAACACTGTTTAAAATTGTGAGTGAGGTTTGAAAATTTAGTACATTTCTCTTAAAGGTCATTTACATACTGTTCAAATTATATTGAAAAGCAAATCTATTAAAGTTAAAAGCGAACATGTAATTTTTGAAGATTTGGTATCATTTGATTGCAAGCAATAACCATATGAATATCAACTTTAATTTCTATCAGAAGTTTTGCTGAATTTTAGCAAAAAATCCCTGTGTTCTAATTCTAACACTGTCATTCTTAGAGTTCCTTCATCTTTCACTGTTTCACTGTTTTCTTCTCATAAGCATATTATTAGTAGCCTCAAAAGTTCAATCTGTCTCTTCAACTAATATTTGTGGAACACTGGCCAATGTGAGGCAAAATGTAGTACAGTGAGTCCAAAAGGATATAGGAAATGTGCCCTGATATTTTTAGTCTTGTGTTGGAGCAGGAACATCCAAGAGAGGAACCACTGGGCATTGTGGGATGCAGGCAAGGAAATAATCACTTCTGGGCAGAGGTCTGTGGTAAAGGTGGAGGCTTATGGGGATGGGGTTGCAAGGATGATATTCTAAATAGAGGTCAGCAAACTTTTTATATAAGGGTCAAGATAGTAAGGATTTTAGACTGTGTGCCCCAGATGGTCTTAGTTGCAGATGTTAACTATGCGGTTGTTACATGACCAATAAAATTTTTATTTACCAGAGCAGGTGGTGAACCAAACTTAGCCTGTAGGTATAGTTTGTCAACTCTTATTGTAGACCTGGAAGGGAGGGTAGGAATTGGACAGGCTGAATGTGGAGTGGAACTGTGTGTTTGGGGTTGGGGAATGTGTATGGGTGATGGAGGCAGACACGTGTTAAGAAAATTATGAAGGACAAATTTTAGGGTATATCAGCACAGAGCTATTTTTAGGGAAGTGAAGGAAGAACATGAAAATAAATGTGGATCAGTTTTCAAGAAATGTTTAGATGTTCAGATGAGTGATTTGAACACTAATATGAAGATAATGGGAAAAAACAACAACAACATTGGTTGGGTCAGGCCAGGTTATGAAGCAGTAAAGATAAAAGAAAACAAAAAAGAGAAACTATTTCCAGAATCTTGTACTACATTGGCTTACTTCTGGCACCCACAAATTTGATGTGGTTGAGGCTACTCTCCTGGATGATAACCAGTCATCCTCCATATGGTGACTCAGTGACAAATAGGCTCTTCTATCTTGTGGCTCTGCCATTTCAGTACTTGACTTTCTGGGTCACCATAGCAGGAAAAACAGAGCTTGCTTCTCAATGTCTTCTCCATAAGTGATATCCTCTGTCATTCACAGCAATGCTCAGATCTCAGTGCATGGTTCTATGCAACTACATGAGGACTGGAGAAGAAAAGCAGAACAGGTGAGCACTAAAAATCTCTACCACATTCTTTGTAGGCAGAATGAAGTCAATGATGGTCTGGGAGGAGGTGGCAGAGAACTAACATGATCATAGCTTACCCTTGGAAGATTCCTCTAGAGGTAGGTATAGGATTGCTTGGAGTAAGGAGAGGCAGGGAGACCAGTTAGGAAGTTACTGTACAAGCCATGTCAGGAGGCAATAAAGGACTGAACTGAATGGTGGCACACAACATGGGAAGGAAATGAATGCTATGAGGGAACTCAGGCCTAATTGGGCGTGGGGACAAAGAAGACTCTGGGGAGAAAGGTATTTCTTTGGATTATAGCTCAGGAATGTTCTCAGGCAAATGAGAAAGGGGTAAGTTATAGGAGATATATAATTCAATTTTGGGAGCATATTGGTTTTACAGTGCTGGGGGCGGATATTCAAGTAGAAGCTTCAAGAGGAATAATGAGACAGGGAAGCCCACTTTACATAAAATAAAGGTGAGAAAGTTCAAAAAAGGGAGCAAGTTCAACAGTGTCAAAGGCTGCAGAAGGATGAAAGGGCATGCTGTAATAGCTGCTGCTGGTGTACTGCTGGTTTTCCTTGGATCCCCTTTGGTGTTTCTGGGTGTCCCTTCCCAGTCTCAGTGTGCTTTGGATCCAGCTTCCTACACCTGCAACTCTTCTTGTGAAGACTGCCTTCAGGCTTCTGGAGTGACTTTGCTGGTGAGTTTAGAGAGTAGCAAAAGTCCAGAATTCACTTTCCCCTACCTTCCATTCTGAGGCTTGAGTCCCAAACTGACAGTTGAGGAGGATGAAAGTCCAGCTCCCTTGCCTTAGGTGGGGACAACTCTGAGATACAGTTTGCATTCTAGAATTTTGACTTCTTCCCCTATACTTCCCTGCATCCCTATTCCCTTACTTTATTTTTTTTTTCGGGAAAACTATCTTAATAAACCACTTACCTATGAGTCCTCAAGACAGGATTTGCTTCTAAAGAATTGGATTTATGATAGTGTGGTTTAGGAAGACAAGTGATGCTGATCAAACAACCACTAGTAAATCTTGAGAGTCTAGAGTGCTGAGAAGCAGGTGCCAGGTTGTAAGGATGACCGAATGATAAGGACTGGTGGGAGATACCTGTAGAGCATATTAAGTGGAAAATTTGATATGTTCAAGAGAATGATAGGGCAATATGGAGAACTAAGGTGACTTGCTTGATTTTTAGACTAGAAGAAATCTGAACATATGAATGATCAGAGGGGATAAAATTAACGAAAGGGAGACACTGAATGAGATGTGAGGAAGAGGCAGACAACCATGAAAAAGGCAGTAAATAAAGTCTCCAGAATATAGACAGGGGCTGCCACTACCAAAGAGGTGGCATATTGTGTCCTCGGACACAGATATGGGAGCAGAAGCAGGTTAACTTGAGGGTGAGAGTAACAAAGCAGATAGGGAAGATGGTAGAATGCAGAAAGGGGAGGAGATGGTGGATTGTTACTCATTCATTGTAGAGATTACAGATTATAAAAATGTTGGAAGAGCTAAAGTCACTTAGTTGACAAATAGCATAGTTATAAGACCAGGTGTAGGTCCCTTCGTGGCCCTATACTTTGGTGACACTGTCCTAAGCAGCCAGCCCACCTGAAGAGAGAAAGTGTTTGGACTTTGGACGGTGGAGAGGATGCTGATGAACACCCTTCTTTCTGGTGACAGAGTAACAACAAGGTAGAGTCTTAGTCTCTTTTGAGGTGGATCCTCCTGAGAGGATCCTTCATCTCTTTTGAGATGGACACACTCAATGTGACAGTCTCAACAAAATGAGCTGTTGCATGGAAAAGCATCTTTCAGTCCAAATTAATGTGGATTTGGGAGAAAATACTTAGGGGAGGAGCAACTGTGTCCTGGTTCCCAGGACAGTGTTCAAGTTGATCTAAAAGTGTATGATTTTTTTAAAAAATGCCTTTAATAGTTTACCATAAGTACTTAAAGAAGTTCACCAACAAAGAGAAGCCTAAGGAGCTTGCTGACTTGGAAAAGGGTGGAGGTCAAGGTAGGAAAGAAGTGGAAGGGATCTTAGATTTTTTTTTGCAAAAGTCTGGAATTTAACTTAAGTCATTCGCTATTGGGCATTAAAAAGGGGCCTTTATTTTTGCAAGAGGATTTATGACCTTTTATATGTTTATTTTTCTTTCGCTATTAGACATCCAAGGAAGAAAGAACACAAGGGTCAGAGACTCCCTCTGTCCAGCAGTAGACCACATCCCCCCAGGTTCCCAAGCTCAAGGTGGTCTCTGGAACAGAGTGATGGGAGGGCATGCTGTCACCGACCTGGGCTGAGAGTGTGCCTTACTTCCCATCTAAGTGTCAACCCTCTTACCCTCGTTTTCACCCTATTCGATTCAACCCCACCTGCCCATTCATGCCCAAGGTCATTCACTGACTTTCTTCTTGCTCATATTTTCATGCCATTCGCTGTATATGAGGCCCTCTGTTTGGTTGGTGAGAAATAGTAGGATAAGCTATAATAGTTGCCCTCAAAAAGTTTCCCTGTTAGGTGGGGGAAACTTGTCATATACCCAAGGAGTTAATAATTGCTTTTACTAATCAATTTAAAACAATTTTGAGAGTTGATGGAAGATTGTTAGTCTGTATGTTTAAGGAATCAGAGGGAGAGATTCCTGGAATGGACTGGGTGTTCTTTGAAGGTTTTTTTTAATAGAAGTGGGAGGACAGCCAAATATTGAAGATTCGGCAGAATCTGGTCTGTCAGGTGCAGGAACATTTACATTCATGCACACACACACACACACACACACTATATATATATATATATATATATATATATATGTATATGTATATATGTATATATATGCGTGTGTATATATGTAATCTGTAATGTATGTTTCAGCAGATTCAGTGCATAAAGGGGACATCGATCTGTTTTTATTCCCAAGGCAAATGAACTTGTGAGGACAGCATGGGAACTCATTAAGTGCTTGGTGAACTGGAAGGCAGTTTCTGAGAGATTGTAATGCTGAGAGCCTGGCAACACTGAAACGTCGCTCTATCAGTGTTTAGTGAGGGACTGTGAGTTGCAAGGGTCCTTCTGAGGAGCTACTACAGGGGGTGTGGGGGGGAGCAGGTATTGCCACTGCCTCTGAGAACTGCACAGTTATTGATGAGAGACGGACAACACAGGCAGAACGTCAGCGCTGCAAGGCTCGTGGCATCAAGCAGTACACCAAAATTATTAGAGGAGTTTGGGTAGATGGTGGGCGGGGGGGAATGGAGGGAAGTGCTGATTATACTGAATGTAAGTTTTTTAAAAAATAATTCAGACTTCTGGCTTTTGGGTGAAAAAGTTAAAACTGAAGCAAAGACAATACTATATGGAGGGAACACATGACTGCTCGCCGGAGACAATATTGAGTTGAACATCTTAGTTCTTTCATTTTTAACAATACTTGGCTTTCATTTATGATGTCATGGCAGAGGAGATAGGCTTGGAGAAGCAAGTGCTACATTTACCACCAAAACCTGTGCTGAATCATTCATTTTTTTCTTCTTTCTCACTATTCTTATGGGCAGGGCCAGAACTGCTAATGTGCCACTATAACTGCTCCTTTAAGGTTTGCCTCTTTTCTTAGCGTGTGGCCATTCACCTGTGGAGGTGCTAATGAGCTACTGAGTGACAGGGGTACACCATGTGGGGTGGGGGAGTGAGGAAGGGAGGTGGAGGGCTTGGGGTAAATGTGAAGGATTGAACCCACTTCTCTGAAATTAGTAAGTGTACCTCTATGGACAGAAACACTTTTTATTAATTGATGGATTGATCTTCCATTTCCCATTTTAGGGATGGTCCCTTCTTGGCTTCAGACTTAGTTCTTTCTTGATCACACCCTGGCTGTGGATGAAAGTCCTTCTATGGTTGGAAAGAGAAATTTCATGGATAACCCAGAGGTAACCCAGCCGGAAAGCAAAGAGTGGATTGTGCCATACCTAATTGACAGTGGAGGGGTAACCCTAGGTTACGTGCCTTTCGATGAAAGTTCCATATTAGCTGTTTGCTTGCAAGGAGCAGATGTTTTGGCTCTGGTGGTCACTGCTCACCTCTGTCTGGGAGGTGCATCAATCACTTTAATTATAATGGAACGTGGGGCCAGGAACTGAAGGAGAAAAATCAACCCAATCCCAAGAACAATCTTTCTTGATGAATTCTCCCCTAAATCGAAACAATTCACTGGGTATCCCAGCTGGGGTTCATATGCTTTTGATTACTGTGGGCTATTTAGCTCTACAAAATGACAGGCTGCTTAATGGACTTTTAATGGTTATAGGTTTCTCTCTCTTTTTTTAATGAGCTTCACCAGTTTGTTACTAATGCCCTGTAGAAATTTGGCAAGGGGCCAGACTTGATGTTACACATTTCTGGTTTCCAGGCCGCATACATGCAACCATGTAGCCAGTGGGGAAGTGTGTTGCCAATCGTAGGGTAATGCCATTAGGGCAAGGAGAGGGGAAAGCTAATTGAGTGCCCTGTCTTCCTAATAATTATGTTATCTTAGAGATGGTGGTTGTACTTTGTAGCTGAAGTTACCCTGAAGGCTTCAAGGGCCTTGGGCTCTCAGGTGGCAGGAGAGTTGGTGATGTTGAGAATGGGTTGGTAATTGGTGTCCGTCCCTCCCAGCCACATACACCCAGTTTTATCCTGTCCACCAACGAACCTGTGAATATCTGAACCCAGGGCCAAGATTTATTCAGTCATGTTTGTATCCACAATGCCTGTGCCAATGGACCTACATTAGGTGTTTGATGCAAGTCTGTTGAATGAGAAACAACAATTTGGAGGAGTGAGAAGGAAGAGCTTCTTTTACTGAAGGATTTCCCTCTCTGGGTCTCCAGCAAAAAGTATGAAAGGGAGGTCCCCAGTCACTGATAACAATAGCGACCCCCGTGTCTTGTCTTGCACCAAACATCATGCTGACATGTTGTGTGGATCACCTCCGGTTAGCCCTTCCAACGGTGCTGAGCCGTGGCAGTGGTATGTTGACACAGGTTTCACAACCAGCTTTGGGGCTGGTATTTGGGGAAGAACCCAGATTTGTAGCATTTGCTGATTTCTGTGGTTGAATACTCCCACCACTCTTTCAGCCTCTATGTGAAGCAGACTATTTCAAACTACCAATGTGATGTCAGCCAGCTGGTAAATTTTAGAAAATTTGAGGATTGGTTTTTGTGAAGCTTGGTGAGCATAGCGCTAGAGGTAGTATCATCCCATTTGACAGATGCCGAAAATAAGGGTAAAGGTAGAAATAACACGCCAAGGTCGTGGAGGAAGTCAAGGACAGCATCCTGGTCTGGAATGACTTCAAAGACCATGCTCCTGTCCGTTACACATACACCTTTCCGCAGGTCGTTTCCCATGCTACCAGAGTAGACACACAGCTAGGCAGTCGGCAGTGTGGCTGTGCTTTCCAGGGGCTGCTTCTGTAGGTCATGTATGATACTTGCTGTAAAATTTCCATTAAGGTGTCCCGGTCGCTGGGCCACCTCTCCTTACCCACTCTGGTCACCTCATTCACTCTATGGAGGTTTTGCTTTTTAGCTTACAGTAATATGGACTCCGGTCCTCCTGTGGGGTATTTCATAGGGTGCTACTTCATTTTACAGAGAGATTAAAGAGTCGATCCAATGACACAGCTAGTCAGTGACAGCACTGGAAATAAAATCGAAATCCGATTCCTAATCTAAAGCACTTCCCTTGAAATGGCAGTGGCTTTCATCTCTTAAGAATAATAATCAGGACTTGGTGTTTTTAAAAAAGTAGATGGGGTTGGATTTTCCTGCTGTTGCTGATATTCTTCCTTGCTCCTGGCTCCCATTTTTGAAAGATTCAACTTGACTTCCCTTGATTCAGGAGCAATGAGCCGAGAATTCAAGGACAGGCACCAGGAGCACATTGTGAAGTGAATGCAGCAAACATGAAAGACATTCTTTGGGAGCTTTAGGGGATGGGGGGAGGGGGCGGGAGAAAAGGTGGGGGTTCCTTGCTGAAATACCCTCGTATTTCAGAGTCCCGAGATACTCCTAAATCACACCCGGGTCATATGGTGCCTATACTTGTCTCTTGGCCCAGGGTGAAAACAGTTCACGTTGTAAAATTAACTTTCCACATTTGGCTGGCCCACGCGGGCCAGCTTTCTTTCAAAGTGAGTTTGCGAATGAATGAATGAATGTGTTGACTGGATTACTGTTCTTGGGGGAGCCTTCTTTGCATTGGACTTGGAGAAGGATTAAAGCTGGTTTTGAAAAGTGTTGGTGCTCTCCCAAACACAGCACGCTGATAGAATTCTGGTCGCACTTTTATTTGCTATGGAACAAAATGCTCTAGTTTCATGGAAGAAATAGCCCAGCAGATGGTGTTTGGTAGATGGCATGAATGTAGCCTTGTAAATAAGCATTCAAAATAGACCAGCTTGCCCCCCAATTTACCATCTGCCCCTTACCCCATGAGGTCCACAGGTGGTAAAAAAAAAGGAAGGAAATGGATGCTTTTAGTTGTTATGGTTACTATTTTAGTATCCCCAAATTATGGAAATACCCCAAGTTATAGCATTCTTAAATCTGGTTGTAAAAATTTAGAGAGCAATGCCTCCAATTTAATAGATATTTTAGGGCTTAATCTAGTTGAAGAATAACTGTCTAAATGGCATTGTCCTGTTTGTCTTTTATTTCCCAGTGGCTTCTGATAAGATCCTCTTTCTGCAGCTCTCATGCCTGAGGGTCTTCTTTACACTCTCTCCTGGCTCTGGACAAGACTATCAGTCACTGTTTTCATCTCCAAAATAAGCAGGATAGTCTAAAGTGCATGGGATCCACAATCATGCATATTAGGGTTTGAACTCTTTCAGCTACGGAGCAATGGAAGAGTTAGTTACTCTCTCTAAATCTGTTTCCTCATCTGTTAATGAGAAAACTAGTGGAATTAGTAAAACTATTAGAGAGAGAAGGTTGTTTAGATTAAATGAGACAATGTACCTATAACACTCCAGACATTGTAGTCATTGTTCAAAAAATGTTGTTTTATCATTGCTGTCATTAGTGTCATCATCATTACCACTACCATCTCCAACTAAATTACACAGCTCTCGAAAACTGGAGAGTCAAAGGGAATCCCGAGTATTGGTGATTTCAGGGGTCTTATGAAGGATGGTGGAACTTATTAGCCTCATGGCTCCTACTCTCTCCCCTCCCTCTCAGGAAAAAAAGAGGATTCCTATTGGCCATAGGCCACCAGTCAGAAAGATGGAATGACTCAGAAGATGAAATGCTTTATAAAGCTTTTGGTGGGTTGGGTTGACCACTGTACTGGGAAAGATTTAAGCCAAGAATTTTTCACATTGTAAATGGTGGGTGATTTGATGGTTTATATTGAGAATTGGGGTTAGGAACCTGAGGTTAGAATATTTTAAGGATGTGACTCTCTTTTTAACACTGGGGCCATGGGAATTCTTGAGTTTTGATTTCTTCCCACTTGTGGAGAAATAGAAAGTATGGGTTTAACCTATAGAATTAGTTTGCTCAGATCTGGGATAAGAACATGCAGGGGGCTGGATTTAGAAGACCCTAGCTTCCAAATTTTTGTTGCATTTCCGTAGACTTAGGAACAGAATGTGTGAAGTCAGGACCCAAGAAAGTGACCTGTAGAGCACATCTTTATATGGCGCTTCTTATTAGGGGGTTGTAGTCTCTATTTTTAGTGATTGTGCTTATACTTAGAAAATGGGGTATAAATTATTGAAATGAGAAAGAGCAGGTGTTCTAAATGTGACTTAAAGCTCTTCAAAGAAAACAGAAGGAAATTTGACCTGTAATACCTTCTCTCTCCAGCATTTACCTTGTTCTTTTCTCAGAAACTTTCAAATGACAGAATCATGGAGTTTTAGTAATAAAAGGCATTATAGAGGTTTTCCGCTTCCCATCTCCTCGCGTTACAGGAAAGGCAACTACAACACGCTGACACACAATCACCACCACATACCACCCAAGATCCAAAAGCAAAGGTTGAACAAGTGTCCTTGTTTTCTTGATAGAAAAGGTCAGGATCATTCCATCCATTCAGACCCTTCTTATGCTAACAGTTGATGCTGCTGAGCTCACTGCATGATAACACATCATTATCTTTAATAAATATTGAGTGTCTAGCCTGGTGTATACACAGTTTGCATTGAATACAGCATACCTCTTGCCTTTAAATACCTTAAAACTTTCAAGAGATAACATTGAGGTTCTATAAAGAAGCAGGCTACAGTTTATAAATGTTCTGCTAAAAAATATAATTGAGAATCCCAGCCAGTGGCCAGGGTGGGGTTTTAGAGCCAGCTTTCTGCCTCTTCACTGTGACAACTTCAGTAAGTCAGTTGGCCTTTTTAAGCTTCTTTCTATTGATACTTTCTTAAGATACTATTGATACTTAAGATACTATTGATACTATTGATACTTAAGATACTATTGATACTTCTTTCTTAAGATACTTTCTATTGATACTTCTGAATTTTGAGGTACAAGTGAGATCATAGAGTTGCTTATAAATTGTGAAGTAAATTTAGAAATTCAAGGGAACAATAAAAATGAAAGGTACCCACTCACTGGGACTGTACTCATAGAATGAAGAATTGAAGTAATTTATCATTCTACTTGTTATCATCATAATCATTATCTTCATTATTAACCTCCAGGAGTTTTCACTAAATACCTTTTTGTATTTGACAACTTTTCATACTTTGGCATCCTACAAACCAAACAGCCACATTCAACACATCCAGGCAATTGTGAAAGACCAAATTTAGACCATCTAATTTATATCATCTAGTTGTATCTTTCAGTTATCCATGTCACTTTTTATATTTGTATGTGGCAACCTGTTGTAGCTTGGTTTTTTCTTCTTAAGTCACTCTATGTTCAATGGAGTGAAATAGTTGAATCTCACCCCAAAGTTGGGGCTTAATTTTTTTCTGTATCCAGACCACAAAATGTTGGCTGTTGTAGATGATGATAGTGATGTGGTACAGGAACATTGTTCCTCATATCGAAGAATTTTATAAATTTGTAAGTAACTTTCAGAAACAATTAATTCCTGGATCTACCAGAAGGCAGATGTTTGGAGAGGATACTATATCCCAGTGTTATGATACTTACTAATTTGGTTATCAGGACTGAAATAAACATTCCAACTTGTATCTAATTCTCCTTTAGAGATGCTTCTGAATCATTTCTTTGAACTCTTGTTCAAAGAAACTGGATTGTATTTGAATGACAATGTACTCAGCCTCCCTCATAGCCAGAAGTTAGCAGTTAGATTAAGAAGAAATTGTTGGGTGTGACTTCCAGGAAAAGGGAACAGTAGTTGAAGTGCACCCCCTTTTGCATTCCCCACTTTCCCTGTTCCATACCTGGATATGGATGCCACTGTTGGAGCCTCTCCAACAGCCATCTTAGGCCATGAGGCAACCTGGAAGATGGAAACTATGTATTAAAGACAATGGAAAATAAAGATAGATGAAGCTTGATAGCATAGCTGATGCTAAGCAATCCTGGATTGCCTTGCTCTGGTTTTCTTTCACATGAAGAGGAAACAAATTATTTAATCACTTATTTCCAGACACTGTTACTGGCAGTCAATCCTCACTGATACAGATGCCTTCCCCCCAATGAGTAGCGCTCTTGTTTCTTTGCAGCTAGCTCCTGGAAACACTGTTGGTCCACACTGATTCACAAGCCCCTACAAGAGCAAAGTTGGACTCAGCTTCTGCTAATGAGTGGAGAAATTGCTTGTGAATACAATGCTGGGATTATAAGGTGCTGGCAGCCATGCCAGAATAATAAGGTCAGATGGAAAATCATACCAGTAAATATCTCCAGTGAATATCCTGTCCCACTCATGTGCCCTCCAAATATCATAGTCTAGATCTACAGTTCATATGGTAGGATTGTAGCCTCTGCTCCCCAAACCCATCATTTCTGTCCACGGGGGAATGATAAGGGTCTTGGGTACCACTCCAATTTTTTCTCTGTATAGTTACTCAGTGGGAGTTCACATTTGTTCTGACTTGTAACTGAAATCCTTGTTTGTGTGAGTTTCCTTTTCCCAGCAGTTTCTCTATAATTGCAAAGATGGTAGCTGCAATTTGTTTGGCTAAACTCACCCACATTTGGCTGAGTGACACATGGGCCTGGAAGAGACTCAGAGGACATGTGGATACTTCCTCTGCTCCCTAGGTCTCATATTATAGGAACAACCTCTTGACCATTCTCTATGGGCCTTTATAGTGCTGTACCCACCTTTGACATTGTTTTAAGGCTAAACTGCAGGCAAAGATTTCAGAAAGAGTTCCATAATCCCTGAATTGCCCACTCATCACAGAGATAGTTAATCTTTCAGTGATATCTGGGCACATTCTGGGACTAAAAAAAAAAAAAAATGAAAAAACAGGGCAATGCTTAGGCAGCAGACCTAGGAAAGCTGTACCTTCTCTGCCGGTCTTCTGAGTGAGGTCGGTGATTGTGGGCTAGATCTGGTGTGTTTATCAAAGGCTGCTGCTGGTGTCATTTAAATCTAATTCAGAAATTAGGATGGCAATGTTATCCACTTTAAGTGATTTTTGAGTAGTTTGTATAAAGATCATGAACAGTATATTCTCTGACCATACTGAAGGTCAAATATTTCTCACATTACCCCAGATGCCTCATATATCCCAAGTATTACTTATAAAGGAGAATTGATTAGGGCAAGGCTGTCAGTTATGGGAGGGATTAAGCAAATATCTGCTGTCTAATGACTTGAAAACAATTTTGCAAGACTATTACAATAGTAGGAATTTCTTTTTCTTAGAATAACTTGTAGTTAAATACATAAAGTCTATGGCCAGGAAAAGGAAGCTTGTGGAGAGAAGTATGGACCTTTTCTCAATATATATACACTTAACCCAAACAGAAGTTTTTATTTCCATTTTGCTGAGACATTAAACACACTGAAAATGGCAGGATAGCCTATAATAGTATTTTTCCAACTTCACTTTATTTTCAAGAGATTCAGCTCTATGCATTGAATAAATGTACTTAAGGGAAAAAAATCAACTCAGTTGGCACAAATCACTATACTATTGAGTAAAACATCTATTCTTATTGTGTTTTTACAAGCCTGAAATTATTCTATAATATTCCACTTCTACAGAAATATTATGTGATAAGTATGGTTTATTTGTAATCTTAAATTTTATGGTAGCCATGTTAAAAAGAATGGGTGAAATGAACCCTTATTTAGCTACAGATAATCTAATTATTATCCCATCAGCATGTAATGTGGTCTAGCCACATTGTAGGTGGTTACGAGCCACAACTGACTGTGGCCGCCCTAGTGGAGAGCACCAGTCCAGAGAACAGGGCTGTACCCAGTTTACTCAGTTCCTTCCCTGCTGATCAAACAAACCAGTGTCTAAAGAACTCATTTTTAATGATGAGTTTTTCATCCTCTCCTATTCACCTGCTCACAGGGCTCATAAGACATTTCGGGAGTAGAACCTGTCAGCTTCGAAGAGGAAATTCCCCAAGTCTGCTGAAGTCTGCTGAAGACCCAGACTTGTGTCTCTGGATTAGGCAGGCCATGGGTTCCATGTTATTTGGAAGGACTGTACCCCTTTGCCAGCAGGAAGGTTCAAGGCATCCATTTTTTTTCACCTCTAGGGGGAGCTCTTGCCCCTTCACTCTGTACATTCCCAGTCTGGTTCTCAGAGGACAGCAGCTCCAGAGTTCTTTCACCTGGGTCTGTGGAGAGTTTGTTTTTGGCTCCAAACCAGCAGTGCTTTCGCAATCTCCACACGTTACGGCTGCTGAAATGCTAGGACACCAGCCGGGTGGCGGCTTGAGTCTTGTGATTCCCAGGCAGTCCGGCGAAATGATAAACAAAAGTCTTTTGTGCGATATTAATAAGCTTTAAGCACTCCCCAGCCGAGCCCCTTGTCATCCAAGTAAGTCATGTGTATCAAAAGCCCTTATATGTGAAAGTTTGTTTTCATATCTGGCCAGCATTGAATGGGAGCCCCCCCTTGCCATGTTGTAAAACAAACATTTGTTTATTTTGTGAACAGTGCTGGCAGTATGATACAGGAACCGGGGCCTGAATGCGAGGAACCCCTTTCTAAGGAGGCGCCTTTGAAAACCTTTCTGTCGGACCATTCCAACTGTCAACTGATCTTGAGTTCTGTTTACATTAAGACAATAACAGTGTTTCCTAAATAAATAAGGCAGAGGAACCCGTGAGCCTTAATGAAACCCCATAAATGGGGTGGGGGTGGGGGTGAGGGAAAAGGAGTTTTTGTGCTGTGCAGAAACAATGGCTAGTTCATCTTACCATGTATCCCGGCCTGTGTTTTTAAGACAGAAGGGGGCCTTTGTGTTAATTGCACTGATAAAACTCTCCTGATAGAGCTTCCCCTGGAACGCTGGGACAAAAGAGGCGACATTTCGCCCCGTGTGAATGCCATACTGACAACAGGCATTTTCTAAAGCAGAGAAGTATTGGTCACCCTCCTAGTAGATCAGCTAACCTCTCCTGGTGCGCAGGGAAAATAAATAAAAACGGTAAGACTAAACCATCTGCCGCTGGGGGTGTCTGGCTATTTTCTTGGTTGGTTTGGAGCTTCCAGGAATCCATCTCAGTTTCAGACCAGTTCAAACTGTCTTCAGGCACTGCGTACTTGGAGGCCAGCAGTTTTCAGTAGAGGAGAGGACATGCTGACGAGGGCGTTTGGTTGTCAGTGAGTTTCCCTGGGAAGCGGGAATTTCAGCCTGTTACTGGAAATTACATTTCTGAGCAAAAGACACATTCTGGATGAGGACTGGAGGCTGAAGACAGGAATCAGCAGGGCTCACTGCATGCAAATTAAAAAAAAATATTTTATAAATGCTATAATGGCATCACACAAGCCTCTGAAATAGAGACTCCCACACAAGTTATTTTCAATTATAAGGATTCTTTATTTGTTTTATTCCATAGAAGCATATTTTAAAATGGACTTAATCAAGGCATTCGTATAATTTTGTAATTTGCTTTTTGGGGGTTGGCATTATTTCATGGGCATTTTCTTCAAGTTGCTACTTATTTTTTATAATGACCATTTTCGTTGCATATACACTATATACACTCTTTCAGGCAGATGTACCATAATTTGGGGGGATTAGAATGCTCATGATTTTTCACTATTTTAAATAATTTTACAAAGAATAACTATATGCCCAAAGTTATTTCTTTTTTGGGGAAATATTAATGGGGGTAAATCTAAAGGCTATGAAGACTTAATGTTTTTTAACACTAAATATCGTATTGTTTCTGAGAAGGGTTCTCAAAGCAACTTATTTTTTGAACTGTAACTGCTGCCTCCTCTTTACAGTACTTTCTTCTTTGCTTTCCCCCCTAGCTGCCCATCTTATTTGCTCAGGACAATCCCTCCACCTTTATAGGCTCCCCCAAACCATTCTTCCCTATTCCACCTCCTTTTAAAGCTGTTTTTGGGATGTTGCCCATAGAGATCCTTAGATGAGTATATTATGTTAAGTGTAACTTATTTTCATAATTGTAGAGTAGAATGTTTTAATCTGTAATATTTGAATTCCTAATTGCTATAGTCTAGACATGTCTAAGATATACTTTATTTCAGGTGAATATTTTATTCTTATACATTTCCTTTCCTCAACAGCTTGAAGATAACAATGGGGAAGATATCTTTTGAGAAGTCTGCTGAGTCCAATAGCCAGATCTCCTCAATCTCAGAGTTATAGCCATGTTGGACCATGTGACTGCCTTCCCTGCCCCATCTCCCAATCCCGTGTCTAATGCTTGAAACAGCCTGTGCTATGTGCTACCTTGCAGACAGGGAAGCAAATGGAGTCGGGTATGGGGTGCCATGGGCAAAGGGAGAGTGAGAGAGAATGCAGCAGACTCATAGAGAAAAGGAGTAGGGAGATAGAGACGCCTTATTTCTGGGTTCCTAATGATTTTACAGTTCTTAGTTCCAGTTATTTCTCAGGTCTGGCTATATAATCTTGGCTTTGAACTTGGAGAGATATCTCAAACTGGAACTCTTAATAAACCTTCTCCCCTCCTTTCTTTTTTTCTTTCTTCCTCTCTTTCCTTTTCTTTTTCTGTTTCTATTTTTTATATATAGGTTAGCTCCATTACTAATATAACAAATAGAACTGGAAATAGAAATCCCTTGGTGATGTGCAAATACATGCAGCTTAATAATAAAATAATGAATTTGGACATTGACAAATCTTTTAGCTATTCTTTCCTGCTGACATGTGGAGCTGTTGGGTGAAACATGGCATAATTCCATTTATGATTCTGAAGAAATTGAATCTTGAGAAAAACTCTTTTCCCCTTTGAATAACTGACTCTGTAAAAACTAGCTTATCACAGCTGTTCAAAATGCTGGACATTTGGATGGTCTAACAGAATGACTGATGCTAGGCTTTGGGTGACCATATTCACAGATTGATCCACAGATTGATCACAGATTGAATGGATGTAAAAGTTCCTCCTGCAACTCTATCTGAATAAATGTGGGGAGCAGAGAGTACAAATTTCAGGGGCAAAAAATGGCTGTTTGGGCTTCTTTGATAAAATTGAAGCAGAAACTAAGAAAACCTTGCAGGCCTCATACTTTCTCAGCTACATCTATTAGCATTTTCCCCACCAGAGACAGAGAGAGAATGTTCATTGGGTGATGCAAATTAGAACCTTATGCCTAAAACTGACACTCTCCAAAGGGCCTTGGATAGCCTAACCAGATACTTTGGGCTCTGATGGATCGTAGAGTTTTCCTTTGTATATATGTGTTTGAAAATAATGGAATGAAATGGGGAGCATTGGAAGATTACAGTGAGATAGCCTGAGCATCTGAGGAAGTATTTCATACTGAGAAAACAAAGGTTATAAGCCTCACAAGTTGGGATAAAATGGAAATCATGCTTTCTTCACCCATGGGGTGGTAGTGTCACAATAAACTAACTGACCTTGGAAAAATCCTTTCTCCTGATATGAAATGACTCCACCTTTAGCATTTTGGAGATTCTCATAACTGATGAGACACTGACATTTCAGAGTTCAGGAAGATTTATCCCTGCCAGTGGAGCGTGTGTGTGTGTGTGTGTGTGTGTGTGTGTGTGTATGTGTGTTTAAATTACAAATGATTGAATGGCTTTGATGATTATGATTGTACAATGAGGAGCAATGGGCAAAGCTATCAAATCATTTAAAATTGGCCTCCCAGTATTTTTCTGTTTGTTGACTAGATGAAGTTTATCAGTGATTGACATCTTTCCTAGCATATGTGACCTCAGGCAGTAACACTCTATTTTTTTTTTCCCCTGCCAGCATTTGGTTCATTCATTTAATTAATGTATGCCTAGTGCCCAGAAAATGCCTGGAACTGTACTGGACATGATGATTACTACTAAGAGCAGATCTTAGACCCTCTGCTTCAATGTGATCACATAAGGTGGCAAACCCAGCCTATGTGCACCATGAAGCTGTCACTCAGCAAACGAAGCCCACAGCTTCCAAGCTGCTGTGCTCAGTGGGATGAGGGCATGCATGTGAGGAACTCCCTAGTGGTGGGACCTCTGTGGAAGGGGTAGAATGCAAACAAGTACGTCTCACAGGCAGAACACACCTGACTGGAGTGGCGACCCAGATCATCACTAAAGAAGGGTGTGACTGTGTCTTGCAGGACAGGCAGGGTTAGAACAGGCAAGTGGATGCTAGAGAAGGGAGGGGAGTGGGGAAGAGCAGTGCAACCTCTACTGAGGAAACCTGCATTGGACAGTGGGAAGTTGAAGACAGGAGAGATATTGGCTTTGGATAGAGATTAAAGAGCTTGAGGAGCCTGGACTTGATCCTAAAGGCAATGAGATGCCAACTTTTGAGTAGTTCAGATTCCATTGGCACTTTTTGACCCCATTCATAACAGTTCTAAAGTGAGGCATGGTCTTCTCTCTTCTCTTTCTTCATATGATCTCTCACAGTCCCCAGTAGTCTCTCATCTATTTCTTTTCCAATGTTGTAGTCAGAAAGCAATGAAGGTCTGGATTGAGGTCTGGGTTAAAATTCAGTTAAGGAAGGACCTTGGAGCTTGACATAAAATGGTGTGCAATTTATTGTTTGATGGAGCTCAAGCTGATTTCCCAGAAAGCTCTCACAGAAAAGGACTTGGTAGAATGCATGCACACACAGGGTATTTATGTGTATATGTATGGTGTGACCAGATTTTTAAGAATATCTTAAGTTTGCCAAGGGGATTTATGCTGTCTTTCTTGGAGCCCAGGATATTGTACCATAATGAGATCTCTTCAACCAACTTAGAAAAAGTTTTCTAGGAAAACACACACACACATGCACACACACAGTATAGATATACATACATACATATATATACACATAGAGACACATGTCTATATATGCACATATATTTGAAAAAAAGATAGTTATCTCCTGCTTTTGAAAGTTATGTTATGCTACTTTGCTTTTACCCGAGACATATTAGTAACTGTTTTTGCTAACATAAAGAAATCCAAAGAAGAGCTTTGCTGTTATGACAAAAGGCAAAAAGCAAAAATCTTGTTTAGTGTTGGTTTCACAGCAGCCATTCATGGTAGTAGGCGCAGCACTGCCAAGTTCCTTCCCTGAACAAGTTTATATAGTCTGTGTATTTATCATATCTTCATTACTTTTCCTTTAGTGAGTGTTATTTTAGATGTAATATGTTTCAGTAGGCTATTTTTGGGGCCTGGAACTCTAAAAAATTTTTCCATATAAGTGAATGATAATTGCGTCTTTGTGTTATTACATTGTTTTGGCTTACACAAGATTTCAAAGGAACACTCTGCTTTTGGATTGCAGGGGAAGTTGCTAATTTTTAGAAATCTTGACTACATCTATTTTGGATTTTAGGAAAGTTCTTCATCTCCTTTAAGCATAATCATGTGTTAAGGACTTTTCTTTCTGACTAAAAGGTTGAATCTTCAGAACTCCAACTTTTTCTTGAGTTATTTCTCTCTTTTTAAAAATATGTATGTATTTGACCTGGACAAGCATCTGCCTTCCACTCTCTAGGAGTTACATGCTGCATTGTAGCGTGGGGATGGGTTGGGGTAAGGTTGGAGTGAGAAAATTATATCAGTTTGGGTAAAATTTCATTTTCCTTATTTATTCCCATTCTGAAAAAGAATGTTATAAATGAAACTCCCTTACTTTGTCCCCAGCCCCCACCAGTTATGTTTTCGAAACCACCAACTCTAGAGAGACAAATCACAGTTATAAATATACCTATTTGGGCATCAAGTTATGTTTTATTATTTGTTTCTAAAACACAAAGGTAGGTAGTGATTCTACATAAAATGCTAGAGGTGTGTGCAAGATGTCCTCAGTTGTGACACTTGGGCTGACTGGGATAGTCATGTGAAATCCACAGGCAGACTGCAGAGGGCAGTGTGAGACTGCAGTGCTGAGCTGTGTGGCCTGGCCTACACTGTTCCTAATATAGGCCACCTGTGGTGTTCAAGATAAATTATGTTAGGTGGGAAACTAGTCTATTGGATTTACAGTAAATGTGTGCTAGCTATCTTTACTCCAAAGAAAGTCTTTCTAAGATTTCCCCCTTCCCCAACTTTAAGACATCAAGTATTAAGATTGGTTGGGTGACAAACTTGTACTGTGTTCTCTTTAGGAGTGTAAACATCTTGTGTAAATCCCTGTGTCGACAATTGAGGTGATATTTAGTGCCTTATGATGCATTGCAATTTCACTGCACTGAGTGCTAATTGAGCTCTGGGTGTGGAGAGAGACTTTTTTAATCATCATCATCATCATCATCATCATCATCATCATCATCATCCAGACACTTTTCTGGAACAGCAGAGCTCTACTCTACCATTTGTAGCAAGTTTGCTGTAGGAGCCTTTCGCTCAAGGCTTAGTTCTGGTTGCTCAGTGTTCTCCGAAATGTGGGTGTCAGAGAGAGTGGCTGGTCTGCCATAGAGGCTCAGTGTATGCTTTAGTGTCAGACAGACTTGGATGCAAACCTGGCTTTCTCATTTACTAGCTACACCTAGTTTCCTCCCCTGTAAAGTTGAGATTATCATGATAGCATTTTCCTAGAGTTGCTGCATTAAGTGAGATAAGGTATTTGAAATGGTTAGCATAGTGCCCCATAAGAGGGCATGCAAAACTGTATCACTACTGACATTCAATTCAGAAATACTCACTGAGCATCTACTAGAGGACTTGACTGTGAGCAACAGCAACATGATCCTTACCCTCAGGTCTAGTGAGAAAGAGAGACCGTGAGCTCTGCTTAGGTCAAGAGACCATGAGCCCTGCAGGACTTGAGGGCAAGTAAATCAATAACACCATGACTGCTGGTGCCAGAGTGCCTGGGTTTGAATTCAGTTCTGTTTCTTCTAGCTTTATGATCTTTGTAAATGCTCGTACTTTATTAGTACCTGCCTCATGAGGTCTTGCAAGGATTCAGTGAGTTAATACTTAGTATTGGAACGGTGCCTGGCATGTAGCAAGTGTTAGCAACATATAACTGTTGATTATTACTGATATGATGAGGTTTAAAATGGAGGACAGGATGCTGTGGAAGTATATTATAGAAAGAAGTAAGTGAAGTTCCATGAAGATGGGAGTGAATCATAAAATAAACTAGGGGTGGGGGAACAATAAATGGATTTACATGTATTCTTACAAAATAATCGCCAAGATACAAAGTTAAGGATAAAAAGTCATGGAGCAGAATAGTGTGAAAAACATGTCCCCATAGACTACATCAAATTAAAGAGCTTCTGCACAGCAAAAGAGACAATAACAAAAACAAAGAGAAACCCCACCAACTGGGAGAACATTTTTGCACACAACACTAATGATAAAGGACTGATCACAAAAATCTGCAAAGAGCTGATGAAACTCAACAACAACAAAGAAACTAATCCAGTCAAAAAATGGGCAGAAGAGCTAAAAAGAAACTTCTCTGAAGAGGAAATGCAAATGACCAACAGGCATATGAAAAAATGTTCAACATCACTTGTAATCAGGGAAATGCAAATCAAAACTACCATGAGATACCATCTTACACCAGTGAGAATGGCACATATTAAAAAAACTAGCAACAACAAATGTTGGCGAGGGTGTGGAGAAAAAGGAACTCTTCTGTACTGTTGGTGGGAGTGCAAACTGGTCCAACCACTATGGAGAGCTGTGTGGAGATTTCTTGACCTACTAAACATAGAGCTTCCATATGATCCAGCAATTCCACTCCTAGGTATTTACCCAAAGGACACAGAAACATCAATTCCAAAGAGCACCTGCACCCCTATGTTTATAGCAGCTCTATTTACAATAGCTAAGCTTTGGAAACAACCCAAATGCCCAAAAATAGATGACTGGATCAAGAAGATGTGGTACATATATACCATGGAATATTACTCAGCATTCAAAAAAGATAAACACATGCAATTTGCAGCAACATGGATGGCGTTGGAAGGGATCATGCTCAGCGAAATAAGCCAGAAAGAAAAAGAAAAATACCGGATGGTCTCACTCATAGCAGGAATCTAGAGAACTTAAATAAGGGACCAGGAAAATGAATAACTATAAGAAAGTGAAAATCAAAATCAACAAAAAACTATGAACCAGAGACACTCTATGGGCGGTGGGGGGCGGGAGGGGAGGGATTGGGGTCAAAATAAGGGGGTTGCAATTGTATGGGGAATATAAAAATAAAATTTATTATAAAAAAACATGCCCCCATTTATGTAGAAAACATTAAATCTCTCTCTCTGTCATCATCTAAGTGTTTACTCAGACTATTTCAAGCAGGATGCACAAAGAGATTACTAGTATTCTTGTCTTGGGGATGGTCTGAGAATTTGTAATGGGAACAAGACTTGTTTTTTGAGTGAAATTTATGAGTGCTTATTATTTCTTAGGTTAAAATAGAAATAAAGTAGAAAAATGACCAAGTAAGAAGATATATGTCTCTGTATTCTTCAGGCAAAAAACACAAGTAGTAAAACTGGGCTAGTTTCAGGTTTTAGATAATGAAGGCTGCTCTCTCAGACCCCTATGGAGTGGAGAAAAAGCCTTCTTCTGCATAGGAATTTCATATCTAGTCATCAGTTTATAGATTATTACTAAGGTACAGCCTTTTCTCTTATCCATACATGTTTCTCATGTCACTCTGACCTCTCAGATTCTTTTCTGTTAGCAAGCTATTCCACAGCACCCACTTTGACTCAATATTACTTTTTGTTTCTTTTGGACTAAAAGAGACAGTATACAATAAGAAGAAACCTCTGGACCTCACGCTTTTTAGGGCAGAAAGAAGCTAAGAATAGAATTCAGATGCAAACACAGTCTATTTCATGTAGAAAAAGTGATGACCATGAAGGCAGAATCAAGAACCCAGTGGGTAGAACCAAGGCTATGAAGGGCATTCTCCAGGAGCAGTCCTAATCAAGGATCTGGTGACTTGTGCTAGGCTGGATTTCAGAACCACTGTGGACCAGCGATTGCTATGTGCTCCCCATGCCTGCATCTTTTGAATAGGAGAGTTTATTTGGTTATCCCGGCTGGGTTTCACCATTATGTGTCAGGTGTAGGTAATGTTGGTTATGTTAGAGGCCAATAATTTTTCTTTTTTGCTCACAAGTATTTTTTGCTCACAAGTACCTGACAATGACACCTAAGAATGACACCTTAGCCACACCTGCGCCTGATCTAGACGACTAGGTACTGAGCCTAAGTCTAATACTGTAATGGGACGAGACTGGCTCTTGAGTGTCACAAGAATGCCAATTTCTATGGCCAGAGGAAAGAATGTACAAGTCAAAACAAAATGTCTATAAATTCTCTGACACTTTTCCCTTTGAAAGATGGGTCTATGTCTCTTTCTCAGTGGTGTGCTGGATTGGGTCACACCAGCTGATTGGAGCTAATTGTGCACATCTTGTTCCAGCAAATTTTTCGGTGTTGGTAACTTTAAATCAGTCAGTGTGGAAATTTTTACACCACAGGAATTGGCAAATGCTAACAACTGGAACATCTTCCCCTGAAAACAATAATATAAACATTATTGTTTATATTGAAATTTTTTTTTAAGATTTATATATGCATACAAGAGCTGGGGATACAGGCCAGAAGTGCAGAGGGGTGAGAGGATTCACCAGAGACAAGAGTGGGGAATAGAACAGGCTGATCGACCCAGGTACACTGTAGAGGGGAGCAGTGGGCAAGACAGGAGAGGTCTGCTGTGCCATGTGGGTTGCTCCCTGGCTGGCCGGGGATTTCTTCATAGTGCTATGCTTAACCCCTTGTGCCACCAGGGAGGCCCTGTATTGAAGATTTTTTCAGATGTTGGTAGGGGCAGGAAGTAGTTCATATAGAATTTGATTGACTCCAGGTCTCCTTTGTGACCTACACTTACTCATGACGTGTTCTGTTTTTGAAAGATTTGGAAGTTTTCCATTAGGCATTACCTAAATGAGTTAACTTATTTACTGGGGGAGAGATTACACCTCTCTAAATTATACATCCATAGCTATTCATCTATGTGATGGGCTAACCTGTCACTTCTTAAAGTGGGGTTCCCCAAGGCCAAAACTATTGCTTTTATAATAACACTAAGATATTATTTCCTTTTTCTACTCTTAATTTCTCATGAATATATAGTGGAATTTTCCATCATACATTTGGAAGGTCTTCATAACTCAATAAACCAATATTTTCCAAATGACCATTATAAAATTACGCATAGATCAAAGTCTCATTCTAAGTAAAAATAGACTAATGGACTTTAATGTAACAGAATCTGAAAAGTTTATTGATATGGTTTCAGATTCCTCATTAGCACTTGTTGAGTCTTAATGTAATATTAAATCTGCGGTTAAGTTTTGATGTAATGTCAAAGAAGAATATCTATAATTATCTGAAAAGACTATTAAAATAGACTTTTTCTTTCTCCTCACACATTTCTAAATGAGGCCAGATTTTCTTCCTATACTTCAAACAAAACAACAGATCTCAACGAACTGAATGCAGAAGCAGATAGGGGGATCCAGCTGTCTTCTATTAAGCTCGACACAAAGATTTTTAAAAATCTAAAACAGTACCCCTCTTACTAATTTATTTTGTTTTGATAAAATTATTGTATAGTTTTATGAAAATGTTATTTATGCTAATTTGTAATGGGTTTATTATTTAAAAAAAATTCCTAAATATTTATAATATTTCTTATTTTCAACTTCTAATTAGGTAAAGGTGATAGATATAGCCCATAAAAATAAATGTTACTTGGGGATGTCAGTTGTTTTTAAGACTGTAAAAAGGTCCTGAGACTGAATGATGGAGAATTTTTGGGTTATCCCCTCATTGCTGTCTGTATGAGGGCCATAGTTTGGTGGCAAAAGGAGTTGGAGAAAGTGTGTAAATGCCGCCCTGACCCTGTATGTGTGGGTGAGGGAAAGTGAGGACACTATAAAAAAGTGTAACAGGGCTCTGAAGATGAAACTCAACTACATGGTCAGGAATGGGAAACTGGGTTCTGGGGAAGCTAAGGAACTTTTCCAGAGATACAAATACCTGATCCAGAGGAGGGCAAACTCGGAGCTCCAGCATTCAACCCTGGTTTTGCTGAGTGTTCTCTCAGGACATCCAGAGGGTGCCACACACAGTCAGGTGCTGGGCAGATAATTTTTGACAATGGTCCCAGGGATGCTTCTCAGGGTAACCAGGGCATCCTGTTTACAGTGAGGGAGTGTTGGCTCTTCATCAGCTTCACCTCAAACATGGGCCACCATAGTCCTTATCAGATATGACACTTTGTAGATGATCTACTAACAGGTGATTTAGTCACAGATTTAGTGACTCTCAATTCTGTTTCATAAAGAACTCAGTTGGTGAGGTGGGGCCCTCACCTTATTCATATACTCGGTGCTAATGTGGGCAGACAACCCCAGGGAAGTTCAACAGTTCAGTGTCTGTTTACAAATATTCCTCTTCTCTCCCCTCCTCCTTCCAAATACTGTACGTGCGCCCACCCCACTTTTACACCTGGGAGTGAGCTCTAGAAGGCTAGGGGGGAGTACTCTGTCCTCACTGCTGGTTAGGGCTCTAATCTGACCTAGTGGGTGGGCAGGGGAGGGGTGGGAAGGGTATGTGCTTATCAGTGACTCCAAAACTGTGCAGATATACTTACCTGTTTCTGCTTGGTTTTATTTGTTTTAAAAAACAATGCAAACAAAGCAAAATTGAGCCTAGCCTTAAGCAAGGCTTTCCAGCAGGAAGATAATTTGGTTTGAAAAACCTTATAGCTGAAAGGCCACTGTGAAACATTCTTTTCTCTTCTGCTTGGGGAGAAGTAGAGGAATTTTCCTCCCACCCCAACCTCAATGAATTTCCCTCTTTCAGTTTCATTTCAATTAGAGGGAGGGGAGGGGAAGAGAGTCTCTACCCAAGCAGCAAATCATCATCCATGTGAACCCCTATGAATAATCACAGTTTTTTTGTTCCTTCAGTTTTACTGGGGCATGGGACAGGTACTGCTTAATTGGTGTTTGAAAGCTATGAAAAGTCTGCAGGGCCCAAAATTTTTCTCTCCAGGTCTTCTGTAGTCCCTGCCACACCCACTATTAGCAACACTCCTTGGGAACCTTTGGAACTGAGTTTGTTTGAAGTGGTGGGACACATCTCAGGTTCATTTGCACAACTTAGTCCCATGCTTTGGTCCCCGTTCAATATACTGTCCAGCACCCCACGACCTGCACACAGTGCTCCCCAGCTGCTTTTCTTTCTCCACAAAGCCCTTGCCAGCTAATACATAACTGTATTATATCCATAACTCAATCTTAATTCTCAGTCTAAGACTTATCTGTCCCAAGTCCCCTGTTCTAGCCTCTAGGCTATTCAAAGATAACAAATGGTTGCCAATAAGATCTGGGGTTTTAAGCTGTGTTCCACGTTGCCAAGGAGGCCCCACAAAAGTGTCTTTGGGTCCACTGTTGGCGAGCACTATGAGGAAAAGTGGCACTAGGCCTGCACCCCATGTTAACACTTGTAACACCGCATGTGGCTTTTACATAATGCTACCTTATGTGTTCCTTTGAAGGGTCTTGCTCAAAAAAATATTTGGAGAACACTTTATGAGAATAAATTAACTTGTGAAAGTGAGCATCAGAATGAGTCCAATTGGCTACTGTCTAATAACCAAGAGGACAGGCAAGAGAGGAAAGTTTTGGTTGCTTCTGTTTTGTGCATCGCTTGCTGTTCTGGTCATTAAGAAAAAAAGTGTAAAAAACAAAATCATATTCAAAATTGATAAGAAATTGATGACACATACAAACCACCACCCAGATCAAGAAGTAGAACATTGCCTGTGCTTCTAAGTCCTCTCTCTTCCCCCGTGCTTCTACCTATCACCACCCCAAAATTAACCACTATCCTAAACCCTGTGGTAATTACTTCCTGGCTTTTCACCTTAGCAGGTATCACTAAACACTACAGTTTAGTCTTGCCTGTTCAACTTTATACTAATGGAATAATAAAATCTGGCTTCTGTGGCTAAATGTTATTATCACTTTCCTTTCTACCTCCCTCTCCCAAGAAATACACTCTGTAAATCTCAGAAAGGATTGCAGTAACATTTCCGAATAATGAGAAAAAGTTGTTGAATAACAATGATTCTTAGCAAATGTTTCCAGCTTGGAGGCAATTACAATGGGTGGGAATTAAAGTAACTACAGCATTGCCATAATTATTATTTATGGAAGAATGTTCATGGGAAGGACTTTCTATTTTAACTTCACAAATGCTTGTAATTCTTGAGAAGCAGGTATATGGTGACCAGAAGTGTCTGCTGCTTCTTCATCTTTCTTTTTTTTCTTCTAAAATCTCTGAAGTAAGGATACAAAGGCACATATATTATTCTTGGGTCACCCAGAAAGACAGGGGCAACTGGGAACGTGGGCAGCCCGCCCTTGACTTGGGTCTGGCCTTCTGTCCTCTTGGCCCCCACCTCTTCCGAGTGGTGAATGTTGAGAGATGGTGATGGATGGTTAGTTACAAGTAGTTTTCAATTTACCAAAGTGCACCCAGCTTTTTCTGAACCTCTTTGAAATGCTTTTAGAGCAACATGGAGAATGGAATTCAACAATTCTCCACAGCTGCAGTCAGAATACAGCAACCCAGGAGCAGCTGGGGAAAGTTTTCATGCATGCTATTTCCTTAAAATTTCTCTCAGAATGTTCTGGAAGGACTGGTGGCATCCATATTCTGAAAGAGTGAGTCTGAAATCGACCCTTAGATTGCAGGCCCTCAACCAATATTTTTGTCTTTATTCTCTCACCAGGAACATGTTATCTCAGAAGCACCCTACTGTGGCCTTCCTTCTCCAGCCCCAACGACCCCAGGTGCAGGAGGATTTGTCTGGTGGCAGCTCTGTTGAGTGAAGGAAACCCTCATGGAGAAGTCAGGGTCCTTGGCATCAGCTGAAACTTAGACAGAGCTGTGACCTTGTCTCAATATCTCTCTTGACCTTAGTTTCCACATCTGTAATATAAGGAGGTTGGACAGAAGAACTTAGAATCATCTAAGTAATGGAGTTAGTGTTGATGTTTCAGGTAAGAACTTGATTATGGCACAAGGTAGAGACTTTTGCTGTGGTGAGTCCATTTTTTTTATAAGGAGAAAGTAGAGTAGACAGAAGGTAACCTCTTTTGAGCAAAAGACTTTTGTAGATGGTAAAGGACTCTGATGAAGAAATCATATACAACACCTCCTCCAATAAAAATCTGCCCCACATTCTCCCTTCTCTAGCTACCCATTTCAGTGCCTGAAATGTCACCAATAGAGACTTTCTTTCATTTTTGCAGATTTTGTGAATTTCTAGAATCTATTGTAAAAAGATATAAATGTGTGTAAGAGAAATGGATAAAGCTACTAGCAGTAAGATGAGTGACTTGACAAAAGACTAAATTATCTGTGTTATCCACAGCTGTTCAAAAGGGTTATATTCTATACCAGTTCTTTTAAAATTTCAATAGCCTATGCATCACCTGGGGGTCTTGTAAAATATAGACTCCAATTCAGTAGAGCTATATGGGACGTGAGACTCTGCATTTCTAAACAGCTCCCAGTTGATGCTGCTGCTGTTTCTGGTCAGAGAACACAATTGGAGTGCAAGAGACTGTAGCCACATCACCCCATCTCCTGAATGCAGCTAATTGCAGGGTGAGGACCTGACTCCAAGCCAGCCAATCTTCAAAATGACCACTGGTCAGTAAGGGATAATAAGCCAATCAGAGATTTAGATGGGAGAGATATCTGTGCTTTTAGAAACAAAAGTGGAAAAATCTAAAGAAATACAGAGACACATAGAAAGAACCTGATGTATTTTCATGGCAGGACATGAGAGAAAGACACCCTAAAGATGATTTTCTAAGGTCATGAACTCTCAGTCTGATTCTGAATGCTGAGTAGCCTTCTGGTTCCTGTCCCTGCTGGGTGCCCTGGAATCCACTTCCTGTCCATCCCGTGAGACCTGACTACTAAGACTTATTTTTTTTTTCAAGCTTCCTGGGGGGCCAACCATGTAACTGAAATTCCTATTAATGCTAGAAACTCCAGGTTGAAAAGAAATACCTGGAGTTTGGGTGGGGTAATACACCTGGGTAGAGTCTTATAGGGAGCACCCTGGATTACTGCTTGGATTGCTTGAAAATCTTACATAGTTGAAGACAGAGATTTGTGAGATAAGAAGGGGCGTGCTGCAGATATAATAGAGGAAAAAGTAAGATGTTGCAGTTTGTCCAGGACTGCCCATAATTTTTTCAATATTGTTAATCCAATTGTAGGGATTTGGATTTTCTGCTTAGCTTTCATTTTCTAGAATGCTTTCCTTTCCCTTCACCCTCATGTTTGCCAATGTATGACTCTGGCTCCTTGACCCAGATGACTGGTCTAGTTGTGACAGCTGACCCAAACCTGACCAATTCCATATTTGGAATTGGACTTCATAGTCAGTTTAGACTCTTTCCTTTTACCAGAATCTGTATTATATAAAACTCAGGAACCACTGACAGACATTTCCTACTGCATAGCTTGGCAAATAAGACGAATGGCTCTACAACATGACAGAAGAAAATGAAGCAGATGTGCTGAAAAAAACATGAAATGGATGTACAGAGAGAGTGAAAATGGATTCCCTACAAGATTCTAATACTTGTTCTAAAAAGTTCCTGAAACTAAATTGCATTAATCCTGGTATTCCCAGAGACATTCCAATATCGTTTTAATCAATTACTGTTTGTGATTTAAGCCATTGTCATTCAAAACTAAGAAAGTCCTAGCTGAAGTACTCTTTTAGAGAAGGTCTCCTGGGTCTGAAACATACAATGCTGGTTCAACTGCAATAATGGGTGGAAGGTGCTGGTAGGAACCAAAAGGTGCTATGGTGAGTGCTGCTTCTCTCATTTATCAACAATCTTGTGATTGCTGGCTAAAGGGATATTCATTAGGGATTCACTCCATCCATCCATCCATCAATCCATCCTTCCTGCCTTTAGTGATCTATCAAAGATTTCCTGAGCTCCGCTATGGGCTAGAATCTGTACTAATGGCTACTATGTGACTTGGCTACTCACACTGGTTTTATGTCCATATTTAATGTGATATTACTAATACTAATTTCTAAAACTAGAATAACATGGACCAACCTCATTTCTTCATAGTTTGGTGCTCTTTTCCCAACATTTCTTTCCATTTTGCATAAATGTGAAATGTGATATTAGTATTTATAACTCAATTTGGGGATATGTCTCACATCCAATATCCCGAATGCATTAGGTGCTCTATTTAGGTGTTTTTATTTAAGCTAGAAAAGGGTGATTCAGACTCACTGTTCCGAGATAATACTGCAGATACTTATTCCTGGTGTTGTGCTTGGGATCCATTGGCTCTTTGACCCAAGATTCTTTATTTTCCTTTTGTTTTTGAAGGCTTAGGTGATGGTTGAGAGAGTGATGTAGCATGGTTTTCAGCTTTCCTAATCTATGTAAGGATCATAGATCTTTCCCAAGTAGCCAGGGATCCCCAGACTTATTCACCCTCACTTCTTTACTGTTGAAGGCACGTAAGAAGAAATTTTTTTAAGTCATTTTTTTTTTAATTGAGGTAACATTGTATTCAGGTAACAGGTTTACAGCACTGCATATTATTTAAGGGTATAGGTTTACACCTCTTCAGATGTAAGTTAACACACCACATCCACCACCAAAGCACAAGTTCATTAGGTAGGCCCCCTCTCCCCACTTTGATCCTTATCCCCACTCCTTCTGGTAGCCTCAATTTTGTAGTAAGATTTCTAAGGATTGTTTTTGTCTATTCCTTTGGTTTCTTTCTAGTCCACATATGAGTGAAATCATTTAGAAGGAAAAATTTCATCCCTGGTTCCTAAGCCAGAGCTTCTCCCATAAATAAAACTTTTCAGGGATCCTTGCCAAGGGACCTGGATTAGTGAAAGTAAAGCAGAAGCGAAGGAGGGTCTTGCCTTGTGGTTACTGGTTGTAAATGATTTCAGCATTCTGAGATACCCATAGCCCTGATAGCTTCAGAACTTCTCTCGCTCCAGAGATCCATAGATAGTTTACTTGAAAGGTAAGCATTCAAGTCATTGCTATAGTAAAGGAGAAACTATCATATACATGGGGAGATGATCTAGGTGGAGCAGTGGTCTTTCTCTTGAATCACTTGGGGAGATTATTAAAAGCATTGATGCCCTGGGTCTTATCCCAGAGCAAAGGAGTCAGAATCTTTGGAGGTGAAGTATAGGTAGGATGGTGCTAAAAGCTCTGCCAGGTATTTCTGAGACATAACCAAGGGTGAGAATGCTTGAGTCTAAGAGATAAATGAGAGCTGACCATTTAAACTGAGTAGGTGGGAAGAGCCTCTGTTTATGGCTACTTTCTTCAGAGACATATTTTTGAAATCTCTCTTGGGCAGAGAGAGTATACAGGGTGGCCTGGTTCACTGTAGTATTAGGTTACTAGCTTATCTTGAGCCTACAAGTTGATTCATTATTGTATTAAAGACAGACCAGAAAAATATACTCTGGGTAAGTCCAACACCGGGATGTTTTGGTCTTTAGGAAGTATTTTTGCCCTGATACGGGTGTTAAGAGAACTCTCCAGGAGATGAAAAAGACTGCAGCTAAGACTGAGGAGACCATGTAGAGAGACCAAACCCTAGCAGGCTTAGGAGTCTAGGAGATGAATGCTTGACATGCAGGAAGGCAATCCCTGGAGACTGCCAGTTCATCCTTTTTTATATCTGAATAGTATTTCATTGTGTATATGTACCACAACCTTTTTTTTTTTTTTTAATTGTGGTAACACTGGCTTACAAAACTGTATAGGTATAGGTATAGGATCACCCCTCCTCATATGCTTGTCACCACACCACACCCTTCCCCAAGGCATCCTCAGCCCTTCACCATAGTCCATTGTGCCCCCTTCCTTTGTTTTCCCCATCTCCCTTCCCTTCATGTAGCCTCAATTCCACAGTCAGAGTTCTGGGGTTTGTTTTTGATTATGTCTGACCCTGACCTTTTGTTTCTCTATATTCTACATATAAGTGAAACCATCCAGTACTTGTCTTTCTGCTTCTTTCTTACTTTGATTAGCATAATCCCCTCCAGTTCCATCCATGTTGTTGCCAATGGCAAGAGTTTACTTCCATTTTTTATAGTTAAATAGTATTTTATTATGTAGATATACCTCTTTTTTTTTTTTTCTAATTCACTCCTCTGTCCTCGGCACTTACATTGTTTCCATATCCTGGCTATTGTGAATAGTGCTGCAATGAACATGGGAGTGCATCTGTTTCTTCTTAGTGTCTACACATTCTTTGGGTAGATGTTTAGGAGTGGAATTACTGAATTATATGGTAGATCTATTTGTAATATTTTGAGAAACTTCCCTACTGTATTCGAAAGGACCGAACATTCCCAACAACAGTGGACAAGGGATCCTTTTTCTCCAAATCCTCACAACACTTGTCGTTTTGGGCCTTTATGATGTGGGCCATTCTCACAGGTGAGATGGTCTCGTTGTGGTTTTGATTTGCATTTCCCTGATGATAAGTGATGATGAACATCTTTTCATGTGCCCGTTGGCCATCTATGTGTCTTCTTTGGGGAAGTGTCTGTTCAGCTCTGGTGCCCATTTTTTGAGCAGGTAATTGTTTTCTTTTTGTTAAGGTGCATGACTTCTTTATGTATTTTGAATATTAGGTGTTTGTCACATGTATACTATGCAAATATTTTTGCCCAATCAGAAGGGTGTCTTTTTGTTTTACTGGTAGTTTCTTTGACTGTGATTTTTACTTTAATGTGTCCTATTTATTAATATTTACTTTTGTTTTCACTTGCCATTGGAGTCAAATTCACAAAAACATCACTGAAACCAATGTTGTGTACCACATCTTCATAATCCACTCATCTGTGACACTTAGATTGTTTTCATAAATTGGCCATTGTAAATAGTGCTGCAATGAACACAGGAGTGTATATGTCCCTTTGAATTAGTATTTTTGCATTCTTTGGATAAATACAAAGGAGTGGAATTGCTGGATCATAGTCCAGCATCGAGGAGTATGATTAGGCCTTCTAGTGTCTAGAACCAGTAGTATGCACATACTTACGTGTAGGGACCTGTGTTATGTCAAGGGTAGGTTGTAGACACATACATAGTGGTGGAGTTCAATTCCAGTAGTATGCGCTGATTCTGCTATAAAAACACTTTCCATCTCTACTAGTAGATAATTAAAAAAACAATATTTACTGATTTACTTCAGACTCATGCTGAGTAATGTTGTGTGTTTTCCCAGCAAGAGATTGGTTAATTAGTCTGGTCTTGAGTGTTAAGAGATACACAAACCATTGGCATTTTCTGGGTTTTAGTTTTATCAAGGTGTGGTGTGGCGGCCATGTTCACTCCACAGGTTTATGTTGTAAGATAGTGAAAGCTGATTTTTGAATCCCGTCTTCTTTGTTCTAACACTTCACTCTCACCAAGTGATAGAGAGGGCACAGAACAGGGATGGAGTAGAAGTGATTGGTATGGGAGAATGTGGAACAGAGCCTTTTATAACTCAATTGCCTTGTTGCTGCCTTTAGCTTTGTGGGCTGGAGTTTCTAGGGTGAGATGCACTCCCTTGGGAGTGAGGAGGAAGAATTCTAATACCCCCAAGTAGAGGGATTGTCCTGGCGCTCTGCTCCAACCATTCAGATCAGTCTTCAAAATCTTCAATGTGAGCCACTTGCTAAATCTCCTTACTTGGCTACTCTGGGACCCTGGAGAAGTGCTATGAGGTAGGCATGCAGCAGGCTCTCTGCAGTCAGGGCCTCTCCTGTGGTCAAGTGTTTAGCTGGTGGCCCTTTGGAGAAAAAGAGAAGGAAGATTTGATGTTGGTGCTTAAGAATTTGATATTTATTTTGCAGCTGGATGACTGGCTGCACTCTCTGTTCCTGTCAGGCCGCCTCAGCACTCGGGGCACTGCTTCCTGGCTTTCCAAAGAAGAGCCCACAGCATCCGGCCTGGCTCTGTGGCCCTGGTTGTTTTGTTTGGCAGTGTTTTTGGTTTGTCTGTTTACTTTGTGACCCAAGGCATGTGATATTGAAGGAAGATGAACAAGGGACTGCAAAGTCAAAAAATCAGCCCTTTAATATTAAGGAATATTAAATTTAATATAATATTAATATTCAGGAAGACAGGAAATAAATACCACCTCCCCAAAAAACAAAAAAGAGATGGGATATGTATGGTACAGTGCTGTGGAGATGCTGGTTATCACCCAACTTGTATGGAGAATTGAGAATCCTCGTGTGGTAAACACATGGAATTGAATAGGCTGCTCTGCCCTGAAGTGGGAACTTACAGAGGGTGAGACATTTCCTAGGGCATCATTTGTCTTGCAGATTTGTGTTACTCCCAGAGTGGCCAACATTTTTGCTGGAACAAAATCACCAATGTGTGCTGTGAAGATGTCTTTTCTTGCCAGAATAAGTAGTATATTCTAAAAGTTTCTGATATTAGCATTTCAAAGTGAACTTGAACTTCAGAGTCCATCCTAATAGTACTGACCTTGGTTTCCTGTTTTTCATAAAAGACTTTCAGGTTTCACTGAGGATTGCTCAGTTCCACCTACCTCAGACAGTTTTTGCTCAGTCATGTGCTAGAGATTTTGTTTGTGGCTGGTTCTTACATAGAAGTGGAAGTAGAACCTTTTTATTAATTATTGATAAATTAGCCAATAATTGCTTCCTGGCCCATCTTTACTCCCTCAAAAACTCAGAATGGGTTGTTTTTGAAAATGGCCCCATCTTGTTTTTAAATTTTCTGGAATGATTCACATTTTTGTTTCATTTGCCAGAATGCACAGGGGTGAACAGCTTCCCCTTCTACTTTGGAAAATATTACAACAGAAGTGTCTGTTCTTCTGAACACGTTCATCCCAAGCACACAATAATTATTAGCTTGCGGAGGCTCTGTTCTTTTTTTTCCATTTTAGTTTAAGATACTGGGATTCCCGCCTACATAAATGAAGTCAGGAAAGACAGAGATGCTAAGATGTTTCTATTTTCTTCTTTCCTGGGTGGGTTTTCCTAAAAGATGTCAGCACTCAATTGGTGGCTACCACCCGTGGCATTTAATTATTCTTGACATTTAATCTATCGTGGTATGAAAAGAGAAAATATGGTCTGTCTACTCCTCCTCTTCCAAGAGAAACAATATCATAATTAAATGCTAACTAAAGTTCTAAGAATAATGAGAAACCACATAAAGACTAGCATCATATTACTCTTAGAACATTAACAGGAAACAGGTTCTGAGGCTATCTCCTCCTACTTCATTTTTTCCTTCTGTCCAGATAATCATGAGTCACCATCCTGTGTAAGTGAATAATAGTTTAATTTAAATAAGCCAATATTGTTTGGAGGTCATTTATCACCTCCCGGCTCTCATTCACAGACAAGTCATGTGGAACTACAAAACTTTCTGTTTGTGAACGAGCTGGAAATCTCATTGAGTTTGGGAGGCTTTACTTCTGTATGCTGAATTTGGAGACCAAATTCAAAGTTGTTTACGTGAGGGGGTCCTTGGGGACAGTGATGGTCTAGGGGTGAAGGGAGGAACCCCACAGCAGCCTCAGGAGCTTGCCAGTCAGGACACAGGAGCAGGATTTTGTTGTGTTGATCTTGGTTCTGGTAGGCACACAGGTGTGGGAGGGTGGAGTCAGGTAGGGGGAAACTGACAAAACATGATCTTTTAATAAGAACAGCCCAGAGGATTGGAAAGGGACTTTTAAAAAAAGGCTAACTATAGAAAGTGGATTCACACTGCTAGGATTAACAATTGAAGGCAATAGAAAACTCAAACAACGCTCCTCAGCCAGCACGTTTGAATGATAAATTGCATTAAGGCACTGAAAGAAACAACAGCTGCAGTTAATGAAAAGCCAGATTTATCTAAATTTCTCCAGTTGATCAGTCAAAATCATCAGTATGGCTCTCACTTCATAATCACGTTTTTTTTTTTTTTTTTTTTGGCATGGGGGAGAGGGAGGACAAAGAGAGAAGATGGGCTTTTAGTTTGAAAGGTATACCTTTTGAAAAGCCAGTGATTCTGGTGATAATATGTGAGTTATTATGCTGAATTTCTAAATATTTTTCTTGATATCAGTATCATTAATACTGTTTGTTGTTCTGTTTTAAGCCTTCTTAGGATAATGTGCTTGGCGCCTGTCTTGAATGAAGCTGATGGACAAGGGTTGGAGACAGGAAGCCCAGGAGGAGGATTGTGATGATAATTATACAAATCTGAAATGTTTTCCAAAGCATTGTTATGTCCACTGAGGTGTTTCATTATCGCAACACCTGTGAAATAGAACTGGTGTTGTCTGTGACTATTTGGAGGAGAAAGCGACTGAGGGTCTGGGGGACCTAGCGCCTTGCTCAAGGTCAGCTAAATAGCTTCCTGAGAGGGGAGGACAGAAGAAGCCACCTACACCCTCACCAGAAACTTTTCTAGAAAACAGGACAAATTCCCTGTGCCTCTCAGCCCCACACTGTAGAAGCAGGAAAATCCTGTCACAGAAACCACTAGCAGAAGCTGCCATCAAAGGCTGCTTAGGGCCAGCTTCCCTCCAGCACAGCTCTGCACAGAGCCTGCATGTGGTGTGGAATTCCATTAGAACTTAACTCACCATATGTTTGTTTGCTGGTGTTCAATGGAACCTGAGGGAGGGCATAATGGATCTCCGTTACTAAACCGTGTGGAAGGCTTCCAGAGATTTAATAGTCTACCTCGAGGTGATGAATAGAGGGGCTCGTGTATTCCTTGCATAATCAGGGAGCCTTGGTGCTCTCAGTGCACCACACTCTTCTCCGCCACCCTTCTGGAAAAGTCTGTACATCTGGTACTCCTGGAGTCATTTCAAAAACAGAGATGGTGGGGAGGGGGCCTTCCTCTCATCCTCCCTGAGAGAAGATCTGTGGGATGGGATTGCTCTGATTGCTGGAGATTTTGAGAAGGAAGTAGGCTAGAAGAGTGGAGAGGACCTGGAAGTACTCTGGGATTTGGCTTCCCTCTTTTGGGCGGCGGTGGGCTGCTGATTTCATGAAGGCCATTGCTGAGAAGGGCCCGTGGGCGGTGCTGGTGACAGTGGGAGCCCCTCTGTGTGTGATGCTCACAGCCAAAGGTGTACGGCCGCTGGTGCTGCTCAACCACGAGGCTGCCAGATGGCCATGAAATTTTATTCCTTATAGTAATTTTCTCACTGATGTGCTTTTAATTCATATGGTGTGGAAGAAGGCTGGAGGGTATTCATCGCAAGGGACGATGGAAATAGAACCCCAGCAGCACTTTGCTGGTGTGTCTGCCAGAGGACTGGAGCACTGGGGGAAGAGGTGCTCAAGGAGACTGACTCTGGATGCTCAGGAAGGGCTGAGCTGCCGCTTAAATGAATCCAAAGTCGAGAAAGAGGTGAGAGGGGAGCATGCAGAGTGAGGGCATCTTTTTCCTTAGCCCTGAAACTCTGCATCCAGTCTGCTCCCTTGTCGTTGAGCTGTCCGCTTCAGGAGCTCCATTTTACCTTCATTTTTGACAGTCAAACCTACAAATCAAATCTTTCCATAGAAATAGAAGCCCATGCCCTCAGTATGGATTCTGTGTTGTTTCGAAACATTAGGTTATTCTTGATATTTCAAGTAATGTTTGAAGGGACTGGTTGTTGATGCCCCAAATCTCTCAACAGCCATCTTTTCATTTTTTTAAAATTGATATGACTTTGGTTTACAACACTGTTTATGGTTCACAGGTATAGGATCACACCCTCCAGATATGTGTTGTCACACATGAGGCATTCATTGCTTCATTTACTCCATAACTACCATGTGGCAAGTACTGTTTTGGGCACTGAGTAGACTGCAGCCTGCTTCTGCTGGATTAAAAATTTGTATCACAGGAATGGACCTGATTTTCCTTCCTATCTCCTGAAACATTTTTTTTAAAAATCAGCTTTTTAAAGGTGTAATTTGCATACAATTACATCCACCTATTTAAGTGTATAGTTCAATAAGTTTTGACAAATATCTACAATCACGTATCTACCACTTGCCTTAAGATACAGAACATTTGTATGAACCCTATGTTGATCTAGTATCACTATATATTCAATCACTTCCTATTATTGCCAATCCCTAGAAATCACTTAGATGCTTTCTGTCACTTTAGTTTTGTCTTTCCTTGTGTTTCATATAAATAAAGTGAATACAGTTCTCTAGTTGTTTCTTTCTGGCTTCTTTCCTTTAGCAAAATGCTCCGTATATTCATGTATGTGGTTGTACATTTTCTCTATATGTTAAAACCCCCATTTAGTCCTTTTGGGTTCCTACAGTAAATTACTATAGACTGTGTGGTATTTGAATGAGAGAAATGTATTCTTCACAGTTTTGGAAACTGAAAAACTTAAGATCAAGTCATAGGCAGAGTTGTTATCTGGAGAGTGTTTGCTTCCTGGCTCATAGAGAGCCATCTTTTTGTTGTGTCCTCACAGGGCAGAAGTGCGAGGAAACTCTCTGGGGGATCTCTATGTTATAAGGGCACTGACCCCATTTATGAGATCATAGCACTCCTGAAGACCCCACCTCAAAATTGGGAGAATTCAATACTTGAATTTTGAGGGGACCCAAACAATCCTACATCATTTTGTCTTTCTTTTTAAATAGTCAACTATCTTTTAAAGAATTAAAAATCAGATTAAAATCCTTAATATTTACCAATATTATTTACCATTTTCATTCCTCTTCATCCCTTTTGTAGATGTAGATTTCCATCTGATATTTTTCTTCTGTCTGAAAAATTTCTTTAACGTTTCTTGTAGTGCATGCATTTTAACAAAGGGTTATTTAACATTTCATTTTTCCTAAAATCCTCTTCATTTTGTTTTCATATTTGACAGATAGGTCTAGTAGCTGTAAGATTCTAGGTGACAATATTCTTTGTTTAGTGTTTTAAATGTATCTGTTGTCTTCAGCCATGCGTATTTTCTAGAAATCTGCTGCCATTCTTATCTGTGTTCCTCTGTATAATGCATCTTTTTTCCTTTTTAAAGATTTTTATTTTTGATAAATTTTGGCATTTTCATTATGATGTGTTGTGGTATGGTTTCTATATGTCTATTTTGCTTGGGATTTGTTGAGCTTCTTAGAGTTTTGGATTTACAGATGTTATAAAATTTGGGATTTTAAAATATTTCTTCAATTTTTTCCCCTTATCTCTACCATCTCTTTTTTCTTCTGGGATGCCAAAGAAATGTTAGACTGGTTGATATTTCTTTGAAACTCATTAAAGTTCTCTTCTCTATTAATTCTCTTTTCATTTTTTGAAGCTGTAGTTTTTTAGACTAGGTTCTTTTGCTGTGCCTTCAAGTTTATAAATTGTTTTTGCAATGTTTAATGTGTTAATCCTTTTTTGATATATTTTTATATCATATAAACATGTATCTGCTGTGTCTGTCTACCTACCTACCTACCTACCTTTTTCATGTCTTTCTCTCTCTCTCTCTCTCTTTCTCTGTCACACACACACACACACACACACACACACACACAACATTGTGTGGTGATGTTTTCATTTCTCTTAGGTAAATACCTATGGATAGAACTGCTGGATGCTTTGGTAAGTATATGCCAAATTGTTTTCCATTTTGCATTCCTACCAGCAATATGAGAGTCCCAGTTGTTCCACATTCTGACCAATGCTAGATATTGTGAGACTTTTAAATTCCAGACATTCCAGGGAAAGAAGAGTGATATCTCATAGTGGTTTTAATTTGCATTCGCCTAATGACTACTGAGATTGATGATCTTTTATGTGCTTGTTTGTCACACATATATTTTCCTTGGTGAACTATTTGTTAAAATCTTTCACTCATTTAAAAATCAATATATATATTCATCTTTAGAAGTTCATTTTGTTCTTTTTTATATCTTCCATTTTCCCTCTCATCTGTTCATGGCTTCCATTGCATCCTTAATTATATGGAGTATATTTTAGTAGTGCTTTTAAATCCTTTTTAATAGTTCCATTATTTCTATTATTTATGAGTCAGTTTCTATGGGTTGAATTTTTCCTTAGGTGTGGAAAATATCATGCTTTTGTCCTCATCCCTGTAATTTTTAAAATTGGATTCTGGTCTTTATGAATTTTATGGTCATTAATGCTGGTTTAGTTTTATTTCACTGAAAAATGTTGGATTATTTTGTTTGTGGTTAAGTCACTTGAATATCATTCACATTGTTTCTAGGCTTGCTTTTAAGCTATGTTAGCAAAGGTCTAGAGCAGCCTTTACTCTACTGCTAATTTTACTTCACCCTGAAAGCACCACCCTCGGAGGACTCTGTCCAGCTTCCTGTGTGTCATGAGGTCTCTCTATCATGGTGGTTTGTAACTTGAATTTGAAATCTTCCTAACTCTGTGTGAGCTATGGGAATTATTTGACTTATTGCTTTCCAAGGTTTCACTCTACACATATACAGGTTATTTCTTGCCAAAGGCTTAAGGGAATCTCTGCAGTTCTCTGGAGCTCTCTATGCAGTCCTACTCTTTTTCAAATAAGAGCCGCAATAGCATCCCTGAGCTCCTATCTTTGTTTCCTTAACTCAATGAGAAAAAGACCACTGGGATCCCCTTCCTGTTTGGCTCTTCCTGTCTGTGTTGCAGCCTGGAATCTCCAGGTAGTAATCTGGGGTAATTGTATGGCTCAACTCCTTTGTTTCCTTTGTCTTAAAGATTGTAGGTCTATGCTGTCTGTTGTCCAATACCTGAATACCAATTTTTTATATACTTTGTTGATTTTCAGTTGTTTGCAGAGGGAAAACATTTCCCATTGGTGCTAATCCTTCACTGACAGAAGTGACCGTCGCAAGTTTTCTACAAAGGAAATGAATACATTCCTTATAAAAAGGGCAGGTTACATTAGCTAAGTAAAATTCCCTCTAGATGTTGCCTACTTCTCCTCCCCCACCCCATAAAACTCTAATATATAATATATTCCAAAGGGCAGGTTTATTATAAAAAGGGAGAGGAGAATAAAGGACTCTTGCACAGACACAAGCAGGCAAAAAGAGCTGCCCTGAAAGGAACAGGTTTGTTAAAGAGAGGTCTGCATGGTGACATGCAGGCAGCCTTGGTGGGAGAGTTGCCTCTGTTGCTTTGCAAAGGGAGGAGGTCGGTGAAGAGAAGCACCTGCCTAGGCACAGGTGGGCAGGAGAACTGTTGCCTACCCTGTGTTAATTCTTTATCTAGAAGTCATTACTATTACAAGTTTGGTGGTTCCCCCCCCTGAATTCATTGTATAAACTTGGAAATTTATGTGTATTTACAGGAATACCTTGTTTTATGATTTAGGGGGATTTAAACAATTTTGCATAAATGAAATTTTTACAACTTGTTATTTTCACTTAGTATACATCTTGGATAGCTATTTATAAGAATTCAAATAGCTCTACCTTATTCTTTTAAACTGTTATATAGTTTAACTGTACGCATTTGGACATGTGGATATGTTGTATAACACATAGCATATCCATATGGGTAAATTTTAATTTATTTAAATTTTCTCTTTTTTAGACTTTTTAACTTCTCTGACCGGTGGATAGTTATGGTCTACTGAATACCTTACATTGATTTTAAAAGTTGCTTTTAAGAAGATTGATTAAATATATCAATTTAAATAATAATGACATTAAAGCCAACACCCTTGAATCCTCCTGATAAGTAATGACATAGAATATTGTTAATATTCTAGAAATTTCCTTTGTGCTTTTCTAAGATAACCCATTCTCTACACCTCAAACATAAATACTATTCTATTGTGATAATCATTTCTTTTATATAATTTATAATGTTACTACTAACACATGCATCATGAAGTTTCATTGAATTTCCTTTTAATCTTAAATTTAAGAAGAGAAGCAATAGCAGAAGCATGATGATAAATGCAGTAGGCACTGAGTCTCATTGTTAGGGAGGCAAAAATGAAATGGTGGTGACTGGAAAACTGGATAGTGGTTGCCTAGTCTAATGGTTGCAGCTGTTATTAACCCAGTAGATTGTTGTCATGTTGCATTATAAGCCCAGGTTTAATAGACCTTTATTTTTTTTTTTTAGAGGCATGTTTTTTATTTGTTTGTTTGTTTGTTTGTTTGTTTTGTTTATACATGCACTGGGTACAGTCAGAAGCGCGGGAGGGTGAGAGAATTCACCAGAGCCAGAGCGGAGAGCAGAGCAGGCAGAAGGACCGAAGTACACTGCTGAGGGGAGCAGCGGGCGGCAGGAGAGGTTTGCGCACCATGTGGGACCCTCCTCCGGTGGCAGGGGAGCAGCCAGGGATCGAACCGGTGCTGCAGAGGCCGCGGGCAGCTTCGCAACCCAGCGCTCAACCGCTGCACTACCGGGGAGGCCCTAGACCTTTATTTTTTTTTAATTATTTTGTTTTATATAATTCTTACATAATTTTTCATTTTTGCACAATGTATGCATTTTCTTTTTTTTAAATAATAAATTTTATTTTTATATTTGCCATACAATTGCAACCCCCCCATTCTGACCCCAATCCCTCCCCTCCCGCCCCCCACCCCCCAAAAAGTGTCTCTGGTTCATAGTTTTTTGTTGATTTTGATTTTCACTTTCTTATAGTTATTCATTTTCCTGGTCCCTTATTTAAGTTCTCTAGATTCCTGCTATGAGTGAGACCATCCGGTATTTTTCTTTTTCTTTCTGGCTTATTTCGCTGAGCATGATCCCTTCCAGCGCCATCCATGTTGCTGCAAATTGCATGTGTTTATCTTTTTTGAATGCATTTTCATTTTGATTATATTCCCCATACAATTCCCACGCCCCTTATTCTGACCCTATTCCCTCTTCTCCTCCTCTCCCCCACACTGTAGTGTGTCTCTGGTCTATAGTTGCTTGTTGATTTTGATTTTTACTTTATCACAATTAATCTTTTTCCTGGTCCCTTATTTAGGTTTTCTAAACTCCTGCTATGAGTAAGACCATCCAGTATTTTTCTTTTTCTTTCTGGCTTATTTCGCTGAACATGATCCCTTCTAGCTCCATTCATGTTGCTGCAAATTGCATGAGTTTATCTTTTTGATTGCTGAGTAATATTCCATTGTGTATATATACCACATCTTCTTGAGCCAGTCATCCATTTTTGGGCATTTGGGTTGTTTCCATAGCTTAGCTATTATAAATAATGCTGCTATGAACATAGGGGTGCAGGTGCCCTTTTGAAATAATATTTCTTAGACCTTTATGTTTTTTAAGAGAGTTCTGAAACCAGAATTTTTCACTTTGAACATATTGGTAACTATTAAAAGAAATGAACTACAGAGAAGGGAAAACATAGATGGAGAAATAAGGTTTGTGAATTGTGTTTGCAACTTTTACTTTAAAGAGTTAATTCTCATGCAGTATTTTTGTATTTGCCTTATATATTAGAATACAACCACAAAAACCAAGACTTAGCTAGTTTAGCAAACAATTGACAAATTATTAATCATATGGTATTTATTGTTTAAATTAAAAATATTTACATGTTTCCCATGGCATTTTCTATATGTGCTGTTTACATTTATTTCAATTAGTGGATGATTTAGTTCAGAAAGTTAAATCACAGTTTATTTTCCAGAAAAGAAAGTGCAAATTATTAAGAAAAATAGAAATGAGGAGAGAATGTGGGTATCAATAGATGGGAACGTTGTTTTAATTTAGGTAAGCAACACTTTAATTATCTTCAAGCAACATGGCAAGAGAGGTTGTCGTTTCCCAAGTGTGAAATGCTAACCTGACAGGACCTTGCGGGAGCAAATATCAAAGCTAACATGAGAGTTACATTTGCATGTTTTCTCTCATCACAGTACTAAGAAACTGTAATTAATCTTCAGTTTCATGTCAAATCCTGGCTGTGTAGTAAGGGTGAAACCTCCTCTTCATCTTCTCTCCCTCTCCCCTTGTTGCCCTCCCCTCTAGCTCTCCTTTCTCCTCCTTCCCCTCTCCCTTCCCCTTTCTCCATATTTGGAAAAATACTTACAGAAGAAATGATGTTCATTTGAGATCTCAATCTCTTTGTGTGAAAGTCTTGATTAATAATTGCATAGGACCTGGTACATTGAGACTACGAAGTATTTCATTCTTGGTTCTGTTTTACCAAGTGTGTGTGTGTGTGTGTGTGTGTGTGTGTGTGTGTGTGTGTGTGTATACACTTGTATGTAGAATAGTAGATCCAGGAGAGAAGGAAGACTGGAATGTAGTATTTAACCTATTTTTATATTTAAAGTGTTTTTTTTTTTTTTTTTTTTGTAGACAATATACAGTTGGGTCTTGTTTTTTTAAGCTGCTGTGACAATCTCTGTCTTTTAATTGATGAATTTAGATCATTCACATTTAAAGTGATTATTGATATAGTTGATTTAGTATCTATTGTATTCTTAGCTTCTCTATTTAGTACATTTTCTCTGTGTTTCATTCCTCATCTGTTTTTCTGCCTTCTCTGGTTTCAGCTGAGCATTTTATATGATTTCTTTCACCTCCTCTTTTTGTATGGCAAGTATACTTCTTGAAATATTTGTATGGTTGCTCTAGAGTTTGAAATGTATATTTTTAACTATTATAAGTCCACTTTAAAATGACATTACTCTACTGTGTAGTGCAGGTATATAATAATAGAATGTTTCCAATTCCTGGGATGTAGTCTTATTCAATGAAGGAACATGGGCCACATTCACATGACCGATATCTTGCTAGTTTCTGAGGGCACGTTGGTGACTAACACTTTCATAGACTGCTTTCCTGGAACTTATTCTTCAATGGGGAGATTGACATGAGTGAAATGATAACACAAATACAGGTTTACAAATGATGGCCAGTATTATGAAGACCTAACGCAAGGGGTCAAAGGTTATATTGAGGGTGTGCAGGTAGCTTTAGAATCTCCACCTCTGGGGAACCAACCTCTCATATCATTGGACTCATGTCTCTATAGCTATTGGCCTTCCTGAAGATGACAGCTCCCTCCCCACTCCAAACCAATAACCAAAAACCACCCTAGAAGATTTCTTTGTCAAGGACTCTAAGAATATACATTTTGGAATCAGGCCTTGAGGGGCTGGGGAGGTATAATTTGTCTTTTATTTTGATATCTTTGTTTCCACTGCTCTCTGCCCTCCCACACCCCACATTTCCATTTAGATGAAAACATATTCTGGAACTCTTCTTCCTTTTTCTTCTATCTCTCCCATGTTGTCCTCAAAACTATAATAACCAATAATGAGAGGAGGGGGGTAGGGAAAGGATCTGACGGGCATTGGCATTATCGCTTTTAGGTAGTTAATTCATCCACCTACTTCAAGCTTGTTTCAGATAATTTCCAGGATTTCTATAGAACATATCCAAATTGGTAACTTGACAGAATAATTAGTTTAATAAAGCTGCAGAAACAATGCTCTGTGTTTGTTTTGTGTGAGAGTCATAAACATATCCCCAAAAGTAGCATATACAAATGTTCATGGTTACCTAGGAATGAGAAAAATGCCATTGTTACTTTTCTATAACTCACTTTATTCTGACTTTGAGCTTCTATTTTACCTGATATGGAAAACTTAATTTTGTCACTTTAGGTAAATAACTTTCTTTCATTGTCAAATTTAGAGTTGTCTCTTCTTTACTCCCCTTTCCTCTCAAGCATTGATGCTCTGTTTAATGGTGGTAGTGGACACCTGGTGCTGGTAGAGAAAGTCTAATGGTTTTTATCTCTGTCTTATTACCGTTCTTCCATCTCTGAGATGTCAGTTATCTCTTCTGACCCTTGGTCTTGAGGGGCTAGGGAGTTATAATTTGTCTTTTATTTGTCTTATATTTTGTCTTTCATACACTCTGACATATATTCAATCCAAGATGGTTCTGTCTTAGATTCTGGTGTTTGTGCTCTGTCTACAATATCCCCATGGATGAAGTTTAACTTTGGTTTCCATCATGTCAGCTGTGCATTCTCCAGAAGAGTTCAAAGGAATGCAAATCAACTACCACTTCATAGTCTTAAATTCAGAGTAACTTTGTTCTCAACTCCAATGATCAATAGAGTTTTTTGAAAAAGAATTAGACTTTATGGCTCAGGTTGATCTGTGTCAAAATAACTTCTTTTTAAAACTTTGGTGAATTATCTATCTTCTATAAGATGGGTGTAGTAATACCTACTTTTGTAAATGGTTGTGTTTAAATGGGATGCTATTTATAAAATACTGGTATACTTTCATAGTAGACCTGAGTACTACTCTGTAACAATAACCTGTATAATCTTAAGCAAGTGATTTCTTCTCTCAGGTTTTGAATTTCTTCCTTGGCAAAATCAAGCCCATGATAGAGAAAGGGTGGGGGAATGATAAAAAAGAGAAAAAGGATTTAAATCTGGTGGCATTTGAGACCCCATTCCTAAAGTTCTACAGTCTTGAGTGAGGTCAGTAGGGGACAAGAAAGTCCATTTTGTTAAGAGAATTAGCCAGTTTCCTTGCATGTAGAGCCAGGTTTACGGTGCACTAGTGTTTGGCTCCCTGATCCTGAGGATTTCAGTGAAAGCCTTATTGATGGTCTGGGGCCATTGAGTTCCCTGGCTGTAGCTGTGCACCCACAGCCTTGGGAAGACAGGGAAACTATGACACTGCAAATGGATAAAACAAAGGTGCTATTTTTCAGAAGTTCTTAGGGATTTCTCTCCTTACTTCCTTCTCCAAACACCTTCGCAAGCACAAGCATTAAGGCTATCTTGCCATGCAGCTGACACTGTAGTGAAATTTCCATAAGTCTACTCTGTCTCATTCTAGTGTAACTGCTACCAATGCTTCCTAAGAAACTATTGCTGACTTCACCCAATGACTAGCGGGCAGGGAAACTGCCTTAGTGTTGTTTGCCTTTGCTGGGCAAAACAGCCAGGCAGTGCTGGTGTGAAATTTGCTTCTGATGTTGCTGGGTCTCTCTCATCTCGTGGAAGCTTCTTAACCTCTCTGATACTCATTTTCTTCATGTGTGAGATGATGATATTGAGCACCATGAAAGTACAATGTACACAGAGAACTGTGGCAAGGATCAAGTGAGATAACACAAGGAACTTGGTAAACACTCAATGTGAAGTTGTTATTATTCTTGTTAAGGATAAGGTTGCCATGGTGACAAATGCAGCTTTGTGAGTTGTAGGTGGTCTCAGGAGCAGGGGCAGTTTATAGGACTCTAGCCTTCTCAGTGCAGCCTGAGGCTTGTTTACTCCTAGGCTGTACTATTAGGACATACTTCTGCCTTCTCTTCCTCCCAAGTCACAGTGCTTACGCATGCTTCCTTGGTTATCTGAATAATTTCTAGTCGTCAAGATTATCCATGAAAAAAATATGCTTTAAAATTGTTTGGGGTCACTGTTTTCCTCATTAGGGATTTAAACCTAGCATCCATGGGCCACTAAAGACTTTTAAGCTCCATGAATTGGTCAGCAAAAATTTTATAGAAAGAGTATTTTTTTTTTTTTTTTGGCAGAAAGATCAACAGCTTCTCAAAAGCAGTGTATACCAGAAAAAGTTGAGGGTCTCTATTCTTGAAGACATACTTATGATAAAAGGGAATACTCTACATTAAAAATCATGCTTTGCAAAGAAGAGTAGAACTTCAAGCAGATCCTTTTGTTTAGACCCAGAAGCCAGGGGATGAGGTGGCTGCTTACTGACCAATGTGTCTATGGTTGGTCTCTATCCTTTAGAGTTATTCTTTCATTCAGGAACAATTGAGGTTGACCATGTACCAAATGCAATTTATTCAGTTGTGACCTCCCAGGACAGTATGGACAGGGCAGGGAAAGGCAATTATTTCATGAGCTGTAGAACTGAAAGGACCTTGAACATTTCTCTAAATGACCCAAGGAAGGCCTGGAAGGTCTTGACTGGAGTCTGTCTCTTCCCCAACTTCCCTTACCATCTGCCTTTCCTGAGCAAACCTTGTAATTATTAGCTCCTATGTCATATAGATCTTAACTAGGTCAGTATTCATGTAAATGTCCAGAAGATTTGAAGACAATACAGAGGAACTCTTTTGGTTCTGAGATAACAGTGTGCTAGAATCTGTTTTTAATCAATATAAAACTGCTGGAATTTAGAATATGTCTTGTTTTCCCTATGTGTAACTTCCTAACCTAGTTAAACATTTAACAATTCTAAGACAAAATAAATTCCAATTTTTCCAACTATAAAAACAACTTCAGAAAATATAATAACTGGGAAATACAAGAAAAGCTGAAAGAAAATCACACCTAAATTCATAACTAAGGGGTAACCCCTATTCATATTATGGAGTATTAACTTTTGATTTTCTCTTTGTGTGTCTTTACTGTAGATTTGGGAGTATATTATATAAATCGCATTGTATGCTGCTTTGTAAATTGATCCTTATTTCATGAAATGTCTTCCATGCCATTAAAAATAACTTTAAAAAACATCAAATTTAATGGCTAGTGTTATACATACAGTATATGTACCCTGATTCCAACTTCTACTTGACCCTGTGGCTGGACAGGTGTGTCCACAGATATACTAAATAGTGCAGTGATGAATATATCCACACATAAATCTTTATTCATTCCTCTTATTACTTCCTTGGGGTAGATAACTGGAAACTGAGCTACTTGGGCAAGAGGCATGACCTTTTCCAAATCTCATGATACCTGCTGTCAAATTCAGAGATACTAAATGTGAAGAAAAGGTCAGTGGAAAAGGCTCCCCTCAAAATTCTTTTATGAGGCCCATTTACTGAACTTGCTGACCCAAACCAGATTTTAATCACTTTAACACATTTGAAACTTGATACTTACTAAAAAGGATCCTATGTTAGATGCTCTGTGGTGACTTCCTGTTCATTCAAAGAGTAATTACCTGGCACTTGCTCTGTGCTGGATGCAGAGGGTAGTTGAGGATAAGCAGGTAATAGAGGGAGCAATAACCCCCTGGATGCCGACGTGTTTGATTACTGATGCTGACTAATGGGGACTTTGGCTTTCAGGCATCAGCTGCATTTCAAGTGAGGTTTCAGAGGCTCGTAGGGTGAATTATTGTACTTATTTACACAGGTTTTTTTTTTTTTTTGCATGTGTGAGTATTTTTCCTGACTCTCCCTCAAGTTTGAAGAACCTATATAACTCTTCTTCTATATATAATTTTCCCTACTGAAGGAGTGCTTTCTGGGACAGTATCTAGCTTATGAAGTGGAAATATTTAGTTTAGTTAAGAGGTATTTTACACACACACACACACACATACACACACTCCACTATTCCAAAAGGAAAAGCTGCCAATCATGTCTCAGATCTGCTTAAGGGCACAGAAGTTCTAGAAGGGAGAATGCTCTACTACTGAGTGCAACAGTTAAGCCTCTTGTATTCATCTTTGATCCCTATGGTAAGTCAAGAAGCATCTAATAAATTGTCCTTTCTCTTCATGCTTCCTGCTGCCTCTTCCATTTCTTTTCTCTTCCCATCTAATGACATGTCTATCACTTGGATGGAAAGGGGACAATTATCCATGTGAAGCGTGATAATAACTGTAGCAGTGGAAACATCTATGCCATGATAACTGTTGAACTACAAGCTATACTTCTTGTCAATAATGCCAGCCACAATCTACATTTCATAAGGTATGTCTTCATACTATTATTGTCTGAGGTTAAGAAGATCAGGAAGAAAACAAAGATTAGCCTGAAACAGCATTTTCAGAAGTGATTGAATCTACTTAGCATGGAAGCTCAAGGCAATAGGCAAGCAAGTGGTGTTCCGGTGAAATCAGTCTCCTTTCTTGAGGTTAGACATCTGGTCCTAATGTTAAACCCAATGTCTGTTGAAGAGAGGTATAAAGGCTTTAATTTTTTAAAAGTTTGCTTATCTAAGGAGAAAGTAGACGTGTGTCTTTAATTTATCTCTCTGTGTATCCGTTTGTTAGAGTCCAGCTTCACTGAATATTTAGAATGCTTTTGCTCTAAAAGCAGAAACTTGTTTGAATAAGGACTAATTTTTCAACATGTACACAAATATTTGAATAACTTGTGGAAATAATAAATTACCAGCATAAAGTGATTTCATTGCTCTTAAAAGCGAAAAGTACCCTTGGGAATTTCACGGAAATGACTCCATTTTCCTATCGCTCCCTTGGTAGCCATTTGATCTTACTCTGGGGTGGACTGGGGTGCAAGTTTGTTTTTAATAAGTAAGCACCTACATATTTTCTCTGGGAAAACAAGTGGAGGAGTGGGTATTGGGGGAAAACAACCAAGATCTCTTAAAAGCAACAATCATATCCTTGATGTCCTTCCTAATTTTATAGTTCTTGTCTTCAAACAAAATTTGCTGTAGGACTGCCTTGAAAGACTTTGTTGTTCTTTTCGAGATGTTTAATGAATGCTCATTATTTCAACCATTTGCACTTTCCTGTTTCTCAGATTCCAACTGTGTAATCCAATTATGGTTTGTGGGTCCAATTGGACAACAATCTAACTGGGAATTGAGATTTTGAGCCAGGTTAGTTTGGGGAGGAGAACCATCAGTGGATCTGGAACGGCATTAAGCGCGGGGGTCAGGCTGTCCCATGTAATCTAGTTTATAACACCTTCGGGATTTAGGAATTTCGTAAACACTTGTTGCTTAAGAAATCTGTGCCTCAGCTCCTCATTTGCTTATCTGACTTCACAGAGTGGGATTAAATAGAGGGGATTCAATGACATAAGGCTTGTGAAGTGCTAGGCATACAGCAATCTCTGAATACATGTTCTGTGACACTGTTACATGTAACAGGCAAAATGATAACGTTGTTTCAGGATTAGTAGAGTAGCACTCAGTAGAGGGAACCAATGCATTTACAATCCAGGTGTGGCTTTTTCTCTAGTCTTCCACACATGCAAACCACTCCTTACCCACATTACTGAGTTTTCTTTTTCTGGTGCACAGAAATTTTCACCATGATGCCTCTAAAGTAGGGTAAGAAGTAAAAAAAAAAAAGAGCTTATATTCTCTTTTAAGATGTTTCCCTTTTATCTGGCCAGTGATAATCATTTCCTGTACTCTCTCTATGATGTCATATTCAAAATATGTTAGTGCCTGGTCTTTCTGGCATCATGTCAACATCACTAACCCAGAATTTCAGAAATGAATAGATGTATTTTGTGAAACAATGCTGAAAGTAGGATGGGAGTGTGTCACATAGCATAGCTGGGCACCTGAAACACACGGACCACCCTAGGCTGAAGTTTGGTTCTCTTGCATTTTCTGACATCAATTCTTTGTGGCTGGCACACAAACCTCTCTCCAAACTTATCAAGTTTTTTCTTTTGAAAAAATTTTTTTAGAAGTGGGGTACAGGCCAGAATCGGGGGGTGAGAAGATTGACCAGAGAGAGTGGGAAGCAGAATAGGCAGATGTACCAAAATACACTGCTGAGGGGAGCAGCGGGCAAGACAGAAGAGGTCTGCTGCGCCATGTGGGTTGCCCCCGGCCAGCTGGGGATCGAACTTGCAAAGGCTGAAGACAGCTTCACAGTGCTGCGCTCAACCCCCTGTGCCACCAGGGAGGACCACTACCAAGTTTCTTTACCTGGTGTCTCTGGACCTTTTTCACCATTGGGTTTCATGAATCCTTTCTGTGAATGGAATTAAATATAAGCTTTCGCTTCTTTGGGCACTTTTTTCCCCCCAAGAAAGACCATCTTTGGCTTTCACTCAATACTCAAAGTGGTCTTTGACCTAAGAAAGGTTCAAAATTTTTACTTTACCTGAACTTTTTCTCCGCTCTTAGCATACTGGCATGCCCGTTGTGGTGTGCACTAACAAGCTTGCTCCTCTACCCCCTACATCTTTTCTTATGATATTTAATATATCCAGTTTCCTGAAACTCTCTGCCCTACTACTACATCAGCATTTTAGAACATCATTTGTTCTGTTGCTACCTCCACAATTTGTAGTATAACCTCATATTTGCAATTATTTAGCATTTACTTTCAAGTTGACTATTTACTTAAAAATATTTTCAGAGAAAACTAATGGGTAGATAATAAGCACAGATGAATAGGAAAGTTGGAAAAGTTTGTGACCACTGAGATGTAATGCTTCTAACAGAGCAGAAATAGCAGCCAAAGGTAGGTGATGTCAGAGGAGGGGAGAAAGGTGAGACTGAGGCTGGTAATCCCTGGAGCAGGGACTGAAAACAAGAGCCACTCAGGAAAACAATGGAAACTGGGACGGACAGCCATATATGAGAAGTGTGGCTGTCCTTTCAGAAAAGTGGTGGTGCTTATGTGGGAGAGAAAAATGGCCATGGGGAGGAGCTGTAAAGAGGGTGAGGTAGGCTGTAGTTTCTCAGATTATATAAGGTATTGGTGGAAAATGATGCATAACATGAGACTGTCAATGAGAAAGGAGTTTTGGAAACTGAAAAATAGATTGAGGCTGAAGAGGGTAACTGGGGATAGGTGAATGTGGATGCTGGAGGCAGTACAGGTTGGAGGTTAAGCATAAAGAAGACTGCATTCTACAGAAGAGAGAGTGGAGAGGGACTGCAACATATCCCCAAAGGGAGAGAAACTCTGATAAGGTGAGAGGCAGAACACATGTTTGTGTGTGATGGGGCATGGATGTGAAGAGTTATAAATGGAGACTATTTTCTTAATATGGCAAACTACTGCCTTAAATCTGGCAAAGAAATCTGAAGTGCTAATCTCAACATTGGCAGAGAGACAAACATTCCACAAAGATTGCTTGAAAGTGATGCGGTTTGGGTGAGATGGTAAAGAAGTATTCAGCTATTCCACACTCTAGGAAGTAGGCACAGTGCTTCTCCAATAATGGGTGCATAGGAAACTCCTGCAGGTCTTGTTACAACAAAGATTCTGATTCAGCAGGTGTGAGGTAGGGCCTGGGAATTTTCTCTAACAAGACCCTGGGTGATGTTGATGCTGCTGGTCTGGGATCACACTTTGAAAACCACTTGGCTGGTAAAGCCATTCCATGCCTTTTAGAGATTAGTCAAGGTACCTTTAAGTTTCTTTTGAGCAATAAATCACTATAATACAAGATGAGGAAAGAGCATGTGCTCTTTCAACTCTAAATGATAGGCAAATCTAAAACATTGTAAATGTGAAAAGGAAACATTTAAATGGCTATTGATGCTCCTCAATGCAATAGTTCAATAAAGACAAAAATTATATTTTCAGTCCTGTTCTTTTGATCTCCTGCTTTACTATGGATTCTAATATGTTTCAATCTGGGGAAGCTTTGCTTGAACATCTCAGGTTTAGTCTATGATGGGCCCTCTCTGGCATGAGGGAAGGGGGAAGGAAAGGGAAGAGGCAGGAAATTTTCTCTCCCAGCTCTTGTGTGTGGGATGTGACCAGGGGTGAGGAGGAGAAATGTGGGGGGCCAGGATATTCTTACAACATGGCAGCTTTGATGGGTGTGTCTTCTCTCTGCAGCCTCCTTGTTCAAGGCCTCTATCCTATGTGGCAGCTTCAGCCTTTTCCACAAGTAGACTCTGCATTTGAAATAAGTAGGTCTGCATTTGGAATGTAGGGAGGACACTTTGGGGCAGGGTAAAGCATTTTTTTTTTTTAATCGACAATATTTATTTATTTATTTATTTATTTTTAAAGATTTATTTATTTTTTATATTCCCCATACAATTAAAGCATATTTTTAATGCTCAAAAAATAACACACTTGACTGTGTTTGGAAACTACTGCTTCTCCTTGAGTGTTTCTCATGATAAATCCACACACAGTGCACACCCTGATAGATGCTGGCAGGGTAAACAAAAAGCTTTTAGATATTAGCATACGTTTCACATTTTTCCTTGTTCAATCTGGACAGGGTTGTCCTTGCTTTTGATAAAGGATTCCAGGAATTGAGGCAATGATTAAGAGAGTTGTTTAATCATGAGATGGGAAACAGTCCAATCAGTAACTAATAAATATAAACACTAGAAAGGGGGATGACTATTGACTTCTCGGCACTCCTAGTTTCCAGCCATCAGCAACCTGTGTATGTTGGTTGCTGTAGCTGGACATATTTGATATTTTCCTCCATAGAAAAAAAAGAGACAAGAGATAACTAGGGCAAATCAGAATCAGTTCTTGGGTATAGAGCTGCCAGATAAAATACAGGATGGCCAGTTAATATGCATTTAAGATAGACGATAAATTGGTTGCTGTATGGGACATACTTACACTTCTGAAATTCAGATTTATCTGGACATGCTGTAATTTTGTTTGCTAAATCTGGTGACTCTACTCAAGGGAAACTTTTCTGTTTGGGGAACACGCCCAACATTTAAGGCTGAACTAAAATTTGCCCTGCTTCTTGCCATTTAATGTGTTGAGATTGTGGAGGTAGAAAGATGCAAATTCACAAGTGGTGTGTATGAATTGATATTGGTGTTAAAAAATGAGATTCATGATCTTAGAAGGGAAAAAATAATCAAATCTTTTTAGTCACAAAAAGCCAAAAATGACAGTCTCTGCCCTTTCTGAAGCAGCCAGCTGATATTGTCTGTTGGATACAAATTGTAGCAGTGAGTAACAGAGGTGCCATTTTTGGATTATCTGTGCTGCCTTCAACATCTCTTGAACAATAATTATAATCTGTTGGGGGGGAAATATCAATTTAAAGGTCAAGTGCTTTCATAAAAAAGGTGATTACTCAGTATTTCCTACTTTGAACCAAAGCACACACCAGGATTCATTGTATCACTGTCTTTTGTACAGCACATATAAGCTAAAAAATGAATCACTTAATTATATGATTATCTGTCTTCAGGGAGGAGAGGTGAACATGAATGGGAGCTGTCAGGAGAGGTACATTGCTTTACTTGTGAATCTTAATCTCTATATATAGCCATTACAGGCTACAAGTTGACTTTTAAAACAAATATCTAAAATATAAATTACTTTTACAATGCAAAGTGGGCATTTTGGTGTAAAAGGGCTCCTTGGAACTGAAAAATGGACACATTATATGAGTGGGGCTCCAGGTTAAGATCATTCTTTTTGCTTGCCTCTAATTTTTAGTGATCAGTCAGTCTAGAAGGGGCAGGGGAAGACCCAGCTTCCTAATTAACTGGGGAGGAGACGGGGGAAAGGCCATGCTGTTAACCTGAGTAATTGAATCACCAATTATAACAATTGGAAGGCAGACCATTTTGCAGCGAGTCAGAAATCTGGGAAAACCTCACAGAGAACCTAGGCACCATGGGAGGAGCCAAAAGATCAAAGCTAATCATATGGAGCTAAGCTCCATTAATCTCTTTGTGTGTTTTCCTTAGTCTTTTGGGGTTTCTTTTAGAAAGGGGGGTCATTGCGCAGGAGAAAATTCAGATGGTAATGCTGGCATAGCCCCAACGGGAAGCCGGGTCAGTGCAGCAGCACGGGGATAGCTGGGGAAGGCCTTCCAAGGTGCAACTCCATACAGACAGTTGCAGTGACATCCTTGGAATACTGTCCCAGTTGCGTTGGAATCTTCGAGCTAGTTAAGCTTTCAGTCTTTATTTTGTGACAAGAAAGTATAGGGTAGTTGTAGAGGACGGAAAAAGAGAAAGGAAACACCCAACTTTGCTAAGATTGCATTCTGTCCCCTGACTAAAGAGTTCCAATAGGATGTTCAGTCCTGAAGAGTTCATTGCTTCTGTTTCCAAGGGCACCAAATGACTTTGAACATTATGTTCGGAGTCAGGTTCGCATATGCACACCCAATCCCCATCCCATTCTTCTTGATGGAATAAACATAGACTATGCTCAAGTTTCTGGATGTGACGTTAATCTTATCAACCCCTATCTCATGCAACATTTTTGGAGGGGGGAAATTTTGCCAAGAAGCAGAAAACTCGCCTTAGAAAGCTGGAAATATTTTTATGATCCAAAGATGAACACCAGAGACTCTAGAATAATTCACCCTGCGAAGATTGCCAAGGAAACCTTATTCTGAAAAATCCTCGTGCCCGTGAGTACATCATGTCACCTTTGTAAACAATAGATAGACAGTTGCTGTTCTCGAACTCCGCTGCCTAGTTTCAAAGGACTTTTTATTTTTTTTGCCTCACTTGGCTCTGAGTGGCTGCAACACATGGTAAATCTTTAACTTCAAGTGTCCTTCTGTGGTGACCAACTAAAATATTAGCAAAATAAATGTTTTATGGGAAAATGTTGGCAGAAGCCCCAACAGAAACAGGTGGTATTGGGTTATTTCAATATAATGTAATGATACAGCCAGGTTTCCATCTGGACAGCATGTGGTTGGGTCTGCTCAGAGAGTATCAAAGAGTGTGAGTATGCACTGGGGAAAGCAGCGGTGCACAAGTGTGCAGCTAGATGGCTACTTTACAAAATAATAGTCTGGGTTTCGGGTCCTCTGGGTTAAATATTTTTACTGTCAAAATCTGAATTTCTTCATAAAATATTAAAGGCGAAGCAAACCTCTGACATGCAATACTGAGCCGTGTAATTATAAGGCAGTTCCTGGAAACCAAAGAGAGCATGCATTAAAGCAAGGCGTTTATTATAAAAGAGTTCATTACCCTTGGAAGTGAAGACATATTTAAGAGGGAGCCTCAGAACAGAGAAGCTTTTTCGCAAGGCTTACTATACTATGAAAACAAGGCTCAGCCTTGTTGGGAAGAATACAATTAGAAAATAAAGAGAGAATGGGATTAGTTGACTGCTCAGGGCCTGATCGTGATCCAAAGCTAAAGAGATGTATCCTTAATTTACCACCAGGGAAGAGTCTTTCTCCGTCTTCCATAAAATTCCTGCTTCAGGCACTTCAAAACACATGGAATTAGGAACACTTGGAACATTTGGTCTTGCACTTAGCTCTCCTCACTGTATATGCATGCTAAGCTCGATAATAAACTCTTGGCTCAATAACTCCCTCTATATATCCCAGAGAGAGGCATCAAATTATGGCTATGTGCAGAGGTAGACCCTCTTCAGAGGCAGAGAGACCTCACTCCCTGGCTCACTCAGCTCTAGCCAGAGGAATAAGACAGGAATATGCACCGGGGGGAGAAAGCAATTTGGAAGTGGCTTGCAATCTCTTTGATGTTGACTAGAAGACTCAGGAAATCATGGCAACCATCTGCCAAAATGAAGGAGCCATTTGGACCCTGGGGTACTTGGCTAGGAAGGTTGACTTTCTAGAGAATTCTTTGCAGCCATTAACTGATAGTAAAGCAGACATGGAGACATTAAGAGCAAATGCCTATATTTGACATCTAGGGACTAATGGTTAAAATGATGGAGCAGTGAAGGTTCAAGAAGAAAAAATAAAGTCAAGCACTTACTGTAATTTCCTCCTGCCACTGATACCCAGAGGTGGATGCATGCAAGAGGTGCTTGCCAGTTACTTAGAGAGTGGGCTGCCCCACCTTATCTGCTGCATTTTTCTGGATTGCTAAGGAGAAACAGAAGAGATGGTACAACAAAGTCCTAGAAGCTCTGGAGACTCATTCATTTCCCATCTCTTTTGTGGCATTGGGCTGAAATAAGAAGACTATAGTTTCCGTAGCAGATAAAGCAAATTGTAGTGTGGGTCATGCTCATGTGGCAAAATTATTTTCTCTTTCTAGATCAGACCTGACATGAAACTGTAAAGATGTATTTCAGGTCTTCTTCGCATGCCCCATGGGACTTAGGTTCCTGTGGGGTTCTGGATGATAGTGGCAGATAGTCTTCCTAGTTGAGGATTGATGGGGAAGAGTGGACAACCAAAGTGGGGCTGGAATTTGAAAAGCACACAGGAATAGACTGTCTTATTCTTTATTTTGCCCCATCATATGGTATATACTAGATGCTAAAACAAATGCCTAATTGAACTAAATTTAGAAGACAGATGATGGGGTGGTGGCAGGTGTCTGACTGTGAGAGTCAGACACCTTAGAACTGTCTTTTGATCCCTTTGCTGTGTCTCAATTCCTCGAGTGTAGAAAGAAATGTCAGATAATCCATCTCCCTTCTAGCTCTTAAATTCTAGTACCTTAGCTAGGACAATAAAGTGAGGACAATATAGACACAGAAGAGCCAGTGATTATAGGTAGCAAGTCCTACCATTTATGTGCATTTTCTCTGTTAGGAGTATTAATCTTCACATTAATTCTGTGAAGTTAGCAGCATTATCTTCATTTTATAGATGCACAAACCCATTCTTTTGCCCAAATTCACAGCCGGTGCATGCTGGAAGTGGGATTCTTCATCCTAGCTATGTCTAATCTAAAAACTGACTTCGTTCCACTATATATCAAGCGGCCTCCCACCTCAGTACTAAGGAAATATTAGAGTGAATGTAATGATTTAAGAGCAAGGTGGGGGAACTTTGTAACCAAAACCTGATTTATGCTTCAGATTTAATCACTTCGCTTTTTAGCCAGGTAGTATTTTTTCAGTGTTTAGAAAGCATGAGATTAGGACAGTTTACTAAATTAATTGCACAACTGTTAGCCCCGAGTTCTCACCCCCACTTCCCTTTCCTCCTGAATTCTAAACTACTCAGGTCTAACAACATGAGTTCTTCCTTAATGAAGAATAAAGACTTTAAGCTGTGGAGTAAAGCAAGTGGTATCTCTGAGTTAGGGAGGCTGGAGCAGCTCTATGTCTTACAGTTGGGAGAGAGGTGGTGGTCTCGGCTGTGGATCCCTCTGTTGTTGGCCTCTGCTGGCTGATATTGAGAGGTCAAAGGAGAAAGGGAAGCTAGGAGTTTTGTGGAGAATTCCAAGGACTCCACTATCCCTCAAGCTAGTTGCTGCTATCTTCTCGATGGCTTGGTTGAGATGAGGAAGGTCACCTCATTAACTTCAGGCTATTGAGAAAATTGTCCAAACTTGTCTTCAATGTTGTGGTGACAACAAATCAGATGCAGATGTGAAATTTGGGTGGTCATTCTGAGATCACGTTAAAAATGTTGCTAATACCCAATAGTTATTGAGGACTTTGTACATAGGAGGTCCTGTGCTAAGTGCATTGCAGGTAAGAAGAGGGAAGCTTAAAATAGTGGGGTTACTAGCCTGAGGTTATCGAGATAGGAGGGGTGTATTCAGATCAGGTCTGTTTGACTCCAAAAGCCAAGTTCTTAACCATTCGGATAAACTTACAGCTCAAATAGAGTGCTATATGAATAAGAATGCGGTGAATACATGTCACATCAGTGGGGTAAATTAGGGTTTATGGATAACCATTTAGAAGGGGTCAGAGTGTCCTTTCCTCTCACCATGGCAAAATAAATTTCAAATGGATTGAACATGTAGACTAAAAATGAGAGCAAACACCAATAAATGTAAGGGGAGAACAAGTTGGTAAGTATAATAAATGATGACATGAATCAAAGAAGGACTTTATAAAAATAGTAACACATGAGGACAAAGGTTAGATTTGACTAGAAAAACCTTGTAACCTTTTTATAGTCAAAATTATGAGGGAAGTTAAAAGACAAACAACAGAGTAAAACGTATGGATAATCTTTATGTCAGCTAAGTGGTGCATATCCCTAATGTATACAGCATACTTACTAACCAAGTACAGAGACAAATACTTCAATAGGAAAATGGGTGAAGACCATGGATAAATAACTCACAAAGAAGAAAAACAAATGGAAAATCAACAAATGAAAACAGGTCAACCTCACTAGCAGTGAAAAATAAAATTTTAACTGATATGTTTTTATTTTTTCATTGGCAAAGAGAAAAAAATAATATTCAAGCTGGCACAAACACAGGGAAATTGGTTATACTTCAGGGTATTTTCATATGTCACTGGGAGAGGTCAATTGGTGCAACCAAAATATAGGCACTTTGCCAACATGTATCAGTGTTTTAAATTTGTTCACACCTTTGTCCCAACAAGTCTACATTTAGCGGTTTGTCCCAGAGAAGTCATACTTAATGTGATCAGTAATTCACCTCTAAGGACGGACCTTGAAGCCATGTTTTTAATAGTGAAAATATTAGAAACAGTCTGAATACTCACTAATAGAGGACTGTATATGTATTTTTTTTCATCTGAATGGTAAAGAATTTGGTGGCATATTATCAAGTCAAAATAACTTTATAAGTGAATATTTGATGTCATGGGAAGATATTCAATATGTATTCCTTAATGAACAAGTGGACTACAAAGTGGTTTGTGTATTTTTTCTAATAATTATGTATGTTTACTACTTTTTTAAAAATGGCTGGAAATAAAGAAACAATAAGCCGGGAATATGGTCTGTCTCTCCTATCAAGGAGATAATATATTTTTTTCTTTTTGCTGTGTTTTCTTATAATTTTCAATATTTGATATGTATTTTTTGTAATCCAGTGGATTGCCTATTTTCTAAATAGTTTACTAAGATAAGCATGTTTGTGTGTGACAGCTCAAGTGTAAGGATCGAGTGTTGCAAAATATATTATCTGAAATATTGCTATCATTTCTGAGCATGTTATTGCAGTTTTAGGAAATATAGTATATTTGAAGGAGCATGAAGATGCATCTAGAGGAAATTCTACTTTGAGATGTCCAAGTAAAGGCACTGAGCTATTAATTTATTGAGCTCATGGATTTGAAAAACTGGACAAGATGTTAATTTGACCCTGGAAGTAGAGTTCAGCAAGGTTCTCCCCACGCCTTCCACTGCAAATTGGACTGAGATCTTACTTCTCTTATATTCACAAGTTCAGGTTCCAAGTCCTTCTTTACTCTAGTTGATCACATTGGGGATCACAGAGGGGTGTGTGTGTGTGTGTGTGTGTGTGTGTGTGTGTGTCTGAGAGAGAGAGAGAGAGAGAGAGAGAGAGAGAGAAAGAGAAAATATGCATGTGTATGAATATATATAAGGTGATGATAATTATATGCCTTTTCTTTTGTACTTTTGGGCTGAAGCCTATTACCTTGATGAGTTAATGCTCTAATTTAGTAGAATTTATCAGCTCTCTCCATGATCACTTTTCCAAAAGAGTTTAATTAGCTACTTAATGAAGAAATCTACTTTGCTGTGCAAACTCATGCCTCGTTAAACCCTGGCTGGAGACTGTTGAAAGCAAGACTGGGGTCTCCTTGTAGTGATATGTTTGTTTCCACTTATTGGCTTTTGGTGTTCTAGAGTAAAGAAGTGGAATTATGGATTACTGAACCCCAGATTTAGAGCTCTGAGTGTTTAGGATGTGCTTTAGATATCAAACAGAATATTTTCTGGTTGCCTTGGTTGAGGAAGGAATTACTGGACAGCTGGTAGGGCTCAGTTAACACAATTTTGTTGTATTATATTTGGAAACTTCAGAGCAGCAAATGGTCCCTTTTCCCGCTCCCTCTTACCTAATGTTTTCTGGCAGTGTCTTCATTTGGAGTTTGTATTCCTTTGCACTTTTTCTCTGTTACATGCTAATTGGTCTTCAACTAGGCCATCTGTTCTAATAAATTTTATAATGTATATTTTAAAATGAATTTTATCTGTATTTCTATAGATATGAAAAATGCCACTAAACTGTTACATCTGCCTCCATTTAAACAATCACAAAAATCAGTTATTCTTTTATAATTTTATAAAGATTTTATTTTATTTTTGTATATATTTTTTATTTTATTTATTTTTACATCATTTTTCATTTTTGCACAATGTATGTATTTTTTTAAGGGATTTTTTTTTAAAGATTTATTTTTATTTATTTATACAAGCACTGGGTACAGTCAGAAGCGCGGGAGGGTGAGAGAATTCACCAGAGCCAGAACGGGGAGCAGAGCAGGCAGAAGGACCGAAGTACACTGCTGAGGGGAGTAGCAGGCTGCAGGAGAGGTCTGTGCGCCATGTGGGACCCTCCTCAGGTGGCTGTGGCCGGGGAGCAGCCGGGGATCGAACCAGTGCTGCAGAGGCTGCGGGCAGCTTCGCAACCCAGCGCTCAACTGTGCGCCACTGGGGAGGCCCACAATGTATGTATTTTTATCTTGGTTATATTCCCCATACAATCCCCCCCCTCGCTTATTTTGACCCTAATCCCTCCTTCCCGCCCCCCCCCCACCATGCCGTAGTGTGTCTCTGGTTTATAGTTGCTTGTTGATTTTGATTTTTACTTAATTTTATAAAGATTTTAAATAGCAGCAGGACCGAGGAGACCAGCCTGTTTGACCTCTTAAAGGTTATTGAACAATTAGTTTCTACTAGTTAAGCGTACTTCAATCCATGTTATATCAACCATATGAAAGAAGCAAAATTAAATTAACATGGAGATGTTTGGTGAACAGTATTGAACATCTCATTCAGGTTCAGAAGGATCATCTGTTTTTCCCTCTGTAGTCACCTAGAGTGTGATATGGTGAGGGAAACCTAGTAGGATTTGGAGTTCCTTGGATTTCTGTACTTTTCCAGTGCTGAGCGGCTATTTCCTCAGGCCAAACCAACTTCATGGCCTCTTCCTGAGTAATGGGAAATGGAGCAGTTTATTCAATCTCACAGCCAAGAACCAGTGCTCTACACCAAACTGGTGGTAGGGTGGTATGGCGGCTCTTTGTTCTGGTTTGAAAAATGCAAGCACCTTCTGTTTGATAAATCAATTTGCAGGGGTCCCAAATCAAATGCCTTCATTTCAAAGTGGCTGGACTTCGTTTTAGATGTATGAGGAGGAGAGAAAGTCTCCAGGATTGGAGAAAATCCAAACCAGTTCATCAACCCTTAATGTTTTCAAGAACGTTTTATTTAGCTGCAGTGTCTAGTAAAGAGTTTAAGGCTGCCTTGGTGAGGGATGAAAAGCAGAACTATTTAGCACTGGTGACTTCATAAGCTTCAGAACGTGGACCCAATTAAGTTAGAGACCTTGAGGAAGGTGTGCCTTTGGGGTATTTATTACAAGTCTAGAGTATTATAAAGTTAAATAAATCTTTCTCTTTGGAAGGAACATCCACATTTGCAGCCATCTATGGGAAAAATAGTGGTTTATTAATAGCTTGGTGTTGGAAAAAGCTCAGCCTTTTGCATTTTTAGCACAGATTAGGAATGCTGTTCTTTTCAGGGTCCTTCGTGGGTAGGGAATGTTTTGCTGTACATATAAAAACACACAAACGAATTTTATTTGGCTATTAGCAATATAAGTCAGAAATAACAGTGCCTTACACAAATTGTGAGGTTTTATCCTCTCATGTAAAAGAAGTCCAGAGACACACTAGCATGTAGGACCCCATCATTAGATTCTTTCCATCTTCCCATTCCCCCATCCTTAGCACGTGGTTTCCACCCCTAGGGATGCCTTGTGGTCCAATAGGACTGCTGGAGTTGTGGTCATCATCACTTCCGTGACTAGATAGGGAGTGAAAGACACAGGAGAAGCCAGTTGTCTCTCTTAGAAGGTTTTCTGGAAATCTCCTTCAATAGTCTCCATCTGTATACCACTGGTCACTCTGATCTGCAAGTGCATTTTTTTTTTCTTTTTGTATTTTAGCCAGGCTTCTGCAACTCGGTTCTACCAAGAAAGAGGGAGGACATACCTTGACTGGACAGCCAGGCTTTGGCCACAGGAGGAGTTCCAGGGGCCCATGGGAGGCATTTCCCAAACAAGCTGCCTGCTCCCAGTTCAGATCCCAAAGACTCTAAATCTTTTCTCCATAAATAAGTCTTCCAGCACACTGTGTGTTGCAGGCAAGGGAATGGACTTGTTCATCTATAAAACAGATAGAGCTTAGAGAGGTTCACCAACAGGCTACAGGGCACACAGCAATCCAAAATGGGAGTGGAAATTGGTCCTGGGTGCTGGAAAAGACATCAAAGACAAGAGTGAGTAATCTCAGTTCACCAAACATAACAGGATGTAGACATGTTTGAGTTTCACATCTGCAACTTATCCCCAGCACAGCCGTTTCCCAATTGCACCTTTCACTGTGTACTTAATATGGGTTGGGTATTGTCCATCCTTAGGTGGACAAGGCTGCCTCTGGGCTTGGGTGTTTTCAGGTAAGGGCTTACAATTTCATATGTCTAATCCTTATAAGATTTCCTGGGAGGTGTTATTATCCCAGTTTTCATTTAGGGAAATTGAGTGTCCAAGGGGTAAGATCAGTTACTCATGTCATACAGCTAGTAAGATTTAGTTCTCCACCAAATCTGTGTCTCTTCCCTCTATTGTATTCTGGCAGTTGGATGTTGGTTTAGGAACATTGAGATCCTGTAGGGGAAGACTGGATGGGCTTGTCCCCATGATGAGAAGTGACACTCACCATGGTGTGAAGTTTCCTAGACTCTGCTCGATGGCTACTGTTCACTGCTGGTTCCCCATGCATTCTAGGCCCGCTGCTGGGTGCCCAGAGTAGCCACCACCCAGTCCCTTATTTTCCTTGTTGGGTCACATTGTGTGCCCCCTTCCTCCCCAGGCACCACTCTGGAGTGGAGAAAGGCATCATAAAAGCAATCAGTATATTCTCATATATTTTCTTGATGTAAAAAGATGAAGTCATGGCATATGGTTAGATTGCCAGCACTGTTAATAATAAACCTCACATAATTAAACACTGATTTATTCCTTTATATAAGTGAAACAAATTGCTTTAACTGCCTTTGCTCGAGACCATCCAGTCAGATGGATTATGTATAGGAAGTTGAAACTAAAAATTATGGGCACTCATATTTCACTGTGGTGGAGGTTTATTGGAGGTACAATTAGAACCCTAACTAAATGTGTCCTGTGTTCCCTTTGATGGAGAGATCAGATATTAATCTGGGGATATGACTAATTCTCAACGCAGCTGCTCTCCTTGCTCTAATATTCCCGCTTTAGGTTCAAAACCTGGAAACATGTTTAAAAAATTGATCAGAGCTTATAATAGCAATAATCACCTTGAAATTGGTTGTTACTCCAGTTAATGAACTGCGTAGTAGAGCATAAGCCTCCCTCCGTGTCCCTCAGGCCTTTAACTAACAAGCTAGTTGTTAACTGCTGGGTTTATGAAAAGAAAAATCCCTTCAGGGTATTGAATTTGGAAAAAATAGGGGTCGGAGTATTTTGATTCTGTGGATACTTTGACAGCACTGACCATCTCCAGCAGCTGCGTGCCTTGTCCACCAGCTCAAGACTGGGGGGACCCATTGGAGATAGCATCTCCTTTTCTAGAAACCAGAACTTGGGTGTCTAAAGAGTGGTGCTGGAGTTTGTTAGAAATGTAGAGTCTCAAGCCCCACCCAGACCTGTGGAACCAGAGTGTGCATTTTAGTAACATCTACCACTGAAAAAGTCCCCAGCTGGGTGACTCTTCTTGCTCCAAATGCAGCTTGTAAAACTGGGAGCTTATCTCAGAGGCTTTGCTGCAGCTCTCATAAGTTATCACAGCCCCTCTGTTCTGACCTCAACTAGATCCCCATGGAACAGGGCAACAAGCACCAGAGCACACCCAGTGGGGAATTACCTCTAATAAATATTTCTTTAAAAAACTATTTCCATAGTTCTCCCCAGTGGCGCAGCAGGTTGAGTGCTGTGCTGTGAAGCTGTCTGTAGCCTCTGCAGCGTGGCTTTGATCCTGGCCAGCTGGGAAGATACCACATGGCGCAGCAGACCTCTCCTATCTTGCCTGCTGCTCCCCTCAGCAGTGTCTTCAGTCCTTCTCCTGGTCTGCTCCCCAGTCTGTCTCTGGTGAAGTCTCTCACCCTCCCGCATCTCTTGTATAACTAAATAAATCTTAAAAAAACAAACAAACACTATTTCCGTCAACATATCCCCTTTCAAATTAGAATATCTTGGAGAAAGGGGAAGACCATCTAGGTAAGAGTCTTAGGATGGTAGCCCCCAGGTTTTTTTTTTTTTTCTTTCGGGTAAGGGGCTCACAATTTCATAATTTTGTTCTGTTCCAAATTCATACCCTGATGTTGGAATCAGACCACTTGTCTTTCACCAAAGTGGCACTGACAGAACTTTCTGCTCAATGTCTGAAGCGAAACATTCCTTTTCATAGAACCCACAGACTTTCTGAGACCCTTCAACAACCTTTCCCACATGAGTAGGACTTAGCTCCTTGCTGGGCTTCAGGTCTAATGAGCTGGTGTTTTATTTCTTTGCTTTGTTTCCTTTTCTAACTGTCCATGGCGAAAGATTTCCTCAAAAGCTTAATGGAACCAGAATCACAGGACTGCTGTGTTTTATTGATGTGCCACTGTTCTGGAACTGGGGGCTACTAGGCTAGGGGAGCAGCTCTAGGGAGCTGTGGAGGGTGAAGGGAATGATGTCATGGGTTAGAGAGGCTGTAGAGCGGTTGGAGGAAAGAAATTCTCCCCAGTCTGGAATTTGAAGATAAGGCTGGGGGTAAAAAATGCCATTCTCTGGGTTGAGCAGAACTTGGGTGAGTAGACAAACACGAGGAACCAGCTGGGGCTAATCCACCTCCTTGCTCAGGCTGTGACTTCACAGCTTGGGCTGTGAATCAGGCTCCTGGGAGGACAATGGCGGGCTGTGCACAGCAGTTTTACCCGCACCTTCTTTCCCTCCACTCTTGCTGCAGAGCCGCCCTCTACTCTCACTTCCTCTGTGGTTTCTGTAGGTGTTGGGTTCACTCGGTGGACAGGCTGCCCTCCTTCCAGATTTACTGGAATTTAATTTTCACTCTAGGGAAAGTAGCCCCTGTATGACCCTTTCTTTCTCTTCCTAAGAGGAGGGATACATTTTACAATTTGTTAGTTGTGAACTGGCTAATCATGTGATTCTAAGTTACGTTTCACCCGTAATGGTTATTTAAAAACTTGTAGTAAAATAAAGTTAAAAAAATAAACTCTTAGGCTATAAGGCCTAATTAGTGGTTACCAGAAGGAAAAGTGGAAGGGGAATGGGTAGATTGGGCAGAAAAAGTCAAATGTATGGTGAAAGACAGATTTGGTCTTTTGGTGAGGAATTTAATATAGTGGGTACAGATGCTGATTTATAATGATGCCCATCTGAAGTGTATATGCTTTTATACTGCAATATTGTTTTAATCAAAATTTAAAAAAAATTAAGATAACAAATGAAAAGGCTTATTTTGTATACTCCCACAGTGTAATTGTTTAGGAAAACAATCTGCCTTTCAATCTTTGTGGTATCCTCTATGAGATTTTATTTTCATTCATGCACATTTTCCCTTCTGTCCTTTTTGCAAATCTGGAGATTCACAGGCACAATCACGCAGTGTTGGAGTGGAAGGGCCTTGTGTGCAATCTGGTCCAGGTATCACTTATCAGAAGCAGAGTTCTAGCCTCAGAGCAGTTGTGACTTACCCAAGGTCACACAAGTAGTGGCAGAGTTTATATACCAAAGAAAGAGTCTGTAAATAGAACAGCAAACTTTTGCCGTTCTGTATGTCCTTTGAATTTATTATTCTAAACCCAGCAAAATGTAGCATCCTAAGAGAAGGGCTTTGTCCTGTCCTCTTCAGGATCTTGTCTGTGTAGGAAGTATTTATTGTGAAATGATTTATGTTTTTTTCTTTCATACTTAAGTATGTGGTATATTAGGATTTATTTTACTGGAAGGAGTAAGGTCTTCATCTCTGCTTCCTCTCTTTCCCTTTAATAGCTCCCTGTTTTGGTCTTTGACTAATTTACTGATTCGTAAGTTCATTCTTTCCCTATGGAACTCAAAATGTCATTTTAATCATATAATGCACACCTGAATTTATTTTAGGGCTATTCTTTTTCATAAATATCCTGACTTCCTTTTATATGTTTTTTTCTAGATGAGGTTGTTTTTTTATTTTTATTTATTTATTTTTTTTTTAAATCAAGTTCCTCCCACTACCTCCCCACTGTGGTTATTTTGATTGGGACTGAACTCCAATCCTTCTGCCAAATTAGTAAGAAATAAAAAAGAAGACATCTGAAGGATAAATAAAATCATTATCATCAACAGGAGTAAACATTTAAACCTAGAAATAACCAACCGAGTTGCATTTAAACAACAAACAAACTTACTATCATATTTCATAGAACAAAAGATATTGTTAATTACAAGATAATTACTTTATATATCATTAGAAAAATATTGCCAAATTAATTGTGTCCCCCATCAATGAAATACTTATCAGTAGAACAAAAAATATGTCATAGGAAATTTGGCCAAGCAGCAATTTCCCTACCCTTAAAATGTTTTTCAAAAGTCTCATCTTGTTTGGTCCCTATTACTCCTCTGTGGTAGAGAAAGAGCCAGTGTTTTAATTCTCATTTTACCCACCATAATGCCAGCAACATGTGTATAGCATTTACCATGAGCCAGGTGCTCTTTTAAGTCCAAGGTCACAAAGGCAGTGATGGAGTCAAGATTTGAGCCTGAGAAATTTGACTCCAGAGTTTGTGTCCTTAATTAAACATAATCTGAGTGTAATGAGCAACCTGAGACCTTAAAAGACTTGCAGCGGGTGTTGAGTCCTACACCACACACTCATCTGCCACCATTTGAAAACCAGAAGAGTGAGTCCCACGGGGCTTTGTGTTACTAAACCTTTGGTTTTACTCAGAGGACCCTGTGGGGTTACCAGGAAGGATGGTGTGTGGGAAAGGGGCATCCAAATTCTTTAAACCATGTGGCCTAGATCTCAGAGTTCCAGCATATTCTAAGTTCTCCTGTCTGATTTTAGTATTAAGGAGCTGGAAGTTCAAAACTGTGTATACAAAGGAGATTGGTTATTGACTAGAAGTATGTCTCCTTTTGATTTTGTTGTTTTTATTTCTTTGAGGTTGTTTATTTCTGCCTTGAATGTCTGTAAGGCCAGGGAAGGACACAGTGCAGGTTTTCTGATCCCATGCAGACCGGGTAAAGGAGGAGTCAGAGTCCTCAGTGTTTTTTTGCAGGTCTTTTATTGGGGTTACCAGGTACACAGCAGGCAGGGGTGCTGAAGATAGCCCCCAGCAAGTCTTCACTGTATCTGGGCTCTCTGGCGTTCTCTGCTTCTCTCTTGGCTTCTGCTGCTTCTCGGCTTCTTGGCTTCTGCTGGCGTCCCCGAGACGCCGCCCTTAAAAGCCCAGTCTCAGCCCAGGTGAATCCCATCTACCTATGCCCACACCCTACTCCAGGTGCCCGCCATCAGGTGTGCATTCAGGACAAGGATCCATCTATCCTGATGGCGGGAAGACAGAAAAGCCTGACATTTTTCCTTACCCTACAATGTCCCTGATCAGGCCTGAGGTTGTCATTGTGACCTTGGATTTCTGCCCTCAGGCTCTCTCTTTGGCCTCAGATAGAGTCACTAGTGCCAGGAAAGTACGGAGCATATTTGCTCTATGACCCGAGCAGATGTATAAAGGAGAATCCTGGAGCCCTTGTTGGCTTTTCAGGCTTTTATTGAGCTTTTATCAGGTACATGGCAGGCAGGGGTGCGTGGAGGCTGGTAGGCTGGCAGGCCTCCCAGCCCCTGGTGAACCTTCACTCTCTCTGGACTCTCTGGCATTCTCGTTCCTTTTCTCGTTCTTGCTCTGCTCTCTTGTTCTGCTGCTCTTTCCATTCCCCTGGTTCCATTCCCATGACACCACCCTTAAAAGCCCAGTCTCAGCCCAGGTGTGCCCACCTATGCATGCCCACACCCTACTCCAGTTGTCCGCCATCAAGCCTGCATGTAGGACCGCAGGGATCCATCATTAATGCTAATGGCGGGAGGGCAGAAAAGCCTGATGATGTTTTCACTTACCCTACAGTCACCTAGAGTGGCAGCTTTCAGAACTGACCCTCCCACAGCATTCTGCAGAACAGAGTTCTGTTGACCTTAAGAGGACCATCCTTAGAGATGAGGGATTTCCCTGGAGTTTATCTTGGCATTATCTGCAGTTCTGTGTCTGAACTTTCTGCGTGGATTAGAGGATTTGTGAAGGATTGACTGATCTAATCTTTTGAAGTCATGTCCCTCCTCCAAGGATTCAAGGGTGCGTACATGAATGATTAGTGAGTTTTCATTGTGCTTTTTGGAGTAAAGAACTTTCCAGATGGAGTGAGGCAATAGCATTTGCTTTTGGATCTTTACATAGACTTATGATGCCAATACCTGCTTGATAAGGCATCAGGCAGGCTTTCTCCTTTCTCCAGGCCACAAGAACTTATTCCTTTGTTCTGAAACAAGCATGAATGGGCAATCTTCACTAATGCTTTAACAGTGATAGGTATCTGGGAGCACCAGACTACTCTATACACATTATTAGGAACCCTAAAATAGAAGTAGTGAGAAAGGAGTGCAGGCCCAGCTTGTTCAGGCCTGACCAGCCCCTCTCTAGCTCTGTACATACAGTCCTCTTACAGGGGTGTTTTCTCCCCATTTTGTCTCAGGCTGGGTGAGAATTTGGAAACTAACTTCTCTAAAGTAAGCCTTTGCAACAGCAAGTCATAAGCTCATTATAATAGCTTCTGATTGGCCATCAAAGAGAAGGGAAATCTGCTGACTCTTACAGATGAGAATTTACTGCAGTCTCATGTGTTAAACCTTAACTAATGATCCCTAAGAAGAGCTGCTCCCCAACCTCATTAACTAATTAAACAATTCCAGATAGAGAGTTATCCATGCTGCAAAATATTGCTCAAGTAACTGATGCTCTTCTTCAGCCCTGAAAGGAATTCTTAAACCCAAAGATGTCTGGGTGCTTCCTCCACTGCTCTGCCTGGGAGCCATGTCACTGGCATGGTGGCTGGTTCTGTGCCAGTGGTTTGATGTACCCCTAGAGGCTGCCTTCTGGAAGCTGAGCCAGGCCTTCATGGGTTTCCCAAGTGTTTTCTGAGCATCCTCTTTCTCAGCAGGATTGTGAAACTGGAAACTGTTTTGGCCTCTCTTAGCATGAGGGAGTTTTTGCTCTCAGCTGTGATTAAAGAATCTGTGCTTCTGGAGATAGTGAATTTTTCCATTGTTTCTCCATTGGTGAGGACCCCCTGCTCTGAGGTATTTTGAATTGAATAACTAGGTCCTGAAAATGTTAATGACTGTAATTTATTGGAGAACTCAATATTAAGCTTCATTTTCCTTTGAATATTGCAAATACTAAATACACATTGCCTTCCTGTGTATCAAGCAATGTTGGTTCTAATATGGTCAGGTGCGAATGTGATTGTGGGGCCTAGTTACAATTCTGAGGAACTCTCTGGAATAGAAAGCTTTTTTTTTTTTTTTTTCATTTACTTTTTTTTTTTTTAAAGATTTATTTTATTTATTTATACAAGCACTGGGTACAGTCAGAAGCGTGGGAGGGTGAGAGAATTCACAAGAGCCAGAGGGGAGAGCAGAGCAGGTAGACTGACAAAGTACACTGCTGAGGGGAGCAGCGGGTGGCAGGAGAGGTCTGCGCACCATGTGGGACCCTCGCTGGCAGACCGGGGATCAAACCGGTGCTGCAGAGGCTGCGGGCAGCCTCGCAACCCAGCGCTCAACCGCTGCGCCACCAGAGAGGCCCTAGAAAGCTTTTTTAATTGCAGGTCCTATGGCTTGGCCTCTCCTATATATTTGTAGCAGAGGCTAATTGTATGAATTCAACAATAGCCGAGGAAGGCAGTATTAGCCAGTAGTTAGGTACTGGACTGTGGCCATAGACTGTATGGGTTAAATCTCTGCGTTTGATTGCTCTCTCTGTGATTTGGAGCAAGCACCTTCACTCTCCATGTTTTGTAAAATGGCAAAATAAAAGTATAACTCCACACTGCTTATCTGAAATCCTTCGGGATGGATGTATTTTAGAATTCAGATTCTTTCATATTTTAGAAAAGTAAACTAGTACACATGTCCTATTTTACATTAAATCCCCACAAGGGCAAGATCTGGGTGCTAGCTTATAATCATTTAATATTTCTGGAGTAAAATGGATAACTATTTACACTAAACAAAGATTATAATGGGCTCTCAGCAATGAAAACTCAGGTCAGAACTTCTGAGTTAATGAGTTTGTGATACATTTATGAAAAAGCCAGATACTTTTTAGTGATATTTGGATTTGGAAATTATAGATAAGAAATAGTGAACCTGTACTTATAAAGCTATACTTAGAAATTAAGGTATGTGTAAAATACAATTGCGGTGACTTCTGTACATTGATCAAGAAATGTTAGCTAGCTTTGAGATTCTCATTCTTTTTTTCAAAAGGTTTATTTACTTATTTATACAAGCACTGGATACAGTCAGAAGAGTGGAGGGTGAGAGAATCCACCAGAGCCAGAGAGGAGAACAGAGCAGGCAGACTGATGAAGGACACTGCTGAGGGGAACAGTGAGCGGCAGGAGAGGTCTGCGCTCCATGTGGGACCCTTGCCGGCTGCCAGGGATCAAACTGATGCTGCAGAGGCTGCGGGCAGCTTTGCAAGCCAGCGCTCAACCACTGCGCCACCGGGGAGGCCCGAGATTCTCATTCTTTTACTAGAGCCCACTTCCTTGGTGTTACTTGTCATAGTGAATGCTTCCTGGTCATTTTGTCCTTGAATGAGTCTATAAAAATGGTCATTTCCAAATGTATTTAGATGACAAGACTTTTCTAGCTCACCTATTAAGATGCTTCTTCTGTTTTACTAGTTCTAGAGACCAACACTGTCTTGTTGAATTCCCTGTAATGACAGAAATGTCCTGTATTTATACTCTCAAGAGTGGTAGTTGTTAGCCATGTATGGTGACTGAGTACTTGAACTGTAGCCAGTGTGATTAGGAAACTGAATTTTATTTAAAATTATAGAAGTCACATGGGGGTAGTGACTGCCGTATGTTGGACAGTGAAGATATAGAGAGACCTGGGAGTGGGCTCCCATGCTGAGGTGATCGTGACGACTTGAGATACAGAATTTTTTATCCTCAAGCTGTGTGGAGGCCAGTGAGGAACTGCTGGTTCTCTTGTGTATTTTCCAACTATTTTATGAAAATTTCAATTATGGAACAAACTTTGTGTTTGGCACTGGGGAAAAGGAACAAGATTTTTGTGCTCAAGGAAGGCGTGCACATTTAAAGCCTGAATTTGTGAGCATATGTAAGCCAACATTTAAAAGCACAAATACACTGTGATCACTCCAATAGTAGAGAGACTGTACTGCTGTGGGAGCACCGAGGAAGGGTATGCAATCAGTTTGATGAGGAGTCAAAAGAAAAGATTCTGGAGAGGCTAGGAAGTATAAGCAGTAGAAGTTAGTCAAGAGTAATGGGCTCAAGGTAAGAAGGAATTATAGATGAGTGTGAGAAAAGGCATGGAAATGAAAAACAGCATTGCATCTTAGCAAGCTCTCAGCTACTGATAAGGCTAGAGTGGCTGCGTTCGGGGTTGGGGATGGAGACTGGCGGTGAGAACACAGAGGGCCTTGCACAGGCCTCAGCTTCTGGAGGCCATGTTTAGAACCTGTGTAAATGGAAGAAGTGGGGATTCACTCTGACTTTTTTTCAGTCATTATTTAGTCAAGAAAATGTGATGCACTCCAGGCATTTTAAAATGGAAGACGTTTCATGCAGGAAATTAATTGGAGGCCACTATAACGATTAGAGTCCAGGGAAAAAAAGTAAGACTACTTTAAGAATTAGATGTTCATAGATTGTGGGGAGCTGCTTTCTATTGTCTCCACTGCCTATAGCCTTGAAAATCGAGTGCAAAGTCCACAAGGGCTGTCTGCTGCCTTTCAATGCCTATGAGCCTGCTGCAGCTGGAGAAAAATGCTTTTGCTTGTCTTCTGCCTTCCAAGTCTCATGTCAATTTCTTTCAATGGTGGAATTTAGTTAGGAAATCTTGAATGGTAATGCCTAAGTTTTCTGCTTTTGAAGTGTAGGGAAGAACTTAGGGAAGCAGGACAGGACTGAGTAATAATAAACAGTAAAAGGTACAACCATTTTCTTAAGTGCCTCAAACTAGTACTCTTACCTATAGGTAAAGTGACTACAGAACTTAGCATCCCAACCAGGTCACTTCTGAAAAGGAAAGGAGCACTAACTTACTAACTTTTATGAACAGGTATTAGATGACAGACAGAAATAAAATCTCTGACTGTCCTTGGCAAATTGGAAATATGTTGTTACCCTACAGTAGGGCATCATTAAGAAATGCATAATTTTTTTAAAAGTAAGGATGAAATAGGAGAGACAGGGCCTCCCCTGGTGGCGCAGCGATTGAGCACTGGGCTGCGAATATGTCCACAGCCTCTGCAGCACTGGTTCGATCCCTGGCTGCTTGTGAGGGTCCCACTTGGCGCGCAGACTTCTCCAGCTGCGCCTGCTGCTCCCCTCAGCAGTGTATTTCGTCAGTCTGCGTTCTGCTCCCTGCTCTGGCTCTGGTGAATCCTCTCACCCTCTCGTGCTTCTGACTGTACCCAGGGCTTATATAAATAAATAAATCTTAAAAAAAATAGGAGAGACAAGCATAAAATGTTAATTGTTGAATCTGGATGACAGGCTCATGGGATATCATCATAGTCTTCTGTCTACTTTTGTGTGTGTGAAATTTTTATAAAAATTAAATAAGGAAAGAAATGCCTGAAATTGAGATTTTAATTAATTTTTTTGTGTGTGTATTTAATTGTTTACATAACCAATTTCGATGATAGTAAATTGGTTCTTCAGGAAACTTGAAAATAAAGTTTTATAACCAGAAAGGGGAGGAGGCTTTGGGTTTATTTAGGTCTATTGAACATTACACTGAATTCTGTCTAAAGCAGATCAATAGGTATATAGGGGTGACCTTAAATATTAGATCAGGAACTAGAATCATAATTGAATTAGCTCCTGAAATTATTTAGCATGGTCCCTGGCACCTAGAAAGTACTCAGTAAAGACTGTTCAATGAAATAAGAGCACTGTTGTGTTCTTCCTTTGCAGGAAGTGAGTTAAAACTCAGATGACAGCTGAGAAGGCTTGAGAGAGTCTGGAAAGATAGCCATCTAAATGTTGAGAACTGTGGTAGTTTTTGCAATGTGGAGGGTTGATTGCATCATGCTTACTTGATTTTGTAGTTTATCCAGTTAAGCTCTTAACTCTGCTTTTGAAAAAATAAATTTATTATGAGTTCAGTGGAGCCCTGGCTATCACTTCTCCAGCCTGGAAGCAGATGTGCTTTTGGAATATGCTGGTTTGGAGGACCCACCAGCCATGCAGAGAGACTGAATGTGAAGTGAGCAGGGAATGTTGGCTCTCCCTCTCAATGATGCTTTGTGATCTAAGAGGTGTTTTCTGTTTTCAACAATGTGCTGCAGAATAGTCTGGAACAGTCTGTTGTAATTTTCTTCCCACACCTCCCCCATTTCTGCCAGTAGTGAATTAGGCTGTCATTAGTTTCACAGATGTGCTTTCATCCTCACACAACTGTCTGCTGGTGGGGAGACATCTGAACCATTCATGGGGATTTTCTAAACTGGAAGGATAAAACAAAACATAGTGAAAAGAACAAGGTTGAGGAGCCTGGAGTCCTGGGTTCGAGTCCCATCTCTATTGTGAATTAACTGCGTTATCTAGGATGAGGCATTGAACTTCTCATTGTCTCCATTCTCTGACTTGCTAAAAAACTGGATTGTTGGGCCTCCCCTGGTGGCGCAGTGGTTGAGCGCTGGGCTGCAAAGCTGCCCGCAGCCTCTGCAGTGCCAGTTCGATCCCCGGCCAACGGCGAGGGTTCCGCATGGTGGGACAGACCTCTCCTGCCTCACGTGCTGCTCCCCTCAGCAGTGTATTTTGTCAGCCTGCCTGTTCTGTTCCCCGCTCTGGTGAATTCTGTCACCCTCCTGTGCTTCTGACTGTACCCAATGCTTGTATAAATTAAATAATTAAATCTTTAAAAAAAAAAAACCCAGCAAAATTAAAAAACAAAAACTGGGTTGCTTCTGAAATCTCTTTCAGATCATCTGCTAGTCTATGGTAAATGCTCCAGGTATAGGAATTGATGAGGTTGGGGACTTACCTTTGGAATTTACAATCCAAGATGCTTTCCCGGGAGAACCAATTTCCCTACTTGGTTACCAGCTATTTGCTCTAAAAGTGCCCCCCTCTTTTTAAAAAGATTTATTTTGTATGTATACAATAGCTGGGATACAGGCCAGAGGTGTGGGAGGGTGAGAAGATTCACCAGAGACAGAGTGGGGAGCAGAACAGGCAGAACGACGGAAAACACTGCTGAGGGGAGCAGCGGGTGAGACAGGAGAGGTCTGCCACGCCATGTGAGAATCTCCCTTGCTGGCCTGGAATCGAATCCATGCTTGCAAAGGCTGCAGACAGCTTCACAGTGCTCAACCCGCTGCGCCATCGGGGAGGCCCTCTAAAAGTGCCTTTTGAAGGGAACAAGAGCTCTCTGGCTTAGATGGTGCATCTTTTCAGGGTATCTATGTATTTTGAAGATCTACTTGTTTAAAGGAAGAAAAGTAACTAAGAATTGTATATTTAGGAGATAATCAAGCTCTTATTGTCTAGGCACTTCTAGTCTGACTCTTTCTCTTTACAGATTATGATTCCAAGGCCCATAGCGGATAAGTCACAGGTCACAGCTACATTGTCACAGCTTAATCCATCTCCAGTTTGTCCACCTCTAAACCACAATCCCAGGACTTGACCTTGTCAGCAACCTAGCTCCTGGTCAGTGGAAAGGTCCTTGGTGATTTCAGTTTCACTATAGACTAGTATGAGATTTTGAAAGGAATCTCATGAAAGATATCATGAGAGAGTGTAATGCTTCTGTAAGACCAGGAAAGGATATGACAGTGTATTTGGAAGCCCTGGAGTCAAGTTCTGGCTTCACTGTGTGCAAAAACAAGCTCTTACTTATAAGAGACTTGGCCTCCTTATCTACAAAATGAAGATGGTAACAGTGCCTTCATTACCAACTGTTCAGACCTTTCATGCAGAGATCATGCTATGATATGACAAATTTAACAACTAAGCAGATGAATTAAAAGTAATAACAAACCTCTGTGGAATATTTCAACCTGTGACAACCCTGAAACATTTCTACTGGGCAAATTTTACAAAAGAGGAAAATAGACTGGAGATGATTAAGATTGTTTAGTTAATGAAGGGAAGTAGTGGGATTTATGCAAATACAACCCAGAGCATGCACTGCAAACCACCATACTGAAGACTGATCCAGAGATTCTAGTGGTCACACAAAACCAACAACCATCACTATGACTCCTATAGGAACCATTCTGGACAATGCTGGAAGGAATCTTTGTATAACTGGTGTCAAACTAGACAACCCATTTCATGCTGGGTGAAGATTATGAAACTTCATAAAAGTGCCTATTCTGCCCCCAAACTAAGGAAGGTGGTGACTGGTTTGGGCAAAGGTGATTGTTGAAACCAACCCCAAACCATCTATACCCTCCACCACTGATTGAGAAGGCTCTTTGTCACCTCAGTAGAATTATCAGTAACTCTATGAACAGTTGGAGACATATTTGAGAAGGGAAGGCCAAATCACGAGCCTTTTCTGTTCTGGAAAGATGGAAAATGATTGGGTTTATTTGTCAGGCAAAGTAGGGTCTATCTATCTATCTATCTATCTATCTATCTATCTATCTATCTATCTATCTATCTATCTATCTATCTATCCGGCCATACATCCAGCCGTCCAGCCATCCACCTGCCTACCTACCTATCATTTATCATCTTGTTCTAATGGCCTTTGAATTGAACCCTTAAGGGGCTCATTTAAAGGTTTTGTTTTTCAGTTTTCCAGTTGTTTGCTCCTGACCCACCTGTTTAGGTTGTGAAGTGCATCATAGAGCCTCACATGTCTTAGTGAGGTGGGGGGAGAGGAGAGAGAATTCACCACTGGCCACTGCTCATGCAGCAGTGAGTTCAGTCAGATGGAAGGACAGGACATTTCCTCCAGGAGGGGCACCTGCTTCTGACACTCTTCCCCTTTGTATGTATCTTGGAATGTCAGGAGAAAACTCGAATGAAATTGGAGCTCTTTGGACAATAATTCCAGGTTTTAAATTTTTTTAATCAACATTTGGCCAAGTGATAGAGAATACATCTAAAATACCTGTCTGTGACAGATAAACATGTGTATTTATGAACATGCATATGTATGTACATACATATAAGTATGCACAGACATGCATATACATAGATGCTCCAGCCATGTATCTTCATGCTGTATCTTTAATTGTTTAAAATATTTGAAAATATATATTGGTTATTTTCTAATTATAAAATTAATACATACTTTGAAAATACAGACTAATGATGGAAAAAAAAATCCCTTCAGCTCAAAGTAGCCACCATAAACATTTTGAGGTATGTTTCAGTCCCTCTTGTTTTTTAATCAAAATGAAGCATGCACATAAATTTAAAAGTCAAATAGTCTCACAAGACTTATGATAAAAAACAGCAGAACCCTGCTTCAGGCCTATCATAAAATTTCCCAGAAGAAACTGTTTTTACTGTTTCAGCTGTCACTGCTAGTATTTGTTACCATCTTTATGATATTTTTTATTTATTTTTTAAATATGTATTTATGCATACAAAAGCTGGGGTACAGGCCAGAGGTGCTGGGGTAGGGGGCTGTGAGAGGATCCACCAGAAAAAGAATGGGGAACAGAACAGGCAGACTGACTAAAATACACTGCAGAAGGGAGCAGTGGGTGAGACAGGAGAGGTCTGCTTCGCCATGTGTGTTGCTCCCTGGCCAGCTGGGGATCGAAATCGTGCTGCAGAGGCTGTGGATTGCTTCATATTGTGGTGGTTAACCACACTTGTGCCACCAGGGAGACCCTTTATGATATTTTATATGCTATTTTTTGCTTAACAAATGTAGACAGTACCTTTCATTGACAAAGTGTGAGAAAGTGCCCCACGTCAAAGGAGAAATTTTTCAGGACCCATCTCCATTTTCACAAAATAGGGCAAAGAAGGATGGGTTTTGGTGCTAAAAGACCATAAATTGATAACTGGCACATTTTGCTTGTTTGGTAGTGTTTGACCCTGAATGATAGTTTAGTTGTGTATAGAATTTTAGGTTGAAAATCATTTCCCTCAAGATTTTGAAAACATTGCTTTAGCCTTGTAGTCTTTACTTGTAGTGTTGTGGTTAAGAAGTCTAATGTAACTGTCAGTCTAAATTATTTTGTTTAATCTCTCCCCACCCCTCCATGAAATATTTTAATATCTTTTCTTGTGCTCAATGTCCTGACAGTTCAAGATGTGATTTAGTGTGGGTCTATTTTTATGTGTTGTTTCAAATACTCAGTCAGCTCTTTCAACATTAAAATTAATGATCCTTTGGCCTGATATTTTTTCTTTATTACTATATTTGATAATTCCTTCCTTCCATTTTCTCTGTTTGCTGTTGCTTCTATTATTTTGCTATTAATCATCCTGGCCCAATTTTCTTGTCTTTGTTTCCATATATCACCATTTTTCTACTGTTTCAGATGTTTCTTCAAATGTATCTTCTGCCACTTCTATTGAATTTTTAACTTGTCTGCTATTATTTTTCATTTTCAGGTACTTGTTTATTGTCTGATTGCTTATTATATTATCTTTGAGTGCCTGTTATTCTGTTTGTTTTGATTCTGTTTTTTCATTTTAGAGGCTTTCCTTAACCATGTGGTATTTTAGTATCTAGTCATATTTAGGAATCAACACTAAGTTGATTGCATGCTCTTTATTTTTGTCAGCTGGTGGGTTTCACTGTAGAATGATCAATCAGTTTTCGCCATTTTGTTGGAGGAATGCCAATGGCCAGTATATAGAGTTTGTAGATGGGTAAATTTCTCTAGAGGAGAATTCGTCAATCTTTTGCCAGAAGATGTGGTAGTATAGGACTGAGTGCCAGTATTTCCACAGGACAGTGGTGGATGGGACTTTCACTTATGCTTAGATCTCTACATCTGGAGTCCCCCTGGAAAATCAGGATGAGGAGGAATAGTTGCCTGTATATAGTGGATAAAGGGGAGGATTTGGAAATCTAACTGCACCTATGTAGTGGCAGGAAAAGCATAGAGCAGGTTTTCTATGATCCTAGCAGACGGGGTAAAGGAGGAGTCCTGGAGCCCTCAGTGGCTTTTTCAGGCCTTTATTGGGATTTTACCAGGTACACGGCAGGCAGGGGTTCTAGGAGGCCAGGAGGTTGGAAGGCCACCCAGTCCCCAGCAAGTCTTCACTCTTTCTGGGCTCTCCGGCCTTCTCTCGTGGCCTCTGCTTCTCTGCTGGTTCTCTTCCTGGTCTCTTTATTTGCTGGCATCCCCGTGATACCGCCCTTATAAGCTCAGTCTCTCAGCCCAAATGTACCCACCTATGTATGCCCACACCCTACTCCAGGTGCCCGCCATCAGACATACATTCAGTACCACAGGTTTCCATCATCAATCCTAATGGCAGGAGGGCAGAAAAGTCTGATTCTTTACTTACCCTGCAACCTACTAATAAAGTTTGTAGTTTATTTTTTTTGCTCAGCACTCAGACTCTGTCTTTCCTTTCTTAGCTCTGCCAAATAAATTGACTTACATCTAAGAAATTTTTAGGAGGAAAATGGTGCAGATCTGGCCTAACTGAAGTGTAGAGCTATGTTAGAAGAATCCATCAGAGACAATCATTCACATGTACTCCACAGCTAAAGATAAGGGTTTCTGGATGATCCATACAACCATATTTATCTTCTTTAATACATTAATAACTCTAGAATATATGATCTTAATTAGTACATTTAGTAGTTTCCAGGAGGTGGTTCTATTTCACCTCTTGCTAGCAGCCAACTATCAGTTTACCTCCCTGAAATGTGTAAACAAGTTTCACTGTTCCTAACCTCTGTAAGTTTTTCCTTCCTTCTCTATTTTTTCTTTTAAATTCTTAAAAATTTATTACCTCTCTCAAAATTATGTTTTTGCCTTTATTCTTGGACACAGTCTCTCTCTTGCATATAAACTTATATACACAACTGAAATATAACTAAATGCCTCTGAATTAACTTTGTGACACTTGTATTCACTCTCATAGACACTTAATACTCTGATTTGTCAGCTAATTACTCCATGTTCTTAACATTTTCTAAAAAAAAAAAGGCACATATTTTCCCTTTCTCTTTATTTTCTGGTGAGTTTATTTCTTTAGTATGTTTTTAATTTGGTTTGGGGTAGTGTAGGGTAGTGTAGGGTAAGGTAAACAGTATCAGGCTTTTCTGCCCTCCCGCCATCAGGATAGATGAGGGAACCCTGTGATCCTGAATGCATGCCTGATGGCGGGCACCTGAAGTGGGTACACCTGTGCTAAGACTGCGCTTTTAAGGGCGGTATCACGGGGACGCCAGTTGAAGCCGAAAGAGAAGAAGCCTGAAGCAGAGAACGCCAGAGAGCCCAGATAGAGTGAAGATTTGCTGGGGGCTGGGAGGACTGCCAGCCTCCCGGCCCCCCAGTACCCCTGCCTGCCATGTACCCGCTGAACCCCAATAAAAGACCTGCAAAAAACCACTGAGGACTCTGACTCCTCCTTTACCCAGTCTGCATGGGATCAGAAAACCTGCACTGTGTCCTGTTCCTGCCCTTACAGGTAGATAAATGATATCAGGCTTTTCTGCCCTCCTGCCATTAGGATTGATGATGGATCTGCAGTCCTGAATGCATGCCTGATGGCGGGCACCTGAATAGGGTGCGGGCATATGTAGATGGGTACATCTGGGCTGAGAGACTGAGCTTATAAGAGCGGTATCATGGGGATGCCAGGAAGAGCAGAGACAGAGAACCATGAGAGAAGCAGAGAACAAGGCCACAAGAGAATGCCAGTGAGCCCAGAGTGAAGACTTGGTGGGGTCTGGGAGGCCTCCCAGCCCCCCAGTACCTCTGTGTAGGGTAAGGAAAATGTCAGGCTTTTCTGCCCTCCCGCCATCAGGATAGATGATGGATCCTTGCAGTCCTGAATGCATGCCTGATGGTGTGCACCTGGAGTAGAGTGTGGGCATAGGTAGATGGGATTCACCTGGGCTAAGATTGGGCTTTTAAGGTCGGTGTCACGGGGACGCCAGCAGAAGCCAAGAAGCCAAGAATGAACAGAAGCCGAGAGAGAAGCAGAGAAGGCCGGAGAACCCAGATAGAGTGAAGACTTGCTGGGGGCTGGGAGGCCTGCCAGCCTCCCGGCCCCCCAGCACCCTTGCCTGCTGTGTACCGGGTAAATCCCAATAAAAGACCTGCAAAAACCACTGAGGGCTCCAGGACTCCTCCTTTACCCGATCTGCTGGATCTTTGAAAACCTGCTCAGTGCCCCTTCCTGCCTCTACACTCTGCCTGCCATATACCTGGTAAATACCAATAAAAGCCTGAAAACGCCACCGAGGGTTCCAGGACTCTTTTTCCTCCTTCACCCCGTCTGCTCGGGTTATAGAGAATCTGTGCTCCACCCCTTCCTGCCCTTACAGATAGGTATAGAAATAAATGCGTGTGTTTAGTGGTTATACCTTGGCAGATACAGTATTTATTTTTAAGAAGTAAATATCAGCAATAGTTGCTGCTGAAATTGTGATGGTAAAGCTATTAAAAAACACAAACCTGTGAATAATTATTTGCTTTGAGTAAATTTTTAGTTGATTTTATTGCCTAAGAGTTGAATTCACACTGGTATGTGTTGAAGACAGATGTTCTAACACTGTTATTTAGTTCATACAAGTGAAAATTACTACAGAGATGAGAGTTGATTCTGAGAGCAGAGGCTTTCTTCATGAATTAAAATACGACTGTTTTATGTCAGAGTCAATTGGATGGGTTGCTTTGGAAAATACAGACACCTAATGAATAAAATCAATAGCTCAAAGGATGGAACTTTGAAGTCAATATTAAAGATACCTAAGTTATCCAATGAACAGGTAGGTTTAATCACCTCTGATCTCTCTGAAGTGTAGTCTGTGGCTCACATGACATGATTAAGCATTGGTTCACAAATTGTGGTTGATATAAATGTTACCTACAGTTCTGTCTCCCTAAGATTTGGATTTAGTAACTGTGAGATTGGCACTAGCCTTATACTAATATTCCTAGGTGACTCACATGAAGGTAGGGCCTTCTTTAAGAAACATTGATTTAGGATTTTCTAGGAAGACCATCTCTGTCCCAAGATACCTCTTTATCCTGATTTTCAGACTATATAATTAGAAATTTAGTCTAAGAATTTGCTTCTCTGCTGGAATGTACATTTCTCTAAGAGGTTCTTCTTCTATTCAGACTCATCCATCATGGTAAAGGGAAGCTTGATCCTTGTGGTTAGGTTATATAGTATCCTCTGTGCTTCCTTCTCTGTTTCCCCTAAAAAATCAGCATTTTTGCTTTTGGACTTTCTCATGCAAAATTAATTTTTCGGACTTTATCATACTCGTAAGTCAACAACCAGCATGCTATTTTGTACATAATAGATGCTGAGTAAATATTCATATCTGTTACTCACTGTGTAGTAAGAATGTGTTTTTTATTAACTCCCTCCTGGAAATTGAATTTGGTGAGAGGAATATTGGAGAGTAAATGGTAATGATCTGTGCCTTGAGGAAGGAGGTAGAATGGTCCATGAGAAAAAAGGACACATTAAAGGGAACAAGCATGCTAGCAGCTAGCTAACACATAGTCTCAGCACAAAACTTATCTCCCAGGAACTCATGTGGGACCCTTGCAGGTGACATCTCCCTGCCCACTCTCAGGCAGTGAAGGCAAGACAGATTATCTCAATGGTGACTGATGCCCAGTAGAATTAATATTGCCCGCCTAATTTGGTGTATGACCGTTCCTCAAGGCTCCTTCTTAAGTTGTAAGTCCTTTGCTAGGAACTTCTTGTTCCTTCTGTATTTCCGAGGACTTTGATTAATTAGCCCATTTTATACTAACTTTTAATCAATCAGCCAAGTAGGTAGACTTTACTTCTTGTAACGCTAATCTATTTGAGAGATCTTTTTCTTAGTCATTCTTTACCTTAGAGAAGCTCCTTCCAAGGAAGGAGCTTGGGGCAATGCAGGGGAGGAGTGCATTTGAGGATTAAAGATAACACCATTTTGTCTTCATAAACCTAACCATACATTTACTAGATAATGAGTGTTCTTTCAGCTTACTTCTAGTTGATTAATCTCTATATCTTCAGTGCCAGGGACATAACAGGCACTCAATGAATGTTTAGTGAATTAATGAATACTTTTAATTCGTCATTATGTTCTGGGAAGCTGATGTAACCAAGCATTAAAAGTGAAATTTTTTATTGAATAAAAAATCCATATTTCAATTTTAACCTTGTTTTCTTCTCTAATTTCTTATTGCAGCAGAGATAGTTTGTGTGCCCCTAATATTCCCAGTGCTCCCCTGTGTTTCTAATCTTCCCTTGCTTTAAAAAGACACCATATGAGTTTTTCCAGCCAGTGGGAGGTGAGCACAAGGGATGGGTGTCACTTCTTGTCTTTGATGATTATAAGTTGATGTAAAGCCTTCCTGTTTTCTCTCTGTTGATCTGGGGGATAAGGAGGGGTAGCAGCAGAGGGGAACCTGAGATGGCAGAATGGAAACAGCTTGGTGTCCTGAATCACTACTAGGGAAGAAATAACAAGGAGGACTACCTCACTTACCTCAAATAGGGCCATAAATGAGAAGTAAATCATTGATGTATTAAACATGGAGATTTAAGGATTTATTTGTTGTTACAGCAGAACCTAGTCTATCTTAACTAATAAGTACTTCCCTAGGTTGGTTTCTCCTTATGAACATGTCTGGAGGAGAATATGACTGATGCTGGTATTTCTGAAACTTCGAAATGTGTAGACACATTTTCAAAAGAAAAAAAAAAGGTCTCAGATTTTTTATTTAATAATTGTTTTAGGTAAATGCATTCATGAAATTAAGTAAAAACCCTGTATTATAGTTTTTATGTCATATTAACACGAAAAATATTTTTGAAAAATCCTACAGAGAGGCTAAATGAATGCAATTTCTTTATTTAAATTTATTTTATATAATTCTTACATCATTTTTCATTTTTGCACAGTATGCATTTTTATTTTGTTTATGTTCCCCCATACAAGTGCACCCCCCTTATTTTGACCCTAATCCCTCCTCTCCTCCACCCCCTGCATATTGTGTCTCTGGTTTATAGTTGCTTGTTGATTTTGATTTGTTCTTTATTATAATTAGTCTTTTCCCTGGTCCCTTATTTAGGTTTTCTAAATTTCTGCTATGAGTGAGACCATCCGGTATTTTTCTTTTTCTTTCTGGCTTATTTCGCCGAGCATGATCCCTTCCAACTCCATCCATGTTGCTGCAAATTGCATGAGTTTAATCTTTTTTGATTGCTAAGTAATATTCCATCGTGTATATAAACCGCATCTTCTTGATCCAGTCATCCATTTTTGGGCATTTGGGTTGTTTCCATAGCTTAGCTATTATAAATAATGCTGCTATAAACATAGGGGAGCAGGTGCCCTTTTGAATTAATGTTTCTGTGTCCTTGGGCAAATACCTAGGAGTGGAGTTGCTGGATCAAATGGAAGCTCTGTTTATTAGGTTGAGGAATCTCCACACAGCTCTCCATAGTGGTTGGACCATTTTGCATTCCCACCAGCAGTGCAGGAGAGTTCCTTTTTCTCCACATCCTTGCCAGCATTTGTTGTTGCTAGTTTTTTAAATATGTGCCATTCTCACTGGTATAAGATAGTATCTCATTGTAGTTTTGATTTGCATTTCCCTGATTAAAAGTGATGTTGAACATTTTTTTATATGCCTGTTGGCCATTTGCATTTCCTCTTTGGAGAAGTTTCTTTTTAGCTCTTCTACCCATTTTTTTTTTAAAAGATTTATTCATTTATAGAAGCACTGGGTACAGTCAGAAGCACAGGCGGGTGAGAAAATTCACCAGAGCCAGAGTAGGGAATAGAAGAGGCAGACTGACAAAACACACTGCTGAGGGGAGCAGCGGGCACGGCAGGAGAGGTCTGTGCTCCATGTGGGACCTTCGCCGGTGGCCGGGGATCAAACTGGCACTACAGAGGTTGCGGGCAGCTTAGCAGCTCAGCGCTCAACCGCTGCACCACCAGGGGAGGCCCTGCCCATTTTTTGACTGGATTATTTACTTTGTTTTTGCTGAGTCTCATCACTTCTTTGTAGATTTTTGTGATCAGTCCTTTATCGTTAGTGTTGTGTATAAAAATGTTCTCCCAGTTGGTGGGGTTTCTCTTTGTTTTGGTTATTGACTCTTTTACTGTGCAGAAGCACTTTAATTTGATGTAGTCCCAGCTGATTATCTTTGCCTTCACTATCACTGCTTTGGGTGATGTGTTTAAAGATGTTTTTGAGGGCCTCCCCTGGTGGTGCAGTGGTTGAGCGCTGGGCTGCGAGGCTGCCCGCAGCCTCTGCAGCGCCGGTTTGTTCCCTGGCCACCCGTGAGGGTCCCACAAAAAAAAAAAAAAAGATGTTTTTGAGGTGCATGTCATAGTGTTTTGCCTATATTTCCTTCTATATATTTTATGGTTTCAGGTCTTATGTCTAGTTCTTTAATCCATTTTGAGTTGTTTTTTGTGTATGGTGTGAGGTAGTAGTCAAGCTTCATTCTTTTGCATGTAGCGACCCAGTTTTCCAGCGCCATTTATTTAACAAACTTTCTTTGCTCCATTGCATATTCTTTGCTCCTTTGTCAAAGATTAGTTGGCTGTAAATCTGTGGGTTTATTTCTGGATTTTTCTGTTGGGTTCCATTGGTCCGTGTGTCTGTTCTTGTTCCAATACCATGCCATTTTGATTACTATGACTGTGTAATATAGTTTGAAATCTGGGAGTGTGATGCCTCCATTCCCCCCCCTTTTTTTTTTTCAGGAGAGCTTTGGCTATTCAGGGTTTTTGGTGCTCTATATGAATTTCATCAATATTTGTTCTATTTCTTTGAAGAATGTCATTGAAATTTTTATTGGAATAGCATTGAACCTGTAAATTGCTTTTGGTAGGATGGCCATTTTGATAATGTTAATTCTTCCAATCCATGAGCAGGGGATGTCTTTCCATTTCTTTGTGTCTTCTATTTCTTTTAACAGTGTTTTATAGTTTTCTTTGTATAGGTTCTTTCCTCTTTTGTTAGGTTTATTCCCAAGTATTTGATGTTTTTTTTGTTTCAATAATAAAAGGGATGGTTTTCTTGATTTCTTCTTCTTCAGATTCATTGTTTGTGTATAGGAAGGCTACTGATTTTTGTGTGTTGATTTTGTATCCTGCCACTTTACTAAACTGATTGATTGGTTTGATTAGTTTTTCTGCAGAGTTTTTGGGGTTCTCTATGTATATTATCATATCATCTGCAAATAGTGATAGTTTGACTTCTTCCTTGCCTATTTGGATTCCTTGTATGTCTTTCTCTTGTCTTATTGGTCTGGCTGGGACTTCCAGTATTACATTGAAAAGCAGTGGTGAGAGTGGACATCCTTGTCTTGTTCCAGATCTTAATGGAAATGCTTTCAGCTTTTCACCATTGAGAAAAATATTGGCCGTTGGCTTGTCATATATGGCCTTTATGATGTTGAGGTATGTTCCTTGTATCCCAAGAATTTCAAGGGCCTTTATCATAAATGGGTGTTGTACTTTGTTGAAAGCTTTCTCAGCATCTATTGATATTATCATATGGTTTTTATATTTCTTTTTGTTGATGTGTTGGATTACATTGATTGATTTTTGGATGCCAAACCATCCTTGTGTCCCTGGAATAAATATCCTACTTGGTTGTGGTGAATTATCTTATGGATACATTGTTGGATTCTGATAGCTAAAATTTTATTGAGGATTTTTGTATCAGTGTTCATTAGAGAGATTGGCCTGTAGTTTTCTTTTTTTGTGTTGTCCTTGTTTGGTTTTGGTATTAGTGTAATGTTGGCTTCATAGTACGTGTTTGGTATTAACCCTTCCTTCTCAATTTTTTGAGTTTGTAAAGGAGTTTGTGAGTTTGTGAAAGAGTTTGTGAAAGATTTTGTGAAAGTTTGTGAAAGAGTTCAGTTTCATTTCTGAATGTTTGGTAGAATTCATTTGTAAATCTATCTGGTCCTGGGCTTTTGTTTTTGGGGAGGGTTTTGATTACCCTTTCAGTTTCACTGCTTGTAATTGGTCTGTTTAGGTGTTCTAGGTCTTCTTTATCTAGCTTTGGGTGATTGTAGAGTTGTAGGAATTTGTCTATCTCTTCTAGATTGTTGAGCTTGTTTTTTTTTTTTTTTAAAGATTTACTTATTTATTTATACAAGAACCGGGGTACAGTCCAGATTCGCAGGAGGGTGAGAGGATTCACCAGAGACAGAGCGGGGAACAGAACAGGCAGACTGAGTTAATACACTGCTGAAGGGAGCAGCAGGCATGACAGGAGAGGTCTGCTGTGCCATATGGGACCCTCGCCGGCCAACTGGGATCGAACCAGTGCTGCAGAGGCTGCGGACAGCTTCACAGCGCTGCGCTCAACAGCCTGCACCACCAGGGGGGCCCCTAGATTGTTGAGCTTGTTTGCATATAACTGTTCATAGTAGTTTCTGATTATTCTTTTGATTTCTGCTGTGTCTGTTGTGATTTCTCCTCTTTCATTTGTGATCCTATTTATTTGTGCTTTCTCCCATTTTTCCTTTGTGAGCATGGCTAGGGGTTTGTCTATTTTATTTATTTTTTCGAAGAACCAACTTTTGGTTTCATTGATCTTTTGGATTGTTTTTTTTAATTTTGATTTCATTTATTTCTGTTTTGATTTTTATTATTTTCTACTGGTTTTAGGGTTTTTTTTTTTTGTTCTTTTTCTAGTTTCTTTGAGCTGTGAGATTAGGTTGTTTCTTTGAGTTCTTTCTTGTTTCTTGATGTTAGCCTGTATTGCTATGTATTTTCCTCTTACTACTGCTTTTGCTGCATCCCATTCCACTCAAAGTATTTTTTAATTTCTTTTTTGATCTCCTCATTAGTCCAGTGGTCTTCCAGTAGTGTGGGTTTCAATCTCCATGGTGTAAGAGAGTTCCTTGTCTTCTCTTTATGGTTTATTTCTAGTTTGATGCCTTCATGGTCAGAGAAGATGGTTAGTATGATTTCAATCTTGGTGTATCTGTTGATGTTTGTCTTGTGTCCTAGTATGTGATCAATCCTGGAGAATGATCTGTGTGTGCTAGAGAAAAATGTGTACTCAGATTTTTTTGGGCTTAGTGTTTTATAGATGTTTGTTAAGCCCATGAGCTCTAGATCCTTATTTAGAGCTTTAGTGTCCTTACTTATTTTTTGTCTCATTGATCTATCCATTGTTGATAGTGGTGTGTTGAAGTCTCCTGCTACATATGTGTTTTCTCTGATGTCTGTTTTCAGAGATGATAATAGTTGTCTGATATATTTTGGTGCTCCTTCATTTGGTGAGTATATATTTTTTTAAAGATTTATTTATTTGTGCAAGCACTAGGTACAGTAAGAAGTGCAGGAGGGTGCGAGAATTTACCAGAGCCAGAGTGGGGAGCAGAACAGGCAGACCAACGAAATACACTGCTGAGGGGAGCAACGGGCAGCAGGAGAGGTCTGCGCGCCATGTGTATTGCTGTATTTTTCCTTTCATCATGGAAGTTTGGTGTTCTTCTTGCTTCTTGTATGTCTATTTTCAGCTCCTTCTTCATGTTTGGGAAGTTTTCTTCAATTATTTCCTTGAATATTTTCTCTATTCCTATGTCTCTCTCCTCTCCTTCTGGGATTCCTATAACTCTTATATTTCCTTTCCTCATGGAGTGAGATAGTTCCCAAAGTCTTTCTTCATTCTTTTTCATTCATACTTCTCTTTCCTTTTCTGTTTTGGTTCTTTTTATTTCTGTGTCTTCGAGAGTACTTATTCCTTCTTCCATTTCATCTATTCTGCTATCACTGCTTTTCCCAGAGTTCTTTAGCTCCTCCATTAATCCTTTGATCTCCTGTATTTCTTTCACTTCCCTCTTTGGGGACTCAGTTTCATTCTTTTGATTGTTGATTATTTTCCCCTTATCGTTGTTTTCCTTTATGACTTCTGTCAGTTTTATAATCATGACAATTTTAAATTCTCTTTCTGGAAGGCTCAGAAGTTCTTACAAGTCACTGATTTTGCAGTCTGGTGGGTGATTGTCATTTTGTGGTGTGTCTTTTCCCTGAGGACTTGCTTGGTTGCTTGTAGCTTTTCTTCTCCCTGATGCTTGTTTTCTAATTTGTCCTATGCATTGGGACACTGTGTTGCTGGTACTGGCCAGCATCTTTTTGGTGTGCTCTTTCTGGGATGTTGGAAACTGGTGGTCTAATCGAGTCAAATACTATTATGCCAGAAGTCCAGTAGGGTAGTGGTACTATGAATATGTTAATGATCGCTGTCACAGAATATCTCCTCCTTCTGTGTTTGTTTAATTCCAAAGGAGTGTCTTGAAGTCCCACAGACTGTCCTGGAGGTGGGGTGGCTGGATTGCATTCTGGGCTCCAAATCGCTGGAGCCCCCTCAGGGCTCCAAATTTCTGAATAACCCTCTGGGCTCCAATTCCCTGCCAGGCAGGGCCTGGCTTGTGGGGACCTTCAGCTCACCTCTGGCTGTGGGAGCAGCCCTCTCCCAGTTCCAAGCAGTCTTTGTTGAATCAAAGATCCCTATTCTAAAATGGCAAGTTGGAAGTGCACTTCCCTGCACCCATGGTCTGCTGTGGCTGCTGCCTGATCCCCCTCTGGGCTCCAACTGGTTGCCAGACAGGACCTGGCATGAGGTGGCTTCCCAGCTCACCTCTGGCTGCAGGGGAAGCCCTCTCCCAGTTCCAAGCTGTCTTGGTTGAATCAAAGGTCCCTATTCTAAAATGGCGAGTCAGAAGTGCTCAATCCAATTTCTTATTTTGCTTGTTGAAATAAAGTTGTGTTCTATATTTCATAGTTGAAAAATGCAATATCAAGTTCAATTCTATTTTCTTCATTTCCCTATTTTGACTTCAGTTATTCTTAATGCAGAGAAAGCCTGGTTGCATAAGAATGCCATAGAAAATTGCTTCTCAAATTTCAGGCCCTTGTTTGTTAGTTCAGGATAATTGGACCTTTTTTGTAGACCAAATTCTACTGGGGAGCAATCCTTAAATGCCCATTTCAATGAATTGTCTCCTACTCACTCATTTTTGTCTCATTGATTGAATGGAAAGGTCAGTACTGCTTTGTTAGCTAAACCTGCATTTAGTGCATATCTAATCCAATTATTACTTGAATTAGGACTGAGAAGGTATGTTGTATATTTGCTACCATGTTTATTGTTAGTCAGCATTTCTAAGTGGCTCACAGAAAGCCAGGATCCACCCAGTGAATCTGTTTGCAGTGAGTTTGTCCAGAGTCCAAGAGCAAGGTTCTTCCACATTAGGTGTGCCTGGCAACCAGTCATCTTCCTGGTAAAAGAGAACAAGATTTCAAGTTTCTCATGGATAATATTTTGTATCTTACAGAATATGTCTAGAGAACTAAGAGTTTATGAATCTTTAGTTGGTACAAAAGTTGAGTTTGGGCTTTTTGGTCCAGACAAGCCTGTATTCTAATCTTGAATTAGCCAGGTAACCTTGGGCAAATTACTTTTGCTGCTGGGTTCCTGTTTATTCCTTGTAATGTGGGCATAATAATACTTATTATACAATATTGTGATGATTAAATGAGATATACATGTTCAGCACATGGCATATGGTGTCATTCAATAAATGGAAGCTATAATTACTACTCCTCTAGTTAATTAGTTTGGTTAATTTTCTCCTGAGTCTATCTGGGCGGGTCAATCTGCTCGCCTTCATTTTGCTTTCACACTCTAATATCCTAAGGTAGTCTCTGAGCTTGGAAAAGAAAAAGATACCCATCTGCAGGGTATTAACCTTAAAAACAATCCTGCTTATGTTTCGGTGGTGTAATCTCCTGGCCAGCTGCTTTAGTCTTTGGTAGATGGGTTGAACTGGAAAGTGCATGGACATATACGATTGAAAAATATCAACAATCTGTTTAGAAAAGTGAATTATTTAACAGTTGATGGTATTATTTAGAGAATATTTAGTTTGTCTATTTTCCTCTTATTGAAGTACACAAATTTTCTGCATTTTTCCCCCTCTTCATCTTTTTTTGGGGGGGAGATTTGCCTATCACAGTTATAATATACCTTTGACCCTGTTCTGTTTTGTCATTAGCATTCTTTGTCCTAGGTAATATGAAATAACATCCTATGGTTTACACACCTTGAACTTAGAATTTGTAACTCTTTTAGTATGAGTCCCTTTCTCCATGATCCTGTTGTACTTTTTAAAGGAAGGCTGTAAAGTTGAAATGTGAAACTGCTTTGAAAAGACAAATGCTATACAAATGTGATGAGGTTTCCCACTGGCACTGAAGGTAGACAATGGAATACATATAAACCGGGCTCTTACACTAGCAAGGAATTTTGGGAACAGCATATTTAGTTGGCATGGATGGGGAGTAACTGCTTTTCTATTGCTCAATCTAGTTCTCATCTAGAGGTAAAATCTTTTTCTAAATAAACTCTTTTTAAATTATATATATATATTTTACATCATTCTTTTTTTTATGTTTGCTTTCTTTTCTCAGAGAATTGACAATTTTGTTTTCTAAAAAATGCCACAACTATTGAAAATGTTTTCCCCATAGAATTTCCACCACCAGTTCACTTATGCACCATCACCATAGTCCCTTGTGCTCTTCCCTCTCTTGTTTTGACCCCTCTCCCTACCCCTGCTCTGCAGAATGTCTCTGATTTATAGTTGTCTGTTTATTTTTGATTTTTTGCTGTGTTTTTTATTGTTATTATTTTTGCCCTAATGCCTTTTTTGTTTCCCCTATATTTCTCCTATAAGTGAAACTATCTGATATTTTTCTTTTTCCTTCCGATTTATTTCACTGAGCATAATCCCTTCTAGCTCCATCCATGTTGTTGCGAATGACATTAGTTTATCTTTTTTGATTTGCTGAATAGTATTCCATTGTGTATATATACCACATCTTCTTGATCAAGTCATCCATTTTTGGGCATTTGGGTTGTTTCCAGGTTTTACCTATTGTAAATAGTGCTGCAGTAAACATAGGGGTACAGGTGTTCTTTTGAATCAGTGTTTTTGTGTCCTTTGGGTAGATCCTTAGGAGTGGATTGCCAGGTCATATGGTAGCTCCATTTTTAGTAGACTGAGGAAACTCCATACAGCTTTCCATAGTGGTTGGACCAGTTTACATTCCCACCAGAAGTGTAGAAGTGTTCCTTTTTCACCACATCCTCTCCATTATTTGTTGTTGCTAGTTTATTTAATTTTAATTTTATTTTTTTAAAGATTTATTTATTTTTATACAAGAGCTGGGGTACAGGCCAGAGGCATGGGCTGGTGAGCGGTTTCACCAGAGACAGAGTGGGGAACAGAACAGGCAGATGGACCAAAATGCACTGCTGAGGGGAGCAGTGGGCGAGACAGGAGAGGTCTGCTGCACCATATGGGTAGCTCCTTGGCCGGTTGTGCTCAACCCGCTGTGCCACTGGGGAGGCCCAATTTTTTTTTTTTTTTAAAGATTTATTTATTTATTTATATAAGCACTGGGTACAGTCAGAAGCGCGGGAGGGTGAGAGAATTCACCAGAGCCCGAGCAGGGATCAGAACAGGCAGACTGATGAAGTACACTGCTGAGGGGAGTGGCGGGTGCGGCAGGAGAGATCTGCGTGCCATGTGGCACCCTCACCAGTGGCCGGGGATTGAACCAGCGCTGCAGAGGCTGTGGTCAGCTTCGCATGCAGCGCTCAACCGCTGCGCCACCAGGGAGGTCCCTGAGGCCCAAGTTTTTATTTTATTATTTTTTTAATTGTGCCATTGTTACTGGTATAATGTGGTATCTCATTGTGGTTTTGATTTGCATTTCTCTGATTATGAGGGATGCTGAGCATTTTTTCATATGCCTTTTGGCCATTTGCATTTTTTTTAAACTTTCTTTTTTTTAAAGATTTATTTATTTATTTATACAAGAACTGGGGTACAGGCCAGATGCGTGGGAGGGTGAGAGGATTCACCAGAGACAGAGCCGGGAACAGAACAGGCAGACTGATGAAATACACTGCTGAAGGGAGCAGCGGGTGAGACAGGAGAGGTCTGCCGCGCCATGTGGGACCCTCGCCAGCTGGCTGGGATTGAACTGGTGTTGCAGAAGCTGCGGAGAGCTTCACAGCATGATGCTAAACCACCTGCACCACCAGGGGAGGCCCGGCCATTTACATTTTAGAGATAAAATCTTTTGATGGACAGTGATTTTTATGAAGCCTTCCCTTCAAGGGGTGAAAAAATACAAGGAAATCTTCACTAATATTTCTTCTTTTGACCTTTTCTTTGGAAAAGAAGTAAAATCTGAATCCTTTTCAAGTTTCTCCTAGATCATGGTGAGCACCTACCCATGTCTATCCAGCAAATCAGGCCAGCTGTGGGAAGACTTGAAAGCCTCCTTAGGCTGACCTGAGGATTATCTGGGGCACAGCAGTGTGTCTCAGTTGTAGGTGTTGATGGACACAGGATCATGCACTGTGTTAGACTAGAGAATGGCCTGTACCTTCATTAGACAGTTGTGGGGATTAACTGAGATGATTGAAGTAAAGGATGGCATGACTCAGACATACTCAACCAGATGACTTAGACACAGAGAAGACTCAAAAATGTTAGTTGTTGTGAGTGTCTAAAATTCCTTTACTTCTTGGCTGGGAGAGACTGGGACTGAAGAACTTGAGCATAAAGATTTAGGACTCTATGCAAAATAAAAATCAACCTCGAATTAAGATAAAACATTACTGATATTAATACCTTAAGACAATGGGAAAATAGGATTTGACAAAGCTGATTTTGTGAAGTTCAGAAACTCATCCACTATATCATTGGTGACAGACATAGAGTAAGATGTTGAGCCCTTGCATGGACAGCTACATACTTGCCTGACTTTCTGGGAGAATCTGGGATGGATTTTCTGCTGGTGTGTTGAAATATATGGGAAAGAGCAAAATCCTTTTCAGTCTAGATACTCCCCATTCTATAGGTTGAAACCAAAGTACAAGTGGAATGGTTAACATCCAGATTATACTGTGGGAATAGAGTGAGACTGTCAAGGATTTAGGACTTTCAAAAGATCTTTATGTCCAGTGATATTAAAAGTTTTTTTTTTATCACAATCCCATGCTATCTCTACAGGAAGATGTCACTTTCAAATGATGACTTTGAAAAGTTATTTGCTAGATTTCAAGTAACTAAAGCAAACACTTTTCAGTTCTTGACATTTTGGGGGCTAATTTTCATGTTTTAGTAAAGTCAGTATAATCTAAGGCACTGCGATAAAGCTTAGAAAAACATTTTATTCACTTATCTTAGTCTGTTATTTGTTTCTAGCGCTAAAAGAAGGAGTTTATTCTTTTTTTTTTTTTTTTTTGGTTGCTTTTTTCATTGTCAGAAACTGCCTTAAACCTGACATCCATGGTGCCATATTAAGGCCACTTGTCTGCATGGCTTGGTGTCTCTGCCTGTGTTTAGAGGAGGTGGGCACAGGTCCCATGGGGCCATCAGACTAAACAAGTCCTCCACTGCCCCCCCCCCCCAGGCATCTCTGTCTATTGTTGGACCATGAGTTAGGTTGGGTCTCAAGATGTCAAACCAAACTCTCAACCAGTTCTTTTCTCTTTTTATAGCCAAATTGCCTTATCGTTAATTAATAATGGGATGAGAAGGATGCTGGCAAAGAATTTACTGGCAAAACTACCTAGAACTTTTGAGATACCCTGGTGAACTTTTGAGATGCTCTGGTGAACCCAGCTTTATCCAGAGGGAGGCAACTGAGCAGTAGGGGCCAGGAGCAGGTGGTAGGTATATTTATGGGACACACAGGATGTCTTTGCATATGGGTGAGTGTGATCCAAGTTCAGTGCTGTGACAGCTGCCTTCATTGAGCAGAAACCGATGGGAAATACATTGGGATTGGAAGGCGTGTGGTCCAGTAAGAATAAAAACAAACCTTCCTCTGAGCGTACCTCTGAATGCTAAGGGGGAGGGCCGCTCAGGGGAGAGACATATGTATTTAAATTCTGTAAGGTTATAAGATCTGAAGTGAATGTCCTGGGAGAACAGTGTGAAATGGCTGTTGAGTCCAAACCAGGGCTATTTTTTATTAAATATTAATGCCACACATTTCTGCAGAGTTCATAGAACAGATGTTGGGCCTGACATTGTGGCGATTTAATTGACTAAGAATATTTCCTGTAATTTTTATCAATGTCTGGCTTTCCAATGTCTGTTAAATGTGAAAATATAAAACACAGGAAGGGATAATTAATACTCAGTCTCCGTCCGTGGTTACCTGCTGACATTGCCCCCAAGAGAAGTTGTAGCTTTCTCCCGAGTATTTTTCTTGGAGACAGACAGCCTGAGCTGACCTAGTCTCCCTACAAATTGTTCCACTGGGCTTGGAGCTGGAGAACAGCCCACTCCGTAGCACAATTCTTTCTTTCCTGTTGGTTTGAAAAAATGAAGCAAATTCTAAATAAGCTTTGCTTGCGTGGCAAAACCCCCTAGGGATTCTAACTTTTCCCTTTCTTTCAAAATCCTATGCTGCCTCCCCAAGTCATTACCTTCCATATCCTCCTAGACTTCAAACAATAATAACAACAACAGGCTCTTCAACAGCCAAACCTTGGCTGAGGGACCATCAAGTAGAATCCAAGGAAGTGAATAGATCTTGTTTTGAGCAAACTCACAGTGACATACAATGTGACCATGGTGATTTAGCATCAGGAAATATTTGCTAAGTAGAAAGCTCAGGAAAACAATTCTGAAATGATTCTTGGTCAGGTGCAGCTAATAATGGGCCTATTCATAGCAAAAAAAAAGTCCAAGGACCCTTCCTCACAAAAAATTACATTATTTACATGGAAAAAATGTGCTCACACATTTGCCCTGTAAGACCACGTTGCTTTATGTTTATTAAATGACTCAGGCCGGCCATGCCAAAGTCTCCGTTACATCCTCCAGGGAGGGTAGCTCATGGCAGGAGAGAGAGAAAGTAGAAGATGGTTGTTCTCAGCCTTGAACATTAAATCATTGCAGTAATGATTTTAGAGGAAACGAGGCAAAATTGGGTAAATGAAAACCTGCTGGTGTGACTCGGGAATTATCCTTAGGGCTTGGGAAAGGACTAAATGCTGTATTGTCCATGCCTGCGGGGCTGAGCTTTTGCCCTCTACGTGGGAGTTGCTCTCTGTCTCATTGGGGCAGCCTGGCCTCTCCAGTCTGCTTCTAAGACTCCCGTTTCCCTCATTGTGAAAGCCAGTTAGCACATGACAGGGACTGAGGGGACTTAAGTCCCAAACTGTAAAAGTGCATAGCACTTTCTGAAGGTAATTTTTAGGATGCAAAGAAAAATGACACTGGCGTGGCAGAGGAGCCAGAGTGCTCCTTGCTGGTTAATGTGACATGAGAGATGGGGTGGGGGTTGGTGGGGACATTGCAGCTCGCTCCAGGATATGCTGTAGGGAAGCAGGGCCAGACTCTTCTATGGGATATAATTCAAAGAGCACAAAAGCCCTGGCATGTGCCCCTGCCCACATGGTACTGTGCTGTAGGGTAAGGTAAAAAGTATCAGGCTTTTCTGCCCTCCCGCCATCAGGATAGATGTCGGAACCCTGCGGTCCTGAATGCATGTCTGATGGTGGGCACCTGGAGTAGGGTGTGGGCATAGGTAGATGGGATTCACCTGGGCTGAGACTGGGCTTTTAAGGGCAGTGTGACAGGGACGCCAGCAAGAAGCCAAGAACGAACAGAAGCCGAGAGAAGAAGAGAAGCAGAGAGAACACCAGAGAGCCCAGAGAGAGTGAGGATTTGCTGGGGGCTGGGAGGCCTGCCAGCCTACCAGCCCCCCAGCGCCCCTGCCTGCTGTGTACCTGGTAATCCCAATAAAAACCTGCAAAAGCCACTGAGGACTCTGACTCCTCCTTTACCCGGTCTGCTAGATCAGAAAACCTGCACTGTGGTCTTCCTGCCCTTACATGTGCCTAAAAGCCACACCAGTAGGTTCTGACCATAAGGCCTGGGTTCTGAAGGACCTTTGGTAGAATGCAAAAAAGCTGCCTTGGAGGTGACACTGATGAATTGATGAACACACTGGATGGGTTAGTCGTTTGGGATACTGAGACCAGCCTCCTGCAGTGATAGGATGTTAACTGGCAAGTTTTGATAGGAGTCATGAGGGTGGGAAAGTCCTAGTCCCCTTTCTGTGGGATCAGAAACGAGTTAAGGTCATGATCAAGGTCACTGGCCATCTGAAATCCCCATGAAGAAAGCTAAAAGGAGGTTGAGAAGGTCTAAGGCAGGTCTTACTCTTTTCTAGGGCCTGGCCGGAGGGGGTATGTTGCTTCCTTCCAGACCAGCACCACCACATACAGTCCTTTCTTACTGGACCCCACTCATCCAGGAGATAACAGAAGTGGGGGCTCCCATCATAGGTCTCAAAGTTGTCCTAAGAGCGGTTTATGATGGAGAAAATCTCAACTCCTCCCCAACTCCCTGCCCAACACTTAGAATATCGGGCCTGTCTTCGCTGCTGAATTTCCAGCACCAGACTGAGTAGGCAGACACATGGCCTGGGTGGGAAGTTAGGGGATGTTTATAGTCATGGAACCAAAGTACAGGGGGAGGCAGGTGGGTGAAATTCGCCTAGGTTGCCTCTATGTGCATAAATCATGAGTTTTAGTTCATTTAGGGGGAAAATCAAGCATTCCTGAAACAGACCCATTTCCCCCCAGCTTTTTTAATGTGCCTTTTCATGGATTTTGCTTTCAAATCTGCATGAATTATTTTTCTTCTATTAAATATTAATGCGCCTTTCTAAGTAGAAAAAGGGGGCAAATTAGGCCTGGCACACATCTTCCCTGCCACTATTTACTGCTGCTGCGAGATTGCAGCAAATGCCAGCTCCCAACACATTATTAAATCAGACCTGCGCTGAGCCCAGATGTTACGCTGGTGCTGCATGGTGGATACAGGTTACAACCAAACAGAGGCAGTGCCAGGCTCGCTGCTGTGGGGGCTCGCCCTCCTTTCCTGCATGACCACTCTGCCCTTGGCAAATTTGCCATCAGCTGGGCACAGCTAACTCCTCCCGGAGTGGTAATTGTGTGAGGGGGATTTATTTTTTTAAGCTCGTTATTTTCTCCCCAATGACTCTTTCTACTTGATTAGTTCAGGATCGATATGTCTGGTAGGCAGAATGTGGTGGGGAGGGTGATTTATCAGTGTCAGGGGTAGCTCTGGGCTGTGTTCATGTGACGCTTCTCTTCATGGTGACTTCCCCGCCCCTGCACCAATACACACACACACACACACCCCTACCTCTGCTTGTTTCCTTATCTAAATTCTACTGAATTTTATGGTCAACATGAGTTCAGTTTCTTCACTGAAGTCTGTCATGTTGTTCCTGAATTGTGACCTCTAGTAAAACCATGATGATTAATTGTTACATGGTGTGGGTCCTGCTTCCTCAATAGGCTATAAGCTCCCCACCCCAAGAGAAGGAATCATATCTCAAAAACATGAAGTTGTAGAAAGAGCACAGGGTGTGTCATCAGAATCCCGGAATCCTGACTGTTGACCTTAAGTAAATCGTTTAACCTCTAGGAACCTGTTTTGATGTCATCATCATCCTCAACATCAACATCATTTCTGCCACTTAGACTAATGTTTTCAAACTTTAACATGCATATGGATTGCCTGGGATCTGGAGTAGACCTCCAGGACTCTATTTCTAATAGGCTCCCTGATAAAGACAATGGTGTATACTTGTTTGTCACACTTAGATAAGCAAAGTCCTCGTGAATCTTAAATGAGATAAATATTTGCGAAGTATTTAGTAAACTAAAATACCCTATGTCATCTAAATGTTGAGCCATTGTCATTTTCTTATTTTTATTATTTCAAATCCATAAACAAATCCCACTGTTGCTGCCATGGGAAGATCCCTCAAATCTAGTCATTTATGGCTCCTCTGTCACGTCCAACCTCAGCTAAGCCCCTACCACCTTTCTTGTCTAGAGATTCTTATAGTAACTTCCTAACTGGTCTTCTTGCTTCTATCCTGTCTCTTCTCCAACTCCTTCCAGATTCCTATAGTCCTTTCTCCAGCCAGGTGATCCTTTTACAGGGTAAATCAGATATAAAACTTTCCTCTTTCAAACTCTTCAGCAGTCTACAAGGACCCAGTCAATATGGCCCCTACTATAATTTGCTAACAACATTCACCTCACCTTCATACTTATTGTACTTCTATCTGCAAGAACATGGCTTAGTGGCTTAATTTTATCCAGCTCACTTGTCAACTTCTCATTAAAGTAGCAATCCCATCACTATCTTAGTTGACTTTCTTAGGTTTTCCATGGCACCTATTGCTACCTAAAATTCTATTAGTATTTGTGTGTTTATCTGAGGTCTGTTTCACTCACTCAGAATAAGCTCCTGAGACAGGGTGATTTGCCTTGTTCTGCTCTGTATCTTAAGTATTGCAGATTTTTTTTTAAAGATTTATTTATTTATGCATATAAGAACTGGGGTGCAGACCAGAAGTGTGGGGGGTGAGAGGATTCACCAGAGAGTGGGGAGCAGAACAGGTGGATCCACTGAAGTGAACTGCTGAGGGGAGCAGCGGGCGAGGCAGGAGAGGTCTGCTGCACCATGTTGGCTGAATTTTTAAATATCTTTGGAAGCCCGTTAGTAGGCAGTTACCTTTGCTGTGGGTCAATGTTGTGCCAGCAAGGTATGGGGCAGGTTCTGTATGGATCTGGGCAGATGGGTGAAGGAGAGTCCTGGAGCCCTCATGAATTTTTCACAGGCTTTAATGGTCTTTCTACACCACTTGTAGTGCAGCAATCAGGCACAGGGCAGGCAGGTGGGCCAGGGGGCCAGGAGGTTGGCAGGCCTCCCAGCCCCCAGCAGGATCTTTACTCTTTCTTTGGACTCTCTCACAGCTCGTCCTCTCATAGCCATTCCCCACCACATAACATCCTTTGTATGATGCTTTCCTTATAGCCTCAGTCTCTCAGCTCAGATGTGTCCACTTATGACCTCACCATACTGCAGGTGTCCATAAGGCATGTGTGCACCTGAGCCCCACAGGTGATAGCCACAGAGGCTAATGGCACAAAAACCTGAGCATCTTCATTTACCCTACAGTCAAGCACACTAGTATGGGGTTGATTTTCATGACTGAGAAATGTAGACCTTTGAGCAAGAAGTGGAGACAAGTGTCTGAGCTCTGAGAAGCATTGATATGGGAATTGAGATGAGTTGGCCTTATCTTGGCTTGTCAGGGCTGCTCAATTTAACTTACTGCATCTTTACCAAAATAATAATCTATACACATGCGCGCACACACACACACACACACACCCCCTTTAAAACCCAACCAACCAAACAACAACATGAAACCCTAAAAAAGGGACAAATTGAGAATCTGGGTTTCTGGTAGAGTAAAAACATTGTATAAATGGGTGCACACGGGAGGCCTTCTTAAGTTGGATAATGGAATCTCTTTTCCTTTCAGCTCATCTCAAATAGCACATTAATAAACTGAACCAAGAGTGGTGCTACAGCTGGTTTTATTGGTCATTAACATTTACAGAGCCATGTGAAGTCATGTTTTCCAATTTTGAGATTAAAAGATTTAGCAAGCCTAATTATCAGCTCTGAATGGGGACTGCTTCAGAGCTTAGCCAGCAGTACTGAGTTGTTTCTTCCTTCCGTGATGCTGTGCTTTTATAGTGCGGGTGAATTGAAACCAAATACATCTTACTGACCCTTAGCTGGATTTAACTATAAAGCTGGGTTGGTACTTGCAACTGTCCTGGAGTTCACTCTGCCTGCCCTGCCCATGTATTGTCTACATTTTCAGGATATATTTTTGGTTCAGGAGACTTCCTTGCACATATAAGCAAATGGCATCCACCTGATTTTCTGCTTAGGTTCTGATTGCTTTTCTGTCCTCTGTTCAATGAGGTCAAGCCATTAGTTGTGTTGTTAAATAGTATTAAAATTGCTACCTCATTGAAACTTTCAGTGGAAACAAGTTAACTCATTAGATATAGAGCTTGTCATACCATGTATCCTGATGTTTGGTTCAAGAAATATGGCAAAGGCAGAGGAAGAAAGTAAATGTGACAGAGGAGGTCTAGCTGCTAGAGAGAACTATCAGCATTTTATCAATATCCCCATTCTGCTTTCATTGTATGGGGAACTGAGATAATTACTCTGGGGGAGGTTCAGGCAGAAACACCTCTGGGGTCAGTCCTGGACTTGGTTTGGTTGCAAGATGTGAGTCAACCCCAGGGATGACAGCTCAATGAAGACTTGCACTTACAGCCCATCAGTGATGCATGGGTTGTATAGTAGCTATTGTAGGAAATACTTCTGAAATAAAGGGGGACTAAGTCTGCCCTGTGATTACTTAATTTTGCTGTTTGAATCTGACCAATCTGGGTAGGGTTTGTTTCAATTAGGACTCAAGGGTAAAGAGTTGAGATTTGAATGACACCTGGTTTAGCAAAGGAGAAATTGGCCAAGTCTCTTATTTTTTTCTGGGCCTGAGCTTCCTAATATGCAAAATGAGAACAGGTGAACCATTCGTTCTCCAGAACTGTTGAAACAATAAATTCCTGACTTTTAAGCTGCTTGGTTTGTGCTGATTTGTCATGGAAACCCTACAAACTGGTACAATGTCTTTCTGCTCTTTGGGCTTCAGATCTTGGCTTGCTGTGCCCGCCAGCAGTCATCAATTATCTGATCCCAACTTACCTTTTTTTTTCAGTCCCCCCAAAGGTAGTAGACTTCACAATGTCAAAGGCAGACTTTGTTACCTACCCAGATTTTTCTAGGGTCTAACTCCACATTTTGGATGTGGTGTGCCACTGAGTTTCTGCCCTGCGTGAAGTGGAGAGGTAGAGGTAACAGACTTTATCTGTCTGTGTTTTCCTCTTATGCATACTTTGTGATGTCACCTATGATCTCTTGGGATCTAAGTCCCCCATCATGTGTTTAACGTCACACTAACATTTGAAGCTGAAGCAGAAGGAAAGGCTAGTGACTTGAGGCTCCTTTGGTTATTTTTCAGATTTGTTTGCATATAATTACAGCATTCTTGGCCCTGTTCCAAAAACATTCCAAATGCGTTTACTCCAAGGTATGGCTCTAAAGTTGGGGATTGAGTTATAATTCAGTGAAACATAATTAAAATAATGTGCCAACTCTGAACAATATTAAATTCACAAATGTCTAAAGTACACACAAAAATATAAGAGCCCAAAGGGACTATATATGATCTATTCAAAAAGGTAGTTTCCTTATTGTGAAATTCACTTGTGGTATTCCAATATGCACTTTCTCATTAAATTTCTCATTAAATATGGGCACTGGAATTTTATCGTGACTACAGTGCTTTGATCATTTCTGGCCAATCTTGTTTCACTAAATAAAGTAAAAAAAGGCACGGTTTGCCATCAGTCAACAGACACTCATTGACCTTGTTTTGGTCCCCCAGCCTCTCCAGTGGGAATGTAAACATAGTCTCTGTCTTGACTGGGTCTTCCATGTAGTTAGGGAGATAACACATAAAGATGCTGAGCACATAAAGCACTTAACAGTGCTAAATGGTGTTGGTTGAAGTGACTTTGTGGAGTAGAATTCTGACTTCATGGAGTGGTTAAGAAAGGTTTTCTGGATAACATGAAACTTCAGTTTGTTGCTAAAAGTGCAAAATATACTCTTCTTCTTCTCACAACAAATTTTCTCTTCTTTCTGCATGTTTTGTTGATTAATTGCAAATCAGACTCCAAATAGTAAAAACAAAGTGGCCTAAGGCAGGAGCTGGTACAAGGCGGTCATCTTTGATGCAATGATGGAAACCTTGCATGTAATGATTAGAAATCATAAAATAACACTCTCCTGTTAGTCCAGGCAGTCTCTTCCAATTCCATTTCCTATGTTTTACTTACCAAAGAGCCACAATTTTCTATGAGAGATATGAAATTTAAATGAGGCCACTGGGGGTTCCATTCCATTTTTTCCAGTGATGGAGATGGGAGACATGTTCCCCGCTTGGAATTTGCACAGATGTGTTTCCAATAAAGCACAATTAGACTTCATGTCTCTATTGTTCCCCTCCTACTAGCCACGGGGAGGTGCAGATGAAGTGCGATCTTACGCTAAGGGTAATAAAGTCATTGTTTGCTGCTTCTCTTCTCGCATGGAAAGGGCCTTCATTTTGTTTTCTTCACAAAAGGGCAGATTTAATTTGAAGTTGGGAAAGAAGAGGAAGGAAAACCTACTTTCCAAAACATGAGACAACAGTCCCCTTTGATAGGAACCACATTTCCCTCTAAATTATGTGCCTGTAGGTCCCAGGGCGCAGGTCGGAGGTGATGAAGGTGGGCTTTGGGAGGGCTTGAGGAACTGTGGTTGATATTTTGGACCATCTGGGCTCACGTCTTTTGGGTTTCTTGGGATTCATGGAATATATCTGGCCACAGTGAAATGTGAGAAACCCTTTAAAAAAACTGACCGTGGAAATAAATAGCAATGAATATTTATGTGTCTAGACCAGAGGTCAGAACCCTTTTTAGTTCTGAGGGCCATTAGTGCAGCTAAATAAGGTCTATGGGGATTGAAAGTTCCACTGGCAGGACTGAAGTATAGGTCATGGGGGCAGGTATGAAGTAGATGGGCTGAAAGAAAGGGGAGAGGTGGAAACTTCAGAAAGAAAAGAGGATAAAAGGAAAAGAAAGTGTCCACAAGGGATTCAACTAGCAGGTTGTTACCAGCTATAACTTTTGCCTCCACTTTAGGTTAAATCATTAACTTAGAGTAGTTAAAGCAGGCTTGATTTAAAGCGTGTTCCCATAATTTTCCATATGATTTTAAAAGGTACTTGGTGGGCCTCCCCAGTGGCGCAGCGGTTGAGCGCTGGGTTGCGAAACTGCCCACAGCCTCTGCAACGCCAGTTCGATCCCCGGCTGCTCCCCGGCCACTGGAGGAGGGTCCCACATGGCGCGCAGACCTCTCCTGCCGCCCGCTGCTCCCCTCAGCAGTGTGCTTCGGTCCTTCTGCCTGCTCTGCTCCCCGCTCTGGCTCTGGTGAATTCTCTCACCCTCCCTCACTTCTGACAGTACCCAGTGCATGTATAAACCAACCAACCAAATAAATAAATAAATAAACACGCCTCTAAAAAAAAAAAATCTATAAAAAAAAAAAAAGGTACTTGGATATCTCTACAGTTTTACTCTCATGGAGGTAAAGAGTGGGTGGTATTAGTTACTGAGGGGTCATGGTTGATAGTCTCCTTCCAGCTGGAAACTCCCTTAAGTCATTGAATATGGGATTGTACAATGGTGATTGGCACAGAGACTAACAATGAAACCTCCAATATGGCTCTTGTTTCCTCAGCAGCCCCCTCTTTGTGTTGTGGGGTCACCTTGCTAGATATTGTTGACCATGTTGACACAGGAGAGGGAATTGCTTTCTGCCCTTCTAGCAACATTTAATCACTCAAAACTAACATCTTGTTTGGAAATATTTGAAATAGGTTGGACAATTAAAGTAATTTTCCTTCAAAGAGAAGAGAAATATTTAGAAAGAGATTATTGGAATCATAACAAACTGCTAAAGAATGTCTTTCAGTACAGATTTTAGTGTTTAATGTGAGGATTCCCCCTTACAAGCAAATATTTTTGTTGTTCTTGTTCTGTTTATTTCGGTTTTCATTTCTGTAACTCCAGGAACCCTTCCTTCATCCATCCATCCATCCATCCACCCACCCATTAGCAAGCATTGCAGGGAGTCTTCTTTGTGCAAGGAATAGAGCTAAGCACTGTGGATAGAGAGGAATGAGAAATGATTCCTGCCCTTAAGGAACTCACAGTCATGTATGTGTGTGTGTGTGTGTGTGTGTGTGTGTGTGTGTGTGTATGGGAGAGAGAGAGAGAGAGAGAGAGAGAGAGAGAGAGAGGCATTAATTACAACGGTGTGATGAATCTGCTAATAAAGTTCAGAGCAGGGTGCTCAGCTGCCCCACAGAGCTGTAGAACAGCAATAATCTATTTTACCTTAGCCTTCTAAAGGTCTTTGATTCCTCCAAGAGTAAACTATGAGCCTCAAATCTCAGGGGTGCTGGATTAGGTATAGCTTTAAAATAAGTCTTGCAGGGTGCAGTTACTACTGATCCAAAGACAGTGAGGAGAGGACTGTGAAATTTATTCCCAGGGTTCATGGATTTCTGAATTTATGTTCTCTTGACTCTCTTTCCTCCCTAGAGCATAAATATACTCTGTAATATGTCAGTGCTCCATTCCTGCCCTAGCCTGCTGTTTAACTTGATTTTTTGGAAGGCCTGTTCTTCTCGGAAGCATCTCACTAAAAGCTGAAATGGGGCAGGTGTTGATTGAATTCCTTATCCCTCACTCCACCCAAGGCCAATCAAACAATGACTGTAAACAACCTCGAGCATGTTGAGCAACAGCCTGAGATTCTCTAGTTCCTTTTGTGTCAGTATGCATTCAGAAACTCTATGGCTTCTCCAAATCAGGCTGCAATCAGAAGAGAGGTCAGTGATAGTGGGAACACACAATCCCTGACAGAGTGCCTTCAGGAAGAAAACAAATGTAGTCAACACTCCAGTCCTTTTCTCCCTTCTATTTTCCTGCCAGAAATAGGAATAGGAAAAGGAAAATATGAAGTTGGGGGAACTTTGTTGTTATTGAGCTTTGAATATTTCCAGTGTCAGGGATTGTGTATCTTTGCGGAAAAGGTGCTGTTATAGATGCCATTGAGAAACATTTTTAATGGTGCTTGATACAGAGGAGACCTCCAGCCCAAGGATCTGCACATCATTTGGAGTGTTTCTAAGTGTAAGGCCTTAAGAAACCACTGAAAACCTTGTGTAGAGTGGGCATTTTCAGTAGTTTATGCTCTCCTGAAATGTAAATTTGAGGTTGTTTGGGTTGTTGAGAAGTTGAGGTGCTTGGCAGAAATTTCTGTGAATTACGTGGTTGAAGCATATTACTGAGCACTTAGGTGACCCTGAAAATGTCATTTTTGACAGTTTTAAAGCAGGAAAAAATTACTAGGACCAGCTATAAGTGATGAAGATGGAACTGATATTTTTGAAGTCATAGAACCTAAATTTAAATGCAAAAAAGATATAATTACCAAAAAAAGCATGGTGAACGCTTTATAAATTATCATATTAGGGGCATGAAAGGCCTGCCTTTTGAGCGAACAGGGTTGGAATTTTCTATTTTTGGCACTGGAGGAAGCAGATGTATGTAGAGATGTCAATCACATCCAGTTTCTCACTTTATCTCCTAAGTCCTGGACCAGAGACCACAGCAGGTTGCACCAGTCCTTTGGGGCCTGATTTAGGCCAGAGTAATTGGCAGAGTGCCTGCATAAAGTCTGAGCTCTCCTGAAGGAAGGTGCACCAAGGAGTATAAAATCTCTTATCTCCTTTTCACAAGGTGAAGATACACCTCATTGAGGGCACAGGTCACTACTGACCCTGCTACCCTCCCTTCTCTGCCTTCTCTCCCCTCCTCCCTGTCGTGACTTGTCCAGCCTTGCTTCAGCCTCACACCTCATAGGAATATCTCCTGAGACTGTTTTTTTAATTAATTAAATCTTAGAATCACATTAATTATTGAAGGAAATCTGTGAGTACCCTACCCACTGAAACTAGAGAGAGATGTTGCAGGAGAAAATCTCAGAGTCTAATCCTTGGACTGTTTGTTTTACTTAAAGCATGTTTCCTTCTAAGGACCTGGGCAATAAGCCTAAACCAGCAACTTGAGGAACATACAGTGATTGCACTTAAAAATGTTCATCTCCCATCTGACCTACTCCATTTTGAATTTACATCGGACCTTCTTTCCTGCATGAGCAACATCCTGGCTCCACACCTTTTCTCAAACATTTCCTTTTGCCCTAGTGCCTTTCTTCTACTTCTCAGTCTGGTATCGATTTCAACTCTATAACACAAGTGTCTATCAGAGCATCTGCTATGTCATAGTGACCGAGTGCATGGCCAATTCAGTGAATATTTGACTGAACAGAAGTGTTGATATATGCCATGGAGAATCGTGGACGACGAAACCCTAAATAATATTCAGTAAAGAATCAATTCATCTTAGACTTTGAAAGAGAATAAGAATTTGGAAGGCAGGAGGAAGGGAATCACAGGTGGGGAAACCAGAGGATCAGAGGCATAGAGGTAGAGATGAGCATGGGTTTTGGGCAAAGGGGAGCTATGCCCAATTAGACTGGAAGGTTTATTGAAAGAAATGATGGGGAATAGTTTTTGAAGGGCCCATATTATGAAGTCCCTTCAGGAGTTTGAAGAGGAAAATTGTACAGATTCTGAAGCAAGAAAGACCCTGACACACGTGGTGAATCAGGGGCATACAGCCAAGGTAAACTAGGGACTCAGCAGCAGCTATACTGTGGAGGCTACAGCTTGCTGCAAGGTGGACCATATGAGTCAGTGGGAAGCAGGCAGTGGGCAAGGGGGGCATCCATTCTGGGGGAATTTGAAAGGAAGAAATGCCAGACTTGGTTATAGATGACTGTGGGAGAACCAAGATTCTTCTTGTTGACTGACTTGGCGTTCAGAACACCTGAAAGTCTGGAGGAAGTGCATTATAAATAAATACACTTGAACCTCAAAGATTCTCTTTTTATGGTCAACCACCAAGCCCTAATTTGTGAGCAGAGACAGATTCTGAACAATAGATGAATCTGAAGACCTGGCCAGGCTCATCTCAGCGATTCAGGCACAAATCTTTTCTATATCTAGTGCAGAAGTCAGAAGCTTTTCTGCTGATTTGAGGTTGAAAATACTGCAAAATTTCCCTTCTGAATTAAGAATTTATCAGTAGTGTGTAGTTTCTATAGTGGTGCATTAGTTAACAAATATTTTAATCTTTTTGTCAATGATGGGTAGAAAATGGTATCTCATTTGCATTTCACTAATGAGTGATACTGAATACTATTTATGTATAAATTAGCCATTTGTATTTCCTTTATATATAGATATCTATATATATCTATTATTGTTCTCTGCTTACTTTTTAATGGGGTCCTTTGCCCTTTTCTTCACTTATAAAAGCCCTTTCTTTTAAAGCAAAATTAGATTTTGCTCATGAAAACTCATTCCAAAAGTCTAAGTTTTCATAAATTTTAAAGTTTATATAGATTATAAAACCATTCAATCTGCTAGTGTTCTGTTTAGAAACCTACAAAATCCACCCTACTTAATCTTAAATCCATTTTTGCTTTTTAAAAAATATTTAAATCAAGAGTTTAAATTAGGAAAAGTGAAAGTGCCAAAAATATATCCTGATCTCCCAAATGAGTGTGTTTCCTCCCCGATCCCACATCTCTAAACTGCATAAGAGTAAAATAGAAGGAGGTATTTAAACACAGTTTTCAGACATTCCACTTGGGGTGCCTAAGATCATGCCCAGAGTGGGTTGAAGCAGGAGAATTGAGAGATCAAATCTCTGAGGGGTGTTACCAGTTTGGTCCTTACATTCTGATTCCCTGTGGGAGCTTGACAACCCCAACTGACTAATTATGTTCTCCTAAATTCAAATGTTGGAGCCCTAACTCCTAGACTTCAGAATATGAGTGTATTTGGAGATACGGTCTTTTTTTTTTTTTTAAGATTTATTTTATTTATTTATACAAGCACTGGGTACAGTCAGAAGCGCAGGAGGGTGAGAGAATTCACCAGAGCCAGAGCGGGGAGCAGAGCAGGCAGAAGGACCAAAGTACCCTGCTGAGGGGAGCTGAGGGGAGCTGAGGGGAGCTGAGGGGAGCAGCGGGTGGCAGGAGAGGTCTGCGCGCCATGTGGGACCCTCCTCCGGTGGCCGGGGAGCAGCCGGGGATCGAACCGGCGCTGCAGAGGCTGCGGGCAGCTTCGCAACCTAGCGCTCAACCGCTGCGCCACCGGGGAGGCCCTGGAGATACGGTCTTTAAAGAAGTAATGAAGTTAAAATGAGGTCATTGGGTAGGCCCGATCCAATATAACTCTTGTTTTTATAAGAGGTGTGATGTGGAGACAGGCATGCCGGGGAAAAGATCATGTGAGGAAACAGGGAGAAGGTGACTATCTGCAAGCCAAGGGGAGAGGCCTCTGAATGAAGCTAACCCTAATGACAACTTGATCTTGAGCTTTTATTCTCTCACACTGTGAGAAAATATCAGTTGTTTAAGCTACTGAGTCTGTGGCACTTTGTTACGGCAGCCTTAGCAGCCTAGTACAATGCCCTGTGGAAAGGACCACAACCTTCCCCTCCTGACTTGGAAGTCAAGTTCTAGCATAGTATATACCATGGACCGAAAACACCTGTGCTGACCTATGAGGAGTCACAACTTCTCACCTCACCTTCAGCAGCTTATCAATGAAAAGCAGGCCTATTCAAGCCATACATTCCAGTTTACAATTTCCCCAAGTTTAAGGTATGTAAAAGCCTTCACATTGTAACCATAGTTAGGCATTCCTGGGAACATGTTCATCTAGATGGATTTCCCAATTTGGCCCTGGGACTTAGGTCTCATGTCTGGAATGTGTCCTTGGAGGAGAGATGTAAGGGGCATATTTTGACAACAACAAGGTTGCTCTGGTGGAAAGAGCACTGGAATGGGAGTCAGAGACCCAGGCCTCAGCCTTGATTCTACCACAAACTTCCTGTGTGGTCTCAGGCAACTGAATCTACTTATTTCAATTTAGGATCCTTAGGTGGACCTCATTAGTGGTTTTTAGACTCGGTAGGCTTTCATGGAAGGGTTTTGGTAGACTTTCCACTTGAATTTCCCTTGTAGAATACATCTAAACTATTTGAAAATATGAAAATAAAAATAACACATTCAGAAGTGTTTTATTTCATATTTTAACATATTTGAGAAAATAGGTGTATTGAAATGTGCTGCCAGGTTAACTTATTTGGAATATACATCAGAATAAAATCCTGCCAGCTGGATGCACATATCTGGAGAGGGATGTTGATATTCTGTATTAGTCTGTAAGTCTCAAATTTTGACATGAGTGCTGCATGTCTCTACTTCATAAACTTGCATAAGTGCATTTGTGACCACAGTACATTTGCACCTGCTCAGTTAAGTGCCAGATCAAACTTATGTGTGTCTTTGCTCTCTTCCTGGCATAAATCTTTTTTGTACTGACTCTCACATCTTGAAAACATCACATTAGAGCTAGAATGAATGCTTCCTTTTTGACTTTATGATTAGAAATGCAAGAATTTATTAGGTGTTACAAGCAGTTCAACTTTGAAACAGGTATTTCCCGCTACTTTTCTTACAAGCTTCTAGATGAATTTAGCTGAGCAGAAATCCAGGCAGTATGGCAAGTTGTTTTAAAACAAAATGATACAAAAGCTACTACCACTTGCAACTACTTAACCAAATGAATCAATATTTTCTAAATATTGTACACTAAAACAAAATAAAATAATAAGTCAGATAATTTGATGGTAATTACCCTGAGTTTTTACATTCATCAAATCAGTCTGAGAGTTGTGATGTACTTTATTATAAAATAATGTATATATATATAATATCTATTATATGCGTATTTGAATTCAAGGAATATAATTCCAGTGAATTTCTGCTTTTATTTATCCTAAAGAGCAGTATTCCACATAAGACTTCATTTTTATTAAAGGCACCTTTGCTTAAAAAAATCCCCCAGGTCAGCTGACCTTCAATATCCCCGTAACCTTCCAACGTGGTGTGAGCAGAGTGCAGGGAGGAGTGAATCGGGGCAATGGAGGGAGTCCTGGGAAAACCATATATAGAAAATTATCAAAGGACAGTTCAAGGATTTAAAAAATAGTATTTTATAGAGTATGGTATAATTACTTTGACCTTGCTAAAATACTATTAAAACATATCGCATTTCTCTGACACCTCCTCTCTGAAACAAATCTCTTCTGGAGGCAGTATCCTACAGGATGCAAGGGAGGAAAGGGGTCTGGGACTGGGACTAGGGTGGGTGGGGATTCTAGGCATGGGGGAGTGGTATTCTCCTTTAGCAGCTGGTATCAGGATTCTGCATGGTTGGAAACAGGGGCTCTGGTTTGTTCCAGCTGCCACTTTAGAAGCCTCCCTCATCAGAACTTAGTATATTCCAAGGCCCTCCCTCAGTTGTGGGACACTGTACCTGGAAGACAGACTCTGGAGGTGGACAGTCCCAATGGGTCCTGCAGGACACACAACGGTAGAACAGAAAGGAGCTGTCAACTCAGTTGCACAGTTGCCAGCACCTACCTCGTCCCCTTTATATAAGAAGAAAGAGTTGGATGTGGGATGCTAGAGGTATGGTAGGTTCCAGGGATTTCCCTGGGACTAAATTCACCTGCTGGGATGACTGATTTCAGGACCTAGATTTTCGGTTGGAGGACTAGTTGGACTGATGTAATGTTCTCCTGATTCTGACCTTGGTTATGGTTTCATTAGGATAAACCTTCACCTACATATTACAGAGATTGCAAACAAAAGTGGTTTGGAAACAGGAACTCTAAGCCTGGTGTGGAACTTTGTTTCACAAGGTTGTCCAAAGGCCTTGCTCTTTCTATCCATCTTTAGGTTATTGCTGTTATAGGAATGATTCAAAACAGTTTGGTTGTTGGATGAAGAGGAAAGCGGTGTACATCACTTAAGAACACAGCCTGGAAGTTGTGTGCATCATTTCTGCTCACTTTTCTTCCAGAACTTGGTTATATGACCATGAATATCTGCAAGAAGGAATTCAGTCTTCATTAGATGTCATGTGTCTAGATAAAATAGTGGATCCCATTATTTTGAGAGATAATAGAAGAGTGAATATTAGAGTACCACTAGCCAACTCAATGATTTATTTGATGAGTTAATGAAGTATGCATCAATCGCTATGCTACTAGTAAAGCCTGTGAAACTGGTTCCATAACAGAAGTAGTTGGCCAAGGCTGGAGGCAGAAAGTTCACAGGAAGAAGCCTGGAAGCTCCTTGCCTAATGGATGGCACTGTGATACTCCCTTTATTACTATTTCCCCAGAAATAGGAAATTGCAGTTTCCATTGACATCTGCAACTCCTTGAGGATATTGGGTTGAGAAGGGTGGATCTAGATTCTCAAAGGACCTCAATGGATGATGTGTAGACCAGAGGATTACAAACCATGTCCTCTGTGACCCTGGATTCTCTAGAATTTTGGAAGGAGATAGAAGGAATGGAAAGTAAGTACTTTTAAACCTAAACTCCAGGTCTCACTAGGCAGTGCAGCCTTACTTATATATTTTAATTTAAGATTTTGGATGGAAAGATATTGTTTTTACATTACTGCTGGTTGCCAAAATTTAAATGCTCATTAAATTATTAAGAAAGTAGCAAAAAAATATTAAATACTAAGACCATGGTGGGTTATTTGTGTGATGGGTGATAGCTTTGCCCATCATTTTTGCAAGGAAGCAATTTAATTTGAAAATAAGAGGAAAGAGCTAGAGTTAAAAACTTTATCAATAGGGTCCCATAGTTCTGAAGAAGCAGTTACATACTCTTTAAAATTCACAAAACATAGCTGCATGTATTCTCTTTGGGCCTTATTTATTTATAGATAAAGAAATAGAAACAGAGAGGTAAAGTGGCTCAGTTAAGAAGTGCTAGAAACAGGATTTAACTCAGGACTTTGGAACCTTCACTGCACATCCATCTTCCAGTTTGCTTGCACACATCCATAGGGTAGAAAGGCCTATCCCTGGGGTCTTTTATTCTGGCTATTCATCTCAAGAGCTTAGTTTTTGCTGGGGCAGTAAGAGCAATAGTCTCACCAAGTAGGCCTCTGTGTTTGAGATCTTTCTTCTGTCCTTCCTCATCCCTTTTTCCTACTAGCTCCTATCCAAAGTTCACCACATAGCTGACACTCTTTTAAGTACCAGTGAAAGCATAACTAAACACACAGAGTATGTTCATGTTGTCACAACAGTGACAACTCTACTGAAGAACCCTTAATCAGGGTAACAGGATGAGAATGACAGGGTGGAATAAGAGTCTATTTTAGTTGGTTAAGGGAGGAGGAGTTATATGTGAGGAGACACCTAAATGAAGGGAAGAGATTATCCATGTAAATATTTGAGATTGTATATCCCATGGTGATGGAAGAACAAATACATCATCAATATTTTCAGCACAGTATGGCGATGATCAGTGGGGCTGAGGGTATAAGCAAGGCTCTTTTGGATTATTGAGTTTTATTTTATGATTCATGAGAGAAAGTAGTTAATTTTCAAAAGAAAACTGTTTGGTAGTGGAAGGAATGGATTCTTTTTTTTTTAAAGATTTATTTATTCATTCATTCATTTGTTTGTTTATTTATTTATTTATTTATTTATTTATTTATTTATTTATTTATTTATTTATACAAGAACTGGGATACAGGCCTGATGCGCGGGAGGGTGAGAGGATTCACCAGTGACAGAGCTGGGAACAGAACAGGCAGACTGACGAAATACACTGCTGATGGGAGCAGTGGGTGAGACTGGAGAGGTCTTTCCTGCCATGTGGGACCCTCGCCGGCTGGCCAGGTTCGAACCAGCGCTGCAGAGGCTGCTGACAGCTTCACAGCGCACGGTGCTCAACCACCTGCGCCACCAGGGGAGGCCCAGGGAATGGATTCTATGCATAAGAGGAGGTATTGGCTTTGGGTAAAAGTGGGGACAGGTCTTCTGTGGTATAGCGGGAAGACAGTGAAGTCTGAAACAGATGTGGAAGTATTGGTGGTAAAAATTTCTTTTTGGTTCTATTTTGTTAGTAAAATATCAGGTGAAGTGGTGAAGTCAGTGAGGTGGGGATAGAAGGGGAAGGGACTAATGGACTAAGAGGGTGGTGAGAAGTGAATTTATTAGCAAAGATAGAAGGGCTACTGGGCAGTGCTGTGGACCCATTTGGAGTTTGCATACTTAGTCTTAATGGAGGCCAGTCTGCTTGGCTGTGTAATTTTTGGCTATGCCTAGCTGTCAGGGAGATGTAAGCAGAAAGGTGATATTAACCATATGCTGGATAGTCGCTATTTGCATATTTGGACCTATTCCCCATTTTTCTTCACTAAACTGAGTGCTCTGGGTGTCTCCCACTATAAATGCCTCAACAACTTCACTTCCGTGGCCTCTGGTTTGAGTTTGGCCAGTGGCAGGCACTGAAAGAAAACAGGAGGGCAGTGAGAAGCTTGTATTAACCTCTCTACTTCCTTTCCAATTGCCCCTGGCAGGTGATGGCTACATCCTCTTTGAAGGCCCCTGTTTCTATCAATAGCCTTCTCAGCTGTGGCTCTTTGTAGGCCCTAGAGACCACTCTGCCCACTGTCTCCCTCATGCCTAGGCTTTGTAACTGCTTCCCATTACTTTAAGTCTTGGGGTACTTTCCTACCCCTTCCTGTTTTCTCTTATCTACATTTTTAGAAACAGTCCTCTCTTAGTTTTATCAGTTTCTTGGTATGTCTTTGACTGATTAAACCTGGCCTAGGGCCTGACCAGGCAAGACATAAAGAGGAAAAAGGACCACGTATCTGTGGGTATGTGCACGGAGTGTGATGGTTGAAAGAAGACTCTAAGCTGAGTGAGAGAGAACTGAGAGTACAAACAGGGTGGAAACAGTGGTGCTATTATTTGTCATTTGGAAGTCCCAGTGGGGTTGAAGGACTTTGGGGGTTGGAGTACTAGAATGCTGGAGCATGCTTCTAATGGAAAACTTGCGATTGATGCAGTTATTGATAGTAACAATATCCAGGTCATTGGCTCTGAGTCCTGGCTATATTTCCAAATTGCCAGGAGGACTTGAAAAAATACTGATGCATGGTTCCCCGCCAGAGATGCTGACTACAGTTGGCCTGGTATGGACCCAGGGAATTATAATTTAGAAAAATAAAACAGTCTCAAATCATTCAAAAGTGTGGCCAGTGTTGAGAATCACTAGTATAGAGTAGGAGTGTGGCAGTGGTTCACTACGACGGGTAGAGGAAGTTGATCCCTTGTGACAAGAGGTCCTGAGAGCCCAGAGGCTTGAAAGGAGCATCTATGTAGAAGTCATTAAGAATGATAGCAGGTGGGTCTCCCTGGTGGCACAAGGGGGTAAGCACAGCACTATACAGGGTCATTGCCAAGGCATGCCTCTTGTTCTTGATTTCTACCCCTCTTCCAGTCCATCTCCACCTGTGGTTTCTATTTGCTTTTAGGGTAATCTCTCCCCATTGCTGCTGTTTGGGAACCCATACATGGCTTAGAGTCTCTGTGGTGTCTTAACCCAGTACTTACTTTCTTGACCTCTCTCCATTCCTTCATCTTTTATAATCTTTAACATTCTTCTTATGCTCATTAAAAAAAGTCAATTTCTCCTGCTTTACACCCTTGGGGATCTCTTAGAGGTTTGATAAATTCCTCAATTTATAGTTCAGGTCACCAGATAACAAGCTTGTCTATCAACAGGGGTGCTTCCTATACTCTAACACCCAGGGTAGGACAGGCAGCCACACAAAATCATTCCATTCCTTTCCAGGTCCGTGCATGTAACTGGCCAGTTTTTAGAGTGAGCAGACCATTTCAGGTGGAAGTTTTATCCTCTCTTTTATTTTCTACGTGTGTGCCTTTGTGGGACTATTTAAATCAAATTCTTCTCTATAGCTGAGCACAAAACCCACACATTTCTGGTTTTGCTCTTTCCAGAGATAATTTCTACTGTTTAATGAGATCTGAGGATGAAGTCAGGCATGAGCAGGAGAAAGGTCACAGTGTGTGCTCAAAGGTATATTAACTATTGTTGGAGCTGACATCAGTCTCCTTCCAAGAGGACAAAATTAAGCAGCAAATAGTAAATACGTTCAATGGCGCTTTATTGCAAGTAGGATCATTTACAATGAAATAAGAATATGAGAGTGGTTTCAGAGAGAAAATGGGAGTGCTTACAAATAGAACACATCTTACTGCTTAGCCAGGGAATGTGATTCCAGTCAAGGTTAATGGGGAAACAGTTAATGAAGGGTACAGATTCCAAAGCTGCAGGATGCCATATTGTATCTCACAGAGGTAATTAATACTAGACACTCTGGCTAAATGGACACATTATACACAGCAGACACTTGAAATTCTGCACGCCATATAGAAAGCATCCTCTGGATGCATGACTCACCCTAACTCTGACAGTGTGACACTGGAAGCCCTGTTACATCCTTTTTCCTCCTGGAGTCAGTGTGGTGCCATGGGAAGAACAGCAGACAGGGAGCAAGGAGAGGGGGCCCAGCCCAGACTCAGCTACCAGGAGGTGGGGTGTGACCTTGTCTGAGTTACTTCCTACTTCCCTTAGGTTCAGTTCCTCCTCTATGAAATGAAGGGGCTGGACTGAATAATCTCTAACAAGTATTTTCCAGATTGAATTCTGAGATTCTTTTCTCTTATTGCCATATCACCATCAGTACTTACCTATTTTGCAAGTGTATGAATATGGGTACCCGGATCAAAGATTGCATGTATAAATGCAGATGTGGATGGACATTTATCTGCATATACCTGTCTGTGGTACCGATGTGTATTTAGGAGTTGATTCTTATTGTGACTTTGAAATGGCACCATTTTAGAGGTTGATGTCACAAAAGTTTCTACCATCAAAGTTCATGTTTTTTAAATCCTTCTCTCTTTTTTTTTCCCCAAAGGATAAGCTAGCAGGAGTGAGGTTACCTATAGAATTAGAATGCCTGGGATTAAGGTGAACCTGGGTGAATGAGCTACTTAGTCTGTTGGCTGCAGGATTATCTGTCCCTAAAAAGCACCTTCTTTTGTGTCATTCTTTTGCTCTGAATAGCCAGGCAGAAGAAGAAGGCTCTTGTAGAGGCAGGTAAGGAAACAAATGGGGATCACATTACCTCCTTTACATTTAGTTGTCTCCTTTGGCTGTCTGGAATCTTCCCTGTTTGCCCATTTGAGTAGAGGGGCTTAAAAGTAGGACATTTACATGCACTGATTTTTCATCCCAGTGATCATCTTATTGACAGGCATTGCTTCAGCTGAATGGCTTTCTCTCTGTGTTCAGGCCTGTCTGTCGGTGGCATCCTGAGGGCAGATTCCATTCTTATCCCAGCCTCAGAACTCACATTGCTGCTTTTTAAAATTCCCAGGTGTACTTTGTTTATTTCTCTGTCTCTCCTTCCTTAACCTCCCTTACCTGCCCTTACTCTTTCCTTGCCCCTCAAGAAAGAAAAGAAAACTAAGCAAGCAACCCCTTCTACAGTGTCTGGTTATAGAAATCATGCAAGCTCCTCATGGAGAATTTCTTTTGTTCTAAACAAAGTAGCTTAAAAAGGCCCATCAAATTCCAAATTTGAGAGGGCCAGGGAGTGGCCGTTTTACACACTAAGTCTCCAGGTCCCACCTACCTCCACAGACAATGAGAAGGAAAATCTTGGTGTGGTGCTGTAGGGTAAGGTAAAAGGTATCAGGCTTTTCTGCCCTCCCGCCATCAGGATAGATGATGGATCCTTTTGGTCCTGAATGCATGTCTGATGGCGGGCACCTAGAGTAGGGTGTGGGCATAGGTAGATGGGATTCAACTGGGTTTTTAAGGGCGGCGTCACGGGGACGCCAGTAGAAGCCGAAAGAGAAGCTAAGAGAGAAGCAAGAGAAGCAGAAGCCGAGAGAAGGCCGGAGAGCCCAGATAGAGTGAAGACTTGCTGGGGCTGGGAGGCCTGCCAGCCTCCCGGCCCCCCAGCACCCCTGCCTGCTGTGTACCTGGTAATCCCAATAAAAACCTGCATAACCACTGAGGACTCTGACTCCTCCTTTACCTGGTCTGCTGTATCAGAAAACCTGCACCGTGTCCATTCCTGCCCTTACAGTTGCCGTAAATCGGCAAGATGATCATGCAGACGGGTATGGAGCCCTCTGAAGACCTGGAGGGACTAAAGAGTAGCAGACTGAGCCTGTGACGACTCTGGAGGCGCCATGATGGCACAGAAGGTGGGCAAGTTCTGGGAGCTACGGGACGAGACCTCAGCTGGAGGAGGAGATGCCCGAGAGCACGAGCCAACGACCCCTGAGGCAGCAAGAATCATCGGGAAGAGAGGACCACGATTCGGAGCTGGCCAGTGCTGATGCAGAGAGAGGCCTAAGGGACTTGGACTGATGGACTTGGACTGACAATCCCGCCAGAAGGCGGAGGACCTTGGCAGGTTATGTTTTTTGGGAATCTGGGGGTGGCCAGTTGGCCTTGATGGCCAAAAGCAGCCTGTGTATGCCCAGCAGCTAGGCGGAGGAGAAAAACCAACTGAGAAGGCAAAAGCTGGTGCTGATGCTAAGTTTGGGAAGCCCTGAGTGGCTGTTAAGCACTAAGTAAGCTGAGGAAGGCCAGTGAGTCTTGTAAAATCACCTGTGGGTGATGCCCTGCTCATTCTCGAGTGAGGGTGAGGAGCTGAGGAACCCGTCCTTGGGGGACGGGTGGGGAACGTGGCTTGGGGTGGAGCCCAAGCTGAATGTAGAGTTTGTATCCAAGGATCCCCGACCCATGTGCTTGTGCAGTGGGTTGGCCTGAGTGCAGGGGTCTGCGAGTCGCATTGGTGGCTATGAAGGCCGAATGTTGGAGCGACAGCAGACAGAAACCCTGCGGGTTGGGCGATTACCCCCAAAGAGTAGAGAATCCCCAATCCAGGAGTGAGTGCATCCTGGGGGTGGATGCGGTGTGTGGCTTGTAGTCGAGACTACAGCCAGAGAAGGCCAGGAAGCCTGACGGCTCCTGGTGTGTTACAGTAGATGCCGTGAGTGGTTCCCCTCCCTCATATGAGCAGTGCCTTTGGCAGCAGATTTGGTGGCTCATCTGCTGGTACCAATAATTGTCTTTTGCCACTAGGTTGGGGCCCTGCCTGGACTTATTTGTGTTCTGTTGTATTTTGTTATATTGGAATGTATTTGCTTTTGTGGGCCATGGCTGCATTGTTTGTTTGCTAAGAAAATTGTATATATAAAGACTACATGGAAGAAAACCCTGAGGGGGTGGACTGTAGGGTAAGGAAAAATGTCAGGCTTTTCTGCCCTCCCGCCATGAGGATAGATGGATCCTTGCAGTCCTGAATGCATGCCTGATGGCGGGCACCTGGAGTAGGGTGTGGGCATAGGTAGATGGGATTCAACTGGGTTTCTAAGGGTGGCGTCACGGGGACGCCAATGGAAGCTGAAAGGCCTGCCAGCCTCCCGGCCCCCGAGCACCCCTGCCTGCCGTGTACCTGGTAATCCCAATAAAAACCTGCAAAACCACTGAGGACTCTGACTCCTCCTTTACCTTGTCTGCTGGATATAAGAAAACCTGCACCGTGTCCATGCCTGACCCTACAGGTGCGGACACTAGAGCCAAATTACCACACGACATTGATAGCTGCAGAATCGCACCTATTGATTGTGGTGTAGAAGCAAATGTTTTATCAACCTTTTATTGAGTTAATTCCTAAATAGAGCAGGTCAGCTTTCCCTGTGTTGCTGGATCTAAATAGCTGAGTCTGAGCCTCTAGGTGGGCTCCATTTCTTTAAAGACCCTCATTAGGAATCTTTTGCACATGTTATGGATTCTAGAAAGTCGGGCCTCAGGTGAGAGTGTTCATCTGGGGATGTGGTTAAAATATAGACAGTGGTGCTTCAACTCTGCCTTTATTCAGTGTCTGGCATGAATTGTATCTTTAGTACACTTTTTAGGTCATTCGAATGAGCACAAATGAGTACTTAAAAACTTCTGGATGATTTTGTGGCAAACTAAGAGGCAAAGTTACCAATCAAGAAAGAAATGTTGAGTGTGAAATAATCCGATCACAGCTTTTTCCACAGGAGGACCTATGGCTGTGTGGCCAGGACCAGGAACACATGGCCCTCTCTGTGGGATTTTCAAGCATAAGGACTTTTTGCGATCTCTCTCTTGCTTAATTTTAAGGATCAGTTGGACTTTCTCTCCCTCCCTCCCTCTCTCGTTCTCTCTCTTGCTTAATTTTAAGGATCAGTTGGACTTTCTTGGAGGACACTATCATTTAGATACTGCCACTCCTCAGACGCCATTAGGAGGACACTGCAACCATCACCGAGATACATGGGTGAATCTGGCATTCACTTCAAGAACAAGTTGGATTTCATTACATGATACCGTATAATGTGGGTGACCTCCTCCCATTGTTATGTTGGGTGGATGCTCAGACAGTTCTGATTTTGATTTCCTGGTAATTGCTTCCTCATGGAGTCAGTCTTTTTTCTCTTTTCGTCCCAAACAGATGCCTCTACTGATCCCTTGCTGCCAATTCTCAGCCTCCCTCAAAGCCTGGTTTGTTCCTTACTGAATCTGCCGCACACTGAGCTGTGGCCAAGGAAAACCAAGAGTCCATTCCATCAAAATATGCTTGATGGAAAAGCCTGTTCTCATTTTGAACTTGTGTTTCACTTCTGTCCCACCTGACCTTGAGGAGCTACGTGGCGTGATGGGGGAACATTTGAACTCTGACTACTGTTAAAATGTCCTAATTCCGGGTGACTACTTTGTTTACATTCCTGAGCTGCTTTGCCTTTGAAGCTGCTTCTTATTGGTGGATCTGTGGGGCCCTATGGCTCCTATACATTTTAAAGCTGCATTCCCCAGAGTTTACCTCAGTGATGGAGACCTGCACTTTGTCTTTTAAGCAGATAAAAAGAGAGGTCAGTCAGAAGTAATTCCCCTACTCCTCGTATAAACAATTTAACTGCTGCAGCAACATACTTGCTTGGAATTACTCCCTCAGATTCAATTCCCTTTTCCTGCTCCACTTGTAAAAATGGTTAGTGTCCTCTATAAACTGCAGCTCACCAAGGTGCAGGGCTTGCTGTGCGGTTGTAGAATAAATGTTAATCTAATACAGGTTACTAGGTCAAATGCAATCATAGGCTTGTGGGAAAAGCTTAATACTGTTCTGCTTCTTCTAACACAGTAAACCTGGATATTATATGATAGGTTAAACACCAGTGAACCATGGCAAGAATTTTCTTGAAAGTAGGATTTAGTACAAAGGAAACTACATTGAAATGGTGACCTAGGATTGACTTTGCTCTCCAAGAGAGCATTCTAAGTTGCCGAAGTGAACTGTGAAAATGGACTCCTTAAAAATGTGACGTTCTAGAATTCCTTGCTCAGGGGATGAATGCCAGTTGAAGCAGCTGTGACACATCTAAAGTTTTCATATGTAGTTGACTGTGGCTTCAGTTCCCTCACAGTCCCCCCAAATTTACTAGTGCAGGCACACATGTGCACACATGCACGAACACCCCCCACCCCCGCCCCACATGCATACTTTCTTTGTGAAAAGTTAATGTGTATTGTGAGGACTGTTAGAATTGGAATCCCAACTTGAACAACAAGTAAACACAGAGTCAGTCATGCTGAACACATGTGGGGCCAACTGCCTTGAGTAGACTACACGGTCTTCTTGGTGGATGCCACTATTTTATGTGATGTTAGCGCTGTTAAGTGTTCCCAGGCTGTATAGTGATCAAATGCCAAAAGTGAGATGTACATATGCTAGCAGATGTATAATAAATGCTTACGTAAATGAACATCACATTTGGGGAGCTGTAAAGTCTGCTCTGCAGGACCACTTATGTTTTGTCCTGCATGGAGTTGGGGGCTTGAACCAACGCTAACTTTTCAAAGTCTGATGGGGTCCCCGGAGGGTGCTTTCAAACATCATAATTATCACTGCAATGGCATTGTGCCATCTTCCTCCTAGCTCTCTACCGAGACCCCATTCAACAAGCAGTCAAGACAAGGAAAGGAGTCCTGACACGCAGGTTTGAGCCCTCCTCTCCTGAAAGCAGTTGAGAATGTGGCTGCTGTCTTCTTTGGACTCTTTAAACAAGTTCTAAGTGGGCTCCACAGATTTATTTGACTTCTGAAAAAGCAGATCTGGGCATTTGCAAATCTAACATAGCTCTTGAGTGATTAAGCCAAATCACTTAGCATGTGAACCAAGTTAGAGTGTGTAGACATTTGATAAAATGCCTCTCTCTGCCTGGGTTTGCAATTAAATGACTGGATTAATCAGGTAATGCATTCCTGGATGGTTATAAAATGAAAGTTGCTGCAGACATTTGAGTGACCCTTAGGAAAACTGCATAAAAGAAACTGTCCAGGGTGGATGTAGCTTTTGGGGAAATGCATTTTCTTTTTAATTCTATGAAAAAAGAAATCAGATTTTTAGGAAACAAACTGAGGGAATTGGATTTTGTTCCTAAAATCTGTTGTTGGCACAATGGAAAAGGCTTTCATGGTTAATTTTTGTGCTGTGGGACCACATGGCCCTCATCTCTGGCCAGGCCACTGTAACCATCCCTCCTGCAGTATTGTCCCTTGAGCATTGCAAGCAAGAAGTTGGCCATTCAGACTCAGAAAAGCTGGCTAGAGTGAGGCAGCTGAAATGGACTCTCATTCAGACAGTTTTCTTGCAACCAGAATCAGAGCTGGTCCCTTCAACAGAAACAGGGGCCCCGGGTGTTTCCATTGATTGGGAAATGTCATACACAGAAGACATAGATGACTTAAAAATGCCTGAAGCCCCTTTTCTCTCTTTTCTCAGACTGAATGGTTAGGTTTCTGTGCCTCTCTAGCACTCTCTTTTTCTCTCGATTTTTTCTTGAAAAGATGTAATGGGGAACATGTACCTTTCTCCATAGTTTCTGTGTATTCACTGAGCATGGGGTGTTGGCCCAATAGCTTGCTTTATGAATTTGATCCACAAGTATTATATTAGCTCATGCTCAATCATTTAAATTAGTAGAGACCAATCTGGAAAGTTTTCAGGCAATGCCTTGCTAGGATGGAAATGCCCAAGAATGCAGATATCTTTTGCATGCGGGAATGGGGGGTTCCTTGGCAAAGCTCAGCATAGAGATAAGTCCTCTCTTTACATGTCTGTTCTGTGAGTGAAGACAGGGTTCGGAGTCAAATGCAGTTTCACCACTTCTTAGCTGTGTGATCTGAGACCAGGCTTCAGCTACAAAATGGGGATGCTATTTGATCCATTTTTGACAGTAAAGAGTCATTCATGGGGAAGCTGGTCTGTTGTAGCAATAGCTCATCTGTCTTCATTCCCTCAAGCTCCTGTTTCACTCCACTTTCTATTTGACTTGAGGCCTGTTCCTACCCTTCAAATATAGCTCTGTCATTAGGTTTTACCAGTGTTTCCTAGTATGCTTACACCCTCACCCCTGGCTATGCCATCTCTGGTCAAGTTTTCCATTGGCCAGTCAGTGTGGATGGATGATTTAAGTAGCATCCCATAGGGCCTTTGGGAAGCAGATGGTGGATTGTATATGAAACACCTAATATAGGGTAATAGGTAATCATTGGTTCTTGTTCCTTTCCATTTCCTGAGTAATATTGTTAATAATCAGGTGAAGAAAATTGGGACAATTACTTCCAATCTCTGAGTTTGTGTAACATAGGGGAATAGTCAATGAGATAATGGATGAGGAAGTCCAAGTTCTGTCACCTTCCACCAAATGAAATTGGGCCCTCATTCAGCCACTTCCAGGGGTGATATTTAAGTATGCAGATCATCTAGTGATGAAGTGTATTTGCTTGCTATCAGAGCTGATTTACCCATACACACAGGGCCCAGGACTCATAATGCTTTTAAGTACCCACAGAATTATCTTCATTTCTTTTTAAATAATAAAAATAAACTTTTAGACTGAAGAAAATGTTTTAACATATAACAGTAGTATACTCATTGTTATAGCAATACAGTTGCAAAGTTTCTCTTTTAATATGCTTTGTTTATGGCAGATGGGGCCACAAAGGCAAAACTGCCCCTATGACCCATGAGCTCGGTGTGGCCTTGACACACGACAGCCTTGATTGCAAAATCTCAGTCGCCATTTAACACTTCCTCTGTTCTTTCATGTACCAGGAGGGAAATTTCCTACAATCAGCAGAATCACTTAAAAAATGGTGACTTCCAAGCAAGGGGAACAGTGAGCAAAATAAATGTGATCTCCTGACCAGGGAGGGAGGCAGCTGGAGGTAAGGAGACTCAGCCTTCAAATGGTGAAAAGTCCCTCAGCTACTTCCATTTGTACTTGATTGGCTGATGTGGGATTTATTCACCATCACTTCAAGAAAGTTCTGGGACTGAGTAAAGTGTGAGAGGTTTTTGCTCAGTGAGAAGTAACATTGGTATTCCAGGATTCATCATGCTTGGCCTCACTGAACCTCCAGGAATTCCACATGTATTTAGCTCTTATGTAATATGAAGAGAGAAAACCACTTTCCCTTACCAAAAAGACTTTCTTGAGTTTAGGAATCAAAACAGAGCTCACAATCAGGGAATAAGAATATTCTCTTCAGATCTTCAGATTATTGCAAATGAGGTTGAAGCCTCTGTCCTTAAGACATGCCCTTTTTAGCTCATTTAAAACCCTCTGGAGAGCTGATTCCCCCAGATGGCTATAGCCCATCGCTAAGAGAAGGATAGCTACTGTGTGTGTAGAGTCATTCCAGCCAAGCAAAGTGGACTCTAATTTCATCACATTATGAAACTGATCAGTTTCTTTGTACAAAATTTTAAAAGGGCTCCATGGACTCCTTAAGCCAAAAAAGGGCTTTTGAAAGCAGTTCAGGAAATTGCCATCATGGAAGCGATTTCCACATGTCTCTCAATATTGCAATTTCCCCCTTTAGGTGCTGATCTTTCCTAGACTGTAATAAGAAGTGAAAGTGCAGCCTATTTTCCTTTTAAAAGGAGGCACAACCTAAAAGAAAAAAAAGGAGCCCCCATGAATCCTGTGTGTGGGAATGATATACAGACCATTAGCTTTCTTTCCTTGGCTTTCGGGCTGATCTGTATTCTCAATTTGCTATGAGTATTCTGTTCCATGTAGGTCAGGAAGAATTACATGTGTAACTGAAGTGGAGTGTGGATTTTAAGCAGAGCATGTAATCTTAAGATTGCAGAAAGATGGATATAAATTTGCATCTTCTTAAGAGGAACCCTCTCTAAAAAGAGTGAAATCATTTTAATCTGATAAAATAAAAAGGGAAGGGGTAGAAATGCCACCCAAAGACTTCAGACAACCTTTTTCTTTTCATCTGAGTAAAGACTTATAAAATAATCTGTCCAGCTGTCAAATGTCTTCATGGCAGATTTTCTGAATTGTAGTTCTCACTCAAACAGGTTAATATCAGGGTTAGCAACAAGGGAACAACTTCCCTTCCTGGCAGATGAGTCATGCTCTTCTGGATGGCCTTCCAGAAATGTGAGTTGAAGCTGCCTATCGGGGCAGAGAGGCCAGCATTCTACGTGGGCCTGTGTCATGAACGAGGACACAGGACACATACTCTTCAGGGCAACCGTGCCCCTTTGATTTCCTGCCATGAGCAGAATCTTTGGCCTCCTCCAGCAGGATCACCAGTTATTTACTGGAAACCAACATGTGCCTCATGTTGTAGTATTTTTTAAGCTTTTGATTTTGAATTTATCTGAGCTTTAGAGTGGGTCTTTTTCCCCCTCTCACTTTGCCACTAGGCTGAGCAACCCACAGCATAGTCAGACTCATGGGGCAAATTTCCCGTTGACTCATGGTCGTGCTGCTGTTCTCAACTCAGCATCCATGTGTCAAAACCATAGGGTGACATATATGAATAGACTAACAGTTATCTGAGGAAACTGGGGTAAATTGCTGAAGAGCATTCACTCTTGAAATTGGTCCAAGGATTCAAGTTAGTTCAACATGACAAATTTTTTTGATTGCCCCCTGGATGAAGCTCTTTGACAGGTGCTGTAAGGAATATAAGGATGAGGGAGATATAGTTCTTTCCCTCAAGGACTTCCTAATCATGTGGGGAAGACAGAAGGTATAGAAGAAGTCCAATGCCATGAGGTGCTCACATTCCTGTCCTTCAGATGATGGAAGCCTGCAGGGAGAGTATGAGTGGGGGGTGGGAGCACTGGGATTGAAGGATAAGAAGAGTTTTACCAAGTAGAGGGGATAGGAGGTAAGTGTACTTGGAGTAAAAGGAACTGGAAGAGTGAACTAGCAGTGTGTGTGTTGTGTGTGTGTGTGTGTGCACGTGCACACATGTGCATGCACGCTAGGGGAATTGGGGCTCTTGCTGTGTACTTGGGGGTGGGAAAGGCAGTTTGGGGCAATTTCAGTCTTGTGCGCTAGATGCTGCTGCAGATACAGACTAACTCAGCTTCAGTGCTTCCCAGTCCAAAAGATTAGTATGGAAGACAGGCATGTGTGTAAATCACTTTAATAGGAAACAGGCTGTGGAGTTGTTGAGAGAGTCATGTGATGTACTCTGAGTGGATCACAGAGAGGGGTTTAGGAAGGGATAGTTTAAGAGGACTTCATGTGATTGGATCCAGGAAGGAAGACAGAAAAGTCAAAGATGACTTCTGCATTGCAAAGAGAGTACCTTTGACTAATAGAATCATAGACAACACATTTTGATTCATGTTAAGATAAAATTTGTATTTTTTTATCTCTAATTCAAGGCCACCACAGACTTTGGTTTTATTTGCATTTTGGTATGTTGGTTTATCCAGTGTTCTCATAAATGCATGTAAAGACTAAAATCAAACTAAAATGATAGCAATTCATCTGTGCTGACCTCAAACCCTTGCTGCAAATAGGTGTTGTACAAAAATAAGTGCTACAAATATGGCTGGTAATATATTTGTGAGTGAAGGAGGTGGAGAGGAAGTGATGGATTTAAAGCCCAGAGGAGTTATCCATCAAAACCCTAATACTGGGAAAGTCTCATATTTTTTTCTTCTAGTTATTATTGGAGTGTCTGAAGAGAGATGGCTTGATGGGCTATGTATGTGGAAGGGAATAATCTGAATGTCAGTTTGGGATAAGTCACAGATCCAGAGGATGAGACACTAGAAAATATATACAATAAATGTAATGTCTTAAGAAGAATGGGAAGGTTGAATTTGAGACAGTTGACTAATAAATATTGAGTGAGTATTTATTAGGTTGTTAGCATGACTCTAAGCTAACTTATATAAAGTTCATTGCCACCTTATGAAGTAGATCTTATTTATTATTTTAATTTTACAGGCAAATAAACTGAGGCATTAATCTTAAGTAGCTTGCCAAGACACACGGTTTATAAGTGAGTGGTACACACAGCTTTTACATGCTTTGCCAAAATAAGTCTCCATAAAGGAAGATGAAAGAGAAGTATTTGAATTTTGGGTGTTCTATTTAAAATAATATTTTGTTTAGATTTGAGAAAAAAATAAAACCTTGTTAAATTTCCTGAGGTTGAAAAAATCAGGTCATAGAATCACATAAGTGTAGATTTCCAAGAACCATGACCTTGTCTGATTCATATTATTTTTTTTTTATTTTTTAGATGAGGAGACTGGGACTGAGAATCAATTAAAGTCATGATACATTCACTGGAGGTTAAGTTGTGCTGCCTAAAGAGGCAGTGTGGTGCCTGCCAGCTCCCTGGCATAGCCCCATGGTAGGAGACGGGTCAGAAGCAAAGACCAGACATCTTAACATAAGGCAAACTTGCAGCACATGGAAGAAGGTTCTTTTGACTTGTTTGGAAAGGAAAATGGAAGTCCAGTGGGATTCTAGCTCAACTTCCAATTGAAGTTTGAAAGTTGTGCTGGTTGGCTGTTCAGACCTGGCTACCATCACCAAGACTAATATCCCTTTTTCCCTCCATAAACATTTAAGAAATTCTCAATATTCGATATAGAATCTGTGTTGGCTAACAACTTGCTTTTCAGATCAAAATCAATGTGCTTTTGTGTTATTTGATGGTTTGTTGCAGTTTTTATAAAGTATGTCTGAAAGTGTGTGAAGCAGGTTTGCCTAATGATGGGGGTTTAGCAGAGCTCAAGCTGGCTTCCAGGTCAAACTTCATGATGACTTGCAAGATGTGTGGCCTTGGGCAAGATTCTTTACCTACATATGTCTCAGTTTTCTCAAGTTTAAAATGAGTAAAATAATATTCCCTCTATGATAGGGTTTGGGGAAGATTAAATGAGTCAGTGCAGATAAAGAGCTTAGTAGTTGCCTGATTCAATGAGAACTCAATATAGCTTAGCTAATTATAACAAAATAAATTCAATATAAACTTGTATATGTTTATAATTATTGAAAATATAAATTGCAGTAAGATATACAGTGAGTTAGGATCTACCAAGGTTTTTTTTTTTTTAAATTTTTATGCATACAAGAGCTGGGGTACAGGCCAGAGATGTGGGGGGTGAGAGGATCCACCAGAGACAGAGTGGGGAACAGAACAGGCAGATTGACTGAAATACATTGATGAGGGGAGCAGCGGGGCGAGACAGGAGAGGTCTGCTACACCATGTGGGATTCTCGCCGACCAGCTGGGATCGAACCCACGCTGCAGAGGCTGTGGACAGCTTCACAGTGCGGCGCTCAACTGCCTGTGCCACCAGGGAGGTCCTCTACCAAGTTTTTACTGCAAATAGCAAACTTCTCTTTCTAAACTGACTTCCAAACCCCAGAGTCCCTCTCAGAAGGGCAGATTACCCAAAAAACGTGGTTTTATTTACAAAACCTTTTATGGAGTCCGCTGTGTTGTTCAGAATCAGTCATGGGAAGACTCTTGTGAAAAATCCCTTCCAGAATTTAGAGTTAGGAAATCACTGCCTCCTTCTGTGACTTTCTCAAATTAGAAAAGGAAAGTCATGTAGCACCCTGCCCATTGTGCTTTGACTGTCAATAATCTTGTTACTAAATTTTGTGTTTGGCTGCAGAAACTTGCATAGACTGACTTTTTATTTTTATCTTTTTACTCATTTGAATGATTTTTCAGTTTCATGATGTCTGTGCCTTATATTTTAAGCCTTTTCAAGAACTTCTTGTACATTGGGGAGAAAACTATAAGTAAATGCCATAAAATGATATAATGAGTATGGTTTTTCTGATAAATACTCTCTATGCTCAGTCCTTCATACCACTTTGAACCTTTTTTTATTTTACAAAAAAATCCAATCACAATGGCAAAGTTGATTTTTATATGAACACTTATTTTATGTTTTGAAAGAATGGGATGTGAAAGGCTCAGCCTCCCAAGCCATTTGATTAAAGGTGAGGAAATACTATATATACATTAACACTGTTAAATCAGTTGACCTGGTAGGGACATAACTTGCTAATGAACCAAAGTAGTTTAAAATCGCAAAAGAACCAAGCAAAAGCAGCAGCTGACATTTATAGAATATTTTACAAGGTATTCTCATATGTCTGGATGCATTTATTTTTTCACAGCAGTCCTGCAATGTAGAAACCACTATTTTCAGCTCTATTTTACTTAAGAAAATTGAAGCTCAGATGTGGTAATTGCTGTGGCCTGTGTCTCATGGACAGTACTCTTAGAATTTAAAATTCTGGGTGTCCATCCTGCCAGGTTGCCTCCCCCAAGCTTAACCTCACAGGTGCAACAAGAAAGATTCTCCTGGAATCTCCAGTCCAACAACTGAAACTGAGAAAGGACAGAAAATAGCAAAGGGTTTCTAAGTAAGAAGAATCATCTTTCAGGTATGATTTTTTTTTTCTTTTTCTTGTCCAAACTGGGATGATTCTTAAAATCAATCTCTTCATAGCTGAGGAAAGTGTTTGGCAGAAAAAATGATTGCAACAGCAGTTAGCACAGCCCCCTGTGTTGGAAGAGTCACATTTGCTGAAATTGTTGTACTTTCATGAATCTATGCAATGAGGAGATCAATATCTAGAGCTGTGCAACTGCAGTAGTTACCTCAGATAAAGGCAAAGAGTGAATTTCGATGAATTCTAAATCTCTGAGCTGAGTGTCTTTGCTATTAGGTAAAAAAGAAAGGGATCATTTGGAATGGGACTGAGTGTGGGATGAAAATGCGGCTTCCTGGACAACCTAGGACAACCTGGAGGCAGAGTTTCAAGGAACATAATGTGGAAGGGTGGGGACCTTGCACTGGACTTAGCCTCTGCTCCTACCCACGTGTGAATTGTATCGTCTGGGTCAACTCACTGTTTAGCAGTGGTGTGGTGCATGTCATCACCTGAGCTCAGTTCTCCCCAACTCTTCCTTTTGCTAACATCGTGCAACTTGGAGTTATGAGAACTCCTCAGGTATTGCTATGGAGAAGCCACTGACTTGGGTGGACCATTTGCTTTTCCCGCCCAGGTTCCTGGTGTGGGCAACTTTAGATCAACAGACGTCTTTACAAATCTCTGTCTGCTCTGCTTGACTGCAGCAGTCACTCCTCACCAACAAGAAAGTCATATTTTCCTGGAGACTTCATTTAAAGATGGTCCAATACATTTTCTTCCAGAGAATGTGTTTCCTTTTAATAGCCTTGCCTGACACATGCCTATGCTTCCCCCCTTAATAGCAACTAAATGTTCAGAGTTTGACTGTCTAAGCTCTCATTTAGATGCCAGTTTCATTTTCCAGATAGGCAAGCAGGAGTTTCAATGGACAATGTAAATATGAATGATATTGTCTTTCTAAAAAACTTAACATTTTGTTTTATCTGCTGCAGGCACACCCCTCACAAAACCACATTCTTTTCTTTTCGGCTTATGGGGGAACAAAAGTCCTATCAGGAGTAAGGAAACTTCCTGCACCCTTCTTTTTATATTTCCAGAAATAGTTTATGGGACCATTGAAAGATGTTGATGTTATCTTTTTAATATTCTGAGAAATAATCCTATTAAACAAAAAACAAGGGAAACTGTTATGCCCACAAGGCGGAATTACCCAAAGCCGACTGGCAAGGGTCGAGTTACTTCACAAAACCCTGCTGTGTGCTGCTTCTATCGCTCCATCAGGGGCTTGGTGAATGAGCAATAATTTGTGGATTCTGCTCATCTCTCTTTGCGAACTTTGTTCTGTGGAATTAGATACAACTTTGACAAATTAGAAAAGGCTCCCCCGTGCCCCGCTGTCCCCAGAGCAGCACAGTCCACTGATTGTGTGCTGGCCTTCTGAAGTCCGGCCGTGTCAGGCCATCAGCCGCAGCCCGGCCACCAGAGTACGCTTTTTAATAAGAAGGTCTGTCAGCACCAGGTTCTTCGGATCTTCCGACCTCTCAATCCACAGGACGCGCTGACTTTCTTCTCTGTTTCGCTGATGGCAAAAGGCCCCATGCCGGGAAAGAAATCTCTTTGTTTACAGCGTATAGGCAACAAAATTAACCTTTGGGATTAACTGTAAATGAGTAAGGATCATGTTTTGTCTTTCCCTAGGGCAAGGGTAGGGATTAACACATGCAGCAGGAGTGAGCGTGTGTGCACGCTGCGCGGGTGTGCAAGCGTGTGCTGCCCGCCCCCCTCCCGTCAGAACCCCAAATATCTCTCGGTGCCTGTTCGCTTTTCTTTGTTCACAGATGGGCTTATTCTGGGTGTGGGTAGACCTCATGAGTGATATTTCGGTTTGCCCTAATTTTCAATCCCATTTCAATCCTTAGACAAAGGAGACAGATAAAAACACGAATATATTATAGATGCCGAAGAAGCCCAAGGATAGAACTTTATCATTTCCTGGTGGATTCTTTGACCGGATAGACATGGACAGCATCTCGGTGTAGGGCAAGGACCAGCATGTCGTCTCCCTTGTTTGGGAGAATTGAGTCATGTTTAGCAGCTTCAGAGGGAAAGTTGTGGCTTCGAGAAACAGGGCATCCCCGGTTGGCCAGTCACGCTCTCTTCAAGCACGAGATAGAAGTTTTGCTCCGGTTCATTTCTGACTTATTATATTTAAACTATTTGACTCAATTACACTTGCTTATGTATTTTTAAGATAACTTTGACGTGAACAGTATCAAAAACACTTAGGAGACAAAATTTGTCCTTGGGGAGAGAATGGAAGCTCACTGCCTCAATGTGTATGTAATTTTTGGTCTCCGGAAACTCCTGAGAGGAGGGATATGACCAGGACAAGACTGGCTTGTTTGTGACCTACAGTCTCGAAGCGCTCTCCATCTGTGCCCTTTCTGTGCAGAGACCGTATGGCGCGCCCATCTGCCCTGTCCTCTCCATTATGGGTGGGTCTTCACCTAAATCCAGCTCAGTGATGACTAGATCTGCAACAGCCCAAGGCCAAGCCGAGTTTATGGAAGCCTCCTACCTCTACTTCTTGATTGTGCTGGAATATGACTGGGACTGAGTGGGGCAGTGATGAATTGTGGTCACAGCCACTTCTTGAAGCTGATGGCTCTATTAGAAGCATATTCTGGTTCCAATTTTTCATATTCGGTTGGCTTCTGTGCAATTTGACCACTTCTGTAATTTTGTTGCCTTTCATCAAACAAGATTATTTCTGTTGGTTTCGGTTCTGCTCTCCCCTTTTTTTTAATCAGGAGAACCAAATAAAGTGACATGTCAGCGCAGAAATATTTTGTTTTTCACTCAACAGTGGCAATGACCATACCAATTAAATAGAAGAGAAAAGGGACTTTGTTGTAGGTGCAACATTGGGGTTATGCAAAATGGAGAAATAACCAGGTCAGTGCCTAGGAGCCTGTGATAGAATGATCAGCGTTTCAGGGGAATGAAAGAGCATGTGTGTTGGGATCCCCAGCTTCCCCATTATCTTCATCCTGGGCCAGGTACTTAACACGTGCTGCTTTGGTTTTGGCTGAGGAAAGTGCTTGGAGGAAGCAGTTTTTTTTAGTTCACTTGATATCTCTGGGAGGTAATAAAGATCTTTATTTACAAATAATGCACTTTCTGTGAAGTGCCTTTGTGTGGGCATTGCTCACTTTAGCAAAATGATAGGTTCTTTGTTTTGCCTTGATGAGTAGAGCAGTGGTTACACTGCAGGAAGTCTGGTTTGCAGCCAGAGCAGTTTGCTCCCTGGATGAGTGACACTGCTCCAGTCATTTCTCCTCTCTGTGCCTCAGTGTCTCATTTCCACAATGCAGTTAATGATGCCTGTGCTACCATTATTGAAAGGTTGCTGTGAGCATCACTGGAGAACTTTGGAGATGAAAGCCTCCATTTTACTTTCTGGCAGCCTTGTATCTCTATCTTTCCAAATACCATCACTGTCACCAACTCAGGAAGCCTTCCTTGACCACTTGGTGAGCCCCTGCCCAGCTCCATAAGAGGACTGCAAGTCTGTGTTTGTTGCTCTGGGTTTGTTTCACTGCTCTTCTGTAAACTCTTTGAGGGTATGAACAATGATTCTCTCTCTCTTTTTTTTTTTTTTTTTAAAGATTTATTTATTTATTTATTTATACAAGCACTGGGTACAGTCAGAAGCATGGGAGGGTGAGAATTCACCAGAGCCAGAGCGGGCAACAGAACAGGCAGACTGATGAAGAAATACACTGGTGAGAGGAGCAGAGGGCGAGACAGGAGAGGTCTGTTGCACTATGTGGGACCCACGCCTGTGCCCAGGGATCAAACCGGCGCTGCAGAGGCTGTGGGCAGCTTCGCAGCCCAGCGCTCAACTGCTGCACCACCAGGGGAGGTCCTAAACAATGACTGTCTTATCTAATGAAACTCAGAGCCCAGCCCAGTGCTGGGTCACAACAGGCACCCAGTACAGGGTCAATTGAACTGTCACTAAAAGTGGGTGCTCAGAAGGATTCCAGATTTACTAATGTCAGTCTATCAACTCATGGCAACATAGATTGAAGCACATTTTAAAGTCAGTTTTTACACATTCTTAAAGTTCCAGAGAACTCCATGAAGTTTAAAGAAACTAAAAATAAAAGATTTTATTGTTAAAAAAATTGGAGTGCCATGTATCTCCCCACTTTCTCATGAAATAAGGCAGGGAATGTAAGAGTAACAATTGACTACTGGGGAGGAGCTGAAAGCTCTGTTAAAAGCCTGGATTATGTAATCACTAGTTGCAGCCAGCATTCCTAGGAGATCTGCAAAACAAAGTGTTTATCTGTATAATGTGAAGTAAAAAATATATGATATACTTTTTGTTGGTATGTCAACATGACAGGCAAAAATAAAAAATAGAACATGTATTTTGAATTTTTGGAAGTGAGGACAAATCTGTAAAAGTAAGTTGATTTCTCTCAACACACATGACTGCTTCGAAAACACTGAGAAAGAGGGCATGGTTTTCCTCTCTCATCTGTTCTTATCTTCCTTCCCCTTACATCCGGCATTTTATAATAAAATTTCCAACAGATACGGGTTGTTCAACAGTCACTAGCAATATTTTGATTAATTATGTGTGCCAGACTTTCAGTATATAATTAAGCTAAACAAAACTGCATTAAAGTAATCTGAATAATTTGACTTCAAGCCACAAAAACAAGAAAACTGAGTGAAAGCAGAGTCTCTGACCTCACTCACTTTCGCATATTGTAGGAGACAAAAATGTAATCAGAGTTATAAATCATACGCTGCCACAATATGGTGATGCAGAAAGGAAGTTGTTCTGACCTTTGATTTGGAGGAGTTTTAAAGGTGGAAATTAAAGTGAGGACTTGGTTCTTTTGGTAGAAACAAAATTCTTCAGCTAGGAAATAGAATGAATAAAAATATCCTTTCCTTCAGTGGGTAATGTCAGTTTCTGTTAATAATTTTTAAAGTTATCTTATTGCACTTCAGTGTGAGTTAGATATGGAACATTTACATTGTTTTAAAATTAATTCATGTCAACATGCTTTTACTGTCTCTAAGTCCAACATTTAAAGAATAAAATATATTGCACATCAACAAAAATGGAATGAGTTCTTAGTAATCCTTCTTCCCACAATGATTCTAAAACTGATATCTATTTTTTGTGGCCTAAGTTTGATAATATAAAATAGGTCCATGAAAAAAGAAAAGAAAATCCATTCATAAATCTCCTATCTTGAGACTCTCAGGGGTAACTCCAGTAAACACTTGTTTCCTGCCAGTCTGTAGTGTGTGTGAGTGTGTGTGGAGTTTATGATCAGTATGTTGTTTACTACACACTTTGGCACCTGCTTCTTTCACTTCACAATATTTCATAAGCATATTTCTATTTTTTTAAAGATTTATTTATTTTTATATAAGAACCGGGGTGCAGGCCAGATGTGCAGGAGGGTGAAATGATTCACCGGAGATAGAGCAGGGAACAGAACAGGCAGACTGAAGAAATATACTGCTGAGGGGAGCAGCGGGTGAGACAGGAGAGGTCTGCTGTGCCATGTGGGATTTTCGCTGGCCAGCTGGGATTGAACCTGCACTGAAGAGAATGCAGACAGCTTCACAGTGCGGCGCTCAACCACCTGCGCCACCAGGGAGGCCCGGCATTTTTCTATTTCTTAAAATATTCTGCAAAAACAAAAACTTTTAATTGTTTAATAAGATCTCACATGGATAAATTATATTTTTATTGAACAAGATAAATCATGTTTTATTTAACAAGGTTTTTAGCATTCAGTTGTTTCCATTTTAAATCATTTTTTAAGAAAAGCTAAACACTTAAATGAAAGTTGGGCATAACTTTCTATGCCTGGCCTTTCTATGCCTTCTATGCTTTTGTTGTGTTAAGTTCCAAGGGGATTTCCTTCAAAAAAAGGGTATGAGCAGCTTTGTGCCTCTTGTAAAGGCACACCCAAGAATCAACCAGAAAGACTAGAAAGTCTGAGTTTCTGGCACCATCAGCAGCAGTGGATGAGCAATATCACCACCCCAGTTCTTAAGCAGGGGTGTTATTAAAGGAGAATTTCCATAGAAATTTGGGCAGGGGCATGGGGGTGGGGTAGTTTGGAATCCTAAAAGAAAGAATCAAGAAATCTTCACCTGTTTTCCTTTCTTCACAAACAGGAGAGGAAAAGAATTGTTAAAAAAAAAAGTAAAAAACCAAAACTGAAAATAGCATCTGAATGTAAATTAGAACCTATCTGTGAGGTTTCTGGAATGAATATCCAATTGCCCCTCACTGGCATACCAGGAAGGAGTTAAGGTGCAGAGAAGTGATGAACCAACTTAAAAATGAAAAGAATCAAAGCTCAAAAGCACAGAGGGTTGTGTGTCCAGACTAACAGAAAATGGGCATCTTCACTGCTACATGGATTTTATTCAATGTGCCACCCTACCCTCTTTTCTGAGAATTGCTCCCTACTCAGTCCCACCCAAAGCTAGTTCTCCGGTGCCCAACAATTGTGTTTGTACCTACCTCTAGTATGATGGATTACACGGGCTGCCTGAAGCTGGCTGGATAGAGATTTTCCTAAAGAGACTAAGTTGATCTTTTATAGAAGTTGGTATTCCCTTGATTGCATGGTATAGAAAACTTGACTCTTAAAATCTTAAGCATAAAGGGATTTTGTTGGGTTATGTATCTAGACTGTTCTCAGAGAGATTTGGGCCCCACGGGTGATTTAATCAAGGACTCAGATGATGTCACGGATTCCAAATCATGGTTTACTTTGGTAAGAATTAGGTCAACGCTCAAACTGACATTCTCCCTGATAGTAAAAATGGTTACAGCCATCCCAAGCTCTCTTTCTTACACAGTGGGAGAACAGTAGAGTTCCTATCCCAGCTTTCTAGATAAATCTGCCCTGGATTCACTTTAATTGAACCTTTTCTGGCCCTGAGCCTTTCCCAGACTGGTGACAGATCACTGGTTGGTTGACACTTCATACATACTTTCCTTTTGAGTTTTGTCTGAAGCTAGAGGATAAGATCCATCCCTCATGCACTGCATTTCTACATCCTTGGAAGAGGGAAATAGATCTCACAATAGAAATCAACAAGCATACACAGACATCTCCCATGTGGTCGGGACTCTTAACTTATAAAGTGATTGTTATGGGAGTGAATGCTGCCAAACTGATGGAGCAGCAATAGAGCAAAAAGAAGAAAGCAGGTTGAATAGAGAGAGAAAGACAGTGGTGAAAAGAGAATGCTGATGATTTGTAGTTGTTGCTTTTAGTATTTTTTCAAGGTCTAATTCTATTCCTGCTTTGTTCCTTGAGAAAATCCCATGTCCTTGTAATAAATTGCCCTTTTTGCCTAAGTTGTTTTGCGTTACTTGCATCTATATTTGCACCAGTAATGGTTGCTGGGATGTTCCTAATCTGCTGTCGAGGTCTGCCTGCCTTCATTTTCTTAGATGTGTGCATTTGATAGTTCTGTTTCACTTTTTAAAGGTGATTTTATAAGGTGTCTTGGATTAAATGTGGCAAGCGGGAACAGGGCACAGTTAATAGTTGATCATGAACCTGAGACAGGCTGGCAACATTTTATCGGACCTATTTGATATGGGTATAGGGGAGACATTTGACTCCATTCACTTAGCAGATGTTTATCAGTTCCCTCAACAGGAATGTTGCAAAAATCTTCAAAGGAGCCTTTCTTTCCCTCCCCCCTGCACCTTGGCTGTGATATTCAGTGAAATATGTTGACTTTTTTTTTTTCTTTACAAAACCCATAAAAATGTCCTGGTTGACATGCAATGTTGTGACAAGCCCTAGTAGATTGTGTCAATCATATTGCTTTATGTTACATTAAGTGACATATTGTAATGTGATTGATACAACATGGGATGACACATCATAATGCAAAATATCATCTGGAAAATGTAGAAAAACAACAGAGGATGTGAAGCCACTTTTACTTTCTAATTCTTAGAATAGGATGGAGGAAAAATCTTCATCAGGAGAGTTCATTTGGGAAGGGTTCAGTGTTTGTGGAGGTGGGGGTTTTCAAGTGCTGCTGTTTCCCTTTGTAATTAATAGGTGATGTGCCAAACATTTTCATTCTTTGGGGATAGGTAAAGTCTGGGTTTGAATGAAATGTCTCTAAGCCTTTTTGTATTCTTCAGCAGCAATATCTTTTCTGCCTATTAAAGTTGCCTTCATAACCTTTATATCAAAATAATTTCACCCACCCACCCCAGTTCATTTTCTGCTTTTTAAATCTGATTGTTCTTTTTTATTTTTCATTCTACAAAAACTGAGGGGGGAGATGTCTTTTCAGATTTCACTGCAAAGTTAATGAAGCTCTTACATTGTAATATCTTTAAGTTTTTACTGTATCTTCAGAGTCTAACACTGTGCCTGGCATGTTCTGCCACATTAAGGAATGATTTAGTAAAGTGTCTTCACCTTTTTATGATACTTTGCTTGAATTTGAGTGGAATTTAATCGAATTAGTAAAGTTCCTTGTATAAGTTTCCTAGCGCTACTGTAGCAATTTACCACTAATTGGCAACTTAAAACAACAGAAATGTATTCTCTTACAGTTCTGGAAGCAGAAGTTTGAAATCAAGGTGTCAGCAGAAACTTGAGTCCTCTGAGAGCTTTAGGAGAGGGTTCCTCAGCTTGTGGCTGCATACCTCCAAACTCTGCTTCTGCCTTCACAGAACCTTCTCTGTTCCCTGTCTTCTCCTCCTCTTATAAAGACAGTTATCATTTGATTTGGGGGTCAACTGGATAATCTTGGGATGGAATAGCTCATCGTAAGATTCTTAATTATATCTGTAAAGATCCCCTCTTCCGAATAAGGTGACATTTACAGTTTCCTGTTAGACACATATTTTGGGGGGCAACCTTTCACCACAGAATACCCTGATGAACCAAAATAATGTGTTAAGGGTATATTGGGGAATCAACATTTTTAAATGACATTTGCATAAAATCTGTGTTTTATCTATATTTAAAATGTTTTCTGTTTACTTTCAGGTCCTAGTAATTATGGAAATAATTACATGTTTCTTTAATAATAGATATCTTTATATCACAGAACTCTCAATCTGAATATGGATTTGTACCATTAATTGCACAGATAGGGAATTATAAAAGCTGAGATGAGTTCTATTGACCTCAATGCAGACTTTTAGGTCTTTTAAAAACCAGCCAGTGGACCCCACATCCTCCATGAACATGCTGTGAGATGTATATGCTTTGACTTGTGTTCAAGAAGAAAACAGGGAAAGATTCTGGTTAGTGGAGAATTTTAAGTAAGTAAGTCCCACTAGGGTTTCCTTAAGTGTGAATTTCATCCACATTACTTTTCTTTATGTCCGTTTCTACTTACAGACTTAAGAACTCAGTTCCCAATTTCAGTTCAGTGTAGAGGGAAACTTGAATCTTTGAGGGTGATCAGGGAAGGTCTTATAGGAGAGGTGATGTAGTAAGGGGTCAGGCCATTCATGGGAGAAAGTCTGCCTCATCCCACTTCATTTCAAAAGAGCACTTGTCCTAGAAGTAATGTGGGTACAGGTCCTTTAGTCATGCAGGCTTATATGTCTCTGGACCCTCTTTCTAACAACAAGGCAGCATGACTATAGACTTATATTAACTTTTTCTCTCTTTGTTCAATATCTTGTGGCTGCATAGAGTAATTTAATAAATCAAAATCGTCTCTTTCAATTTTCATTGTGGCTACATTGGTGTTCTTTTGAATGGAGTTCAATTATTGGGATGGCATATATTATTTTGAATCATTTTACAGTTCAATCAATATACACATCTTCATAATAAATATTGATGTTCCTTGCAAGCTTCCACCAGTGTCCTGAACATATAGCATGGATGTGAGGATTCAGGCATCTCTGGGAAATTTATATTTTTATTTTATTCTTCTATTGAACTCTGTCACTCACATCTGCATGTGGTCCTTCTAGAAGACAAGAGAAATTCTGAAACAAACAAAATCTGTGGAAATTGATTGCACTAAATACCTCAAATTTGTTGTGGAACTTCACTTCTATAAGAATAATAAACAAATCTAACTCATTAGAGAAAACACATAGGCTACTTCTACCTACCTTCAGTCTTTGAAATGACTAGTCAGAAAGAAATTGAATGCTTTCCTAGTACTAATTTGAAAAGGGAAAATGATTACCCACTAAATCCTTAAATAAACATCAAAGCCTTCAGCTAGCAACACAGAAAGGCTACCTGGGGAGTGTCTCTCTCTCTCTCTCTCTTTTAAAGATTTATTTATTTATATAAGAACCGGGGTACAGGCCAGATGTGCGGGAGGGTGAAAGGACTCACCAGAGACAGAGTGGGGAACAGAACAGGCAGACTGACGGAAATACACTGCTGAGGGGAGCAGCGGGCAAGACAGGAGAGGTCTGCCGCGCCATGTGGGTATCTCACTGCTGGCCAGGATCAAACCTGCGCTGCAGAGGCTATGGACAACTTGACAGCCCTGTGCTCAACCCCCTGTGCCACCAGGGGAAGCCCCAGGGAGTGTCTCTTAAAGGGGCACTGCAACCTGAATCTGACATCCTAGGGGCTAATAGCACATTTACTAATTAAGATTCTTAGACATCCTATTGTTGCTTATATTTGCACAGTCATATATAATCAATAATTTTACTTTAAAGTTTAATTCATACTGGCTGCTTGTGAAGCAAATGGTCATGTCTGAAGTTCTGAAGTATTTTGGCTTTTAGTAAGAACTCAGTCCCAGTCATTTCCCCTGTGTCTATAGTGAAGACAAGGGTCTCACTTGCATCTTCACAAAGCAAGAGTAATTAGACCTGACATTGTGTTCCCTTCCTCTCCAAGGGGTCAGATTATCTCTGGAATTTGAATTTCAATGAAAACATGTATACTATATATACTCAGCAGCAAACATCTAAAAACTTTTTTTGGTGGAGGTGGGTGGGGGAGACTCAGAGCATTGACAAGGTCATCTTAGTGGGAGAGAGAGATCAGGAAAAAATAGAATTATTTTGAATTAGGGTCCATGGCTAAATCTTGGCCAGAGGACTTTGTTGGTTTCATAAGTAGGAAAAAGTTATTCCCCAAAACTAGGAGGTAAGTGTGCCCTCTCATTGTGTATTTGGGTGTCTATTTTGTGTATTGGGAAGGGTGTTTTTAAGACATTTGCAAAGTATTTTCTCCAGTTAGTTTGTACTAGTATTATGCCAGTGCTTTATTTTGCCTATGTAATTTGAGTGATATTTCAATATTAGTTATTACTGAATGAGAATAGGCTCTCAGGGGCTAGAAAAAGAAAAGCCAAGTCCTTCACACATAGCAGCATCAGAGCAGTGTTGTCTTTGAGTATCAGAGCCTTAAAATTGTCTAAACTTAGAACCCGAGCTCACCAATTTCTGTTAATTTATTTAACACCTTTTCTAGACTCAGATTTATGAATGTTTTGTATTGTAATTTTCCTACTTATTTTTATTTTCTTGATCCCAAGGCTATAAGACAATACTGTGCAGAGTGAAACACTTTTAAGCAAGTAAATGGGAGCCCTGAGTCTTAATTTAAGGCATCCTCTGCTGCTTTACTTCTGTGTATATATTTCTGGTAATTTGATAACTGAATGAAGAAAGTGAAGAATGATCAAAATATGAGGGTGTGTGCAGGGCACATTCAGACCTTATCAGCTCCAGGATCAGTTATCTGTTTGAAGAAAATTACATTGCATCTGTCAATAGACTTAATAACTCAGTGCCTGCTATTTGATAATGGATAATCAGACAAATTCAGGAAGCTAGACCATATGCCATTCCAGTTTTCTATTCTCTTATTCACCTTAATTTTCTAGATGAGTGAAATTATCTAGTGCTGGACTCAAGAGGGCATACATGGAAATAGAGCCTGTAGGGATGCAGCCGCCTCTGATATTAGCCCTGTGCAGGTCGGGGCTGCCGGGTTATGTCTGCGACCCTGGCATCTAATTGAAATGGGCAGAGTTTGGAAAATTGTAAACCTGGACAATGCAAGTTATTAATGGATGGAAAGTCATAAAAGGCGGATATGAACGCTGAAGGAATCGGCTGGTAGGAAACGGTGAGATGCAGAGGCCAAGGAGTCAGCCTCCAAGGAATAATTCTGCATTTTTATATACAAACCACAAAGGATGGGGATTAAATGGTAGAGATGATTTAAGAATACTTTCCCCGGATGCAGGGAATGTTGGAAGGATCCTTTATTCCTATTGCTTTAGAATGCATTTCTATTTACAGCACTATTTTTCTACCCTCAAATAGTATGATCATTGTGTCACTTAGTAATTACTTTGGCTACAAGTATTGTGTGACTTGATTTTGATGACTTAATCAAATAGGTGTTTCTTGTTCTCAGATATCAACAAGACCAGATGTAGGCAGTTTCTAGGGCAGATTTGGCTGCTCAGTGATGTCATAAGGGATGCAGACTCTTTCCATCCTGCTGCTGTGTCCTCCACACACCAGGGCTCCTATCTGCATACTGTTTTCTGGTATTACCAGGTGGCCACTGCATTTGTCTCCTTCTGTACAAGACAGGAAGGGAGTGACGGCACCTGTCTTTTCCTATTCAGAAGCAAACCTGTCCCAGAAGCGACCAAGAGGCTTTTACTGTTACTGCATTATCCAGAACTGTGTATATCTCCATCTTGAACTTCTAAGGAAGCTGGGCAAGTGACTTTTTTACTTGGAGCAGGGAATCTTCCTGCCCGAAAAGAATCAGAATTTTGTGAACAAGCAAAGAGAAAAACAAAGAAGGTCAATTGCCGCAGTTAGGCAATGAGCAGGGAATGCCACAACCATGCACCTAAGATTTATTGTAGAAGGTGAGTAAGTGGTAGATAACTGTGCTATGTTACATAATCACAGAGAAGAAGTGGTGCAAGTGAGGCCTATTCTGGGGGTCCAGTGGATTCTCTGCTGTCTTTCTTTTCCTGTTCTCTTTATATGAATTGGATGTTTGTGGAATTTGTATCAGACCTCATAGGGATACACCATGGAGAGCTGACTCAGCAGGAACAGGAAACCGAATTCACATTTTCAGTCAGGCTCTTGGCAGGAATTATCCCCAAAGTTTCTATAAAACCATAGTTTAAACGAAGCTTCTCTCTCTCCCTCTTCAAATTTATTGAATTTTTGGACCTCTGGTTACAGTGAACTGGGATTAGTGATCAAGCCATGTTCTTAGAGTAAGATATCACCTTGTTGAAAAAAGAAGCTGTCACCTCTTAGTTTATCCCAGAGACAAGAACTAGAAAAGATGATTCACTTATTAGGCATATTTTGTATTATATTTCCTTTTTTCTTCCTAGAGAAGCTCATAGGAACTGATCTGCAGCTAACATTGCCCAGAAATGCCAAAGAGTGAAATTGAGGCAGAGCTTATTACCCACTTTTGCAGACATAGTCCAGAAACTGAAAAAATAATGAGTCACATAGCCATACTCAGCACTGCAAATACTGCTACAGAACTCTTTCCACTTGGCCACATTGCTTTTTTTTGCAAATGATGTCTCTTGGAAAGCTAAATCATGATGGCAGATGAAGACAAGGCCACTTGTCAGGTATTTCCTTTTCAAGTAATGAGTACCTTGAACAGTCAGAGTGCAGAAGGCCTCTGCCAGATTTGCAGGAAGCTGGACTTCTCGTGGTAGATTCATTCCTCTGGAGTGTAACTTGAGAGTTCAACTCCCCATTTTCCACCATGACTGGGTTCTGGAAGTGAAAATATCATGGGATGGGATGGTGGGGTCTCTGAACATCCATGATTAGGAGATAAGGGGTACTGGTTTTGAGCTCAAGACAATACACATCTGATGCACATACAAATGTACGACAGACTTCTCAGCAGAAGGATACTGGTTTGAATGCTCCTTTAATCCAACTCTTCTTGAGAATATAAGTTCAGTTAAGTTTTCCCCTTGATTTTCCCTGTTCTCATTAGGTCTCATTCCCCCTCCACTATCTCCAGTCTTCTTACATTCCTCTCTAGACCAAACTTTGTGGGGGTCTCTTGTCTTTTCTTCAAATCTTTCTCCTTTGCGCCCTCTTCCCTTTCTTCTTTTACCATGTTCTCTCTCCTCCTCTGTTCCTCATCACCACGCTCACCTTTTTTTTTTTTTTTTTTAATTTATTTATTTATTTTTTTTTTAATCTTAAATTTTATTTTTATATTCCCCCATACAATTGCAAACGCCCCATTCTGACCCCAATCCTTCCCCTCCCGCCCCCACCCCCCAAAAATTGTCTCTGGTTCATAGTTTTTTGTTGATTTTGATTTTCACTTTCTTATATTCATTTTCCTGGTCCCTTATTTAAGTTTTCTAGATTCCTGCTATGAGTGAGACCATCCGGTATTTTTCTTTTTCTTTTTGGCTTATTTCGCTGAGCATGATCCCTTCCAGCGCCATCCATGTTGCTGCAAATTGCATGTGTTTATCTTTTTTGAATGCTGAGTAATATTCCATGGTATATATGTACCACATCTTCTTGATCCAGTCATCTACTTTTGGGCATTTGGGTTGTTTCCAAAGCTTAGCTATTGTAAACAGTGCTGCTATAAACATAGGGGTGCAGGTGCTCTTTGGAATTGATGTTTCTGTGTCCTTTGGGTAAATACCTAGGAGTGGAATTGCTGGATCATATGGAAGCTCTATGTTTAGTAGGTCCAGAAATCTCCACACAGCTCTCCATAGTGGTTGGACCAGTTTGCACTCCCACCAACAGTGCAGAAGAGTTCCTTTTTCTCCACACCCTCGCCAACATTTGTTGTTGCTAGTTTTTTTAATATGTGCCATTCTCACTGGTGTGAGATGGTATCTCATGGTAGTTTTGATTTGCATTTCCCTGATTAAAAGTGATGTTGAACATTTTTTCATATGTCTGTTGGCCATTTGCATTTCCTCTTCAGAGAAGTTTCTTTTTAGCTCTTCTGCCCATTTTTTGACTGGATTATTTTCTTTGTTGTTGCTGAGTCTCATCAGCTCTTTGCAGATTTTTGTGATCAGTCCTTTATCATTAGTGTTGGGTGCAAAAATGTTCTCCCAGTTGGTGGGGTTTCTCTTTGTTTTTGTTATTGTCTCTTTTGCTGTGCAGAAGCTCTTTAATTTGATGTAGTCCCAGCTGTTTATCTTTCTCTTCACTATCACTGCTTTGGGTGATGTGTCTGTAAAGATGTCTTTGATGTGCAAATCACGTAGTGTTTTGCCTATATTTCCTTCTATGTATTTTATGGTTTCAGGTCTTATGTCTAGTTCTTTAATCCATTTTGAGTTGATTTTTGTGTATGGTGTGAGGTAGTGGTCAAGCTTCATTCTTTTGCATGTAGTGACCCAGTTTTCCCAGCACCATTTATTGAACAAACTTTCTTTGCTCCAATGCATAGTCTTTGCTCCTTTGTCAAAGATTAGTTGACCATAAATCTGTGGGTTTATTTCTGGATTTTCTATTCGATTCCATTGGTCTGTATGTCTGTTCTTGTTCCAATACCATGCAGTTTTGATGATTATGGCTTTGTAGTATAGTTTGAAGTCTGGGAGTTTGATGCCTCCATTTCCTTCTTTTTTTTTCAGTAGAGCTTTGGCTATTCGGGGTTTTTGGTGATTCCATATGAATTTCATCAATAATTGTTCTATTTCTTTGAAGAATGCCATTGAGATTTTGATTGGAATAGCATTGAATCTGTATATTGCTTTTGGTAGGATGGCCATTTTAATAATGTTTATTCTTCCAATCCATGAGCAGGGGATGTCTTTCCATTTCTTTGTGTCTTCTTCTATTTCTTTTAACAGTGTTTTATAGTTTTCTTTGTATAGGTCCTTTACCTCTTTTGTTAGATTTATTCCCAAATATTTGATTTTTTTTTGTTTCAATAATAAAAGGGGTGGTTTTTTTGATTTCTTCTTCTTCAGATTTATTGTTTGTGTATAGGAAGGCTACTGACTTTTGCGTGTTGATTTTGTATCCTGCCACTTTACTGAACTGACTGATGAGTTGAATTAGTTTTTCTGTGGAGATTTTGGGGTTCTCTATGTATATTATCATATCATCTGCAAATAGTGATAGTTTGACTTCTTCTTTTCCTATTTGGATTCCTTGGATGTCTTTCTCTTGTCTTATTGCTCTGGCTAGGACTTCCAGTATTATATTGAAAAGCAGTGGTGAGAGTGGACATCCTTGTCTTGTTCCAGATCTTAATGGAATTGCTTTCAGCTTTTCACCATTGAGAATGATACTGGCTGTTGGCTTGTCATAGATGGCCTTTATGATGTTGAGGTATGTTCCTTGTATCCCAAGAATTTCAAGGGCTTTTATCATGAATGGGTGTTGCACTTTGTCAAAAGCTTTCTCAGCATCTATTGATATTATCATATGGTTTTTATATTTCTTTTTGTTGATGTGTTGGATAACGTTGATTGATTTTCGGATGTTAAACCATCCTTGTGCCCCTGGAATGAATCCAACTTGGTCGTGGTGAATTATCTTATGGATACATTGTTGGATTCTGATAGCTAAAATTTTATTGAGGATTTTTGCATCAGTGTTCATTAGGGAGATTGGCCTATAGTTTTTCTTTTTTGTGTTGTCCTTATTCGGTTTTGGTATTAGTGTAATATTGGCTTCATAGAACGTGTTTGGTATTGTCCCTTCCTTCTCAATTTTTTGGAAGAGTTTGTGAAGGATAGGCACTAATTCGTCTCTGAATGTTTGGTAGAATTCATTTGTAAATCCATCAGGTCCTGGGCTTTTGTTTTTGGGGAGGTTTTTGATTACCATTTCAATTTCGCTGCTTGTAATTGGTCTGTTTAGGTGTTCTATTTCTTCTTTATCTAGCTTTGGGTGATTGTAGAGTTGTAGGAATTTGTCCATCTCCTCTAGATTGTTGAACTTGTTTCCATATAACTGTTCATAGTAGTTACTGATTATTCTTTTGATTTCTGCTGTGTCCGTTGTGATTTCTCCTCTTTCATTTATGATCCTGTGTATTTGTGCTTTCTCCCTTTTTTCCTTTGTGAGCCTGGCTAGGGGTTTGTCTATTTTATTTATTTTTTCAAAGAACCAGCTCTTGGTTTCATTGATCTTTTGGATTGTTTTTTTAGTTTCAATTTCATTTATTTCTGCTTTGGTTTTTATTATTTCTTTTCTTCTACTGGATTTGGGGTTTTTTTGTTGTTCTTTTTCTAGATCTTTGAGCTTCGAGATTAGGTTGTTTCTTTGAGTTCTTTCTTGTTTTTTGATGTGAGCTTCTATTGCTATATATTTTCCTCTTATTACTGCTTTTGCTGCATCCCATACATTTAGGATATTGGTGTCCTCCTTGTCATTCAATTCAAAGAATTTTTTAATTTCTTCTTTGATCTCCTCATTAGTCCAGTGGTCTTCCAGTAGTGTGGCTTTTAATCTCCATGAGGTAGGATAGTTCCTTGCCTTCTTTTTATGATTTATTTCTAGTTTGATGCCTTAGTGGTCAGAAAAGATGGTTGGTATGATTTCAATCTTGGTGTATCTGTTGATGTTTGTCTTGTGCCCCAGTATGTGATCGATCCTGGAGAATGATCCGTGTGCGCTTGAGAAAAATGTGTACTCCGTTTTTTTTGGGTTTAGTGTTCTATAGATGTCTGTTAAGCCCAAATGCTCTAGGTCCTTATTTAGAGCTTTAGTTTCTTTACTTATTTTTTGTCTTGTTGATCTATCCATTGTTGATAGTGGTGTGTTGAAGTCTCCCACTACGTATGTGTTTTCTCTGATGTCTGTTTTCAGAGAGGACAACAGTTGTCTGATATATTTTGGTGCTCTTTCGTTTGGTGAGTATATGTTAATGAGTGTTATTTCTTCTTGAAGTATTGTCCCCTTAATCATAATGTAGTGACCATTGGGGTCTCTTTTTATTTTTTTGAGTTTGAAGTCTGTTTTATCTGATATAAGTATAGCTGTTCCTGCTTTCTTTTTTGGCCCATTTGCTTGTAGGATTGTTTTCCATCCTTTGACTTTGAGCCTATTTTTATCTTTTGTAGCTAAATGTGTTTCCTGGAGACAGCAAAAGGTTGGGTTTTGTTTCTTAATCCAGGCTGCAACTCTGTGTCTTTTTATTGAAGAGTTTAGTCCATTTACATTTAGAGTTAATATTGATATGTTAGCATCTGTATTTGCCATTATGTTTGTCTTTCCTTTGATTTTATTTATTCTTTTAATAACTTTTTTTTTTTTTTTGGTCTTCTTTCGTTGTTATTCGTCCCTCTGAGGTTCTGGCTTTAGGATTCCTTGTAGTATTTTTTGGAGTGGCGGTTTATTTGTAATGAAATTCCGGAGTTTCTCTTTGTCTGGGAAGGTCCATATTCTTTCTTCATGGAGGAAAGAGAGCTTTGCGGGATAGAGTATTCTTGGTTGGCATCTGTTTTCTTGGAGTCTGTTGACTATGTCCCTCCACTCTCTCCTTGCCCGTAGTGTTTCTTCAGAGAAGTCTGATGTCAGCCTGATTGGTTTTCCTTTGAATGTTATCTGTTTCTTCCCTCTTGTCAGCTTCATTATTTTTTCCTTGTCCTGGATTCTTGGGAGCTTTACTATTATGTGTCTTGCTGTGTTTTTCCTTTCGCCGTGGAAGTTTGGTGTTCTTCTTGCTTCTTGTATATCAATTTTCAGCTCCTTCTTCGCATTTGGGAAGTTCTCTTCAATTATCTCCTGGAATATTTTCTCTGTTCCTACATCTCTCTCCTCTCCTTCTGGAATTCCTATAACTCTTATATTTCCTTTCCTCATGGAGTCAGATAGTTCTCGAAGTCTTTCTTCATTCTTTTTCCTTCGTACTTCTCTTTCCTTTTCTGTTTTGTTTCTTTTTATTTCTGTGTCTTCAAGAGAACTTATTCGTTCTTCCATTTCATCTATTCTGCTTTCCTTGCTTTTCCCGGAGTTCTTTAGTTCCTCCATTAATTCTTTGATCTCCTGCATTTCTTTTACTTCCCTCTTTAGGGACTCAATTTCATTCTTCTGACCATTGTTTTCCCTCTTTAGGGACTCAATTTCCTTCTTCTGATCTATCACTTTTTTAATCATGGCAATTTTAAATTCTCTTTCTGGAAGGCTCAGAAGTTCTTCCAAGTTGCTGTCGTTGCAATCTGGGGAGTGGTTTTCTTTTTGTGGTGTGCTTCTTTCCTGAGGAGTTGTTAGGTTGCGTGTGGTTCTTCTACTCCCTACTGTCTGTTTTCTAATTTGTCGTATGCGTTGGGACACTGTGATGCTCGGACTGACTGGCATCTTGGGTGAACTTCTCCGCTCCCCTCTGGCTCTTCCAGGAGCCATCTCTGCCTTCTGGGGAGCTTTCTGCTGGTTTTAGGCAGTTTTTACTGAAGAAATGTCCCTGTTCTCAAATGGCGAAGCGGGATGCAGTCCCTGCACCTCCGGTTTCAGGCACACTCTTCTGCGCCCCCAGTCTGCCCCGGACGTGGGTGCCTGCTCCCTCTGTGGGCTCAGACTGCTGGTCGGAAGGGGCCTGGCGTGGAATAACTTCCCGGCTGGCCACTGCAGAAGCCTTCTGCCCTTTTCAAGCAGTCTTAAGAAATTTCCTGTTCTATGGGGTGTTAGTGACTTTTTTTTCCTGGTCGCTAGGTGGCGCCAGAGATCTCTCCTATTGTCCTTGGGGGGCTGTTTTTCGCCCCCCCCACCCCGTGGGACAGGGAACAGAGCGGGAATGGTAGGGTACACCTCAACAGCTTTGGGGTGCTGTGTCTGCCTTGTGCCCCACCGTCGTGGAGAACCCACGCCCCGAATTTTCGTGCCCCAGGTCTCAGTTCAAAGCCCTCAGGTCCAGGACGCGGGCTGTAGCCCAGTTCAGTGGAGCGGGAATGGCGCCTTTTGCACCGCTCCCGTGCCTTGGTGCCTGGTTCCTGCTCACTCAGGGAGGGACCTTCACCTCAGTGAGGACCTCCGCGCGTCTCCCCGCAAGCCTAGTTCGCAGGCGCGGGTACCTGGGCAGCCGCAATTCCGGTCTGCACTTGCTTTTCAAGCTCCCCGAGCGCGCCGCTTTCCCGTGCAGGCGTACCGGCAGCCCGGGCTGTGTGCGCATCTCCCGGAGTCTTTGTTCTTCTCTAATTGCGCCCGGAGCCGTTCGCTCACCGCCGTGGCGGATCCTGCAGGGTTCCCTCAGCTCCCGTTCACGGGGTGTGGTGGCTGCAATAGTTCCTTTCCACTCCCAGTCCGCTTGCTGCGTCGTTTGTTCTTGTTGGTCGTTTTAGTTTGTTGTTTTCCTCCTCTCTGCCGGTCGGAGAGTGCCACCTCTGTGGGCGGGGGAGGGGAGCAGGGTTCTGCGCTTCCCTCCCTTCTAGTCCTCTTTTATGGCCACTTTCTTCTTCGGGCAGTTTGCTGGAGTCACCCGTTTATCTTCCGTGTCCCAGTTCTCACTGGGACCTGCCGCTTTTCCTCCCTATTAACTTTTTTTTAATGGGAGATCTTACTCGCAGCGTCTCCTCGCCGCCATGTTGCTCCGCCCCCCCACGCTCACCTTATGGCCGCTTCCCCTTACTCTCTGTTTCTTCTCCATCCCCTGTGACTCCACGCCAGATGCTATTGGTTGGCAGTATTCACAGCTGCTTGTTAACTGCATTGTTCAGGCTCCATTTAGGAGGGGGTCAGTCAAGCCTTCTGTTCCATGAGCATCCTGGGAACAAAATGGACATGTCCTGCTGATCCAGAATGAGCCGTGGTTAGGTTTTGCATGTGTGTGGCAGGGCTGTCACGGTCTCTGTGGCCTCAAGATGCCAGCAAGGGGATCAGATCTAATAAACTCTACATACTTTCATGTTTCCAGTAGTGACCATGCTTCTTATCTTATATTTTGTTATTCCAACAGAGATGATGGTCTGAAAAGCAAGCCTCCTTGTAAATGACATAGTTTTCCCACATTTTGTGACTATGTATGTAAATATTGGGCCCCAAAATGTCTTGATAAGACTGGAAGGGCTACAAGTAATATTGGGTAGATATCCTTGTGCCTCTTAGGATAGACATGTCAGGTCTCACATGCCACCTGGAAGGAGGACTCTGCAATGAGTTGACTTTATTGGTGTCCAGAGAAGACCTCTTGATGAGATTTTGGACCCTGCTCTTTGAGCTTCTAGGCCAGCCCAGTGTCTGTCTCTGACCTCAAGGCAGTGGGTTTAGTTTCCTCTGTGCTGCCTGTGCTGATACCCAGTCATGGGAAGATGGTGGCCTTGGAAGGTGACCAGTTGACCAGATCTCCCTTTGCTTGTGAGATGACTCCCTTCAAGTGAGACAGAACAACTCCAGGAAACTTGTCCAAAAGTGCAGCAGTGGGGAGAGAGGTTTGGGAATTAAGCTCTTGAACTTGGGAGATCTTTTTCTTTTCCTGATTGTTCTGGTGTCCTCTGATGACTTGGGACTGTTATCCCCATTGATTTTCCCTGCTTCTTGCAGGCATCGGGCTGGGCTGCCAACAGGCACCCTCCTTTGCTTCACTCTGCCAGTACCATGGCCTGTAATTTCTCCAATGATATTCTTGTTTTTTTTCAAGGCAAATGAAACTTCATGGACCATTTCCTTCTTCTTTCTTAGAAGCAAAAGCTGGCACAAGGGAGGGTGTGGGAAACAGAGAAAGTCACTTCTCAGCACCCTCACTGGAAAGTGCTGACCCAGCTTGGGACACTGGGACTCAGAGCCCAGCTCTGAGCAGATGGCTGCTGTGTGCACATTAATCACATAGCTGCCCTGCGTCAGGTCTGACATGCTTTCTAATGATCCAGTGCTTGTATTTAGTCTCTCTCTCTCTCTCTCTCTCTGTCTCTCTCTCTGTCTCTCTCTCTTTCTGTCTCTCTCTCTTTCTGTCTCTCTCTCTTTCTGTCTCTCTCTCTCTCTCTCTCTTTCTCTCAGTATAGGGATAGATGTTTTTCATGTCTAGCCCAGATGCTACTTTTTCTCCTCTTTGCACTTACGGAGTTGAAACACAACAGATGTTTCCAAAGGATTTAAAACTAAATTCCTCATTAGGGACCATGACAAATAAATCACACACCTAACTTGAGAATCTTCCTTTGCTCAGACTCTTCGCAGATTTTTTTCCAGGATAGAGAGTAAGAAGAATTCTGTATTGAGACTACTAGAGGGGAAGGGTATGACATGTGGGAACAAAGTGGGTGGGGGCCCAATGATACGTGGTGAAGGGATACAGGTGCCCTGGTGGTGGGTGTGCTGATGCACATCTGAGGAGGTGTGAACCTGTCCCCTGAATCACATACAGTGCTGTAAACCAATGTTACCTTGCTAATAAAAAAAAAGAGAGAAAAATTCTGCAATAAAATAACAATGAAAAGAATATAATAACAATCATGATATTTATGGACAGAGCTAGGGCTTTAGCTACTCTGAGTAGTAATCTATATGGTTTTTTATTTGACAGTCATGCCAAACTCAAGAGGGTATATACTATTGCCCCCATTTTACTAACAAAGAAAGTGAAACACAAACAGAATAAGGGCATTGGCTGAAAATGCAGCTGATCCACATTGGAAGAGGCTGGTTAGATCATGGACTCCTGGATTGTTGGAGCATGTGCACATACGTACGCGTGCGCGCGCGCACATACACACACACACACACACACACACACAAATCTTGAAATGAATTCCTTCAAAAAGTCAGTTTCCCAGTCTTTCCAACAAAGGCAATGCCAGTATAAGTAGCACCCACATTTTAGTGGACATTATTCCATCCCGTATTAGTTTTAAGAGTCCACAGAGGTGTCTCAGTTGCATTCACCAATGACTTTCTTATTCTCTGCTTCCCTTTAGATATCTGAAGCCACATGCCTCACTCTCGCTTTACAGCCAGGGAGCCAGTCCCAGTCACTCTGTACCCTTTAGACTGTGTTGTGCCAGTCTGTGGTTCATATAGAACGAGATGGCCCTTCTCCCCAGCAATCCTGTCTTCCATGCATCTCAGAGGTCCCTTATGCTGGCAGTTTTTTTTCTTAGAAACTTTTCTGTCTAGGGCTTGCTCTGGGGACAGATCTGATGCTCTTCTACCTTCCTTTCCTTGTCTCTGATTCATTGGTGAGTCAAAGTTAGAGTCATACTCCCTAACAGCAAATCATTCTGTTTTACCTCCCACATCAGCTCTTACACATGAAAACACTTGAAAAGGAGCAACTAACTGCCTGACAACAGAGAAGGTTAGGTGCTCCTAAATGAGTATTTGTTTGCTCCATTTAGTGCTTTGTTGTCAACAGAACCAAGAGCACCAAACTCTAGTTCAACTTGTGGACCACTTGAATTGGTTCTCCATGCCAGGGTCATGGAGATGACAATAAACCTTCTGATTGGTGAAGCTGATAGAACAAAACAGTCAGAACTGCTGTCTCCATTACCATTGCCTCTGGCCAAGGCTCTTCTTGCATGTGGTCCAATCTCTTACCCCTTTCAGCTCTTTGCACAGTCTCCATATCAATGAGATCTTTATTAAACATCCTATTTAAAATTGTGATCTCCCCAACCTGAGCCTAACTAGCCCATTTCGTTGCTTAGTTTTTCTCCTTAATATTATAAATATACACAACATAAAATACATTTAACATGAAATGTATCCTCTTAACCATTTCTTGGTACAGTTCAGTAGTGTTAAGTAGATTCATATTGTTGTACAACCAATCTCCACAACTTTTCATCTGGCAAAACTCAATCTATTAAACTAGAACTATTAAAGAACTCTCCTTCTCCTCAGCCTCTGGCAAACATCTTTCTACTTTCTGTCTCTATGAATTTACCTGTTCTAGGTACATCGTGTACCTGAAGTCATACTATATTTCGTTTTCTTGTGACTGGCTTATTTCATTCAGCATAATGGCCTCAAGATTCATCCATGTTGTAATAGATGTCAGAATTTCCTTCCTTTGTAAGGCTGAATAATATTGCATTTTGATACACCTCATTTTTTTAAACATTCATGCATCCATGGTCACTTGGGTTGCTTCTGCATTTTAGCTGTTGTGAATAATGCTGCTGTGAATATGTCTCTATTGGCATTTTCACTTTTTCATATTCATATTCTAAATTAAGCATTTGTTATTTGTCTGACATCTTCCATTAAAATACAAGGTCAAAAATTCCTGATTTAATATTTGCTATGTCCCAGCCCCTAGAACAGCATCTGGAAGAAGTAGGTACTCAAAAAGGATTTGTTGAATACAATAGAAGGCAGGAGAAGGTAACAAAGTAAAAAAAAAAAAATAACAAAAAAAAACCCCACCAAACTTTTGGAGAAACCAGTAAAACCAACGTGGTATTAAATAGCCTCTAAATATAAGATTTGAAATACTGCTATCTCTTATATTAAGGTCACCTGTAAAGCAAGATCTTTTTATTTTTTCAAAAGTCAGTTTCTCAACAGTGACATTAAAAGCTGAATACACAAGGCTGAATTGACTGCTGTCCTCACGAATAGGTTTGTTTCAGTTCTATTCCCATAGTGGCCGAAGTAAAAGGGTCCTTAACCATATTTTTTGGTACAGCAGTCCAGTTTTTCATTGCTACTCCCTGTATGATGTATTTTTGTTGGGGTAAAATTGGCTTACATCCAATGCTATATATACCCAGTTCAATGTTGCAATATTCCTCATGTCAAATTGCATATATGAAGTGAAACTCGAAAGAAAGAGAAAGGATAGGGGAAAATAAAAATCTCCACATTTGTATCCTGATTTTACATCTCCATTGAGTATAGACCTCTATATGACCCAGAATCTAAATAAAGAAAGTTTAAATAATATCAGTGTTTTCCTATAAAATTATTGATGAAACTGAAGCCCAGCAGGGATTAGAAGTCCCTTCCAAATCATCAATTATTAAATTCTCCTTAGAATAATCTGAGTGCAGGTGGATGCTGTCAAATCTTTAAAAGTCAGTTACTTACAGACCTTTTTACTCAAAGTGTGGTCTGGGTGCTACCATAGACTGTTGCAGTATCTAGGAGCTTGCAAGAACTGCAGAATCTCCATGCTGTTCCTTAAAGACTGAAGCAGCATCGGCATCTTAACAAGATCTCCAAGGGACACAAAGATGCGCCATCTTAGTCAGTTCAGGCTGCTGTAAGAGAATACTATAGCTGAGTTTGTAATCAACAGAGATTGCTATCTTGTTCTGAGGCCAGGGTGCCAGCACTGTTGAGCTCTGGTGAGCTCTGACTTCTCCTTATTTCCTCACATGGAGGCCTCTCCACTAGGAGGGCTCCATTCTCATAACTTAATCACTCCTCAAGGCCCCACCCCCAATACCATCACATTGGAATTGGAGTTTCAGCATATCAATTATGGGGGAATGGCACAAATGGTCAGTACATTCTCCATTCTAAAGTTTGAAAAGTGCTGGCTTAGGGTATTCACTCATCTAAGTAATATACCCTTCCTCAACTTTTGGGCATATTTACCCTTCATGTAATTTCACAGACAACATTTGTCTTACTTTATGCAAGAAATTTCTGAGTCTCGGTGTTTAGGTATCATTACAGTAGTTATTTTGCAATTTTTCTGGAAAGCCAGTTTAAATAGCCTGATAATTTTCAGACTGTGGAAGTCACTTGAAATTATAGTATCAGAGGCTATACAATTTAAGGTTCAGTGATCAATTATGGAAAAGAACTTAAAATATTGCAGAAGTAAAAAGTGCTCTGGGTTTTTGATATCTTTGCTCCTTTTTTCCCTTCAGAATACTTAAGTCCCTGTTGGGCATTGTATATCTAGAGAAAGTAAAGTGCTTTAAGTGATTTTATGTCACCTGATTTGCCTAGACCCTTCTCCCCCATCTAAATTCTAGCAGTACTTATTTCCAAATTATTACTTCTCTCCGTGAGTACAACTTGCAGTCCAACCATCTGTTAGCGATATTATTTCAGATTATCCTTACTTTCCCCTTCTATCTGACTTGTTAGATGAGCTTGGGCATGTGCTTGTGCATGCATGTGCTTGCATACACCAATGCCATCAACAGAATTCTCCCTATTGAGCTTGGATGAAAGTCTCATCAGCTGGATTTCTTTAGCATCATTATTTTATTCTTCATTGTTGGAGCTATTTCTGTACTATGATATGTCCATAGGAACTAATTGGGGAATAAATAGCTTGGGGTTAGTTATTTAAGAAATGTTTCATAGGAGGCTACTTGTCCAGAGAATATTACTGCCTCTGTTTTTAAGAAAAAAAAAATTGTCTTCAGGCACACTCTTCCTTCTTTAGGCAATATTATGAGGACAGGAGTCCCTGTGAATTGGAACTTGCAGGATGAAGACCAGAATGGCTTGACTTCTTCATGGGATGGACAGGGAAACTGAGGTTTAGAAGATTTAATTCAGCAGAAGATTTAATTGATCCAGGCACAGTTACATGGTATGTGGGAGTCAGCCAAAAGGACTTGGCGGTATTGCCTCACTGTATTAAATAAGACAGAGTTCTGACCACCAGTCCTGCTGCTGGATGCACTTTGTGTACATTTTAAAAAACAAGCAGGTATGCAACCAGTGTTTTCCACTTAACTCATCACAAGCTCCCACCAAGGCTGCGGGAAGTACCCACACACTGAAAACACGGGGACAGGTTGAATAAGCAAGTAGCACTGGAGGTTTCTATTCTGGTAATTTAACAATATACTGAAATTGACCCCCAAATGGCCCTCGATATATTGGCAACCTCTCCCAGGAAGCCTCTGGAGCACTTGAGCCAGTTTCCTTTTTCGGTTGCCTTGAAGTCAAGGCATAGAAAAACCAGGCAGGATGCCTCAATTTGGGCCAAATGACCTGTGTAATAGCAGTAGTTACAATTGATTCCAGAGGACACACACTCTTTGCTTCTTTCATTTCTACGTTTATGAGGCAAATAGAAAGAAGAATGGATATTTGGGGTAGAGAGTGAAAAAATCACCAATTGCTTCTTTGGATAGACACTAGCATAGATGTATGAGCCCTGAAGCCAGGGCAGATGAAAGCACATCAGACATGTAATAGAACCAAGATCAGATGTGGAGATTCTAATATCATCAAAGGATGTACTGCTGGGTGTTCTTCGCATTAATAACAGGTGATTAGAGGGACTTACCCTGTTGTGAATCGCTCCCACACATACGGATTCACAAACCTTTCCCAGTAAAATGATGGGAGGGGCTGAATCATAAAATAATGGTAGTAAACTGCAGCTTCAGGACAGCTTTTCACTGTTGCTTGAGAAGCTGGGCTTCAAGGCGTGAGAAAAAAGGAGCCAGAGAGCTGGCAGTGCTTTCATTTTGTTTTTATTTAAATGGCATATTTTATCCTTTAGAATCGGTTGTAATTCAGGTTTTTTGTGTTCAGATTTTCTCTGAAAAAAGAAGCGATTGTTGATGACAAATGCTATCAGGTAAATGGCCGATCAGAATCCTAGTTCAGAAATTTGGACTAATTGTCAAATACTGGCTGGAGGTGGTTTCCTGTCTGTACGGGCAAGCAGTGAGCCCTAATGTGACCTGTGTGCATTGTGTTCCGCTGCCTCAGTGGCTCCAGGTCTGGTGGTGGCTGGATGGGAGACCCTGGGACACACGTGTGTGGTGTGGACCTGGGCTTGGCCATGGGATGCTCCAGGCTGGAGGAGGGTTCACCTCCATGGGAGGACCTGAGAGTGCGACACGCCTCAGATCAGTGCCTTGAAAATAAGGATAGCACGAGTCCCATGTTCTGTGAGAGAACTGACTCAAGAATTCTTTTTTTTTTAATAATAAATTTTATTTTTATATTCCCCATACAATTGCAACCCCCCCATTGTGACCCCAATCCCTCCCCTCCCGCCCCCCACCCCCCAAAAATTGTCTCTGGTTCATAGTTTTTTGTTGATTTTGATTTTCACTTTCTTATAGTTATTCATTTTCCTGGTCCCTTATTTAAGTTTTCTAGATTCCTGCTATGAGTGAGACCATCCGGTATTTTTCTTTTTCTTTCTGGCTTATTTCGCTGAGCATGATCCCTTCCAGCGCCATCCATGTTGCTGCAAATTGCATGAGTTTATCTTTTTTGAATGCTGAGTAATATTCCATGGTGTATATGTACCACATCTTCTTGATCCAGTCATCTATTTTTGGGCATTTGGGTGGTTTCCAAAGCTTAGCTATTGTAAACAGTGCTGCTATAAACATAGGGGTGCAGGTGCTCTTTGGAATTGATGTTTCTGTGTCCTTTGGGTAAATACCTAGGAGTGGAATTGCTGGATCATATGGAAGCTCTATGTTTAGTAGGTCCAGAAATCTCCACACAGCTCTCCATAGTGGTTGGACCAGTTTGCACTCCCACCAACAGTGCAGGAGAGTTCCTTTTTCTCCACACCCTCGCCAACATTTGTTGTTGCTAGTTTTTTTAATATGTACCATTCTCACTGGTGTAAGATGGGAGAACATTTTTGCACACAACACTAATGATAAAGGACTGATCACAAAAATCTGCAAAGAGCTGATGAGACTCAACAACAACAAAGAAAATAATCCAGTCAAAAAATGGGCAGAAGAGCTAAAAAGAAACTTCTCTGAAGAGGAAATGCAAATGGCCAACAGGCATATGAGAAAATGTTCAACATCACTTGTAATCAGGGAAATGCAAATCAAAACTATCAAGAATTCTTTTTTAAGGTTAGTTGTGGGTAACTTAATTATGAGGATGGGATTTGTCTCATTTACCATTTATCAGATGTCCCCTCCCCCTGTTTGAATGACAGACCACTCTTCTACTGTACTGGCTTGATGACTGCCCCAAGTTTTTAAGCTCAGACCTTTAAAAAGAAATAACTCCACATGTTTGTACTAAATGTTTATAATAAAACATTTAAAAATATGATTTGTGTTTTTAATTGTATGAAAAGCCAGATGAGCCATTTATTGGCTTTTACAAATATATATATGTATTTCCGCTCACACATCAGAAATAGTTATTTGCTAATGATATATGAGGGGAAACTTCAAAAGACTTCAATTTGTCTAAAAACTTTGTAACTCAGAATTTTGAAAGCATGTCAAAGTACCCACCGAAACATTTCCTTTCACTGCTTCTTTCCGTTAGGACTGGCTGTTGGGCTTTCCCACTTGAACCTGCTATTTGCCATGTACTATGTTGACCCTCCCCCACTCCCACTACCAGTGCCCAAATACAATACTGATGGTTTCTCTGTTTGCAGATTTTTCACCCAAGTAAGAGACGGGACTGTAATTTGTTTTTTTTTTTTTTTTTTTTTTTTTTTAACCTCTTCCGACTAGCTCTGGAAGGTTCATTTGGTCATTCGTCACAAGTCAGCAAATTGTGGCTCTTCCTTAAGCTCAGTTTTATCTTCAGGTGAAATTCTGAGATTCAGGCCCATCAAATTATTTAAAAATTTCAAGTGGTATGTAGAAATACCCCTTTTCACACCAGACACCAGCTTCGTTCTCCTTATTTGTCAAACAACCTCTAAACCTTTAATGACTCTGGATGATACAGGTTATTTCATTTGAGTAGGTCTGTTCGATAGTAAATTTCAAATACCAGGCTAGAGGATGGTAGCTTTGACTTCCTAATCAGAGCACCTTTAAATCAGGATAGAATTATCAGCTTTAGCAAATAAAAAACACTAGATACTCAAATAAATTTGAATTTCACAAAAATAGTCAATGACTTTTTTGTAATGTATATATACCATGCAGTATTTGGGATATACTTATAATGAAATTGTTTTTTGGTCTGAAATTCAAATTTAAGTAGGCATCTGGTATGTTATCTGGCAACCATACATTATAACAAAGGAGTGGGGTCATTTTACACAGCTACTGGTGTCAGAGTATTGCCAAGCACTAAAGTTCCTATGCCAGGAGGTGAAAATCTAATCTATTGTTTGTAGGTCAGAGTCTAAGAGATTAGGCTCTGCAACAAATAGAAAATGAAGATGAAAATCAGGTGCCCAAATTTGACAGCTTTCTGTATGAGGATGTTCTCTATTACCCATGGCTGCCTTTTTTGCCTTTATTCTCCTTACACTGCCCATATAGATGGTGTGGCTTGCTATCTAGGGATGCTATAGAAAGTTGAGCATTAATGAAGAAAATGTGGCTATCTGTCCTGGGTCAGGACATTCGGGCACTTAATAATAACCTGCTTTTCTCCTGGTTAGTATTACGGTGGTGTCACAGGTATGTTATATCCATTAAGGAACTAGACCTGGACCCACAAGCTGCCTCCTGGAGTCCTGACTCCTTCATGATGCTGGGGAAGGGAGAGATACTGGGTGGAAGTCAGGACACCAGGGGCACCTGGGAGCTTGGCTTCAGTTTGCTTGTTCTTGAATGTTAGAGTGATAATAATCTTTGTCTTTCCATTATAAAAGGCTGGATATAGTAACCAGACAGGTTAATGGATGTGCAAGTGTCCTGAAATGGACAGAAAGAAGATCAGATAAATTGGAGATACACATGCTGTTTTCCTTCGTTCGTCTCTGCTGCTTCCTTCTTATTGGTGGGATGTTCCCATATCCTAGTTTATCTGGAAAGTCCATGTTTACACCTATTGTCTCAGCCAATTATTAAGGGTACTCTCAAACATGGCAGGTGCATTGAGATGTCATTTGAGTTGTGGCAAACATGTTTGTGGATACCATCTAGGATATATGGGCGTCGGAAAACGCTTGACAGAGTTTACTTGAAAAACATAGAAAACATTTGTGATGACTTTTCCCACAACCCAATATTTGACAACAGAAATGGGTATTTGAAATTAGGACTTGGTGATTTTGATTTGCCAGGGCAGTTGCAGAGACAATTGCAAAGCTGTCACGGTGAGAGCCTGTCCTTCAGTCCCCAGACCAAAGCTCTGCTGCTACACCTAGTCCCGTGTTAACCTAGAAAACTGATAATAACCTTCTAGGTGGAAAATGAGATAAGAACCTTTTCTTTCTTTTCCATAATCCCATAGGATAGGATTTCTCAACCTCAGCACCCCTGACATTCGGGGTAGGACAATTCACTGGAGAATACTGAGCAGCATCCCTAGTTTCCACCCACTGCATGCCCACCATCCCTGGGCAGAATGCCTGCAGATGTTGCTAAATATCTCCTGGGGGCAAAATCACTCCCATTTAAGAACTACTATTCTTAGAGAAAGAGATCAAAGTTTCTAGAGAAAAGCTATGTTTCATCCAGTTTTAGTGATCATAATTGGACTTGAGGGACAATGCTAAAGTTTAGTTACAGTTCCAAACTTTGACATGAATGCAATCACCATTAATTTTAAAAGCACCTGGGTGCTTGGCTTCAGTTTGCTTGCCCTCTGATGAAAGTAATAATAATGTTCTGTTTACTCAGAGCATTTGTGCTTTAGGCCAAGGTTGGATGGGAAAGCCTTGGGAGGAAGGAGAGGATCTCAAGGGAGGCTTGCCCCACAAGTGTATACTGATCACAGAATTTGTAGAGTTGGGTAGATGTTTGTGAATGGGTCTGCTCTGCTGTCTGGTAGCCTAACAGGTCTCTGGCAGTGACATCTGGTATCAAAATGCTAAAGGGATTTCAGCTGGTTCTTTCTGAAGGCAAGGGAGAGTTAATTAATATTAAATACAAAATCTGAATATTTGCTCATTCTTTTAAAGAGTACAGGTTTAAAACCTGGGATCTTTATCAACCAATAGCTTGTATATTCTGCAGATGCTTTGCAGCTCTCTGTAAGATCAGTGACCTCCATTTTTAAGTGATTTTTTTTTTTTAATAACCCAAATTTTCTCTTGGAGGCCTGCTTTAGGGAAGTGTGGATATCATGAGCCTGTCTGTGCAATGCTCTTAAATTATGCCCTGGAGACTCAGGAGCAGAGGGGAGGGTACCACTGTTTATCATTTTATGCCCAGTAATTATGGAGCAGGGCAAACAATGAGCTTCAGTATCATCCTATTCTTGTTTGATCCTTCAAGTATAGATTAGGTGAAGGTATAGAAGCAAGGAAATGTGAGTTCTCTTAAGAACTTGATTATTGATAGACAAAGAATCTGGCCATGAATTCCATAGTGGGGGCCAGGGTTTCCATACCAACAAGCAATGCTTGACACCAGCTAGGTGTTCTGCAGTTCAGCTCAACTCTGACATCATTTACTTGGGAGGATATTGGGTCCCTTAGAGTCAGTGTTCAGTCCTACAAGACCACTCCTTTGCCCCCATTTCAGAAGCCAGTTGCAAGCCGAGGTTGTCACCTATGCTTCTGATTGATTGGAGGTTTCCATAACCCCTTCCTTGGATTTGATGAATTTGCAAGAACCACTCACAGAACTCAGAGAAACATTTTACTTACTAAATCACCAGTTTATAATATAAAGGGATTTATCTCATGAACACAGGGAAGAGGGTAGAGATGCACAGTGTTAACTATGGGGAAAGGGTATGGAGCTACCAAGCTCTCTGGGAGTATCACTTTCCCTGAGTTTCCATGTGTTTGCCAACCCAGAAGATACCTGAACCCTGTCTGTTTGGTTTTTATAGTGGCTTCATTATGTATGCATGGTTGATTAAATCGCAGCCAGTGGTGATTGCACTCAGTCTTCTCTCCTCCCTGGAGTTCAGATAGGTGGGACTGAAAGTTCCAACCCTCTATTCCTATAACTGGATCTCCTGACACCATCCTTAGAGGTGGACACCATCCTTAGAGGTGGTACAAATGCTTTCTCATTAACGTAACAAGAGACATCTTTGCAGTTCTCATTACTTTGGAATTTCCAAGGGTTTTTAAACCTCTGTGCCAGAAATGGGGACAAAACCAAATATACCTTTATTATAAATCACAGTTTCACAATAGGCAATTAGTAATAATTAATAGTGCATTATCCAAAACAATGAGAACAATAATAAATCATAGTTTTTCAGAGGGGAATTACTTTGGGATAAAACTAGAACCATGGGACATTAGTGAGACATAGATGCTTTAGCACTTGAGAGTGTTTTCAAACTCAAGAAGTATATCCTGGTATTACAGAGCTTGAGAATGGAAAACCCATTGTCTTGTTCAGTTGAACTGAACACTTGGTTATTGGTTCTGAAGAATCAAAGGTAGGAAATACTAACAGCTTCTTTTTTTCTTTTTAGCTGTAGTTAGCATCCTCAATACTTGTGTGTGTGTGTATGTAGGAGAGAGGATATTTGGCTGCAGTGACAAATGGAATCACAATCCCAAGGAGCAGGTAAGGAGGATTTAGATATTTACTCCAGGATTCTACACTGTCCCAATTGCTACATTGCTGTGGAGAGGATTCTGGAATGTGAAACAAATACCACGAGGCCCTCAAGCCAAACTCTTCCAACTGAACAAATGAGCTAATTCTGCGATATCAGCCAGTAGATGTCTCTCTCTGTTATATCCCTTCTGATCATTACCTTGCCCATCAGACAGTTCTGCTACATTACTCGACTGTATTGCCGAGAAAATCGACAATATTAAAACGACTCCATTGCTTTTATGAACTGACTTTAGGAGACTAGAGTCCATTTCCATTACTGCGATGTGTTGTGTGCCTAACCAAATGCTTTTAGAAGCAGATAATTAGGCATTGCAGGCTGTGATTGTTTAAAGAAGATGTACAATCAGGTTTCAGACTTCAGACTTGGTGCTATGAAATATCTTGTTGCGTGAAGGTTATGCTTACTTTCAAAAGTGACCCCCCCCCCTACCCCGGGTTATGTTTGCAGTAGTTGGGACTTTGGCAGTGTTTCCTGTCTGGAGCACATGCTACAGAAGAGGCAGTGGCAGTTCAGGCATCCTTGAGGGGCAACCTGTGAGGAGTTCTGAATAATTCTAGTCTCACACATCACACACACCTCTTACCACAGGAAAAAAAAAATAACACCTTCACTTTGGCATGTCTAAAAAATCAGGGTGTTGCTTTTGAAACTTTAACCTTCTTGTTCTTAAAATGCCAGTGCCAACATACATAGTTTGTATGTGCTGATACAAAGCATATTTGAAATCTGAAAGCATTTAAGAGTTAAATAATATAAGATCCAGTATCTGGAATAAATTACTAAAAATGCTGGTGTAAAGGGAACACATTTACTCTACCTTTTAAGACCCCAAAGAGAGCCCTAAAGAGAAAATATTCTTTTCAGATGAATTATATAGATGGCCCAATGATGATAAAGGGGAAATATATAAGGAGACCTTTTCCAGACCTTCCCAGGTGGTCAGAAGTAAAGGCAAGATGATTATTGACTCAGTTGACACGACACCTGAGTGAGATCAAGGACAGTGTTCACTGAGACCCCATCAGTACTTCCAGAAGGTTCTAACTCTGGGATGGCCTTCTGAAGAAGTGACTATCTGCTATAAGTGTATTTCAGGAGGAATATTGGTGCTGGCAGTTTTCAGGGGCTAATTTCTAGATTTAGATTAGCCAGCAATCAACTAGAACCTTAATATTACAAGTATTGACTGTGCACAGGTAGCCTCAGCTATACTTGCTGCTTTTTAGAAATGCAGACCCCCAGGCTTCAACCCAGAACTTCTGAATCAGAATCTACATTTTAACAAGATCCTCAGGTGATTTCTTGCACATTAAAGTTTGCAGCCTTTTGGGTTCTACCACAAGTACTTTAAGAAGTTGTGGCATTTCATCATTCTTTCATTCGTCTATGTTATTAATGAGTATTTGTTGAATGACCACTTTTTGCAAGGCATGGGGCTAAGCCCTGGGAAGATAGTGCTGAGTATGAAAGAAAGAATTGCTGTCATCATCATATCTGTTTTTGTATTTGTTTGACAAATAGACACATACTGGTTATATACCATCACTATTTTTGTGGTGCTTCATATATATTTACCCATTTAATTCACCAATGATTTCCTGCGGTCCATGCTATTATTATTATTGTTGTTTTTACTTTTATTATTATTTTTTACTTTAAAGATAAGCAAATTGAGGCACAGAAAGGTTAAGTAACTTTTCCAAGACCACACAGCTTAATTGTGGCAGGGACAGAATTTGAATCCAGAGTCTGACTTCAGAGCCCAGACAGACTCTTAACTTCTATTAAGCTATCCAAGGTTCCTGAATCAGATCACCCCAAGATTCTAAGAACTGGTCTCTTTGAGACATCCTGTTCTGGCATGCAGAATATTTTAAGAGCAATGAGATCTCTTGAAGCTGAGGAGAAGCTTCTGTCCTTGCCTAACTTCTTTACACCTTTTCCTAATCTAAGAAGAAATCACGACATTATAAGCTTCTGGTACTTTTCCTAATCAAGGGAGCAATCAGTACTCCACATTTTATTATGTAGAAGAATGTAGTTTGGGGGGAGGGACTTATCCATTTGTAGATTTATCTCTAAAACATGTCCTCTCCATTAACCAAAACAAAGAGACACCCTACTGATTGCACTTCATACAACTAGTAAGGGACGGATCACAAAGATCTACAAAGAGCTCACATGACTCAACAAAAACAAAGCAAACAATCTAGTCAAAAAACGGGCAGAAGAGCTAAAAAGACACTTCTCCTAAGAGGAAATGCAAATGGCCAACATGTACATGGAAAAATGCTCAACATCACCTATTTTCAAGGAAATGCAAATCAAAACCACAATGAGATGCCACCTTACACCATTGAGAATGGCATATACTAAAAAAAAAACAACAGGCAACAATAAATTTTAGTAAGGATGTGGACAAAAAAGAACTCTTCCTCTCACTGTTGGTGGGAATGCCAACTGGTCCAACCACTATGGAAAGCTGTGTGCGGTTCCTCAAGCTACTAAAATTGGAGCTACCATATGACCCAGGAAGTCCACTCCTAGGAATCTAACCAAAGAACACAAAAACATTAATTCAAAAAGATATCTGAACCCCTGTGTTTATTGCAGCACTATTTACAATAGGTAAGATATGGAAACAACCCAAATGCCCAAAAATAGATGACTGGATCAAGAAAAAAAAAATATATATATATAGATAGATAGATAGATAGATAGATAGATATATGTGTGTGTATGTGTATATATGTGTATATATGTATCTATATATCTATATGTGTGTATGTGCATATATATGCATACACTCATGTACATATATATACTCATATACACATATACTCATATATGTATATGAGTATGAAAGACAATTTCTGCCATCATATTTATTTTACATATATACACATGAATATATGTGTGTGTATATATATACGTATACACACAATGGAATATTATTCAGCAATCAAAAAAGATAAACTCATGCCATTTGCAGCAACATAGATGGAGCCAGAAGGGATTATGCTCAGTGAAATAAGCCAGAAGGAAAAAGAAAAATATTGGATGGTTTCACTTATAGGAGGAATATAGGGAAACCAAATAAGGGATCAGGAAAAAAAACCAATAATAATAAATAAATAAACAAAATTAGCAGGCAACTATAAATCAGAGATATTCTGAAGGGAAGGGGAAGCAGAGGGATCAAAACAGGGGTGGGAAGAGCACAAGGGAATATGGGGATGGTTCATGGGTGAATTGGTGGTGGAAATTTTACGGGGACTACACCTGAGAGGAGAAAGCATACATTGTACAAAAATGAACAATGATGAACAATATGTATATATATAATATATAAATATTAAAAGAAAAACAAACCAACCCCCTCTCCATGTTCTTTTTCTCTGAGATTCTCATCTTTACTCTCAGAGATTAAGAAAGAAATTATTTTCCCTCCTGTCACATGTAAGGTTGAAGTTGTCTCCACCCTTCTCCCAGGTGCCTTGGGCCCATCAACACTGAATTTCTACCTCTTTCTCCCTCACCAATGATGGGACCTATATAATTATTGTAGCTTCCTGAGCACATTATTAAATCAATTGTTTTTCCTTTGCTAACCTGTGTGATGCTGTTTTGATTACTTGTCCATCCAGCCAGAGAAGACTCTAGGAGGGTTTGGGATTTTTTCTGTCAACTTGACACTACCCAGTACATTGATTCTTTGTAACCTATGGTTTTGCTTTTTAAGGAAATAAATTGAATGCTGTGAACATTAAAAAGAGGGAGTAAACTTAGCTATGGGGGTCAGGAGAGATGTCTGGGAGGGGAGGATATTTAGACTGGGACCCACAGGAGGAGCAGGACCAGCCATGGGTCAGGGGAGCAAATTCTAAGCAGAATAGCAAAGGGCTAAAAGTAGAGAGGATGTCGTCTATTCTGAGAATGGCCAGAGGCTGTCATGGCGGGGACATTTAGCTTAGCAGTGAGGCTGAGGAGGTCTATTTTAGTCTGTCTGTGTGGTTCAGGTGAGAGATCACAGTGGCAATGGGCATGGAGAGGAGAGCGCAGGTTGGAAAAGTAGCGGAATATGTATGCCAGTTTGGTGTAATTATTATTATTATTATTTTTTTTTTAAGATTTATTTATTTATTTACACAAGCACTGGGTACAGTCAGAAGCACGGGAGGGTGAGAGAATTCACCAGAGCCAGAGCGGGGAGCAGAGCAGGCAGAAAGACCGAAGTACACTGCTAACGGGAGCAGCGGGTGGCAGGAGAGGTCTGCGCGCCATGTGGGACCCTCCTCCCATGGCCGTGGCTGGGGAGCAGCTGGGGATCGAATCAGCGCTGCAGAGGCTGTGGGCAGCTTCACAACCCAGTGCTCAACCACTGCACCACCGGGGAGGCCCTATTATTATTATTTTTAAAGATGTATTTATTTATGCATACAAGAGCTGGGGTACAGGCCAGAGATGCAGGGGGTGAGAGGATTCACCAGAAAGAGTGGAGAATAGAACAGGCAGACTGACTGAAATTCACTGCTGAGGGGAACAGCAGGTGAGTCAGGAGAGGTCTGCTTCATCATGTGGGTTGCTCCCTGGCCGGCGGGGATCAAACTCATGCTGCAGAGGCTGTGGACTGCTTCATAGTGCTGTGCTTAACTCCTTGTACCACCAGGGAGGCCCTGGTGTAATTATTATTTTGAGCTGATTATTTCTGAGAAACTGTCAGATTGTGTAGAGGACGTTGACTTGTAAGGAGGGGGTGGGAAAATTTCCTCCTACTTCTCTGGGTTCTTCTTAGACTTATCCAGAAATCAAATTAACATCAACTGATTTGCAGGAGAAAAGAACAAATTTAATGACATTTGTATGGAGAATCTACACAGATGTAGATTCTAAAGCCAGTGGGGCAAAATGAGGACATATATCCTGAGCTAAGAAATGTGATAGGGACCTGGCGCTTCGAGGAGAAATAGAGACTGACATGATGTAGAAAGAGTGATTCCTGTATCAAAGCCCAGATGCTCTCTTATGTGCTTGCCCTATCAAGTAGAGAGGTTTCTACAATGGAAGGGTTATTTCTGATAAAAATCCTAATTCTGAGTAATATCCCAAATTTTTACTCTTCTAGGTAGTTAAGGGAGTGATAAAATTTTCTCATGAGGGCAAGGGCCTTGATTGACCTCAGCTAAAAATACTGCACATGCCAAAAAGACACATGTCTTAGGTAGGCCTGTACTTCAGAGGCTTCGTTTTGATTCTTTCTACTCTGCAGATCACTCTGGTTTTAAGTTTTCCAAAGGGCTTCTAAATGAAGCCACCAACCCCACAGCCTGTGGGTTTATTTTGTTCCCTCACAGCACTCTATTCAGAGTCTCTGACACATGCATATTGACTGCATCCCTCCCTATTTGCCTGCCCTTTCTTCCTCAGAACTCCAGGGGAAGGAGAGGTTTTTTCCTTCTCATCTCCTTTTCCTCCAAGTGACCTCTGTTTTCTCTGCTTCAATGAAACTAAAATGGAAAAGGGATATGAGACATAAAGAAACATATGTTGGAAAGTATATTGTATACATATTTGGAGTGTGTGAAAGCTGATGAGAGGCCTGAGGTAGTGTAAAATAAAGCCAAGAAAAGTCTCAAGATATTGTTGCTGACAAAGTGCATTTATTCAGGACTAAGAAAATTGGTCCCTGGAGGAAGAATACTATCTCTTTGTTCTCTTGTTGCCATATTGTCTTCATTGGCTATTAAAAGTCTTACTTCTCCAGTAACATAGGGCAGAATGTCAAAGAAAATGAAATTGAGTCAATTGATTGAGTATTCATGGAGCTTACTGTGTGTTCTGCACTCTGCTTAGTGCCTTGGAGAGAAAAGTGATAAAAGGCACATGTCCTCTCCACAAATAGCCTGCAAACTTCTTGGGAAGATATGGCCCATACTTCTGAAGCTGCTGAGTAATGAAACCAGGAGGGGTGGGGTTGTTGGGACAAGTGTACAGTCTAGGCCTTGAACACTTAAAGAAGTAAGTGTGGGAGACTACTCTGGACTTGGAGATCTCTAGAAATGATGATTCATATGCTCAATATTGAGGACGGATGTATTGCAGCAGGCAGAGAGGTGTGGTAGGGAATGGTGTATAAAGGAGGAAGGTAAGGGGCACAGTAGGAATCAAGAGTTTCAAGTATGATTAAATAGAACTTTACTGTCCAATATGGTAGCCACCAGCCTCTTGTGGTTACTGAGCACTTCAAATGGGGCTAGTCTGAATTGAGACATACTGTAGCTATAAATACATACCAGGTTTTGAAGTCAATTAAAAAAAGTAAAATGTTGCATTAATCATTTTATAATAGTGATCATATGCTAAAATGATATTTTGGATATGATCATTAATTATTAAATTATTGTTAATAGTAATTTCCTGTTTTTTTAATTTTTCCTTAATGTGGCTACTAGGAAATTTAAAGTTATATTAAATATAACTTGGTGCATTATATTTTTATTGAACAGCACAGGAAAAGAGAAGGATGTCAGGGAAGAGATTATCTAATTGAAAAAATGGGTCTGTAGAGCCCAGTAGATGGTTAGTATTCTTCAAGGAGAAGAATCTTTTTTTTTATGTCAAAAACTCTTTGACAGGGAAGTAATTGCTCATTCGGTACTAAAAGGAACCCAAAATTCAGTGATATTCTAAATGAACCCATGTTGCAATTTCCTATTTGTAAAATATAAGACTGATATGGGTAAGACCACCTTAGTGTATAAGAATCTATGGCCCCTAGCACGAACTCTGAGGGCTCCTGGAGGTCTGTAATTATAACTTTGCGGTTACCCCTGGTGGCAATGATGGTGCAGTTGGAAAGAAAGTTGCCTGCATTGAATACCAGGCATAGGATTTGGAACTTTATTTTTCTAGACAGTAAGAAATCTTCAATATCCTACTCTTCCACCCCTTCCTCTGCTTGTCCAGCTGGTGTGACTTTCTAAGGAGCCCTTGTCTTGTTGCTGACTTTCACTGTTCCTGCAGCTTTCATGTTGCTGCAAATGCCCTTGATCTCCGAAGGTATAAATTGAAGGAAATTCTGAAAGACAGGCTTGCACCTTTCTGGGTGTCCTTAACCCTCTTTAGAATCACTGTCTAATATCTGGCCAAGTCTGCCAGTTGAGGACCTTCTGCAGGCTTGCCTGACAGCAGCGGAACTGCTCTTATCTTGTAGCCAGACACCCTGCTGCCCTCTTGTCTTCTAAGTCTCTAAGCATCTTGAAATCCTTTCCCCAAATTCTGTTAAATGCCTGACTTCCATTTTCAATGCTCAGCCCTGACCTAAAAGATTTTCAGCATCCAGTGTACCTGTCAGATAAAAGATAACTGTGACCCCTTGTCTAAAACCTGCTGCTCTTGAGACTGTTATCTGGGAAGCAGGTCTGCATGGGTCAGTTCTCATGGTAGCTAAAGACATGCTACTCCAGGATGTCAGCTCAGGTTGGTGATAATTATAGTCAATAAGGCCCATACCAGAGGGTTAAAGGAGATGATATAAACTTGAGTAACCTTGCTACTGTTTGGGACACCGAGATTTATTTTCTGGATTCCTCAAGCCTTTCTCTTGAGACTTTGTCGTGTAAGTCTTGCTGACAGATTTATCCTGTCCTCCTGTCATCGATGGCTGTTTTCTCACTAAGCAGGTGGAAGGCAAAAGCTGGGGAAGGTAACTGCCAGCTGAGAGGTCATTTGTGAAGTGGGGCCATGAAGCGGACATAAATTACATATCTTCTGCAAGTCCTTAGCTATTGCCTACTGCTTTGTCCTAGAGTTTTCTTTGTGACTGTATTTGCCATTGGCATTAACATCATTGAATGCAGTGGGAATTAGAGATTTAGGCCTTACCCTTATGGCATGCGTGGGCTGTCATGATTCTTCTCACAGAGGAGTAGTGAGTATGAAGGGATCTGCTATACCTACTAAAACAGGCAGGCAAAAATTCCTTGATATCAGACTTCCAGATAGCATTTCCAGGAAAACTTAAAAATTGGTATGTATGCTCGCTGCCCCCCACCATCCCACTCCACCCTGGCTCCAACACTATCACCCATAACCAGAGGATTGATTCCTGTATGATTTTGCTTAACCCTAGTTGCAGAGGTTTGTGGAGGAGGGAGTGAAGGATTAAAAGAAAGAAGGAAAGAAATGATAGAAAAATCGTAAAACATTGATCCTAGAGAAACTTTAAAGATCTCAGGTCCACTGTGTTTTTCTAGTCTTTCTTTTGTCATAGAATCCTTTGTTCAAACAAAACTGTCACAGCATTTATTTAGTTCACTCTATAAACCAGGAAATGAGCTCAACATTTTACATGCTTCCTCATTTAGTCTTCACAAGACCTTTGGAGGTAGAGAGTGTTATTGTCTTCATGTTTCAAACTTAAAATATGCTGAGGTGCACAGGAAGAGCCGGGATGGGAGCCGCAGCCACTGGTGTTGGTGCCTGGACATGGTAGGGATGTCATCTGGGGACAAGCTCTCTTCTCCCTGACCTATGCGAGGATGAGTCAATGAACCCAAAACCGGGGAACTTCTCTCATTGAAGCTGGGTGAATACAATCCAGACCTTACCCATTCACCTCTTACTCTTTCACCCCAGTGCCCTTAAGAGGAGTCAACTACCTCTCATCTTGTTGAGTTCCCTTGTGTTCTTGGTTGACGAAGCTGAGAAGCTGTGTTTAAAATATGCTGACTCTTGCCCAGGGTCACAAAGCGTCAGCCATTTTGATTCCCAGACCATTGCTGACCAGACCTACCCGAACAGCAACACCAAGAAACCTGACTGCATCTGAAATCCTAAAATCCAGTTTCTCTAGGAAACAACTGAGTAGGTGAAGTCTGAAAAATAACTAGAATATTCTACAGAAACACAAAACTTTTGTAGAACTAGGAAGTGGTACCAATCCTTCCAAATTCCTGCCAATAGCAAATAGAGCAGGTGTTTAAGCTAAGGCCCGATATCCCAAAATGATGCCCATAACATGTCTGAGGCTATATTCTTATATTTCTCAAATGACCACAGGGGATACTAAGATGTTTCCTTGGGGGTATAACCTAATGTGTTCTCTATGCCCTGCTGACACTTTGAAGCCTAGTGTCCTTTGCTGGGATGTACAAAGAGTCCTTCTCGAGAAGATTTACTTCATACTTTTTAAATGGAAATTCACTTGTGGGCAGCCTTCTCTTACTTGTCTTCCTTCTCAAAGAAAAGCATTTGATTTTTTTTCTTCTTTTTTTTAAAGATTTATTTATTTATTTATGTAAGCACTGGTTACAGTCAGAAGTGCAGGGGTGTGAGAGAATCCACCAGAGCCAGAGCAGGTAGCAGAACAGGAAGACTGATGAAATACACTGTTGAGGGGAGCAGCGGGCGCGGCAGGAGAGGTTTGCGCACCATGTGGGACCCTTGCCAGCCAGTGGGGATTGAACTGGCACTGCAGAGGCTGCAGGCAGCCTCGCAGACCAGCACTCAACTGCTACATCACTGGCGAGGCCCAGGCATTTGATGTTTTTTAATTCAAACTCCACTAAAGTACTTAAGTCTGGGTCCTGAGGTTAGAAAAGTACAGATGGTCTTGTTGAAATTCAACTTTAGTTACTTAATCAGCTGCCTACAAATGTATGCCCAGTAGGTTCAGCCCTAAGAAAATCTTCCCTGGTCCTGGGAGAGAGGAGAAAGCATCCACTGGGATGTGCCAGGTGGAGGGAAAACTGAAAGGTTACCTGGGGAGATGGCTGATTCTCTTTTGTTGATACTCTTTCATGATCTGCTTCTGAATATGTTTAATGTCTTCCCTAAGGCTGAATCTGAGGAGACAGAAGTAAAGGCTAACTGGTTTTATATATATTTTTAAAGAAAGAATAATTTTTTCAAATCTTTGTTCTTACAACTAGGGCCAGTCCTTGGGCAGGTGACTTATGCACTTTATAGGGTACCAAGCTTAGGAGAGCTTCTCACTGGATTTAATATTCCATGGTCACCATCTTGAAAGTCAATAATATTTGAACATGGGACCTGGCATTTTCATTTTAACTGGGCCCTGTAAATATTTTAGTCCTTCTAGTTGCAGTACAGTTTGGGATATATGTGTTTGTGGTGAGGGTGGGGTGGGGAGATTGTTTGTAAGGCTGTTGTGGCCTGCTCTGGTTTGCAGCCTTGCTATAAAAATGTATATTCAATTCAGAGTAAAACAAAATCTATACTGTATAAGAAGCATGTCATTACTCTGAATTTTGTATTTCACCTTTATGAGTTAAAAGATTAGTCATTTCTCAATGCCTTGTGCTATTTTTGGCTCCTAGATCTTGAGACTCTAAGGTCTGACCTTTCCTAACCAGTCCGGTTACCACCGGTCAGGCCCAGATGCTTCAGCTGTTGTTTTCCTCTTGGGCACAGAATGAGACTTTATAATGAAGTAAGGTTTTTGTGTATTGTTTATCATCCTTCCAGTTGATAATATTTAAAATAAATCATCAAATTACTTCTAGAAATTTCAGGTCATTACTTTCAAAGGTCTAGTGTTATTTTTCAAGGATTAACATTGAAGAATGCCACCATCATAACAAATTAGTTTATTTATATAATCTTAAGTAAACTCATAATAAAATATATATTGAATATTTGAAGGAATAAATAAGAAAATAAATGTTTCAAAATATAATTGTTAGCAAGACTATCAACATCAGGTTTAAGGTATTATAATGAAGAAAAATAGCAAAATAAGAGAAAAATGTAAGTAGCTAAGTTAAAAAAAGGGTAATGTAATTCTTAATCTGATTTGTCAAGGAATGTCAAAAACCAGAAGTCTACTTTATTCTATAATTTAAAGTGAGGCAGGGGCCAATTAGGCCCTGTCATCTGGTTCTGTAGCTATTGTTGTTTGTAAATATATGTAGAACATGTGCAGTGCTGGGTAGTTCTGAGCTGCCATCTGCTCTCAGTCTTCTTAGAGCAGCAGGTCAGATTATTGACCTTCACTTGGAAAGACTATGCGATGTGTTAAGGTTTCGATGGCACAGACATAGAAAACTCAAGTATATTCAAGGGCCAAACAGGCTACCCACATAGGGATGAGCACCAGGTGGGGACCAGGACAGACTGGGGTCTATGTCCAATATCAAGTAGGCAACTCTACTGAGCAACTGGAGGTTGTAGGCTGAAGGAAACACTGTCTAATTTTTCAAAAGGAGTAGGTCATTGTCTCTGGGAGATTTGGAATGTTGTGCAGCCAATCAAAAACTTTAAAATTCCACTGTCCAAATTGCAAACAGGTGTCTCAGGCTGGATGTTGCCAAGGATTGCCCCTCTTCAGCTAGTACCTTGTGTTCTTGTGAGGCCTGGGGCTTGGATATGAGTAGAGGAGAGTGAAGACAGCTGAGGAATGTTATTTTCAGATTCAATCATTTTCATAAACTAGAATAAGTGGATTCCTTTGTCATTAGATGGTTGGGAAACCCTTTTTCTCTTAACTTAGTTGAGACTGGTCTCACCTGGTTCCTTCTTCGTGGATTCCAAATTGCCTACAAAGTAGGAGTGAAAGCCTCCTGGTCTTTCCCCCCAAATTTTATTGATTTTCCCATCATTTACATAACATAAACTTTGGCAGTGCAACTTTACACCTCCTAAAATGCACATACCTCACTCACTTTCCACCACATCTCCAGTGCTGATACCCTGGTACTGCTGTCCCCTACACCCCTCCTTCCTCTCCCTCACCCCATCTAGTAAACAGCATATTTTTCACAGAGTCTGAGAATTATTTTGTTGTGATTTTGTCTACTTGACCCCCCTCCACCTTTACTTCACATTGAAAATTAGAAAATAAATTAGGTACAAACATTTCTGATGAAGAAGTGTGCAGTGGGCAAAGCCAGATGGAAAGAAGAGAAAAACAATTTTTTTGGCTATTAGTTGACTTAATTGACATAAAATATATACATACCTTTCAGAGGCATTTATTTTATGAACTGGGCATATTTTAATAGGGAAATAACATATATGGCCACATGATTTCCCACTTGCAACCTTGAAATTTTGTGAAATCGAATGATTAACTTAAGATTTATGGACTATTTTCCTTATTGGATAACTGGTTAGACTAATTTAAGAATTTTTGGTCAAGTTAGTAAATAAAACATCTCTTAAAATCATTCTCATTTATCTATATATGGAGTTATAATTACTCCTGTATAAAATTTATTGTTTCAGCTATTAAATTTTGTGGCGTCCAATAACTAGAATATTAGAATAACCTATCTCTCAACAGAAAGTTTAATAGATTACCTACCTGTATTTCTGAAAGGGAACCTGGACTGTTTTATTTTGATCAAAATACGTGTGGCATGTGGTAAGTGTATATTGTGAATGTGTGCTCACGGTATGGTATATTACATGGTTTTGTGTGTGTGTGTTTGTGTGTGTATGTGATGTGGTTTGTGTGATGTAGTATTGTGTGGGGTGTGCATGAATGATGTACTATGTGTGTTCTGTGTGGCATGCATGTGTGTATTCATGTTGGTGTGTGTATGGTATGATATATGTGTATGTATGGTATAGTCATGTTTGATCATGGTTTTGTGTGTGTATATAATATGATCTGTACTGTATAGGCTATGCATATGTTCATGATATAGGGTGTGTGCATATCCTTTCTCCTTGGGTGAGTGGGGTGTGTGTATGTGTGTATGTGTGTGTGTATGTGTGTCCCTCCCCAAAGGGCTGCTTTGATATTCACAGACTCTCATGCCAAAAATTCACTGGAAGACAACTGCTTTCAGGGATCCTAAATTCTGATTATTCCTAAATGTCAGTCTTCCTTCTTCCTTGTTGTCTTGCTTTCATGATGTAGCTCTTCTCTCTCAGCAGCTTAGTTGCTCTTGAAAACTCAGAGTAAATCTACTAGTGATTAGCTCCCTTCTCTCCAGTTTCACTCTTTCAAACGTCTATTCTGAACCATCCTAAGCCTTCTTGCCATCATTCCTCCCTTTTGTCCTTCCCCTGAATGATTCCTTCTTTTTTTTGTTTGTTTGTTTGTTTTTTGAATGATTCCTTCTTAACCCAATATCTCAAAATCCTTCCTTCAGCTCTTGAAGATGAGGTTATGCTTCCCTCTCTTAACTTTACCTTATTATGGGATTTCTAAAATTGTTAAATTTCCCCCCCCCCTTGTTTCCAACTAATTTTCTTCTGTATTCAGATTAATGTACATGCTAATTTTCTTTGTCCCATTGTCTTCCCTGAGAAAGGAACTCATAATTTCTCCCTCATTCTCTCTTCCTACTCCTTTCCTCTCTCGCCTTTTCTCCTCTTCCTTTTACTTGCCTTCTTACCTTTTCAGACTGTTTTCAAGAAACTTTTAAAATAGCTTGCAGTGATGTTTACAATATAGTAAAGTCAAATAAATAATTAAAAGATGAGACACGAGGAGACTCGGAATAGAAAATGTGATGTGAATGAGAAGTGAGGTTAGTACTTAAACTCAAACCACACCTCTAATTCCCAGAGAGTCCCTGCTTTTTCAAACTCTTGCTCATCTCAATGATATTTCTTCACTGGAAGTATGCTGGAGAAGACTTCCCAAAGCTCAAGGATCAAAAGGCACTGGGATCATTTGGTCAACATTTTGACCAACAGTGTGATCAATGCCATAGCAAAGGCCTGGCTGAGAACAACTAACCTTTGAGACTGTCAGAAAACCAGCCATTTTATTGCTAATGCACAGATCCTAGTGCACTGGCATTTTCAAAGGGAAAATAAGAAAGGATTGGTATCATCCTTCATATACACTTTGGGCTCAGCACAAGATAACTCTGGTAGATCACACATCATCCCCCATTATGACCACGTCACTTCCAGACGCCACCTGCCGTCCCTTCCTAGTTTTGCTAAAGCCTTGTGGGAAGCTTCAAGAGACCTCTTCCAAGACTGGATTCCATTTCTGGTTCTGGAGTTTTCTGAGTCACAGGAACAGTGAAGTTTCTTGACGACTGGTTCTACTATTGATCTTTATTTCTTTAAACATCTCTCCTTCCTCATTCTGGAAATTTATGCCTGTTTCTGGCATCCGCCCTGTCCTCTGTAAACACTCAGGCAGAGAATTCATTTCATTTTTTGTTCTGCTTCTCCTGGCAATAAATTTCCCTTGCCATTTCTCTGACCTCTTGTTTCTTATGTACTTAAAAATGTCTTATTTGTTTCAACCTCTTTGTAATTTATCTCGCTGTCATTCTCCACCTTTGCTTGTCTTATCATTTTTTTACACTATCTTGATTTTTCTGCTGTCATAGTCAGAGACCTCCACTACCTGATATTTTATACCTGCCTGAGTACACCTCTTTGCTTTTAAATGATCTTTCTAGCACCAACTTTCTACCCCTCTCCTCCCACCCCCATATCCCTCACCATTGTTATTTATTACCATACATTTCCTACTGGCTGGTAATCACTTATCTTACTTTTTCATTTTTTTTCTTCTCTCTTCAATTGTATTGCTTTATCCCACTGTCACTCTTGTCACAATTTTTCAACCACCTAAGACTATTCTGACTTGAGATGATTTGCTGCTGCGTCTACCACAGGCCCAGTTATGGCATAGAAATGCAGCCCACCCATCTCTTCCTTCTCTCTCCTTGCAATAAATAGCCAGCTTAATTCAAGTTCCTATCCATCGTATAAGAAATCACTCTCCAACCATATGGGATAACTTATGGCTTCAAATAAAAATTCCCCAATGTTTTGTTCCTCACAAGTTTTTGCTTCCCCAGCACAGCTTGGGGAGTCCAAGATGTTAAAATCCCTAGGGAGTGCATATTTTCATGAAAATCTACTTCTGCTTCTAGAATGTTTCTTCTACTCCCAGAGAGTTGACTTTTCAGTAACATTATGGAGTGTCAACATTTTTCTCTTCTTCTCACTTCCCACCTACATATATCTGTGCTGCTTTTTCAAAGAAGGTGATTTTGAATTTCCAACTTCTTTTACTTTAATTCATGGATAAAGGAATTATCCTATATAAATATAAGCTTTAGTATCTTTCTCACTCTAAATTATGAACAAAAATTTGCATTTAGGGCCTACCCGGTGGCGCAGCAGGTTGAGTGCAGCGCTATGAAGCTGTCCACAGCCTCTGCAGCACGGGTTCGATTCTCGGCCAGCGAAGGAGATTCCTACATGGCGTGGCAGACCTCTCCTGTTGCACCCACTGCTCTGTCTGCCTGTTCTGCTCCCTGCTCTGATTCTGGTGAACGCTCTCACCCTCCAGCTCCTCTGGTCTGTATCCCAGCTCTTGGATAAATAAATAAATCTTTTTAAAAAAAGACTTAAAAAACAAACAAACTTGCATTTAAATAAAAAGGTGCATTTTGTTGACTTGATTCTGTTTTGGAGACCTTATGAGCGAGTATAGGCTACTTTCTACATTGTTTACAATGACAATTTTTGGTATTTCCCCAAAGCCATTCACTTATAGTCACTCTGAAAACAGTTGTGAGTACTACATGGGATCACATAATTACTGGATCTTCCTCCAGAAATGTTATAGAATGTTCTCAAATAATAGACTGTAAATATACTTTGGTGCAGTGTATGTTATACTGATAATCTCTGTGGTTGATAGAACTAATTTCTCCAAGGCCATGGCCCATACCTATTTGTTACATCTTTGCTTTATTACTGGTGACTATTAAGATTTACCTGAACTGTGATTTCCTATGTAGTCATTAAATTATCCATTTCCTGTGGAAAGGACTCAGTGGGCAGAGGCTATGTACTGTGTTCTACTGCTCTATCACACTGGAATAAATGCCTCAGTTCTGGGAATCTCTGAATCTTGAGGACAGTTTCTGTATCTCTGTATTTCATTCTCGCTCAGCTTCCCAGTGATTCAGTGAGTGAGATGGCATGGTTCTAGGAAGCAATAAAAAGGAAGAACAGGGAACTGGTTAATACTATCAGTTAAAAACTTTGCATTTTTGCTGTTAGATTTTAAAGCCTTGCCTGGTGGATTTCCAACCTCTAGATTTAGTATCCTTTAAAACATGCCTTGAATATATACAATGCTGTGTTATTATTCTCAATACCTGCATCTTCTTTTCAAAGGAGTCTATGTATAGTACACTGTCAAGGATTTGGGGAAATTTTCCCTTTCCTCCCTTAAGAAAGTCACTACATAACTTTCCATATGGGATAACTTATAACTACAACATGCTTGTTGTAGTTCCATATTTCATTTTTTATAGGAAAAAACATTTTATACTATAGTTAAATATAGTCTTGGTATGAAAATAGCGTTAGGAAAAGTAATATAGATTGATATTTAGACTAAGGTTTAAATGACTGATATTAGATACCCTCCTGGGCAGATTTTGGATGCATTTATATTGTGGAGAGACATTTGGTTTCCTGGAAGGAGGGAGAGAGACCAAGAGAACAAATCATGGATAAACATGCAAATTGGGACCTTGCAGAATTGAGAGATAAAAGCAGATTCTGTCACCCACACAATCTTGCCTTTTTATTTTCTTAGTCCCTTTCATTGTTGTATTTTCTTTTCAGGGCCCCCTATTCTTCAAATTCTATGATATTATTATTTCTGCTGACCTGACTTTGTCTAAAATGGAGACAAGATCAGCAAAACAGACTGATGTAGATCTATCAAATGCTGTGGGACACTAATCAGAAAAAACCTGGTTTCCTCACTTGCCTATGCCAGGAGAACCCTGTCCCTCCAGTGACTTCTGTTCCTGCCACTCAGCACAGACATTCTAGTTAGGGCACATCCATCTGGGGAGGCCAACAATTTCCCTTCTTACCTCTAAGGGTAAGCTCTTTTGTTTGGTTTTCATAGTCTGCTATTGCCACAATAATGGTCCATAAAAACCCATCCCCATCTAGAGTATATAAAAACAAGCATTTATTTCTTGCTCACATGTGCATTGGTTGGCTAGTCCAGAGTTGGCTGGGCTTGGCTTAATTCATGATTGGATTCAGGTCTGTTTCACATGATTCTTGTTATTCTAGGAGCTGTAGCTCCAGGAGGTTATTCTCATAGTGATATATAAAACTGCACTTTGCAGTTTCACTTCTTGTTGTCCTAGTAATCTCCAGTAAACCAAAGCAAATCATTTGACCAACCCAAAGTCAAGGCATGGGGAGGAAATCTTTGTCTTTCAGGAGGCCATGTGAATGTTTAATCGTACTGGAGGAGATTGGGACCAATGATTGATTAACTGTACCACAGGATCCATTAAAAAATATCAAACTACTCGATACCCCCAAACACTGTGACACTTAAAAGTTGTCTGTACTTTCAAAGGGAAAATTAAGAAGTATACCCTATATTTATTTTTATAGTAATTATAAAATAATAGAATATTTTTTTCCATGTTCTCTCATATTCAATTTTATTTGGGATTTCAGACCAAAGATAAAATATAGCCGTGTATACATTTGGGGCTTTAACTGCTTTTTTGATCATTTACTATATGCTAGGTATTATACTACTGTTTTAAATGTCCATTATTTCATTTAATCTGCCCCTGCTCTCATGAAGATGGCATTATTGTCCTTTGAGAAGGCTGAGCCTGTGAGAACTTAGGCAACTTAACCAAAGTCACATAGCTAGTAGGAAGAGAGGCAAACCCCATCTGGTGGCATCAGTGTTTTTCCATACGTCCTAGGTTATGTGCTGGCCTCCTGTCACATGAGATCACAGCCATGTGAAGTTGATGTTAGCGTTTTTATTCCACAGATCTACATAAAGAAAAACAGACAAAAAGATGAATTACACAGCTGACACTGTGCACAGGGAGTTGGTCGGGACTGGTTTCTGTGTGCCCTGCTCCCAGTCCCACAGGGGCTTCTGTGCTGGACTCAGACTGGCTGTGCAGATTTGTTTATTTTTAAACCTCTTGTGTTTGTTGGTGTCCAGTCCCCTCTTACTGCCACGTTTTTCTCTTTGGGTTTTTTGGTCCTAACTTAGAGCAATCTCTTTATAGATCGCTGGGGAGGATCATGCTGCGATGAATCACACCACAAGGCTCCCCACCTCTCTGCCAATTTTGGTTTATTTCTGTTCAGACCAGATTTGGCCGGCAGGACTGTTGACACTTATCTGCTGAATTCATTTCAGGTTGTTCCCCAAGTCCAGCCCACAAAAGAAAATCAAATAAAGGACACTCACTGCTTTTAGGAGGCACATTTTAAAGATCATAGGAACAGAACACTGGACTTTGACTGCCAGGGCCTCCAGGAGAGGGGCTGAGGATATGATGGTAGCTTGGGGCTGATGTGTGTTCGCAGAAATTTATATTATTATATGAATGATTTTTTATAGCAGTTTTGGAGGGAAAAGGAAGTCACCAATAGTAGCGCTGGGTAGTGAGTAAATTGGGGAAATAACTTCCTTTATTTTGATGTTTGTGTTTTTTTTCACTCAAGCATGTATTGACATGGTAAAGCTAGTTCAGTTATACCTCTTCCTTCATCTCTGTTCCCAAGCCATGGCATCTGAGGGCTTGTTTAACTTGCCAAATATTGGCTTACCCTTAGAGGTAAACATAGTATGATAGTGCTCTCCCCGAATACTTCATTTGTGTCTTCCAAGAGCCAAGAGACAGGCAGGACCCTGGTGCCTCAGCTAAGATGTTATTTTGGACACCAAGCCCCTCGTTGGTGTGAAACGCCCTCTTCAGCTTCCTGAAACCAGACCCAAAAGTCAGATCCAAGGCGAGAAATGGGAAGGAGGAATGTGAGGGGCCATTTCAACCCCCAGGGATTGAGGATACCCAGATACCTTGGCTACAGAACTGCTCAATTCCAGTGGCACCGGATTAAGAGAAACAGTGACAGGAGGCTTACATAGTCTTGGATGGGATGCTGAAAGATGCAACAGCTTACTGAAAGTTTATATGTGGAGGAATAAAACATTAAGAGGAGAAGGGGTTGCAAATATGGTTTCTCATATTGATGTTCTAGTTTTATTTTGCAACTTACTAATATCAGGGTGGGGGAGAGAGAGAAACCTAAGACAGATGAAAACTAGGTTAAGCATACAAAATAGGAGAAGCCATGAACTAATGTGGAGAGACTGGTTTGTACCTTTACCACCTTGGGTGACTGTGTAGCTTTGGGTGAATCACTTAAACTCCTTGTGCCCTTTGTTAAAAGAATTCAGCACAGTTTACCACTTGTAGAAATTTGATTTGAGGATCAAATGAAATAAAATACCTGAAAGCATTTTGTAAACTGGCTTATTCTTTCTTAATCTTGCCATTCCATTGCCCTTGTCCCTCAAAGAACAGAAAAATGTTGGCACAGGATAATTTTCACAGTTTGGAAGAAGGAGTAAGTTATTGCCTTTGCACCCTTCGCTGCTAACATCTGTCACCCCCAGCTCTGACAGCTGCTTCATGTTTCGACTATGAAAGTAAGAAAACAGGATTGGGTCAGCCCTCTATCTCTACTCTACCACACCCCCAACCTTATTACAAAAATTAACATCTCCTCTCTTTGCATATGCTTGGAAAGAGGCCACGAGAGAAAGCTCTTGACAGTCTTTTTATCCTATTTCTCATCTGGTTTGGGTTTCTTTTCCTCCCCTGCCTTGATATTTGCAAATTATAAAACATACCCAGGACACCAATATAAGAAGCAGCATTTGGAACCCCTTCCCCACTTAGTACTTTATTCCCTCTCTCACTAAACTTTGCAATGAATCATTTCATTTCTCAGTTCTCCACCAAAGAAAATTTCCCATTCAGTAAGTAATAGTAATAATAATGTATTTTTAAACCTTGACTTAAAATTACAGTAAGTGCCAAGAGGCTCTAGTTGCTATTTTGTTGAAATAGTATCAGATTGCCTGTGATGCTTTACATAGCTGTCATCTCTGTGACATGATATGTCCATGATTTATTGACCTACTAAAAATGCTGTCATTGACTTGTCATAATAAACTTTTCTTAAAGCATTAAAGTGTAGGACATTGAGCAATAGCTCAAATCAGTCAAGAGCCTCCATTTGGTTGTGGATTTGGATTTGGTGGTCTGAAGTTCATCTCATATACCTCAATGATGAAAATTCTGCCTTGGCCCCTCTTACTTCTTGCTCCCTGTTCCCAGATTTAGTTGTCACTAAACAGAAGGGCACAGAGGAGGGGAAAGCATGTGAGAAATTGCACACGAAGGACTGACCCAGCTGGAGGGTCAGTGTTGTGTCTGGAAAGGTGGCCTGATCTCAGTAGAGATGAATCTAGCACTGCAATCCTCACCCAATTAATTTGCTTTTGTTATGAGACATTGCATCCCCAAGAATGGGGTTATTTTTTTTTTTTTTTTAAGGAGTGGGGAAGGTATCTATCCTTCCAATGGGAATTTATTTTCTGTGGATAGTGGAACAGGGAGGGATTTGAATTTGTACTATGTAGTTGCAACTGAGACACAAAAGGTTTGTAACTAGGTTTCTACTTGCTTTCAGAGACCTGTGACTCTGATCCTGATATGCTTGTTGATTGGTCCTCTTGACTTTGGTATTAAAGGAGAGTGATCCTAGTGACCTGACCCCAATTACCCACTGAAATGTTCTCACTCTCATCTCTCCAGCTTCAGCTGGCTGTTCCGATAAGCTTGTGGTGACGGGAGAAAGCTAGCAGATCCTTCCTCTGTAATCCGCATGTATTTAAATGAAAGACCAGGCAAATTATTTAGAAGGACACAAGTCCCAGGTTCATGGAAACTAGCAGTAAAGTTGGGGGATAAGGGAACAAGGGAGACAAGAGGAGATGGTGAGAAAAGCTAAAGAGAAATGAAAAAGTCCAGTGATGATCCTTGGATAAGGAAATACAAAGGTGCATTTATGGTTATTAATGTTTATAAATTTATATGCACAAAATACACAACCAAAACTGCACCATTTTGTCACCAAATTGCCTTTGAGATGGTTATTTGAATGTAATCTTTTGACTAAATCTAATTTTACATGAACTGTTTCTTGGAAAGTGTTGTTTTATTTATAGACATTCCACTTTCATAGGAAGATGGTCTGAGAAAGTATTAAAAATTCGGAAAAATTTGAAATCCTTTGTAGTAATAATTTTCTGAAGGAAATTTTGAGACAAAAAATACATGTCTGTGGCAACATATAATACATGCCTTTGAAGTTCCATTATATTTTGAAGTCATTTTGTCATATTAGAAGCCTGAATATATAAATGTATCTAAATACATGAAGAACTTTGAATGCTCACAAAACGGCCACACTTGGTTCTACTTAAGACGTGATGGCCTGAACAATGATCTGACAAAAGTATACCTCAAACTGTTTAATTATGACCTCCCAGAGTAGAATGCTAAAAAAAAATCAGTTACTGCTCAGGTAATGAAATGAGAAAAGATTTTGATGAAAGAAGTCCTTTCAATGGCTCTATAAATATAAAACTTTTTTTTAAAGATTTTTATTTATTTTAATACAAGAACTGGGGTACAGGCCAGAGGTGTGGGGGGGGGGTGAGAAGATTCACCAGAGACAGAGTGCGGAGCAGAACAGAGAGATTGATTGAAATACACTGCTAAGGGGAGCAGCGGGCGAGATAGGAGAGGTCTGGTGCACCATGTGGAAATCTCCCTGGCTGGCCGGGAGTCGAACCCACACTGCAGAGGCTGTGGACAGTTTCACAGTGCTGTGCTCAACCCACTGCGCCACTGGGGAGGCCCCTAAAATATAGCATTTTTAGTTACCTGTTTCTGAAAACATAGTGGACATGGTGATTCTATGGTTACTCTACAACATAAGCATCTTGAGACTAGGAGTCAGGCAGCCAATATGAGTACTAAGTCCAGGTGATACACTAGGCACTGGAGAGGGCTTTCCTTTCCTTTCCAAGCAGCAAATATATATTGAGCCCATGTCCTCTGGTGAGCACAACCAACCTGGCAGTAAGCAAAATGTTCATGATGTGTGCGTTATAGCAGAAAAGACTGACAAAAATGGAAGACATTTTTTAAAACCTCAGACTGCTTACAAGCTGGATTGGAGTGAAAAGGATCGCATTTGAAAGAGCAAATACAAGAGAGTATATAATAAAAAGTGTATATGTTTTGATGCTCAGAACTTCTGAAGAATGGAAATCCACAAGCTATGGAAAAGTATAAAGGGAGAACAATGCTTTGGCTTTGAAAGTTGAATGAGATTGAGAAGGGCAATCAGTGGGCAGGACTAAGAATAAAGAATCTGAATAAAGAATCTATGTCCTTTTTATACTCAGCAGGTCTGTTTGAGTGCCAAGGACTCCTTGGCCATTCTACAGAATCAGCACCCCTCGCTGCTCCTCCTTGAGCTCTCGCACACCTCTTATTATGGATAGAATGAGGAAAGACTGGTTGATAACACACGTTCAAGTTGGTGGTATTCATGCAGGGTGACACACCATGGGGATGCCTTTACCCTTACTTGAAATCAATGCCTTGTTGACAAAACTCTTTCTTAGAACTGGACTGCAGGAGGTATCATGGGCTCATGTTGCTCTCCCTGGGGCAAACTGGAGAAAAAGCAGGGTGGGACTTGTGACACCAGAGTACCTAGCACAGAACATAAGGAGTTAGATCTGGCTGATTCAGGAAGCCAGTGGGCTGGGCTTCAGATAAGCCAAATATAAAATCCAAATCCCTATGCTTTTATGAAGTAGTCTATCTCAGGACTAAATTAAAATTAAAAGATTTTTTTCTCATTGGGAATAGGTGAGGAAGGAAGGAAGCTATGTAGAAGGGAAAACATGTTACTTCTCCATTTTTCCCCCCAAAGAGTTTCATGTGTAAAAGTATTTGTAGGTCTAAATGTAAACAGGGAGAAACATGGTTAGATTAGAGAAAGTCAGTCAAATCCTTTGTTTTGGTTATGGAAGCCAAACAGCTGCTAGATTGAATGATATGAGCATCATCATTTTATTCTTCATTTATTTCTTAGAAACTTGTAGAGACATTGCCTAAGTTTATACAGACTTGGATTAATTTCATAGGCTGCATAATCTATAGGAAAAATTATATCAGAGAAAGTTGTAACACTCTGTAAGGTAAAGCATGGAATTTATACAGCCACAGAAAAAATAAACTTTACATCACCCAAATCGAGGAAAAATATTGGAGGGTAGACCTATAAGTTCAATAAACTGCACTGAGGCTTTATGAAGGATAAGCATGTGTTTTTTAGGGAGGTCTGGTGAGTCATACAATATAGCATCAGCTATTGTGTTTGTAGTACTTTGATGTAAAATATGATAAATAGGGAGAGGCAGATAGGAGGAAATGTTTATTAAAAATAGGAGCTGGAAATGACTGGATAAATAAATAAATAGAAAGGAAAGGACAAATATTCCTTATAGAAGAATTCCAAACAAGAGAAGTGGATATTCTCTCCCCAAAGCATAGTGTTTAATCCCCTTCCTTGCTCCTTTTTGAGTGGGAGAGGTACATGGTAACTTTCTTCCAAAGAATAGAATATGGAAAGGGAAAACTAGAAACTTACAGTGCATAGACCTGGTAGATGCCACCATAACCAAGTGGTCAAGGGGACCATCTTCAGTAATAAATAACATATTAATAAATATCCTTATACTCTTACATGATGCAGTGCGAAGGGAACTTCACCTTTGTGGTGTTTTTTCTGAAAGTCCACAACCCCAGTTTAATCATGAGAAAATGTCAGACAAATTGAGGGATGTGCTACAAAAAGCCTGGTCAGTATTCCTCATAACTGTCAAGATCATGGGAAACCAGAAAAGGCTGAGAGGATGCCTCAAACTGGAAGAGATGAAAGAGGCATGATTAAATGCAAAATGGTATACCGTATTGGATCCCAGAACAGACAAAGGACATTAGTGGAAAAAATGGTGAAATCCAAGGGAAGACAGGAGTTAATAGTCACATACCAATACTGTCTTCTGAGTCTTGGCAAATGTATCATGGTCATGTAACATGTTGACATTAGGGGAAATTGAGTGAAGGGTGAGTAGGAGTTCAGTTATTTTTTGCAAATCTAAAATTATTCAAAATAATTACTGCTTTTTCTTTTATCTCCTATCTTTTCCCCACCCTGGATTCTAAGATTTTAGGGTTTGTACCGGTATGTAATTTCCCTCTTTTGTGATAAGGGAAACTGTTCTTTGTTAAGTAAAAGCAGACAAACAGAAACGTCTTCCTCATCTGAAAGCTCTTTGACTTTTTATTTTCTGGCCTTTACTTTGATGCTGTGAGATCCCAGTATATTTATAAAACACTTCAGTTATCTTTATTCATAAAGTCACAGTTTTTTTTTTAATTCCAAAAGAAAGTAATAATGCCCTCTAAAGATTAGATCCAAACAAATGTAAATAGCTAGATTCTCAAGTAAAGTCATGTCTAAAGTGAAATGCCAACTATATTTTAAAATGCCAATCCTTGAAGTTCTGTTTCAGAACTCTACATCCTGAGTACAATATTTCAGAATATCTAAGCAAAGGACAAAGGATCAAAGATATACTTTCTCCTTATATAAGGATCTTCTTTCATTTTATTGCAGGGCCCTGGGGTAACCTCTCAACTTAAGCCCAGTGTTCACCAATCACTTGCTAATAACTGGAGCTGAAAGAGGGCTCTGCCCTAATGCCATTATGTTCAAGAGCCATGATTGATTGTGTTATAGTATGTTTTTGAAACCTAATTACTGTCTGAGTGAGTATCTGAACTCATTAATCTTTAGTCCTGTAAATAAGTAAAATTGACTAAATAACTGGATTTCTCTAATGATGGCTTAGGTTATCTTTGGACCTACTGCCTTGCCCTACCCTCTTCGGGGCAGCAAATTATTTTGCTTAATGGTAATTGCTCCCCAGTTTTGAAATCAATTTGTAAAAGTCGGCTTATAAAACAATTTTCCGAGTTGCCCTGTGATTGCTTGGTCCCTACTCTATCTTTGTGGTATAATGAGCACATCCTATGATGTGTTCACAGAACATTGTGTTTGCTGATGACCCTCCTTTGTGAGTAGGGTCACATCACTTAATGAGATAAGAGTGTGCTATGTGTGTATGTGTGGGTGTGCTTGTGTTGGTGGGGGATGGAAGAGTAATTTGATTTTCACCTCACTGAACTCTATCTACGTTTCTTTCCCCTTACCAAAACAAAGAAGAATTTTATGTTTTATGGTCTACTCCATATAACCCAAATAATGTAATAATCAGTAAAGGTGATTTGCTTCTTTCCCCAATATACAATGCAGCATACTGGAGTATGGGATTTCACTGTAAATTCTTCCTTCTCTGAATTTTAGACATGTTTTCTCCTTGTTACCATTTTATTATCCATTAGAATTGTTCCCCAGATAGTAACTTTATGAGGAAGAGGATTAGGTAATGTTTATATGTACCATGGGACTTCTGCTTCCAGCCAAGATGGAGTAACATGGATCAGATATTCCATCTCCCTGAAACAATTACAACTCCTAAAATATATATGAAATAACAGTTTTCAAGATATTGGACATCAGACATTAAAGGACAGAAATCCCTAAGAAATGAGGACAGATGAGTTGAGGCCTACAATTGCCTTAGCTTACAACCTTGAGAAAGCTTACAGGCTGTGAAAACAGGAAGAGAATCCTTCTTGGATGAAGAGATGAAGCTTAACATCATGGGAGACCAAGGCAGGTAGAGGTCACAAGACAGAATGCCAGAGAGGGAAATGCTGCATAGGAAGAGACTCTGGAGGTAGCTAGTAGACTCACTTTCAATATTCATCTGAATACTGATCAGCACATGTGTGTGAAGCAGTAACTCATGAGGAATAATCACTCTTACAAGGGCTAGAGAGAACAGAACCTGACATTCAAACAGGCAAGAAATAGTGCCTGTTTCTATCTATCAGATTGGAAAACCTCACAATTCATTGGGTAGAATTTTCAGAAGGGTTTTGCCTTAGTGATGGGGAATAAATAACTCTGCACCTAACCCTACCTAACCAAATCAGGCATAGACCAAACTTTTCAAATAGCATAATACCTTAGAATGAAGTTCGACACAATATTTATAGGAATTAAAAAAATATCCATCACACAATAAAATCAATTCACAATGTTTGTCATATGAGTGAAGATTTTAGGTGTACAAAAAGAAAAAAAAAAGCAGGAATATATGGCCTGTCTGAGTGGAAAATCAATCAGATCAACCTAGAACTGTCAATGATATTAGAAATAGCAGACAATGACATTAAAAACAATTTTGAAGCTACTCAGAAGCTAGAAGGAAGACTGAACAAATTAAGTAGATATAGAAGATGTATAAAAAGACCCAAATGAGACTTTTTAAGATGAAAACTAAAATGTCTGAGAAGGAAGCACATTTGTTGGGTTTAATAGCATATTAGACAGTGCAGAAGAAAATATTAGTGATCTTGAGGACATAGCAATATAAATGATTCCAAAGGAAACAAAGAGAAATAAAACTAAAGAAAAAAATGAAAGGAGCATAAATGAACTGTGGAACAATTTCAGTCAGTGTACTATATATGTTATAGGCATTCTCCAAAGGGAACTGGGATGGAACATAGATATTTGAAGAAATAATGATTAAAATATTTCCAACTTTGATGGAAACTGTACATCCACAGAAGTACATCCAGAAGCTCAATGAATCCCAATCACAAGAAAAATAAATAAAATCACAACAAATATTTTTTAATCAAATTTACCAAAACTACTACTAAGAGGAAATCTTAAAAGAAACAATAGGGAAAAGATATATTATACACGGGTGGGTAGGATGACAGTTTATTTTTTCATTAGAAGCAATGCAAGTCTAAAGATAATGTAGCAAAGTTTTTAATATTCTAAATAATAAAACATAGGATTCTATATCTAGGAAAATATATTTCAAAATGAAGGCAAAATAAATTTTTTTTCAGACATGAAAATTAAAAAAAAATTATTTTCAGACAAACTGCACTACAAGGAAATGTTAAAGAAAATCCTGAAGCCAGAAAAACTATACTTGATAGGGCTATAAATCTACATAAGATAATGAAGACCATCAGGAATACTAACTACAAGGATAAATATATGTATTTTCTTATCAGCTAAAAAAGGTAATGGTTGTTTAAAATAATGGAAATAGAGTATGGTGTGTATAACATATGTAGGGGTACAACATGTGATAACAAGAGCACAAAGGCCAGAAAGGGAGAAATGAAAATATATGCATTGTGAATCCATTCAGAAATTAACATATGCTGTTTACTGAGCATTGCAAATACTACTTACTAAGCATCTATTATGTATTAGACACTGTTCAAGTGGTTAGAAATACAATGAAGGACAGGACAGATGACCCTTGATGTTATGGATAGTATTCCACTATGGTGGCAGTTAACATACAAATACACGAATAAAATAAGTGTAGACTGTTATAGTGCCATAGACAAACAGGATGCTATCACACAGAACAATAAGGTGGATAGGAATAACTTCAATACCGTGATCAAGAAAGTTGTCTGTGACAAGGGGACATTTGAAATGAAGCCTGACATATAAGAAACCAGCCTAATTGAAAATTAAGGGAAAGGATGCCAGGCTGAGATAACTTCTGAAGGTGGGTAAGAACTTGGCTATTTCTAGATACTGTCCAAGGACCAGTACTGCTGAAGTGCAGTTATAGAGAGACAGAGGTGTGAAATAAAACTGGGCCAGATGTCAACTCATACCTGAAGTCTTGGTGAGGGATTTGGGCTTCATTTGAAGTACAATGAGAGAACTTTGGGCATTTTCAGAAAGGCATGAGATGGTCTGATTTACCTTAAACAAAAAGATAATTCTGTTGCATGTATGTTGCATGTAAAATGGAAGGTAAGGAGCAAGGTAGAAACAAGGAGGCTAACCAGGCTATTTTAGTGGTTGAGGTGAGAGATGATAGAGGAAAAAATTGCACAATGGCAGCAAGAAGAGACTTAACTAGATCAAATATATATATTTGGAAGTAGAACCGATGTCTTAATGACAGATTGTGTGTATGGGCCAGTGACAAGAATAATCTAGTAGCTAGTGGAGTTGAGATTTGACCCAGGTCTGTCTGAGTCCAAAACCTTTGTTTTCAATGCTGTCATTAATAGGTGAAAACACCCATTATGAATGGCATAGCTCCTCAGTCATAAAAATAGAAAATAGCATAAAATCATAGTCTTTGTCACTGATGACAAAGATAGCTGACAACAAAAGGACTATATGTTGGAACTAAGTGGTATCAACAAGCATTATAGAAATTCAGAGAAACAGGGAGAGGATGAGACATGGAATGTAGTTTCAGAGGAGTGTGCTTAGACAGAAGGAGAGAGCATTATGTGGAGGGTTGTGAGCTAAGATGGGGATGTGCATAGAGTGTTCAGGGAACAATAAGTAAACTAAGTTGGCTTATTAGTAAGTAAACCATGAAGAGAACTGGCTTTGAATAGGTAGCTGTAGGTGAACAGCTTAGAATGATTGAATGGCGTGTAAAACCTTTAAATGGCAACCTTCAGATAGACCAATTTATCATCATTGTGGGGCTATTGATTAAGATTGGAAAATTTATGTCATGTATTACATGCACCATAGCAATTGTTCTAAGCAAAACTTAGGGATAGCTGTGTTTTATTGCCAAACAAGTAGATACAGCCTGAGATAAATGGTGAAATCAGAATTGAAAGTTTTTGTCATTGAGATTTTTCTACCACTCGGCATAAATAAGAAGTATCTCCCTGCCAACCTCCTTCTTTATCTTCTTCAAATAAAAACATACTACTTTTTTTTCTGATTATGGTGTCAATCTAGGATCCATAAGGAAGAGAATCTACAGCCCATTGACCCACTGGAATCCTTTGGTTTGATTTTATAACCCAAAGGTGGCCACTGCTGATCTTCTTGTCACTGGACCCAACTTCAGGACTGGAGTTCTAAAATTCACAATTTATGAGCTCAACAGCAAATTACTTCCAACTGAGCCTTCCTTAGTGAAACCCTCTTCTCTTTCCATGTGCTTCCAGCTGTGCAGTTAGAAGAAATGGATCATTTCTGAAAAAATAACAATTGAATCAAATCCTGTTTCTTTTTGCCAGATCAAACTCCATGCTGTGCTCTAATGAGGGGTAGTTAGTGTCGATGAACTACTTCTTAGTCCCTGCTTGCATCGCAATTTCAGTATTTTAGTTTGTCTAGATTCTGAATAGTTTTTTACCTATAAATCAATGCACACGTGTGTTATTTATCATGTTTCTCTGTACACACACACACAATTCCTGGTAAACATGCCCAGTCTAATCAAATGATTCCCACTCTAAAGAACTGTCAGTCATCTATTTGGAAATATTTATGATTTTTAAATTAATTATATGTATTTTTAACGTTGTGACTGTCTTGATGCTAGCAGAAGGAGTTAACAAGATAGCTTTTTAATTTTAAAAATTAAGCAATAATATTAGCACTATACAACCAAAATATTAAAGCAAATGATTAAAAGAATATGTCTCCACAGGTTGGTTGTTTTAGGTACAAACCTCTCACTTTCCCACAAGGGAAGCATGGTTTTAGATTTCCATCTTGCCAGAGACAGTGATACACATTTTTGACATTTGATTCATATCACATTTCAGGCCAGAGTTTCAAGGGATCCCAGTGCTCATCTAATCTATTGAATAATACAAGCAGCTTCTCTCTCTTTTTTAAAATTATTCATTCATTCATTCATTCATTTATGCAAACACTGGGTATAGGCAGAAGTGCGGGAGGGTAAGAGAATTCACCAGAACCAGAGCGGGAGGCAGAACAGGCAGACTGATGAAGTACACTGCTGAGGGGAGCAGAGGGCATGGCAGGAGAGGTCTGTAGGACCCTTGCCGGTGGCCGAGGATTGAACCGGCGCTGCAGAGGCTGCCGGCAGCTTCGCAGCCCAGCGCTCAGCCGCTGCGCCACCAGGGAGGCCCACAAGCAGCTTCTCTTTGGGAGAAAGTTGGCACATTGGTAATTGTGAATCCCCCTTTTAAATTTGGATGTGTTAAAAAACACGAGGAAGAAGTCAATGGTGGGTATGTCCTCTTTTGATGTCTCTCCTGGGATCCTTTGTACTTTGGATTGTTTATTATCTTCTTAAGTCCAACACTCCAATCTCCTAACTAGATGTAGATAAATCCATATCAAAGATATTAAAGCTGTTCCAAACTTCTCAGGCATAGGGCTCCTGATGCAGTGCTCTTTCACTGTGTCATACTATCTCATTGATTTTACTTTACTCATTAAGTTTTGAAGTCAATGATTTACTTAGTTTATTGAATCACTATTTATTCATCATTAAGTAAATATTCATTGAGTGTCTGCTAGATGGCAGGTTCCACCCTAGGGATTGGAGATATAATAGTGACCTTCAGAGAATCACCTTGTGCCTCTCTCAAGAGGCATGCATCTTAGTGAAGGACACAGAAAGTAAACAAATAAGTAAATATAATAATTTTAGAGGATAGTAAGTGCTCTATATAAAATGGAGTAGGATAAATAGGGAAGTACTATGAAAGATGGTGGAGAGAAGAGTGTGGTACTCTAGCTGGGGTGGTCAGCAGAGTCCTCTCTGAGGAGATGGCATTTGAACTGGGATCTGAGTGATGCATTGTGGCTACTCATGGAGGGCCTGGGAAAAAAGAGTGTTCTAGACAGAATGGAGAGCAAGTGCCAAGGACCTAGGTTAGAATGAGCTGGTGTGTTAAAGGCAAAAAATACCAGTGTGGCTGGAGATAATTCAGCTAGAGAAAGTGGGGCAGAGGTGGTAAGAGAAGCTGAGGCAGACTGGGCCCCAAACATGGAAGACCTCTGTAAGCCAAATGAAAAGTTTACAGATCATTCTTAGAAGAATCCAGGAAGCCCTGGAGTACTTATTATAGGGAAGTGACATTATATGGGTCATGTTTGAAGCAGATGACTCTGGATTTTCAGAGGAAAATTATACTTTCATTTTTCTTTGTCTTCCTTTTGCTATGTATAATTTTAACTATACAGCTGCATGAATGAATTTTTATATATATATATGAGTATAGTTACATGGATATATATTCACATCCATGTAGCTACACTCATTTTAAGATACAAAATAATCCTAGCATACCCTAGAATGTTCTTTTATGCCCTGCCTGGTCGCTAACTCCACCACTGTTATGATGACTTCTGTCACCACTGATTAGTTCTGTCTGTTCTTGAAGAAAACATAGATGAAATCATACAGTATACACTCTTGTGTCTGGGCAATATTGCTACAGAATATTTTATAGAATGAATATTTTACAATTTATTTATCTTACAATTGGTGGACCTCTGAGTTGTTCCCAACTTGGGGAATTATGAATAAAACCACTGTGAACGTTGTCTTTTTGGTGGACATTCATGTTCATTTTGGTCGGACATATACCCAGGAGTGAAATTGCAGGGTGTCAGGATATCTATCTATCTATCTATCTATCTATCTATCTATCTATCTATCTATCTATCACAGATAGATAGATATAATAAAATTATATATATATGTTTCATAGACACCATTGAATAGTTTTCCAAAATACTTGTGCCAATTTATACATCCACCAGAAATGCATGAGTATTCTAATTTCTTTCTGTTCTTATAAACACTTTGTATTATCAGTCTTTTTAATTCTAGCCACTATGATGGGAATCTCATGTGATTTTTTTTTTTTTTTTTTTGGCGGGGGCAAGGGGGTTATTTCTTGTAGGTACTTATGGTTATGTTGTTGATTATATGGTTTGGTTTTTAAAGTTTGGTTTTCAGGCTTCCTGACTTTCAGTCCCTATTGCCAACAGCACATTATTTTTTTCCCCTTGAAATACCCTCAAGAGTGGTATAAAAGCCAAACATGCTGATAGGACATCACCAGGTCATTGTCTTTCAGGAATGCGATATTTCATTTTTTTAGAGGGTGACCCTATTCCAAGATAGAAGGGAAAATAGAAAACAGGGCTTAGAACTTGAAAGAGAAAATTTGGGTCAGGCTCCAGCTTAATGCAGTTTCCATTCTTGGAGCCAAAAGGCAGACTGTCAGTACACCATGGGAGGGAGCGCAGGAGAGGGCGTCAGCTTCAATACATGCTCCTTACTCCTCTGCATCAGGGTGTCTAGGATTTTGCCCTCATGATGAAATGAAGGAGGTTATGCTTCATTTCCTGTTTTGGAAAACAGAATCTTTGCCTTTTTTATTTTTAAAGGCTAATTACATATTGTTTTTTTAAAAAATTGGTTTGATAATTCATCACATCATAATTAAAATAATTAGAATACTATTATTTTCGAACAGCTTTAATGAGGTCTTCCACTTAGCAGGGAACCTGTGAGACCACAAAATATTGCCATTTGTTAAAAGATGGAGAAACTTTGATGACAAACGACTCTATTCAGCTGCATTTTGGCTAATAAGATTTATGCATTAATCTAGTTATACTCTGTTCCCTGGAGTTTGGCAAACTTCTTGAAGTTTTCCAATTTTCTACTGTGTCTCTTCTGCTCCCCACCCCCACCTCCTCCTTAGAGAATTCCTGGCGTCTGAGTTAAAATAGGTGGAAACATTCCCTGTTTCCAGCAGAGGCTCCCCAGCTTGGTTGGAATGCTAGTCTGGTTGTAATAGAGCCTGCTTTTTGGCCAGCAACTCTTAAAATAGCTCCTCGGCTTATAAAGCAGAAATAGAAGTTTGGGCAGCCGAGAGTCGACTTACAGAATGTTTCTGGCTGCTTACTTTGGGGGGCACTGTTGCTCCAGCTTGAGAGCTCCAGCGGGGCTCTGGTGAGTGATGGCTCTCCTTTGCACAATTTTGTATCTGCGCTCCTTGTCAAGTAATCATTACAAATGTTTTGTGGAGGAAAGAGTTGGCTTCCAGCAAAGGTCTGCCTCTCTGAAGGAGTGAGGGCCTGAGGGGTGGGCACGGGTCTGTCCGTGGTAAAAATTTCCCCTTTGACAGTGTAATTAAGTGCTAATTAACTAAATGAGTGTAAATGATGAAGGCTGAGATAAATATCTACATTTCCTTAATCTATTTTTCCCCTCTAAAATTTGATAAAGGAAATTTGGATTTAATGGAGGATATATGTCAATTTTTTTTTTAAGATTGCAAATCTGTTTAGAAGGAACTCAGATCCACTGGTTTGGATTTCTACAGCAAAAGTTAGCAGCATATAAATATAGGAGAGGTACAATAAACATGGATGCGATATTGCAATAATTATGTTAAGAAGGCTTAGTGGAGCTACCTTTTTGAAACATCTGGTTTGTTTCTGTTCTTTCCACATCCTGCAGATGTTGCTGAGCCCATGAAATATACTGACAGGAGAATACATTAGCTCACGAAGTCATTCCAATGAATAAAGCAAAGAGTAGCCTCTTAACTTTCTAAAAATTCTAGTTAGAAAAGAATTCTGCTTTCAGAGCAGGCAGAGATTAGGCCAATAATTGAGAGGGGTCCAGGGCCTTCTAAAAGTGTCAATAGTGATCTGTTCTTGCCAAAGGGGAAAAGAGAGGCTTTGTGGAGGGGCAGTCAGAGTAATAAATGGGAATCTTTGTAATTCAAGTACTTTCTCATTACCTTCTGCGGTTAGTGATTAAAATAGGGCTGAAAAGGGGGCATGGGAAGCCCAAGCCTCCGTGATTAGTTCTGGAGCTGAAGGCCCCAGAGCTCATCTAGAGGGCAGTTCTCTGCCTCTCCTTGTGGCCGCTGGAGCTCATGTGAGCCCCAGAGGCAGGTAGACAGCTCATGGGCCCAGGCAAATGCCTTGGGAAGGGGATGCATAATTGAAGTACCATCTGTGGCATTGGTTGATGACAGCTGCGGGATACCCTGACACCCCTGTGTCAACACCCTCCCAGGGCCGGAAAAGACAGGGGCAGGCGCATGTAGGCTGAAGACTTCAGGAGAGCAGACACAGGCATCCCTGAAGGGGAGGGCCTGGGGAGTTTGAGTTTATTAAATAGGAGTTGGTCGCCTATGAGATTAACACCCTGAAATAAATGCAAAGTTTAGAAATATTTTGGCTTCCAGCCCACTTGGCAGGATTAGAAACCCAGAATGGTCAGAAGGATGAAGTCTTAAAGGGCCAATGTCACATTTAGTTTTTGGCCCGCTCTGATCTCTAAATTTCCCCACCATTTACATCACTCCTTTGGTTTACAGTGTCATGTGTTCAGAAGACCCCTGTTAAAATGTGTAACAGATGTTTTTCTGGCCACAAGCCTGGCAGACAAGAAGGACACACTCATATAAATTCATATATGAGAAACTCGTGTTCCTCTGGTTCAGCTTTGAATTGTTGAAGTCCAGTTGCTAACTTCTTGTCCTGTTTGTCTCTTCCCTCTTGAGTGAAAGGATAGATTTTTGGGATGTCTCACAGAAGACTATTGATTGCATACTCTCGGGGTCCTGACTTTCTTCAGATCATTGAGGAGGACGGATCTCTACTATTACTCCAAAGTCTTGCAGTTCAGTAACAACAACTTCATGTTTGGGTCCAACAGGTCCCTAGCTTCTGGCTGCTCCTGAGACAGGGTGAACTCTTACTGGGATGATGCAAGAGCTCTTCCTCCTCAGAGAAGGATTTCAGATCCCCTGCCCTTTCTCTCCTCAAGGATTACATTATCAACTGGCTAATTTCTGGTTTTAATTGTTCAATCATATTTTTTCTGTCCTCAATTCACAGATCAAACCAAATATGACCAGATTTTGATCCTCTCTGGGAATTTATGACATGAATATAAATGTGTTACTTAAGGAAAGAGGCTTAGCATCTTTCTCATTATCATTATAACTTTTAATATGTACATACCTTTTAGAGTGAGTGACATTTTTCCATCTATTTTTTCTGTGGATCCTCAAAGCATTACTGTTATAAGCAAGGCAGAAATTATAATGTTGAGGCAATTATAATGTTGAAGAAATCAGTGCTCACAGAAAGGAAACCTACTTGTTCAAGTCAAGCAGACAGTGAAACTGGGATTCAACCCATTTTAGATTCTAAATTCAGTATTTTTCCTACAGAGCCCTTATTAATAGTTTAACACAAGGGGACTTAAAAGAATAATCCATAGAATGGGAATGCTTTTGAAGGGCAGACTAAAGTTGCTACAAATGGGAGGAAAGAAAGGGGCTCTAAACAGAAATAGAGAAACGTAGTCTTGAGCTACTTTTCCCTAAAATGAGTACCCCAAAATTTCAATAGAGATATTGTTAGGGAAAAAATTCCATAGTTAAATAGACTTGATATTCAGTTCAACGAAGTAACAAAAAAATCTTGATTATGGCACTCTCAGAGGCTTTGACTCAGAGTCTTTGATATACTATGAATTCCCAAGGCAGAGATCAGACATGCTATGAGCGCTTTGCAAGAACATTTGACACAGGAACCTTCTTGACTCAAGCATCTCATGAGAATACACTTTGGGGAAAACTGTTTAGGAACAACATTATTTACTGCCTGCAATGGAAGGTGAGTAGGTCAAAGAGGAAAAAGCTGAGAACTGTTCAGATGTCAGGAAAGATCTAGAAGTCATGTTTATTCTGCTATCTATTGACTGAATCAGAGAATTTGATCATCCAATTGATTTGAAGATCCTACAAGAGGTGAAAATATCAGTATTTCAGCTGTCAGTTTTATTGGAAAAGTATGTGGCAAGACTGAAGGAGGTAGCAATATAGTGAGAATAGCATGCAGGAATAGGAGGGGGAGAGAATGTTTTAGTCTTGGATGTCACTAACTAGTCTTAGCTGTGTGGCCTTGGTCAAGTCACTATGCCATCTGGACTCTAATTCCTTCAACTATAAAATGAGAGAATGGTCTAAATGGTTCCTTCTAGATGATGGGTTAATGTTTCTACAAATAAAAGTTTTAAGTGATAGAGGGCTGTTATAGATGTTTAAGATGGAAAGAGATTGAGGGAGTTGGTTTCTTATGGACTGCTAAGAGATGAGCTTGGTCAGAGGGGAAATGTGAGAGGCAGGTGAAATCGGAGCAATTGGCTTGTGAGTTCCAGCAAACAAGGAGCAGCCATATTATACTCAACATTAACGTCAAATTCCAAAGCTGAACAATCCCAGAAACCCAATTCAAAAGTCAGAGAAGATTCTCTAGTTGCTGTTGACCTTAAAGGGGAAACTGAGGTCACCTTACCAGCGAGTCAATGAGCACTGGAGAAGAAAACTCAAGAATTCATTCCAGGAAGAATGAAGACTAATCAGAGAAACTACTCATGTGGAAGATGGAATCATCAAAGAGAGGAGGAGGCTCAATATCAGGGGTTGGCAGAAGACTGAAGGAAATGGCAAATGATAACTAAACCAAAATGTAAGGAGGAACTCTTAGGGGAAGGAGAGAGACTGGAGGATGGGAGAAACATAAAAATACCTGAATGCATTTCACTTATGGTGAACAGATCTTGACATCCAAGACTCAAGGAGAGGGATGAGATGATGTGCTTTTCCCTTCAAGAAGCATAGAAGTATAAAATCTCCACAGTCTTTATAGATGTGCTAGTCAGGGTCATTCTATATGCTGTAGACATGAGATATGCATGGACATAAGAGTGGTTCAATAGCCCCTGAGTTTTAGAGTACAACAATGGATGTGAACTTCAGTTCTATCCACCGTCAACATCATGGGTGATCTAAAAGTCATTTCTTCTCTGAGAGGTTTGTACTCACTGGGAAGCAGAGATCTGAGGGTAAGAAAAAAAATGGAGTTGAAGGCCAATTCTTTCAGGAGACAAGGCAACATACTTTAAAATCTGAAGTGCTGAGCCTCCTAGAAATTGCAGCTACTTAACTTCTTCTACAGGTTGCCATCATCGCCTTGCTGATAAGGTGTAGAAAGTAAGACAACACAAGTTTGCCTTAGTAATAAGTATTTGTGCAACTTGCTGTAGAAAGAAGACAATAAGATATGAATTTTATGGCAGTCTTACAGAGCTCAGCAAGACCCTGCCTGGACATCTGCCTGTGCAGGAAGAAGGGGGTGAAGTTTGGCCATAGTCATTACCCAGCTGGTCAGTTCAGTGCTGAGTTGTTCTTTGTTCTGCCCACCTCTAATCTCATAAATGCTGCAACATTTAAATGAAAAAAAAATTTGGTTGACACACACTAAAAGTCTCTTGCAATTTGTTCTTTGGTTTCAGGAGCATCTAGAATTCTTTAGCATATCTGATACTTGGGAGTTTTCTGCAGCCACAGTATCTACACTGATAGCATAAAATGTGACCACGCTGTTTAGTGAAAACATCCTTATAAGAGGATGCAGACCAAGAAAGAGCCCATGTGTTTTTTTGCCAAAATCACTTATTGCAAACAAAGATCTTTCCATGAGCCTGGCATTGGATTGGAACATAATAAGAAAAAATGCCATAGACATAGCTAGCCATGTCTATCTTGGAAGGATTTGCAAGAAACATACTCTTACCTAAATATGAAACTGCATTTTTTTTTTTTAAAGAAAGGCTGTTGGAAAATAGTACACTTGATTCGACTTGTGTCGAAAAAATCCCATCTCAGGTGTTTTCTAACGAATGGCAATAATCAACTGAAAAAGTCAAAACTGGCCATTTCTAAGTATCTGGATCCTTAGCAGCACACACAACATTTCTTAAGTGGATTAACACTTTAGTCTTGGAGGAAATAATGGTTTCTTGCCACCATAGTTATTGAGTCCCACTGAGAAAGTAGGTTTGAACAACCTGTGCATCTTACCTGAACTGGCTAGCAGGTGAGACCTGTCTTGCGCTAGAATTGCAGCTCTCTCCTTGGCTTTTCTTTTCTGTTTCTTGTGCATTCAGTGGCTCTAGAAATATATGTTAATGCAAAAATGGGCAGACCAAGCAATCTGGATCTTTTCTGATCAAGGGGCAGTCTAACTGATTTTCTTCTTCAGACTCCACACCAAGACGAGAAGACTTTTACCCCTTCTTCCACAATGATATCTTCTTACTTCCTATGAGGTTATCTCTTCAAGGACAGAATTCATATCCTATTGCCTTGCCTTCTACCTCTTGCCTTAATACTGTGCAGCATGAGGTTCTGCTTCATGCAAGTTGGACTAAGGACCTCCAGGGTGCCAATTCCCCTCTTCCTTTTGGTCACGGCTATAGACTGAATGTTGTGTCCACCCACCCCCATTCATATATTAGAATCCAATATCTAATGTGAGGCATTTTGTGGTGGACCTTTGGAAGGTAATTAGGTTATGAGGTAGAGCCTTCATGAATGGGATTAGTGTCCTTATAAACAAGACCCCACAGACCTCCTTCAGCCCTCAGTGATGTGAGGATACAGAGAAAAGATGGCCATTTATGAACTAGAAGTGGGCCTTTACCAGATAGCCAATCTTGGGGCCTTGATCTGGGACTTCCAGCCTCTAGAAGCATGAGCAATAAATTTCTGTTGTTTATAAGCCTATGGTATTCTGTGGTGGTAGGGCAAACAGAGTAAGACAAGCCCCAAAGATAAGTCCTCTCTCATTGCAAGAAATCACATATAAAATAACAAACAAAATCTCACAATGTTCCCATGGTCATATTTTTTTCTGTAGCTCTAACTCTTTCTGAAGTGACCAGTGCTTATTGCTATAACCTGAGTATAACTAACATACCACATGGCTCTGTCTGTACATAGTGTAGATTCAGAGAAAGAGGAATCTGTCAGGAAAAAAATAATAGAAAGATATTTAAATTTTACCAATCTCATAGAACTTTGATTGAAAGGCTAAATCTTATTTGTTTTTAAGTGGCTTTCTTTTTTTAAAATAAAGTTTTACTGAAACACAGCCGTGTATTATCTCTGACCACTTTCAACCACAGTGGCAGAGTTGGGTAGTTATGACACTGTACATAAATATTTTTTAACTAAATATACCTAAAAGCTAAAAATGTTCACTATCTGACCCTTTGCAAGAAAAGTTTGCTGACTTCTATCTTAGGGGAGAGCTTTCTTAATGTACAGAAAAAATTTTTTTTTCTTACTTATGCCACAATGACTTCCAAAGAGACAGCAGTTGATCTCTCAAAGAAGAAAATAGCCCTTTTTGTTTTCTCAACTTCCTGTCAAACATTCCCCCTTGAAATCCAGCCTAGCTACCACCTATTCCTCCTTTCTCATCTACTTTCTATTGAATCAAATCATTCTCTCCAACTGTTAATTCTCATTTTCCCCCTACATACCAAAAACTCTAGCTTGACTCTACTCATCTCAATTTCTAGCTCTTTCTCCTGTTTATCACAAACAAGAGAAGGCTCAGGATTCACACCAACTAGGTCTTCCTTAGAGGCCATGTGACTTTCAGGCTAGCCAGAATCATGCAATTTGCTCCCACTACATAAAGAATCGTTTTGATGATTGCTGCATTCCAGACAAGAGGCTCACCAACAACTCGCCTTGGTGCAGTCCTGTTTTTTGTTTTGTTTTGTTTTGTTTTTGGTCAGAACTCTCCCATGGGGCTCTCCGTTCTTGATGACAGCTTTACAGAGATGCTACAGAGATGCTGACTCCCTGCCCCTGAGTCTCAGTTCTTTCTATGAGGATATATCCATCTCCCATGGGTTCTGCCCCTCCCATTCTCATCCTGCTAGAACAGTTCCTGGTCCTCCTCACAGTATTCATCTTTACCACATGTGTGTGATGCTTTAAATATATATGTTATAGGAAATGGCATACATATATGTATACAGACATATACATGTGCAGCAATATACATGTGTATATAGTTTTTTAATACATTTTTTTCCTGGTTTAGAACATGAATTTTGGTTATTGTAGAAAGTTAAAATACAAAATTGTCTAAAAAAAATCACCAAATCTATATGCAGAGATAAGCAGTATTAGCATTTGTGTATGTAATTTTATAAATATTATCATATAAGTATGTATGAGACTTCTATATATACACATATAAACATATGTATACACACATATAATTATTGAATTTCAACTTTATGTGTACTTTCAGTTTTATATTTCTTTAAATTTCTATTTAGTATATCCTGTATCCTTGTTTTTGGGTTTGTACCTCTATACTATGCTGTCTAGTTGAACCATTGTTTTACATGTGGGAAAATCAGATTTTTCTAATCAGATCATAAATTCATTGGGTGTAGGGTCCTTTTTGGCCCCCTGCCCCTTTCCTCACCTCTATTCCCATTCCCATCAGCAGCCAGGGTCATTTAATAGTACAGGAGTGTTCGATAATTCTTTTCTGAGTAGAATTGAACAGAGTGATGTGCGACTCACTCAGAGGAGGGAACCTGACTGCCTGATCTTCCTCTTGTTCTTGCCACACAGAGAAAGTCACAGCTTGAAAGGAACCGTGAATGGTTCTTTGGCGGATGCAGAGCAATACACCTGCTGAGTTATGAGCCTGATGAATCATTTGTCTGGTTACCCTGCTGGTCATGCTGAACCATGCCACTTTTCAGACCAGACAGGTCCAAACCAGGCCTCTTCCCTTGCCTTGATCCTGGGTTAGCATTTTCTCTGTAAATAGTCTTCCTATCTCCTTTTAAGAAGCAGTAATAATGGCCTCATAAAAAGCAGTAGTCAAAGAATACACGACTCTTGTCTTTCCTAATAGGAATTTTATTACATATTGCCAAATAAGTTAGATTTGGCCCCTTGTTTTATTTATACATAAAACCAAGCAAAGATATCAACCATGGGATGGATTAATAGCTTGGCAACCCTGCCAGACATTTCCTTTGTGGGACAAACCAAACAACACAACTAACCCCCAAAACTTGTTCTTATCTATTTTATTACATGCTTTGGCAAGTACCAATGACAAGCTGGTTTAACTGACCTAATGTTTTTTTTTTAATGTTATTTTAACATACTCTTTTGCAAAAGCTCATGTTCCTTTGCTTTAGTATCCCAGTTTCTTCCGTCTTAGCCTTCTTTACAGAACCACACTGCCACTGCCTTCTTTTAATGAAGATCTGCAAAGGTCTGCAAAGAAATTAATGAAAAATTTAATCATAAAAACATGAAAGTAGAGGCCTAATTTGGCCTCACAGACTCGGTTTGGGTGTATCTTGTTGCATTACATGATGTAAGAGCTTCACGTGGTTAATCAAAGTGTAACCTCAACCCTCACTCAGGTCACCTGTTACAGGAAGGTTGAACCTTCGTTATACTGCTGGATCTGTAATGCATTTAGCTAATTATAATCCCTTCCATTTAGGAGAGTGCCTTCTGCTTTTCAAAGCTCTTTCACCTCTATTATTTCATTTGATCTTTACTCAGTCCTGAAAAACTGATCTTTACTCTGTTTTCCAATTTATGGATTAGGAAACCAGAAGAAATTTGACTTGCTTATCCTCCCTCCCTCCTTTTCTCTTTCTCAACTATTCTAAATAGTATCTTATTATTGTTTCTATTTAACACCTCTCAATGTATTTTCCTATAGTTGAAAAAGAACGTGCAATGACATTAAAATGCTGCCCATGATTTTATATCAAAAGTCTAGTTCTCTTTTCAAGTCATCACATTTTACAACCTGTGGTTTAAAAACACTCAAAGCTGGAAAGAAATATAAACACCTCCTAGTCCACTCCCTGGCCTCTCAGCCCTCCTTTCAAACTGGGACAGTCTGAGAGCGACTGGCTTCAACTCTGTTGGAATGATTTTCCCTAGCAACACTCAATATAGCTTTTCTCTTCTTCAACTATCTTTTTCATAACAAGTCTCTGTTATAACTAATCCAAATCCTTTCCTATGTAGTTTGAACCACTTTTATGTTATTCTTCTCCCAACAAATTAAGCTAACAGTTCTTCCTTGTCTTTTACCCTGTATTAGATTCTGCTTTTCTTCTCAAAATTGAGCCAAATTTGAGCCTTTTTCATTGGTTCAGGATGACTTATGACCAAAAGAAGGTGGGCATTCTGAAAATTGTTTTTTGTTTTGATAAAGCTAAAGATTTTCTAATAAAAGTCTGGATAGGCGGTCATAACCAGAATAAAAGTAAACCAGGCTTTCTTAGGACCACGTTTCTGGAGCCTCAGTTTCAGATTCCAGTGCACTCACTGCAAGCACACTGAGGAGCAGGGCATGAGAGGGACTCGGTGTCTCTCTGAGGCTTCCCTGTTAAACTGAACTGTAGAGCTATAAGCTATATATAACTCACCCAACTCATTTTCTTGTCCTTTTCTATGTTTATTTCCATTTTGTCATCTGCTAGCCTCTTCTGTTGAAATGCTTCTACCTCATCTCAACTGTGCTACAAGGAATTCAGGACAAGGTTAAGTGCCCCTGCTTGAGATGGAGTGTCAAAGAGAGAGAAATTTCCTTCTTACCCCATCCTACACCCCAACCCCTAAGCCCTTAGTGTTGAGGTAGGCTACTTCAAAAATAATGATTAGTTATAATGTTTATCAGGTTCACCTGAAATGAAAATGAAAATATGATTTGGGCTGGGAGACAACAAAGTTGGCGTCTAGTGTTGCTCTATAAGTACCCAGATGTGTCTCCTTCAATGACTCCCTTCATGATCCTGTGCTTTGCTCACCTCATCTACCTAATGAAGTAGTAGATAAAACAATTTGATAGGTTTCCTTATGTCCCTACATTCTAAAATGTTAAAATCAATCCTTCTGTGAAAGAATCTCGACAAGTGTGAAGTGTCCTTCTCTGGGTTACCTGACGGTGCTGGATCTCTAGGGTAAACACTTGCAATTGAATTAGCTTTGCTAGACAATCAGTGCATCATATTTTGGTTTGCCTTTATCTAATGAAAGACACAGAAGATTTAAAGCTCTCCTGGTAAGTATGATGGCTCAATATATTAGTATTATTTTGCTAGCCAGATAGGCTGGGCTGCTGAGACCCAGATGTGGGTTTTAAAGTCATGGAAACCTTGCTTTTTTTGTTGAATTTGTCCATAGGAAGGATAAACATTTCTTTCTCTTCAAGTGGTGTTTACATTATTCACTAGTTACATGATTGATAACACATAAGCAGGAGGTGATAGTATATTTATGTGAGATCCACACAAAGTAATCTCACATGGAAAAATATCCTATAACACAACCATTAAGGATGGCTCAACCAAAGTGTTCCTTTTCCTCCAAGGAAAAATATATCTTTTAATAACTGAATAATTCATCTATTTTGATTCTTCGGACTAGATTATGACCTGAAGTTACTGCAGTACTACAGGAAATCAAGTTTGATTTTGTAATATAGTCAAATGAGTACTTTAGAGTGCCATGTCTGAGATCAATAAGGAAGCAGTAACTACATTTACTGTCATATGATGATATTGATGTAAAAACATAATGGTCAAAATTATAAAATCAATTTCATAATTTAATCAGAAATGTTTATTGATACTGTTAAAGTTGAATTCAATAGCTTCTGGTATGTAGTTAATTTCCTACCTGTCAGAAAAATGTATTGAAATGTTCTTTCTTGAAAATGATTGGAGTTAATTCAGTAGAGAAAACAGCAAAGTTTCATGCTAACAGATAGAGATTTCTTCTGTATCCAGCTTTTGGAGGTGAATTCTTGGGGCTTTTGCTTGTTTCTTTCAAATAATGACAGTATAAGGAAGTATTCATCAGACATCCAAGTAGTTGGTATGGTCATCACCTAAAATATATCAAGCTATCTTCTTAGGGTAAAGAGAGAGTTTTAATTTTATAGGAAGGCTGCAGAAATGAAAAGATAACACATGAATAGAGGTGTGAGAACCGTGTGAAAGTTCAATAGCCCCTTATGATGTGATAACCAGTTAAAAAAATAAATGAGAAGAGAACATTACAGGCACCACAAATCTGTAGTGCTTTTATATTGCCACTGGCTACACAGTTTGATCCTTATTCACATTCAGTTGAAAGTATCTTAATTCAAGCAAAAGTCACTTAAAGGAAAGTCTGTAAGTGTGACTTATATGTTTGAAATGAAACTCTTGTGGTTTATGAGAACCTGTCCAACCCAACCAATTTAAATGCGATGAAGATCAAATTCTGAAAGTTTAAAAGTTCATTGACTTGTATGAAATGCTATGACAAATGACACATTCTTGTTAATAATCTTATAATTGTTCCCCATTGTGTGGTGAAAGAAGTCAGGTTTCCTTATTCTGGCATACAAGAGTTTTACCATTTGGCTTATCTATAAATAGCTCTTCTATCACATTCTCCATTTTTATCAAACTTGCCTTTGAACTCTCCCTCAAATGGGCCATGCTCTTTTCTTTGTCAATGACTATTCTTTACTATATTGCTTGCGTGGCACTTTTGATATCAATTCATATCCTTTCTGCCTTCTACTTCTATCTTCTTTTTGAACTATGTGTCTCACCTCAACAATTAAACTATAAGATCTCTGGAGGTGGGCACTGGTTCCTATATCCTCTACAACATTAAGCAATTGAACACATGGTAGCTGGTCAAAGAATGTTTGGTCAACTGAATGTTCTGCAAAATTATTATGATTAGAGTTCCCAGAGGCAGCATTTTGGAGTGCTGCCAAATTCTTTCTTTGGATGTGCTCAATTCATTGCAATGAATCAGAATGTAATATTATTCTTAATTAGAATCATACCATTTCTGCACAGGATGAAACTGTAGGTCTCATTGTACAAATGAAAGAATTAAGGCCCAGGAAGTTCACAAAGGTATTTAGCATCAACATCACCATCAGACCCTAAACCTCCTGATACCCTTCCACTCCACTTTTTACCTATTATGATGACTGGTGAGAAACTAATTCTAATTATCCAGTGATGGTAGAAAAGGGGAGACAGGTTGCTTTAAAAATGAACTTGAGTAAAATGTAATCCACCAGAAGTTTTAAGAATTGAGTAAAAGGTAATCCACCAGAAGTTTTAAGAATTAATGGACTGCTAGTTTTTAATTTTTGAACATTGAGTATAAGATATTCTCTTAAAACAAGTGAAGTAAGCAATTCAGCAGAGAGCAAAGCTCAACTCCCTGAAAAGATACACTGACTGTATTTTAAAGCAGGTTTACTGGATCTGTGTTCTAATCCTAAATTTGGGTATCATCTGCCATTAGAATTTTTCCTCCTTTTCTCTCTAATTGGACTACCTCCAACCTCACTGGGCCATGTCCTCCTTCTTGTAAGTTGGCCTTTTCACTTGTCTTGATTGTTCTTCTAGTGTAAAATACATTGAAGACTCAACTCTAAGCTTTGTTAAGTGTCATTTAAAATGAAGGAATATAATCTATTTAGACAAAAAAAGTTACATAAGGAAAAAGATATATTTAGGTACAGAAAAATTAATGCCTAAAGAAATATAAGGATATATATATATATTTTTAAAGATTTATTTATTTATACAAGAACTGGGGTAAAGGCCAGATACGCAGGAGGGTGAGAGGATTCACCAGAGACAGAGTGGGGAACAGAACAGGCAGACTGACGAAATACACTGCTGAGGGGTGCAGCAGGCCAGACAGGAGAGATCTGCTGCGCCATGTGGGTTTCTTCCCTGCCAGCTGGGATAGAACCCGCGCTGCAGAGGCTGCGGAGAGCTTCACAGCTGGGCGCTCAAACACCTGCACCATTAGGAAGGCCCAAGGAGATATATATATATATATATATATATATATACACACATACACACACACACACACGTATATATTAAGATTTATTTATTTATTTATACAAGCACTGGGTACAGTCAGAAGCACAGGAAGGTGAGAGAATTCACCAGAGCCAGAGCAGGGAACAGAACAGGCAGACTGATGAAGTACACTGCTGAGGGAAGCAGCAGGCATGGCAGGAGAGGTCTGCATGCCATGTGGGACCCTTGCTGGTGGCCGGGGATCGAACCAGCACTCCAGAGGCTGATGGACAGCTTCACAGCCCAGCTCTCAACCGCTGCACCACCAGGGGAGGCCCAGGATATATATTTAATGTTAGTTGTGGATCTCTACGGATAGTATATGTTCCAGAAAAAGTACCTACAAAGAAAATCCTGTTTTCCCATTAATTCTCATATATCTTTCAATGGGGGCTAAACAATCCTTTGGGTTAATATAATCAAATCAGTACATTTACTGTTAAAAAGTTAAATAATTTGTCCAAGTCCACATAGCAAGTAAGTAGAACTGAAATTTAAATTCAGTTTTCTCCAAGTTTCTTGAGAATATTGTGGGTGTCAATGAAATAAGCAAGGAGTGATCCAGGGCAGAATAAATGAAGATGAAAAAGAAAGAATATATGTATATGAGAAATAATATAAAGAAAAAGATGATTGTCAAGCTGTTACTTAGAGGGAGAGAACCTCAAATTTTGAAACCTGGAATTGTAGAAAAAGGAGAGAACTTCTGATTCTCTTGGACTGGAGTCCAAGCACCTAGACCTGTTGCTCATGAAAGTGCTAATGAGGTCCCCCTCACTATTATGTAGAACCATGTCTGGGGGTTGCCCATTCTGGGACTTAAGAGGCCATAGTTTCCCCAAGGGCCCAGTGCCAGCAGAATCTCTTAGCAATTGTTGGAACATTGAAATCACCTTCCATCTTTTCTTTCACTTTCTAATCTTCCAACAGTTCCTGTAATTGTTAGTATATGACAAGAAGTCAGCTTGTAAGGGTGTCTGGGAAATGTAGTTTGTAGGCTTCCAGCCCCAGCAACACAGGGAAGATTATAGAAGCACAGGCTATGGGACTGAGAGACAAGAAAAAAAATAGTAATCATAGGAGAAAACATTTCAAGAATTAATGAGTTTCAGGAGGGAAAATGATGTTAGAGAAAACAGGTATTTTTAGTTATGAATTGCATATCATAGAGAAAGGTAAATGTTTCTTCTCTTAGAATTATATTAAAAATAGGATACATAACTTGTTGGAATAAATCTGTTAAAGTTAATTAAATTCTGTTACCTATGATCATGTTTTAACATTAAGAGAAAAGCTAATTAAAGTAAAATATAATAAATATAACAACTGGGTAATATGTATATATCAGCTTCTCCATATTTCTCCTGTTATCAAGTGCTACAAAATAGAATTATATTTTCATTTGCCTTCAATGAGCAATATCTGTAGGTGCAGGAACTGTAATTTTGTTCTATTTACATTTTATAACGTGTGTGTGTGTGTGTGTGTGTGTGTGTGTGTGTGTGTGTATGTATTATCCCTGAGAAATGCAACACTGATGTTTTGGCATGAAAAGTTCTCAGGCTACCAGATTTCATCTAAACTTGGTAGTAGGCCCTTGACTTTCCCCACTGAACACAAGAAGAAAATAAAAATGAACCTGATCATTTGAACTATTGATCACTTTTAGGCCTAGATCTAGGCCTTCAGATACAACTCAGTTTTACCTCCTCTTTTTGTTCAGTTAAAACAGAAAGCACCTAATTCACAAGACTCTTAGAGAGTTCTGTTAGCAGAACAGGGATCTTCTTTGTCTGCTTTCCACATTACAGTTCTTCCTTTACCTGCAAACAGGAAACCTGCAATTTTATTCAAAATTTATGACTGAAGATAATATCAATTAAAGAAATAATAATTTGCCCATCACATTTTAATTTTATTTGAATAGAATAGTGTAGTGTTTTTTTTTTTTTACTTCTATCTTTATCATTTTCACCCTAGGACCAAATATATTAAGTACTCTCCCTTCTTTAATTTTCATTGTCTTCCTTAGTAATTACAGGGCAAATATAGTTACAACATATGAATTTTTTATCCTCGTGTCAATTTTCTAGTTCTTTGCCTGTTTGAAAACAGCTTTCATTGAAAACTTTCTCAACTATACCAATTTACAGTGAGCTCTGCAGCCTTTGAAAAAAATGGCTTTGCAAATATATCTAGGTTTCATGTCATATTAGTTAGGATTGGACTGAGGAGGGATTCCCACTCTTGTTTATCCAGAGAAACAAAGGGGGAATGATGAGCAGTCCCACTAAAATGGTTTATTCATTTGTCAACTCCCTTTCTACAAAGAACTTCCCTCTTAATCTTCGCTATAGTCTTGGTTCTGGTTTATATTGATGTTTTAAGTGTTCAAGATCCTCCATGTCCAGTACAACAAATCCACTGTGAATAGTTACATCAACTGCCTTCACAATCACTAGGGCAGATCATCACAATGATTTTTTTCTTCTCCTCTTCATGGTCACATTCTCCACCCCCAGTGAAATTAGGTAGAGATTTGAAACTACTTCTGGCCAATGGAGTGTAAATAGATTCCTAGCCTCTAAATTCTCTGATTCTTTGTTTCCTCACTTTCCATTTTTGGAAAATGCAGAGGATTTAATGGGATTACAACCAGAATCATGTACTAGTTACAGCCTGTATCCCTCAGTCTTGCCTGGAGTATAGATGGCTGCAATTAGGAAATAAACTATTGTTAGTTTAAATGACTGATAGGCATCATCTCCACCACCATCATCATTACCTACATTGTCATCATCATCATCATCATTATTTACAATCAGAATTATATACCTGACTAATTATATACATCTTGAAGAATACACCTTTGACAAATGAGAAAACTTGGCTTTACATTCTTCAGGGAAATAGAACAAACATTACTGAATTTATATGGAGCCACAAGATTCCAAATGGTCAAAGCAATTCTTACCAAAAAAAAAAAAAAAAAAGAGGTATCACATTTCCAGACTCCATTCTATACTAAAAAAAAACTATAGTACTCAAAGCAGTATGCTATTGAAAGAAAAATAAACACACAAATGGAATAAAATTGAAAGCCCCCAAAATAAACCCTCATATATTTGGATAGTTAATTTATAACAAAGGAGCCAAGAGTATACAATGGAGAAAGACTCTTAACAAATGATGTAGGGAAAACTAGAGAGTCATATGCAAAAGAATGAAACAAGATCACTGTCTCACATCAAATACAAAAGTTAACTCAAAATGGATTAAAGACTTGGATGAAGTCATGCAATATATAGAAGACACTCCATGAAATTGGCCTCAGAGATGTCTTTGGAGATTTGACTCCAACTGCAATAAAAATAAAAGCAAAAATAAATAAATGGTACTACATAAAAATCAACAACAATAAGTGACTGCACAGCGAAAGAAACAATCATTAAAATGAAAAGACATGCTGTCAGTTGGGTGAGAATATTTGCACATTGCGTCTAACTAACAGGCAAGATCTATAAAGAACTCATACAACTCTACACATAGAAAACAAATAAGGCTTCGAAGGGTAAATACGGAAGACAGCCAGCTGGACCTGTCGCCAACTTCATTTTATGCTGGTTGGTTATATATTGTGGGGGAGGTTGGACTAAAGGTCATATGAAAAGAACACATTGAAAATCTAAAACTGCAAGTCTGCAGGGGAATGAGCTCTCGCTGTCATGTATAATCGCTCCAGTTAAAGTCCTCTTCAATTTACAGTCTGTTCTCTTTCCCTGAACCCACACCCGGGTTTTAGGACGAATTGAATACCATGTAATTCTGCTTAGACACTTTTGTATGTCTCAGTCTTGGCATTTTCCTCACTAAAGATATTGTGACTTTGCATGGGAAAAAAAAAAAAAAGAAAACAAATAAACCAATGAAAATGGACAAAATAACTAGACACGTTACGTTTCCAAAGAAAACATGCAGATGACCAACAGGCATATGAAAAAAAATCTTATCATCACTTATCTTCAGGGAAATGCAGTAAAACCACAATGAAATACCATTTCACGCTGTTAAAATAAAAGATCAGAAACAAGTGTTGAATAAGAGAAAAAGGAACTCCTACACAGTTGGTGGGAATGTAAACTGGTCTAGCCCCTGTGGAAAAGAATAGGGAGGTTTCTCAAATTATTAAAAATAGATAAACCATATTATCTAGCATTGTACTTCTCAGTATTTATCCAAAGAATGTAAAAATACTAATCCGAAGGAATATATACACTCAGATGTTCATAGTAGCATTAGTTACAATAGTCAGATCTTTAAACAACCTAAGTGCCCAATTAGTGGATTAAAACAATGTGGTATTTATACACAATGAAGTACTACTCGGGTATAAAAAAAGATGAACTCTTTCATTTATGACAACATGGAAGAAACTGGAGGGGATTATGCTAAGTGAAAGAAGTCAGAAGAAGAAGGGCAAATATTGGATGATTGTACACTGTGGAATATAATGAAACAAAGTAATAGAACAAAATTAAACCAAAACAAACCCTAGACATCTGATTGCAGAAATAAAGCTATTAGAAGGGGAGGGTGGGGTTAGAGAGGAAAATGTGGAGGAGACCAGAGGAATATGGTAGAGGATTACTGGTGCCTTGGTGGTGGGCATGGTTTGGTAACATATATCTGAAGAGGTGTAAACCTATACCCTTAAGTCATGTACAGTGGTGTAAACAAATGTTTCCTCAATAAAAGTGATACAGTTTTATAAAACAATGTTTCAGCTTCTGAATATGAATTAGCCTAGGAAATATTTTACCTTTTTTTTTTTTTTTTTTTTTGCTTATATGTCTTTGGGAAAAATATACAACATGAAAGATGTCTATATCAAAAAAAAAAAAGGAAGAAAAAGAAAATAACTTGACTTTAAAGAGATTAAGTAGTTTGCTCAAAGTTCCACTGTAAGTGGCAAACCCAGGTCTGCATTACCAGATTTAATCAAAACTGCAATCTGATTGCTACAGTGGCCTGGCAGTGGGGTACCTGGAGATATTCAGGTTAGTTATTAGACCTACTAAGGCAGATTTGGCCCTGACAAGTATCAGGTGGAAGAGGAGCAAACTGTATAAGAGTGTGCTTTTACTAATGGCTTTTATCATATTTCATCTCTAATAACCACAGTGAAGGTATCAGCCAGCACCCTTACCACCCACACCCAGCCTAATGTGTCAAACCTCTATCATGCATCCCAGTACCCAAAGTACGGGTTCCGAAGATGTAGTTGAAGGTCAAGACAAGCTCTTGAATTTGATGCACTGGATGGTTTCACAAAGAGAGTTCAGAGAAGCCAGCCTCCTACCTCAAGAATACTCAAATTGGGTCCTAATTTTCCACTGGAAAAATCCTTATTTTTATTTCCTATTAGATGAAATAATAAAAGAGACAATATACATTTTTCCTTTGTTCTTTAAACTTTATGATTTATCTAAACCTCTGGTTTAAACTGGTATATCATAGCAAGCAAACAAATGGCTTTTTTTAGGCTATAGTCCATTTGCATTAGATTCATCACTTCTGAAGCACCAGGGTTTCAGCTTCTAGCTCTGCATTGTTACTTTCCATTCCTGCTTTGGGCATTAGCCTATTACATCCAGGACTGCTTTGGTCTTCAGATTTCAGCTTTGCATCCACCTCTCAACTTTGCTTACCATCTGATTTTGGAAGGAAATTTCTTCCCCTGGAATATCTCAATATTACCTCCTATTCTCACCTCACTCTCTTGCAGAGTTTTCTTGTTAAGGAAATAAGAAGATTAAGACAATAAGATACTATTAAACACAAGACTGTGACCTTAAAACAAGTTCAGATTTAAATTCTCCCCTATCTGCTCGAACCTTTATAATTTGTCACACACTTAGAGCAAATTATTACACTCTTCATCTTCTATCAGCAATTGGAACCAGGGCTCAGCCAGAAGCAAGTGCCTTTATCCACATACTCTAAGTTGAGCTCACTCTTTACCCATGGTGATATTTGGTACTTGATGGGACACCAGATGTTTCAGCAGCCTTTCCTTAATATGAAGCCTCTATGATCAGAAAGCTGAGTGACTATATTTGCATATGAAACTGTTTTCTATGGCAGTGCTGGGAATATTAAGTGGTGGTATTCCATGGAGCTCTGGAGGTTTGAGTCCTTAGCAATGATTTAGGAGGACCCGTTGCAAATGACTGCAGTTAAATTGGCAAGCTGTGCAGCTGATGGCCTTGATGTGGTCCTTAGGAGTGTCTCTCAAGTCAGCTAGAACTTTTGGCCCTGAATTATTCTCACAGCTCCCAGGATGGATTAAAGGAAGATAAAGAACTCACCCTAAGGGAACTTGCAATCTAGGTGTGTAAAGACAAATACACAGGAACTTTATAAGGTGACATAAAGTAAGGTGAGAGTATAGGATAATCTGTTCATGTAAATACAGAAGGGATTAAAGGTGGTGAAAATCATTTTGCTTGTCTACTCTTCCATATTTTCAAGTTGAAAATATCCATTAAGTTTAAAAAAAAGAGGCATCAGTGTTTGACTACTTTATTTCTAATTTCCAAATGAATTAGTCATAATTTTCAAATTTGTTTCAAAATCTTTAGAAATCAAATGAAATCAAATGATTTCATTTATTTTACCTTTCTAACATTATTTACCTGCATATATTCTCATTAGAGGTCTTCATTTTTGTGGGAGACTCCATAGTAATTAAATTCAAACTGAATTTTTATGGTCAATTTGATTGAATTGACAAGTATCATACAATCATAAATATCAGCTCTAATCAATCTTTTAACTGTATGTAATTCTGTATAATCTTGGAATTTGTTTCTTTTAGACCCTTAGACATGAATGCTGTAGAAAAACACAAAGAATACATAGACCATAAGCCAAATATAGACACAGAAATGAGGTACACTGCAAAAGTATGTTCAGGTTCTGAAACAATGAGGAATTCTTTTGAGGGATTTTAGACAATGTGGAGAAACAGTTATGAAAGCCACAGGAATGCCAGCCTTAAGCCCAGGCTACAGAATCTGAGTTTAAAGAGATGATGATGGATTACCCAGTTCTTTCCTAAGCCCCTTCTCAGAACCCCAGGGTGAAAGAAGCCCTGGTCAACACGTTTTCACAAGGATGCAGTAGTAACTGAGAATGAGCAAAGCGAGGAAATAAAGTTGAAACTAGAACTAAAGAGAATGAACTCTGAAGATGGGCTCAGTTCCTTAATCTTTTAAAGATATTTTCCAGGTGGATCGAGTGAGCTGTGTAACATTTCCAAACATGCAGATAAATCTCCTCATCTATCATGATGTCACCAGTGACCCTAAAAAATCTACAGTTCGTGGTTCATCATGAAAACATTTCATGGATGCTTTATTTTTTTTTCCATGAAGGAGGGTAAACTCAGGTTTTTGGAATTTAGGGTTTGCTCATTATGGGCTCAGGCTAAAGTGCAAATGTGTTTGGATTCAACCTTCAGCATGAGGATGTTGGAGTATAAAACTACAAGGTCCTTTATTAAATTTCAAATCGTGGGTTATGTGTTGAACGGCCTGCATTCCATCCCATTGTTTAAATTCATCAAATAGTCACTCTGGAATTATTTCTAACAATTGGGATGACTTCATTTGTGTTTGTTTTCCCTTTCTATTAATCCATGACAAACTGTGAAATTTGCCATTTTTACCATAACCAGGCCATGAAATTTGTCATCTCTCTCTGTAATTTACATGGAGCCTTGGCTATAGATACATTTCAGGCAGGATGATTGCTTTCCATGTGACACAGAGGACAGAACAAAGGAGGGAAACACACAGAATAGAACACAAACAAATTCAGAACAGACATTAGAAAGGCCCTTACCACCTCCCCCACTTTTCTTTAATGCTGTAAAGTCCTCTAAAATGTGCTGGCTGCCTCCCAGGGAAAAATGTTGATGAGACAAACTAAGTCACTATTGTCAAATCCAAGAAACAATGAAATGACACTCCAGGGAAAGGGGAGTACTTAAAAGAGGAGATGTCTTGACAAACGCTAATGAGTTAGAGGGATGTGGTGGGAAATCATTGAGTCATATGGTAGGGAGGCATTCAGAAGGGGAGTTTCAGAGGCAAGCCACCATAACGGCGTAAGAGTTTTAAAGCTTGTTCACAAGCATAGTTCATGGGATGCTGAATTTCCCCTTTTCTTTCCACTCCCTCTCATTCCAAATGGAACATATATTAGTTTCTTGCATGTCAGATGGATGAAAAGTCTTCTGAACAACTTATGTTGAAAATTAGGCATTTTGCAAGGCGGGTTCTTCTGTCCGTTTGTTATGACCTTCTTTGTTGGGAAAAGAAAGAAAAGTTTTCATCGTCCATTTGTATCTTTCGCAAAATACAGTGTCTTTCTTGGACTGTTTATGTTGGCAAGCTAGATAATTAAAACTGTAGGGATAGCTAACCAGATCACTGAAAAGGAAAGTCACTAAGCTAAGTAGATGTGCTGTATCTGCACTGTAGATATGACTTAGGTGTTGTGAAATTCCTTTGAAGGAGGAGGAGTGTCCCTTTGTTTGAGGGTGGATACGGAGCCAGACATGGAGAGGATGGGGAAGAAGGGACATTTAAGTAATAGCATCTTCCCTAGGAGCTCTGCCTGCTGGGACGGGAAGTAGAAGAGCAAGTGGGTATCTCACAATAGCCTGGGGCTGTGGCATAAACCCCAGTAGACTGACAGGGACTAATATGCTCTGGGGACTGTCATCATGCATTCAGGCATTTTTCTCTAGCAAGAACACAGTTTTTGTTTTTTAGGATGCAGAGTGGTTGTTTGAAAGTAGATTGTCACTTCTTTTGACTTAGATATAAAGTGGGAGTTTGTTATAGAGAATGGAGTTCAGCCAATTGCTATGGCGAACTTGTCATCTTTGCCCATGGTGAATAAGGCTTGCATGGGCATGACAATTCAAAGATATATTGAATTATGTATTTCCTCTTTCACTTTTACTTCTATATTACTGAGAAAATAGAAAGTTCTCATTCCTTCAGTGCTGTCTTTATCACCCAATCTTCTTGCCATTAGTTCATTCTTACCTCTTTCCCACCTGTGGAAGAGCTGTCATTTTAAGATAAATAAATGGCTGATTTTAATGTTCATGTTTCATAAAAAGAAAATAGCAATCATGTAAATTTTTCCATACTTCAGGAATAATCGCTGTTAAAATGTTGACATGTTTCTTCCAGTTATTTTTTCCATGTTCGTATATAATTTTCATAGTTGAGATCAAATTACATATGGAACTACAAATGATCTTTATTAACTTGTCATAAGTGGTTTCTTGTAATATTATAGTCTCTTCAAAAGTGTAATTTTTGATAGCTTTATCTTATCCCATTAAGTGAATGCATCAACATTTCCTTTCTGTCTCTTGTGGTTGCATCTCATTGTGGTTGCAATTCCCTTTTTGGTTGCATCAATTTTTTATGACCATCAATACTGTAATAATCAACTTTGTGCATATATCTTTGTGTGCATTTCTGACTATTCGCTAGGATAGATTTCTAAATACAGACTAGGAAAAAACATGTGGTTATTTTAAAAGACATTTTTACCAAATTGCATTCCAGAATGGTTGTACCAACTTTATATTAATAACAGCTTATCAACCTCACTCTCACTAGCATTGACTTTCCTCATTTAAAAAAAGAATTCTTACTTTGATAATTTTAAAAACATTGCATTCTTGGGATTCCCAATGAAGCTGAATGTTTTATATTTCCTTTATTATGTTATCTCTGTCCCTCTATTTGTTATGTTATTGTGGTAACCACAAGTTGCCTCCCACAAATCTTCTACTAAAGCAGCATTATTGAGGACCCCAATGCAACACGTTGAAGTTCATTGCCCTATGTGTGTCAAGGCCCTGTGGTCACCCTATATAGATTTATGCCCTGCCTCTGATGGGCTGCTCCCTACCAAAGATGAAGTGTGATGAAGATACTAATGAAGACTCAGTCTTAGGAGTTACAAATCTCCTTTGTTAGCTGGCTTTGTCTCAAGGACTCCCCAATGGCTTTCTGACACTTCCTTATACTACAACCTCACCTCCCATCTCTGATAGCTCTCCCAGCCTGACTCACTCCTTCCTTATTTTTTTTTCCATGCATAGGTTATGCATAGGTTAAATCATGTTCCCCTGAAATTCATATGTTGATGTCCTACTCCTCAGCACCTCAGAATGTGACCTTATACAGAAATAGGGTTGAGCATATGTAACTAGTTAAGATAAGGTCTTAGGGGTAATGTGACCCTTCATCTAGTTTGACTGCTGTCCTTATATGCAGAAAGCTGTGTAAACAGATAGATGCTGATAGAGGGAGGACAAAATGAGGACACAGGGAGAATGCATCATCAAGCCAAGGAACATATAGATTACTGGAAGCTGGGGGAAACAAGGAACAGAATCTCCCTCACAACCCTCAGGAAGAATCAACCATATAGACACCTAGATTTCTGACTTCTAGTACCCAGACTGGTGAGACACAAATTCCTGTTGTCTAAACCACCCAGTTTGTGGTATTTTGCTAGGGCATCTCTAGGAAAGGGACACACCTCCCACATTTAATCCTGTCTTATTGTCTGCTTCTTGGATGATTGAACTAAGATCTTTTATATGAACTTTTTATTATACTGAATATTAAATCTCTGTTCTATTCATGCAAATATTCTTCTAGTTTTATGCTTTTTACCTTAGTTTATATTATTCTAACTGATAAATAATGTAAACTTTTAGGTGTTTAAATAATAAACATTGCCTTGTATTCTCCCTCAGTCCTTCCCTCCTTTCCTCTCTCCTTTTCTTCCTGTTTGCTCTATTGTTTTTAAGTCTTTCCCCTCTAGGTATATGATAGATATTAACACATTTGGAGTTTTCCCCTAGTTTTTAATTTCCTCACTTTATGTTTGGTACTTGTAGTGTTTTAGTTTATTGAGAACTTAATTTGTGCATGCAGTAAAATATAAAATCTATGGCATTGTACAGTCTTTTCTCATTTAATTTTTCTTTCAAACTATGGTAGCTATTCTTCCATATGAACTTAATTTTTTTAATTAAGATAACATTGGTTTACAATACTATATATGATTTAGAGGTATAGAATCATACCCTTCAGGTATATATGATACCACACTTACCACTCAGCCACTCAAAAGTCCACTACAGTCTATTGTGCCCCCTCTTCACTGAACTTGTCCCTCCCACTCTGGTAGCCCCAATTCAACAGTAAGATTTCAAGGGTTTGTTATTGGTTTGGTTTTATCTGACCCTTGTTTTGTTTCTCTATATTCTACACATAAGTGACACCATCTGGTATTTGTCTTTCTCCTGAGTATTCATTTAGCATACCCCTTTCAGTTCCAGTTGCTGCATATGGCAAGATTTCATCTTCTTTTTTTAATAGCTGAGTAGTATTACATTGTGTATACCACATTCTCTTAATCCACTCATTGGATACTCAGCTTGTTTCCAAAAATTGACTATTGTAAATAGTGCTGCAACAATATAGGATTGCATATATCCCTTCAAGTTAGTGCTTTTTCATTCTTTTTGTAGATAATAGGAATGGAATTGCTGAATCATATGATGGATTGATTTTTAATAATTTGACCAACCACCCTACTCTTTTTCCATAGAAGCTGGACCAGTTAACATTCCCACTAACAGTATAAAAGGGCTCCTTTTCCTCCACACTTTTGCTATCAGTTGTTTCTGATCATTTTGATAGGGATCATTGTCACAGGTGTGAGGGGGTATCTGACTGTAGTTTGATTAATATTTCCCTGAAGGTAAGTAATGATGAGCATTTTTTTTAAATAATAAATTTTATTGTTATATTCCCCATACAATTGCAGCCCCCCCATTCTGACCCCAATCCCTCCCCTCCCGCCCCCGCCCCCCTAGAAGTGTCTCTGGTTCACAGTTTTTTGTTGATTTTGATTTTCACTTTCTTAAAGTTATTCATTTTCCTGGTCCCTTATTTAAGTTTTCTAGATTCCTGTTATGAGTGAGACCATCCGGTATTTTTCTTTTTCTTTTTGGCTTATTTCGCTGAGCATGATCCCTTCCAGCGCCATCCATGTTGCTGCAAATTGCATGTGTTTATCTTTTTTGAATGCTGAGTAATATTCCATGGTATATATGTACCACATCTTCTTGATCCAGTCATCTATTTTTGGGCATTTGGGTTGTTTCCAAAGCTTAGCTATTGTAAACAGTGCTGCTATAAACATAGGGGTGCAGGTGCTCTTTGGAATTGATGTTTCTGTGTCTTTTGGGTAAATACCTAGGAGTGGAATTGCTGGATCATATGGAAGTTCTATGTTTAGTAGGTCCAGAAATCTCCACACAGCTTTCCATAGTGGTTGGACCAGTTTGCACTCCTACCAACAATGCAGAAGAGTTCCTTTTTCTCCACACCCTCGCCAACATTTGTTGTTGCTAGTTTTTTTAATATGTGCCATTCTCACTGGTGTAAGATGGTATCTCATGGTAGTTTTGATTTGCATTTCCCTGATGACAAGTGATGTTGAAAATTTTTTCATATGCCTGTTGGCCATTTGCATTTCCTCTTCAGAGAAGTTTCTTTTTAGCTCTTCTGCCCATTTTTTGACTGGATTATTTTCTTTGTTGTTGTTAAGTCTCATCAGCTCTTTGCAGATTTTTGTGATCAGTCCTTTATCATTAGTGTTGGGTGCAAAAATGTTCTCCCAGTTGGTGGGGTTTCTCTTTGTTTTTGTTATTGTCTCTTTTGCTGTGCAGAAGCTCTTTAATTTGATGTAGTCCCAGCTGTTTATCTTTGCCTTCACTATCACTGCTTTGGGTGATGTGTCTGTAAAGATGTCTTTGATGTGCAAATCACGTAGTGTTTCGCCTATATTTCCTTCTATATATTTTATGGTTTCAGGTCTTATGTCTAGTTCTTTAATCCATTTTGAGTTGATTTTTGTGTATGGTGTGAGGTAGTGGTCAAGCTTCATTCTTTTGCATGTAGCGACCCAGTTTTCCCAGCACCATTTATTGAACAAACTTTCTTTGCTCCAATGCATAGTCTTTGCTCCTTTGTCAAAGATTAGTTGACCATAAATCTGTGGGTTTATTTCTGGATTTTCTATTTGATTCCATTGGTCTGTATGTCTGTTCTTGTTCCAATACCATGCAGTTTTGATGATTATGGCTTTGTAGTATAGTTTGAAGTCTGGGAGTGTAATGCCTCCATTCTCTTCTTTTTTTTCAGGAGAGCTTTGGCTATTCGGGGTTTTTTGTGATTCCATATGAATTTCATCAATAATTGTTCTATTTCTTTGAAGAATGACATTGAAATTTTGATTGGAATAGCATTGAATCTGTATATTGCTTTTGGAAGGATGGCCATTTTAATAATGTTTATTCTTCCAATCCATGAGCAGGGGATGTCTTTCCATTTCTTTGTGTCTTCTTCTATTTCTTTTAACAGTGTTTTATAGTTTTCTTTGTATAGGTCCTTTACCTCTTTTGTTATATTTATTCCCAAATATTTGATTTTTTTTGTTTCAATAACAAAAGGGATGGTTTTTTTGATTTCTTCTTCTTCAGATTTATTGTTTGTGTATAGGAAGGCTACTGACTTTTGCGTGTTGATTTTGTATCCTGCCACTTTACTGAACTGACTGATGAGTTGAATTAGTTTTTCTGTGGTGTTTTTGGGGTTCTCTATGTATAATATCATATCATCTGCAAATAGTGATAGTTTGACTTCTTCTTTTCCTATTTGGATTCCTTGGATGTCTTTCTCTTGTCTTATTGCTCTGGCTAGGACTTCCAGTATTATATTGAAAAGCAGTGGTGAGAGTGGGCATCCTTGTCTTGTTCCAGATCTTAATGGAATTGCTTTCAGCTTTTCACCATTGAGAATTATACTGGCTGTTGGCTTGTCATAGATGGCCTTTATGATGTTGAGGTATGTTCCTTGTATCCCAAGAATTTCAAGGGCTTTTATCATGAATGGGTGTTGCACTTTGTCGAAAGCTTTCTCAGCATCTATTGATATTATCATATGGTTTTTATATTTCTTTTTGTTGATGTGCTGGATAACGTTGATTGATTTTCGGATGTTGAACCATCCTTGTGTCCCTGGAATGAATCCTACTTGGTTGTGGTGAATTATCTTATGGATACATTGTTGGATTCTGATAGCTAAAATTTTATTGAGGATTTTTGCATCAGTGTTCATTAGGGAGATTGGCCTGTAGTTTTCCTTTTTTGTGTTGTCCTTGTTCGGTTTTGGTATTAGTGTAATGTTGGCTTCATAGAACGTGTTTGGTATTGTCCCTTCCTTCTCAATTTTTTGGAAGAGTTTGTGAAGGATAGGCACTAATTCGTCTCTGAATGTTTGGTAGAATTCATTTGTAAATCCATCAGGTCCTGGGCTTTTGTTTTTGGGGAGGTTTTTGATTACCATTTCAATTTCGCTAATTGTAATTGGTCTGTTTAGGTGTTCTATTTCTTCTTTATCTAGCTTTGGGTGATTGTAGAGTTGTAGGAATTTGTCCATCTCCTCTAGATTGTTAAACTTGTTTCCATATAACTGTTCATAGTAGTTACTGATTATTCTTTTGATTTCTGCTGTGTCCGTTGTGATTTCTCCTCTTTCATTGATGATCCTGTTTATTTGTGCTTTCTCCCTTTTTTCCTTTGTGAGCCTGGCTAGGGGTTTGTCTATTTTATTGATTTTTTCAAAGAACCAGCTCTTGGTTTCATTGATCTTTTGGATTGTTTTTTTAGTTTCAATTTCATTTATTTCTGCTTTGGTTTTTATTATTTCTTTTCTTCTACTGGTTTTAGGGTTTTTTTGTTGTTCTTTTTCTAGATCTTTGAGCCTCGAGATTAGGTTGTTTCTTTGAGTTCTTTCTTGTTTCTTGATGTGAGCTTCTATTGCTATATATTTTCCTCTTATTACTGCTTTTGCTGCATCCCATACATTTAGGATATTGGTGTCCTCCTTGTCGTTCAATTCAAAAAATTTTTTAATTTCTTCTTTGATCTCCTCATTAGTACAGTGGTCTTCCAGTAGTGTGGTTTTTAATCTCCATGAGGTAGGAAGGTTCCTTGCCTTCTTTTTATGGTTTATTTCTAGTTTGATGCCTTCATGGTCAGAAAAGATGGTTGATATGATTTCAATCTTGGTGTATCTGTTGATGTTTGTCTTGTGCCCCAGTATGTGATCAATCCTGGAGAATGATCCGTGTGCACTTGAGAAAAATGTGTACTCCGTTTTTTTGGGGTTTAGTGTTCTATAGATGTCTGTTAAGCCCAATTGCTCTAGGTCCTTATTTAGAGCTTTGGTTTCTTTACTTATTTTTTGTCTTGTTGATCTATCCATTGTTGATAGTGGTGTGTTGAAGTCTCCCACTACGTATGTGTTTTCTCTGATGTCTGTTTTCAGAGAGGACAACAGTTGTCTGATATATTTTGGTGCTCCTTCGTTTGGTGAGTATATGTTAATGAGTGTTATTTCTTCTTGAAGTATTGTCCCCTTGATCATAATGTAGTGACCATTGGGGTCTCTTTTTATCTTTTTGAGTTTGAAATCTGTTTTATCTGATATAAGTATAGCTGTTCCTGCTTTCTTTTTTGGTCCATTTGCTTGTAGGATTGTTTTCCATCCTTTAACTTTGAGCCTATTTTTATCTTTTGTAGCTAAATGTGTTTCCTGGAGACAGCAAAAGGTTGGATTTTGTTTCTTAATACAGGCTGCAACTCTGTGTCTTTTTATTGAAGAGTTTAGTCCATTTACATTTAGAGTTAATATTGATATGTTAACATCTGTATTTGCCATTGTGTTTGTCTTTCCTTTGATTTTATTTATTTATTCTTTTAATAACCTTTTTTTTTTTTGGCCTTCTTTCATTGTTATTCATCCCTCTGAGGTTCTGGCTTTAGGACTCCTTGTAGTATTTTTTGGAGTGGGGGTTTAGTTGTAATGAAATTCCGGAGTTTCTGTTTGTCTGAGAAGGTCCATATTCTTTCTTCAAAGAGGAAGGAGAGCTTTGCGGGATAGAGTATTCTTGGTTGGCATCTGTTTTCTTGGAGTCTGTTGACTATGTCCCTCCACTCTTTCCTTGCCCGTAGTGTTTCTTCAGAGAAGTCTGATGTCAGCCTGATTGGCTTTCCTTTGAATGTTATCTGTTTCTTTCCTCTTGCCAGCTTCATTATTTTTTCCTTGTCCTGGGTTCTTGGGAGCTTTACTATTATGTGTCTTGCTGTATTTTTCCTTTCGTCGTGGAAGTGTGGTGTTCTTCTTGCTTCTTGTATATCAATTTTCAGCTCCTTCTTTACATTTGGGAAGTTCTCTTCAATTATCTCTTTGAAAATTTTCTCTGTTCCTACTTCTCTCTCCTCTCCTTCTGGTATTCCTATAACTCTTATATTTCCTTTCCTCATGGAGTCAGATAGTTCCTGTAGTCTTTCTTCGTTCTTTTTCCTTCGTACTTCTCTTTCCTTTTCTGTTTTGGTTCTTTTTATTTCTGTGTCTTCAAGAGAACTTATTCGTTCTTCCATTTCATGTATTCTGCTTTCATTGCTTTTCCCAGAATTCTTTAGTTCTTCCATTAATTCTTTGATCTCCTGCATTTCTTTTACTTCCCTCTTTAGGGACTCAATTTCATTCTTCTGATCGTTGATTATTTTTCCCTTATCATTGTTTTCCTTTATGACTTCTGTCAGTTTTTTAATCATGGCAATTTTAAATTCTCTTTCTGGAAGGCTCAGAAGTTCTTCCAAGTTACTGTCGTTGCAATCTGGGGGCTGGTTTTCTTTTTGTGGTGTGTTTTTTCCCTGGGGAGTAGCTAGGTTGCGTGTGGTTCTTCTCCTCCCTACTGTCTGTTTTCTAATTTGCCATATGCGTTGGGACACTGTGTAGTTGGGACTGGCCGGCATCTTGGGTGAGCTTCTCTGCTCCCCTCTGGTTCCTCCAGGAGTCATCTGTCAGTTTCAAGCAGTTTTTACTGGAGAAAGGTCCCTGTTCTAAAATGCCGATGTGGGGACACACTCCCCTGTGCGCCTGGTCTGCCCCGGCGGTGTGTTCCTGCTCCCCCTCTGGGCTTGGACTGCAGGCCAGAGGGGGTCTGGCGTGGGCGAACTTCCCCCGCTCACCTCTGGCTCCTGAGGAAGCCTTCTGTAGGTAGTCTTTACTGAAGAAATGTCCCTGTTCTAAAATGGTGATGTGGGACACCCTCCCTGCGCGTCCAGTCTCAGGTACACTCTTCTGCGCGCCTGGTCTGCCCCGGCTGTGGGTGCTCGCTCCCCCTGTGGGCTCAGACTACTGGTCGGAAGGGGCCCGGCGTGGGCTAACTCCCCAGCTGGCCACTAGCTCCTTCAGGAGCCTCTGCTGGTTTCAAGTTGCTAGGTGGTGCCAGAGATCTCTCCTAGAGCCCTTGGGGAGCTGATTATCCACCCCGTGGGACAGGGAACAGAGCGGGGATGGTAGGGTACACCTCAACGGCTTTGGGGTGCTGTGTCTGCCTTGTGCCCCACCATCGTGGGGAACGCACGCCCCTAATTTCGTGCCCTGAGTCTCAGTTCCAAAGCCCTCAGTTCCAGGACTCAGGCTGTAGCCCAGTTCAGTGGCGCGGGAATGGCGCCTTTTGAATCCCGCTCCCGTGCCTGGGCGCCTGGTTCCTGCTCACAGGGTGAGGGCCTCTGCGCGTCTCCCCGCAAGCCTAGGTCGCAGGCGCGGGGACCTGGGCAGTTGCGATCCGATCCGGATCCTCGTTTGCTTTTCAACCGCACTGCTTTTTCAACCGCTCTGCTTTTCCGCGCGATGCCTTTTCCGCTCTGCGCTGCCTTTCCAAGCAATCCGATCCCGATCCCGATCCCGATCCGCGTCTGCTTTTCCCGCGCGCTGCTTTGCGCAAGCTTACCGGGCAGCCCGGGGCTGTGTGCTGGTCCTGGTCTCCTCCCCGGGGGCGGGGTCTCTCTTCAATGGCGCCCGGAGCTCACAGCCAGGGCAAATCCTGCAGAATTCTCCTCAGCTCCCGTTCACGGGGTGTGGTGGCTGCAATAGTTCCTTTCCACTCACAGTCCCGCTTGCTGCTTCGTTTGTTCTTGTTGGCCGTTTTAGTTTGTTGTTTTCCTCCTCTCTGCCGGTCGGAGAGTGCCGCCTCTGTGGGCGGGGGAGGGGAGCAGGGTTCTGCGCTTCCCTCCCTTCTAGTCCTCTTTTATGGCCACTTTCTTCTTCGGGCAGTTTGCTGGAGTCACCCGTTTATCTTCCGTGTCCCGGTTCTCACTGGGACCTGCCGCTTTTCCTCCCTATTAACTTTTTTTAATGGGAGATCTTACTCGCAGTGTCTCCTCGCCGCCATGTTGCTCCGCCCCCCTCCATGATGAGCATTTTTTCATATGCCTGTTTATCATCTTTGTTTTTGAATAAGTATCTGTTTAGCTCTGTGCCCAATTTTGATGATTGCATTGTTTTCTTTTGGTTGAGTTTTATGAATTCTTTATATATCTTGGATATAGGTCTGTTTTCAGATGTATATTGTACAAATATTTTCTCCCAGTCAATAGAAGGTTCTTTTGTTATGGTGAACTTTTTTTTTTATCATTGTGCAATTGTTTATATGGTAATTGCTTATATTTTTGGTTTCTCTTGTTGTTGGAGACAAATCCACTAAGACATCACTGATGCCCATGTGCTGGAATATTTTTCCTGTGATTATGTCTACATATTTTATGGTTGCAGGACTTGTATCCAAATCTTTTATCCATTTTTGAATTAATTTTTGTAAGTTGTGTGAGATAGTGGTGGTTTCATTCTTTTGCATGTGACTGTACAGTTTTTCTCAATACCATTTATTGAAGAGTCTTTCCTTTCTCCAGTGTATACTCTTAGCTCCTTTGTTGTAGATTAACTGTCCACATAGATATGGGTTTATTTGTGGGCTCTCAAGTGTATTTCATTGATATGTGGATCTGCTTGAGTTCCAGAACCATGCTGTTTTTGATTATAGCTTTATGGTATAGTTTGAAATCAGGGAGTGTGAAACCACCATTCTTCCTCTTTTTCTTAGGATTACTTTGACTATTCAGGGCCTATTGTAACTCCATATGAATTTTCAGTAGTGTTTGTTCTATTTCTTTGAAGAATGCCATTAAAATTTAGATAGGGATTGCACTGAATCTGTATATTGCATTGGGAACAATGGCCATTTTAAGAATAATTCTTCCAGTTCATGAACAAGGAATATCTTCTTTGAATTCCACTTCTTTGTATCTTCTTCTATTTCTTTTAACAATGTTTTATTGTTTGTTGTACAGTTCTTTCACCTGCTTTATTAAATTTACTCCTAGGTATATACTCCTTTTTGATGTGATTATAAATTGGATTGTTCTCTTAATTTCTTTCTCTTCTAACTTGTTGTTTGCATATTGGAACAGAACAGTTTTTTGTTTTTTGTTTTTTGTAAAACTGATTTTGTAATTGGCTGCACTAATTTACTGCTTTGATTTTTTTTTTTTTAGTGGAGTCTTCAGGGTTTCCTGTATATATCATCAGGTTATCTGCAGATAGTGATGTGTTTACTTCTCCCAATTTCCTTCTTCTGCCATTTTGTCCTTAGTTTTCTATTTCTATTTATTTCTTTTTTCAGTTTGTTGTGGATGTTCTTCTTTTCAATTATATGTGAGATCTCTATTCAATATTTCTTGTAGGAAGGTCGAGTGTTTGCAAGATCCTTCAGCTTCTGTTTGCTTGAGGGGCCTTTATTTCTCTCTCAAATCTGAAGGAGAGTCTTGCAGGATATGGTATTTTTGACGGGCAGTTTTTAAGTATTTTTGAATACATCATTCCATTCTCTTCTTGCTCACATACTTTTGATGAGGCTACCTTTATCAGTGCTTCTTCCCCCTGGCTAGTTTCTATATTCTTTCTTTGTCCAATTTCTTGAACGTTTCACTACTATGTGTCTTGGTGTATGTCTCATTACACTTAGAAAAACAGGCGTACTTTTAGCTTTATGGACCTGTATATTTCATGCTTCTCTAAGTTTGGTAATTTTTTCCTATCATTTCTTAAAGTAATTTGTTCCATCCTCTTTCTCCTTCTCTCTTGGAATACCCATTATTCTTATATTGCCTTCCATCATTTTGTTTGTAATTCTTGAAGTATTTCCTCATTTTATTTCTTTGTGTGGCTCTTCTTTCATTCATCTGTAATCTTTGTGGGTTACCATCTTTGAGGTCACTAATTTGATCTTGTATTTGTTCTACTCTCCTTCCATAGCTTTCTTCAAAATTTATTTATCTTTTCTATACATCTTTTTATAAACCACACTTCTGTTATTTTCTTATTGAAAACTTAATTTACATTCTAAGGACATTCAGTAATTTTTCTGAGTTTTCTTGTATAGCTCTGATGAGCTTTTATTTGTTTTCTTGCATTTTTAAAAAATTTCTTTGTTGGGCCTCCCTGGTGGCGCAGTGGGTTGAGCACCACACTGTGAAACTGTCTGCAGCCTCTGCAGTGCCAGTTCAATTCTTGGCTGGCTAGGGAGATTCCCACATGACGAGGCAGACCTCTCCTGTCTCGCGCACTACTCCCCTCAGCAGCGTACTTCAGTCCATCTTCCTGTTCTGTTCCCTGCTCTGTCTCTGATGAATTCTCTCACCCACCTGTGCCTCTGGCCTACACCCCACTGCTTGTATAAATAAATAAATCTTTAAAAAAATATTTCTTTGTCATGGCAGTTTTTAACTCTGTATCTGATAGGAAGAAAAGAACATCTATGCCTTTGTGGATAGATTCTGGAGTTTTTTTCTCCCCTTGTGGTGAAATATTCTCTTGAGGACTCAAGATGTCATATGTTGCATTTTTCATCTGCCCATTTTGTAGCTTTCCAGTTTGCCATGTTTTCAAGTGTTCTAAGGTTGCAGAACTTCTACTTTTTCAGCAGATTGAAGATTTTTTTTCTTTTTTTTCACTTGGCATTTCAGTACATTTTATGTCAGAGAGAACTGTTGAACAGCTGCTGAGTCAGGGGATAATGGAGGGTCTGGGAGGGGTCCTGTTACCGATGAAAGCGGTGTGCAGGGTAGCTCATGTTTCTGGTACCATAGATAGCCCTTCTCTCTGGGTTTCCAAAACTACATCTGTGGATCATGCTGTCAGTACCACTTCACAGGATCAACTGCAGCACTGAGGGTTAGGGGCAGGGAATGTAGTTTTATATACTGCTCTCTTCACTGGAACCAGCTCTCCTGGCACACCCATACCCTCCACACATATCTTCCCTAAGTCACAGGCATATCTCAATGCTAATCAGCTTTTCCTTTACCAGATCTTCCAACCAAACATCTTTGGAAACTGCCAGCTCCCGCCTTGGCTGCAGTTTCTAGGCACCTCTCTCCATCAACCTTTTGTTGTTTGGAGTTGAATATCTTCACAGTCTCTTCTGGTGTGGGCAGTGTTGGACTCTGATGTTTAAGAGGTTTTCTAATTTCACCCCAAGTCATGGTATCCTCTGTGTCCAGTGTTCCTCTGTACTATTTTAAGATTATCTACCTGGGAGCAAAGTAAAGAATATCCTTTGATGCCATCTTCTCTGCCTCCCACATGAACTTACGAAACTTTTCTTTAACAAGCATGCTAAAAGAGGGAAAAAAATGCTATTGGGTTTTTTAATTGAATATGCCTTAAACAGACAGCTCAATTAGTAATTAACATGATTACATTTAGTTTTTCTCTCTGATTTTCCATCAATTCCATTTGATTTTTTTCTTTACATGGGTCTCTTCTGTGTCTTGCTAACATTAATTTTAAGTATTTTATGAGTCTTGCTTCTATAAATGTCATGTTTTTATGAATGTACTGACTAGTATGAAGAAAGGTTCTTTATATCCACATGGTTATATCAGATTCAACCACATTTACTAAAGTTTATTATTAATTCCAGTTTTGGAGTCTTATCATATTTTTTTGGAACATTCTCCATGGTGGTAAATCTTATAGAAGCTTTGGCTGTGAGAACTGAAAGGATATAAAGACCATTCCACCCTCCCATTTTATAGACAATCCATCAGGGAGCCTCACAACCAGTCTCTGAACATTATGAAAGGAAGGTCCTAGAAAGGTCCTGTCCTATATTCTTGGAGATTCTTAAACCAAAATTCAGACAGCCCAACATATATAAATGACTTAACTTTTGTAATTCATTATAGTGATAAAATAACAGTAACCATTTTTTGAGGTCGGAGCACTGTGCCAGGTGCTTTATACAGAATATCTTATTTTATTCTGACCATAATCATTTGGAGTAAAATTATTCAAGATCATTACCTACCTGGAATATGTCTTCTTTTCATGCTCTATGGCTGTCCCTTTACCTTACCCCATCCTTTTTAGGAGCAGAAAGTTATAACCAAATGGCTTATTAGGGTTCTGTGTTGTCATTGGTTATTATAAGACTTACTTTGTTATTAATAATTAAAAGAGTTGATCCAGGTTTTTTTTTTTTGTGGCAGAGAATACATTTCTTATTAGTACCCCTACACAAAAACAAAATAATAAAAAACCCTAAAAACTATTTAAAATATTTCATTGGTTAGTTCTGAATGCTTAGTCAAAAAAGTTGAATTTTTAAATCTATTTGAAACCTCTATTATGTTCCCTGTTACAGTGTTTAAAAAAGCAGACCAGCATTTTTAATCTGAAAGAGTTTACTCCTAGAGTCACTGAACTATCATGATGGAAGGAACTTAGATATCATTGTGTTCTAACCTTATGCTCCCCTGATGAATTCTTGTCAGTCTTCTCTGGAACAGCTTTCTAACTGATTGTATGGCCCTCTTTTCTAAAGTCTATCTCCTGGTGTCTTTTACTTACCTCTACTCAAATGCCTTTTGTAGTTAACTAAATTTCTTTAAAATTTCAAGACAAACTATTAACCTTTTCAGCAATTGCATTACAGAACTAATACTTCCCATCTAACTTCCAATTTTTTTTTTGCGCTGGCTCCCAATTCTGTTCCCCTGTCAATCTTTCTCATTTTAGTAAAGAGTGGATCATGATGTACCCAGTTGCTCCACCTCAAACTAGTTGTCATTCTCAGCTACTTCTCCTCAAGCAGCTCATTGAAATGCCCCATCTAAAATTCCTTCATATGGTATCATTCCTTTACCACTAACTACTATCCCAGCCAATTTCATCTCTCTCCTGGATTGATGAAATAACATTTTTAACTTGTTTGAGAGTTAGTGCTCTAGAATTCTATTTAATGTATTCTCCACGCAGCAATCCTCTAAAATTGTAAACCACACTATGATACTTCCCTACTTAAAATTCCTCAAGATTCTTCCTATCCCATTTCTTTCTTCACCCTCCTCTGCTCCATTCAGTCACGTGGGCATTCTTTCTTTTTCTTTAACACACTAATCTCCTTCCTTACTTGAGACTCTTGATCTTGCTTTCTCCTATGCTTGCAATGTTCTTCACTTAATATCACTTTTGGCCTTAATTTATTTGGATTTCACTCATTCATTCATTTCTGCTCAAATGTCACCTACTCAGAAAGTCCATACTTGTCTAGTCTGTCTAAAATAGTTCTCCTACACATTCCCAAACTCACATTTTATTACCTTACTCTGCTTTATTATTCCTCTTGGCACTTACCACAAACTGCATTATATGTTTACTTGTTCAGTTGTTTAATTTCTCTACCACTAGAATGTCAACTCCATAAAAGTGGAGAATTTATTGTTTTATTTTCTACTTAAAGTTCACTAAGATAATTCTAGATATATACAAGGTAGTCTTTGCACTAGTAGGGTTCCTGACACATATTTGTTAATGAATGAATTGTTGACTGTATTGAGTTTGTACTCAGATAAACTCTTTAGTCTTTTTTTCTAAGAGCTTCTCTAAGCATTGTGGTTTTGTAAAGTGTTCAGTAATTTTTTCTTGAATGAATAATTTCTTCTGAGTCACAGGATTTAATTTCATTCTCTCTAGTCTTATATTTGACTTTAGGTTTGGGCTATACTTACTATTAACTAAGCTTGTACATGCTCTTCTTTTTTTAGTCTGAACATCTTCATATCTCTTTGACAGATAAGATGAAATCTGGGACAGTCTACTTAACTCTTATATGCATTAATGTATGGCCAGAAAATAAATTCAGTCAATTCTATTTTCCTTCTTGATTTTGTTTTAAAATAGATACTAATAAAAAAAAACACTTTTCTTCTAAGCATTTTTTTCTAATACCACTTTCTGAGTCTACCTCTTTTTTGGGAAAGTAGGTCTAATACAGTGGAAATAACGAGAGAATTATATAAAATATTTTATGATTAGGTGATATGGTACAGAAACTCTAAGTCTTCCAGAAAACAAAAGGATTGAAGAGAGTTTGCAGCATTAGAAAAGATTCTGTGCAGGATCCTTTCCAAATTTTAAATATGCCAGTATATGTTAAAGATAAAATCATGGATTATAGAAACAATACAGTTTTTTTTTATTTTTAAAGTTAGCCAAGTTTGGTGCTAGTTATTTTGTCAGATGGCATGTCTTAGCTGTGCATGACTTTTATCATAAGCCAAAAGGCATCAAGCTTCATGTGGGTTCAAGGGCAAAGTGGCAGAGAGTAATCAAAGTTTTCAGGTCAGCAGACAGCCTTGGACATGCTCTTGGAGAATGAGGTCAATAACATCACAGCATCAAACATAAACTAACCATCTCGAGAGATTGCTACTCTCCTACCTTAGAGACCCAGCAACAATTTTCTCAAAATAACTTCCCGTATACAGCATAAACACTAAGTAGGCATGTCTTTGCTCATGCATGTGTATGTGTGAGCTTATAAATGTGTACATGCATGACCATGCATGTCTGTGTGTCCTGTAAGGGAAGAGACTTGCTGTTTTATTATTTACCAGATTCACATTTTCTTTCTTGCTTTATACATCCGTGAATCCCCTCACCAACTCTCATCTTCAAAAATTGTTGTAATGTCCCTAGACAGTAGGGGAAATCAATATGTCATTGAATAGGATGATTCTTTAGATCTAGTGATATGTTGATTTTAAGCACAGGAAGGAATTTAGAAAGATTATGGAGGAGGAAGGGTCTGATGGGCACTCTCAAGGTTAGGGTTTTTTTTGTTTGTTTGTTTGTTTATTTGCTTTTCATAGTGACAGCCTAAACTGTTGGTAAAATTGACTGATAGGTGGTAAACATTATAGAGCATGAAAATTATACCACATGGCTAGGCTTTGCTTTTTCAGCAACTGTGCAGTTGGACTGACCTAAGTCTCATTTCCTGTTTCCATTATAGTTGTTAGTCCCAATTCCTCCCACATCTGTATCAGACATATCTTATTCTGTAGCCTATTTGCCCATATGGGCTCTGGAGTGACCTCATTCTTGAGAAGACGCCTGCAAGCTGTGCTCAAGATGGACAGCCCCTGACAAATGGGTGCATGTGCCCTGAGTGCACAGCTGGAAGGGTGCTCTGGCCACCCTTGGCTTATTGTGTGTGGTGGGGTTTTGCAAAAGGTTTTCAACATATGTTTGTCTGGATATTTTCAAGGCTCATACACAGTCTGTTTTAAATATTTAACCTTATATGAGGCTTCCTGAAGTTATTCCTGTGATTTTTAAAAGAGAAAACAATCTGATCATACATATCTGAGTAGAATGATCAAAGGAGCAAATGATAATTCATTCATATGCTTGTTGTTTGTTTGTTATGGAACTTTGAGTGTAAATAATTTAGCTCTCAGCTTTTGCCTTCCTTAACAATCATTCTGTTAATATGTATTTGAGCATTGAAGTATTAAGCACAAAGATTAGATACAGAAAAATCTCAAAACCCTCCCTTTAGGCATGTGGTCCATTTGAGAGACACTATTGACTAGTATTGGGTGGCCTTATGTAATACTAATAGTAGTTTGTGTATTTACTATGTGCCAGGACTTAGTGTTATATTTAGATGTATTATCTCATTTAACCCTCAAAATAATCCTATCAAGTAGGTGCTATTTTCCTCCTCATGTCAGATAAGGAGTATCTCATGTATTTCATAGTCTTGGACCTTTATATTCAGATATTTAATACATTTTGAATACTTGTTATGTATGGACTTAAGTATAGATCCTGTCTAAACTATAATGTTGCTATACTGCTAACATCTGCAGTGCGTGAAGTCAGTATTCCTGGGAGAAAGAGGATAAAACCCATGGTGGCGAGTCATCTGGGCTTTTGCCTTGATACGTGGGAGTGGGGCTTGAATCTTCATGCAAGTTATTTGGAGTGACCCTTCCACCAGAAGTACTTCAAGCTGGTTCAAGGTCAACTTCCTCCACCTATTCCCAGAGCGTTCTTTCTAAGCCAAAACATAGGATTAGCCTAAATAAATATATAGAAATTGTGATTTTGGGCCTCCCTGGTGGCACAACAGGTTGAGTGCAGTGCTGTGAAGGTTTCCACAGCTTCTGCAGCGAGGGTTCGATTCCTGGCCAGCCAGGGAGATTCCCACATGGTGTGGCAGACCTCTCCTGTTGCGCCCACTGCTCCCCTCAGCAGTGCTTTTGGTCCATCTGACTGTTCTGCTCCCCACTCTGTCTCTTGTGAATCCTCTCACCCTCCCATACCTCTGGCCTGTACCCCAGCTATTGTATAAATAAAAAATAAATCTGAAAAAAAAAAAAAAAAGAAATTGTGACTTTGGTTTTGTTAATGCTTTTTATCCTGATTCCAGCCACCAAATCTACTTTAGATTATGTGGGTAATTTCTTTGCTTTATTCACTGGTTAAATCCATTTCAGAAACACAGTTTTATAAATACCTCTTCACATTTTTTGTTTTCTTTTGTAATTTATTTGCATTTTTTATTATGGTATAATCATTAAGAGTAAGGACTTTGTGTATGGTGTGAGGTAGTGGTCACGCTTCATTCTTTTGCATGTAGCGACCCAGTTTTCCCAGCACCATTTATTGAACAAACTTTCTTTGCTCCAATGCATATTCTTTGCTCCTTTGTCAAAGATTAGTTGACCATAAATCTGTGGGTTTATTTCTGGATTTTCTATTTGATTCCATTGGTGTGTGTGTCTGTTCTTGTTCCAATACCATGCAGTTTTGATGATTATGGCTTTGTAGTATAGTTTGAAGTCTGGGAGTGTGATGCCTCCATTCCCTTCTTTTTTTTTTTTTTTCAGGAGAGCTTTGGCTATTCGGGGTTTTTGGTGATTCCATATGAATTTCATCAATAATTGTTCTATTTCTTTGAGGAATGACTGGAATTTTTATTGGAATAGCATTGAATCTGTATATTGCTTTTGGTAGGCTGGCCATTTTAATAATGTTTATTCTTCCAATCCATGAGCAGGGGATGTATTTCCATTTCTTTGTGACTTCTTCTATTTCTTTTAACAGTGTTTTACAGTTTCCTTTGTATAGGTCCTTTGTATAGTGTTTTATAGTTTCCTTTGTATAGGTCCTTTACCTCTTTTGTTAGATTTATTCCCAAATATTTGATTTTTTTGTTTCAATATTAAAAGGGATTTTTTTTTTTTGGTTTCTTCTTCTTCAGATTTATTGTTTGTGTATAGGAAGGCTACTGACTTTTGCGTGTTGATTTTGTATCCTGCCACTTTACTGAACTGATTGATGATTTGAATTAGTTTTTCTGTGGAGTTTTTGGGGTTCTCTATGTATATTATCATATCATCTGCAAATAGCGATAGTTTGGCTTCTTCTTTTCCTATTTGGATTCCTTGTATGTCTTTCTCTTGTCTTATTGCTCTGGCTAGGACTTCCAGTATTATATTGAAAAGCAGTGGTGAGAGTGGACATCCTTGTCTTGTTCCAGATCTTAATGGAAATGCTTTCAGCTTTTCACCATTGAGAATGATACTGGCTGTTGGCTTGTCGTATATGGCCTTTATGATGTTGAGGTATGTTCCTTGTATCCCAAGAATTTCAAGGGCTTTTATCATGAATGGGTTTTGCACTTTGTTGAAAGCTTTCTCAGCATCTATTGATATTATCATATATGGTTTTTATATTTCTTTTTGTTGATGTGTTAGATAATGTTGATTGATTTTCGGATGTTGAACCATCCTTGTGTCCCTGGCATGAATCCTACTTGGTCGTGGTGAATTATCTTATGGATACATTGTTGGATTCTGATAGCTAAAATTTTATTGAGGATTTCTGGACCTACTAAACATAGAGCTTCCATATGATCCAGCAATTCCACTCCTAGGTATTTACCCAAAGGACACAGAAACATCAATTCCAAAGAGCACCTGCACCCCTATGTTTATAGCAGCACTGTTTATAATAGCTAAGCTTTGGAAATAACCCAAATGCCCCAAAATAGATGACTGGATCAAGAAGATGTGGTACATATACACCATGGAATATTACTCAGCATTCAAAAAAGATAAACACATGCAATTTGCAGAAACATGTATGGCGCTGGAAGGGATCATGCTCAGCGAAATAAGCCAGAAAGAAAAAGAAAAATACCGGATGGTCTCACTCATAGCAGGAATCTAGAAAACTTAAATAAGGGACCAGGAAAATGAATAACTATAAGAAAGTGAAAATCAAAATCAAAAAACAACTATGAACCACAGACACTCTATGGGGTTGGGGGGTGGGGTGGGGAGGGATTGGGGTCAAAATAAGGGGGTTGCAATTGTATGGGGAATATAAAAATAAAATATATTTTTTAAAAATAGTATGGACTTTGGAGTGACATTGCCTTTATTTGAATCCTCCTTCATTCACTTACTGGTGGTGGATATATCCTCTCAGTATTTTAGCTTCCCTACCTGTTCTTACCTGATAGGATTGTTGCAAGGATTCACAACAGGTATAAAATATTAGAAGAGTGACCAGTGCATGCTGATGATTGTTAAATAACAGTTGTCAGCATTATTGGTAGATATCATCAGGCATATCAATTATCTTCTCAGTGTCTACTAATATGATAGGTATTCTATAAATATTTATTGAATAAAATACACAAAAGTTTTGTTTGCAAGGCGATTTGGTGCATTTGACGTCAAGGGCAATAAACAGAGTTAACCTGTCTTCTGAGGATTCTTTGTATTGTAAATATACAGTATTTCAGATTACAGGAGTCTGTAGAGCTCTCTGGGTCCTGCCCTAATGGGCGTACAAATGGGCAAGAGCCTCACACAATAGAGACCAGAGATTCACACTATTCTTGTGAGGCAGCCTGGGCAGGAGTTTTACCCCACATAGGAGACGCTAATTGCAGGGGTTCTTAAATTTGTGATATTCCAGGATGCCACCAATCAGATGTAAAATGCTCAAAACACATTCAAAGAACAATTTACCTTGTTTCTCTCTAGCTTGGTGGTTAACATTGGCCCAACAGCATTTCTCAGGTGAGGTGAAACAAATGGGCTTTCACTCAGTAAATGTTTACTGAGACCATGATTCAGGACCTAAGTGAGGAAACCATGATGACTTTCTAGAGCTTACATTATCATGGAGATGAATAAATAGTTCAGAAACAATGGATGGTTGTGATAAAAAAATATTATTTTGAATTATGTGATCCAAACAACTAAGTGGCAACCAATTAATTTTTCTTAACAATGTTTCTGTGTACATCATCACCATGCCAGGGATTTGTTTTTTCCACAGTTACTTTTCTTCATCTCTTAAGATGAAGACCATTATTATTTTCTTAGTGTAATGGGGCAAGCAATAGATATTTGAGGTCTTAAATGGAGGAAGTTGTTAGATTAAAGTTGAAGTTACCAATAATGCTATAAACTTCAGTGCTACTTAAACATGTGCTCAAAATTTTTAATTTATGCAAGATTTAACATTGAGTAATTGAACTACATTAAATCATGTCAAATGTTGTAGTATTTTGTATAACTCCTTGGTGTCCCTTACTCAAAGTAACCCCTTCAATCTATCCACCATACCCATTAGATTTGTAGCTTTTAATCTAGAAGTATATTGAAATAAGCAGTTAGAATTTTATTTTTCCTCAAATTACCAGTCCTTTTCTCTTCAAGGAGGTATTTCAAAAAAGAAGTTTGCCAGCTTTGTCAGCCAGGATGTGTTTCAGTAGGCCAGTAGATAAGCTGTGGTATATCTAGGCAATGGAATATTATTCAGCATTAAAAAGAAATGAATTAACAAGCTATGAAAAGACTTGGAGGAATCTTAAATGCATTTTACTAAGTGAAGGAAGACAATCTGAAAAGGTATATACTATATTGTATGTTTCAGAGTATAAGATATTCTAGAAAAGTCAAAGCAACGGAGATAATAAAAAGATAAGTGGTTGCCAAAAATTAAAGAGGAGGATGGCATGAATAAACAGAACCCAGAAGGTGTTTTAGGGTCATGAAAACTTCTCTGTATGATGCTGTAATGGTGGGTACATGTCATTGTATATTTCAGCAAATGCACAGACTGAGTGACATAGGGCTATAGGGGGCTTAGCTTCAAAAGGACAGTGCCCAATACGGGACAGGTCACTGGGTTCTTCACCCACGCACACAATTGCAAGACCACGCAGGCTCAGGGCACAACAACAATAGGGTTTACTTAACAAACAGGGGAAACAAGGAGTTCCTAAGGTCACAAGTGACTGGCTATCTCATTGCAGTTAAATGAAAGGCCACTCATCTGAGATGGCATTGTTCCATCAATGAGGGCACAGACCTCACGCAAGCAGTAAGCCAGGATCCACCTCACCAACTCACCACAGCTGGGGCCACTGAGATGATGACCCAGCAGTCCACTGCAACAGTCTGAAGGTTATAATGAACAGCACCGGAAGCTGGACCAGGCAGCAACTGGGAGGTAATGCCACCAGATGTTCAACAGCTCTCAGAGTTTACCTGTCAACAGCTCTGGACCCCACTGGCTAGTAGTGCTGGTCACTATCAGTCTCTAACATTACAGCTCTTTGTGAGTTGTTGGCCCACACTGACAACAAACACTTCTTTGAGAGACCAGGCCTGAGGCATGGTGCTCCTTTGGGTTGATATCAGAGGCAGGCCAGAGGGTGGTACAGCCAACCCAGCCTCTGCAAAGTTCTTTGGCTTTTCTGCAGAGCTTTTCAGCTTCCCTTCTTCCTTCGGAGATCAGCGGCTGGATGCATCTGAGAACACACAGTCTCAGGGAGCAAGTGTCCAGTCCAGAGCATCCCAAGCAAGTCCAAGCAAGCAAGTCTCAGAGTGCAGGAGTGCAGCCATCCAGAAATGCAGGAGCCCAGTCCAAACAAATCTGCAAGTGAGTGAGCGAGTGAGTGAGCACCTCCACAAGGGCTAGGGTCCAAGCAAGTGAGAGTCCAGGAAGCATGGGAGTGCAGGAGTTTCAAGTAACTCCCAACTCCCTTCCCGCCTGCCTTAGCTCCTTCTTCAGGGTCCCCCATCTACCAGTCTGATTGGACTGAGTTGTCATACTGGCTGCATGGACAATTTTACCAATCAGCTTATAGCTCACACGTGATGGGTCTGTTCCACGATCCAGGCATCAAATCCACAGGTCTCTCTACTGCCTGCAGCTGGAGGGAGCCACAGTGTTGGAGCTGGCCACATAGGGCTCCAGGAGCTGCGTGCTCTGGTGTAACATGCTAGGGGAACCACTGCTGTCTGCCATCATTCCTGGCCTATGCCGGCAGCCTGAGGCCCAGTGAGGTCATTGGCGGTGGGCAGTAAAATGACTCTCACCGGCTGCTGCTTGCACTGCCTCCAAGCAGTGCTCTCGGGCCAAGCACTGGAGCCTAAGGTGCAGGTGTCTCCGGTTTCATGTCCAGCACTAACGGTGAACCCTAAAGTAAACTCTGGTCCTTGAGTGACATTGATTTTCAATGTATCTTTATTACAACAATGTACCACTCTGCTGGGAATATTGATAATGGTGAGGGTATGCAAATGCGGGTGCAGGTGGTATATGGGGAATCTCTCTACCTTTCTGTTCAGTTTTGCTGTGATACTAAAACTAAAAAAATGATGAGATCTGTTAAAATAGAGAAAAGTTTGGACAATGTCTGTGGTGTCATTTTAAGTTTCCCTGGCCAGACTTTAAAGGAAAAAAAGGAACATTGGAATCCATGTGAACATTTTGATTGTCAAACCTCAAATATGTCTTAATAGATTAAGATTTCAGGAAAAAAGACATACCCAGGGCATACCCAGCATAACAATGTGTAGACCAAACCTGCCCAGAGCAACCTGAGTTGTCAGGGACTTTAAACCTCATTAGTAGAATTCTTTTACAGATATACTTGCAGCTAAGGTCCTGCGTTTCACAGTTCTTAGAAAATTCTTCTCACTGGTGTTGGGTGTTGCATTTAAACCAAGAGCCTGAGGTCTTTAATTGAAAGGCAAACATTGGTTTTATATCTTGTGCTTTCTGGAGGGTGTAGCTTTTGTCTTTTAAAGTGACAATAGTGAGAAAATGAAGGGGGGAAATCCACTCACCTCTGATTATATTAAACCTCCCACCAGCTGTTTATACCATAGCCCATTATTCCATGCTGTAAGAAGTCTTTAACATATGAAAAGGAAGTCCTTGATGTGACATGGTGGTGAAATATACTATACTTACTTTTGATGGTGTATAAGTTATCTTCTGCATTTTATTTTCCATTGTTTTCTTAAAGATTAGCCTTAGGGAATTTAAATAATTAGGCCTAAAATCTTTGGCATGATATTTAATGAACCACATCTTGGTCTTCAGCCAGTGCAAGGGCCGTGGTCAGCTGTAGCAGAGGCGACACAGCCGAGGGGACTTGGCCAAGCTGCCCTCCTCACCAGCTGTATGGACTTGTACTCAGGATACCCAGAGTGTCCAGAAGAAGCTTTGTTCTCCAGAAATCTGGTCACACTGCTGCACTTCTGTGCTTGTTTATCCTGAAGCCTCAAGTTCTTCTTTGCAGGCAAACTGAACCCATAAATGAATAAAAGCAAACAAACTAACAAAACAAGTGACTTTAAAGATACATCCTTTTGGGAGAAATTCAGGGTTTTGCCTGAATAACTCTCATGGTTCCAGGAAGGATGGGGTGAAATGATGAAATTTGTGTAGGCTGGTGAAAATGCCTGTGGGTCAGGCTCATTTGTGATATTTTAGTTTTGGGGTATATTAGTCTGTGTTCTCTAGTGAGGCGGGGGGGCAGGTGGGTGTGTGTGTATGATGGGGGGCGGGAGAGGGAGAGAGAGAGAGAGAGAGAGAGAGAGAGAGAGAGAGAGAGGAATTGGCTCCTGTTCACATGATTATAGAATGGACTATCAGACTGGGGTCCCAGGGAGTCAGTGATATTGCAGTTCAAGTTTGAAGCCTGCCAGTAGAATTCCTTCTCTTCCTTGGAAGTCAGTCTTTGTTCTATTATGACCTTTCCTTTACTGATTGAATGAGGCCCACCCATGTTATGAAGGGCAATCAGTTTTATTCAAAGTGTGCTGCTTTAAATGTAAAGCTCATCCAGAAAACATAGTGACATCCAGGATAAGATTCAACCAACTATATGGACACTGTGGTCCATCCAAGCTGACATAAAATTAACCATCAGAATAAATTGTCATCTCGTAAGACATTGTATGTTTGCATCATGTCAAATTCCACAGTATAGAGAGGATAAATCAAGGTAAGAGTATAATCAACATTAAAACCAAAATATTTTAAAATAGTACATAAAAACCTAGTTAAAATATAGGGTAACAACAATGGATTATGAGTCTTAATTAAAAAAAAAAAAAAGCTGACATTTATTTGGTACTATATGTGAGGAATTCTCACAAACTTTGCCAGGTAGCAAAGACCCTGGAATTAATAATCTGGTTGCCCACTCACTAGCTGTGTGATCTGGACCTCGGTTTCCTTAGTAGACAAAATGGGAGTAATAACACCAACTTGAATAATAATGGGAATAATAATACCTCTATAAAGGCAGGAACAGGGCACCGAGCAGGTTTTCTGATCCAGCAGACCGGGTAAAGGAGGAGTCAGAGTCCTCAGTGGCTTTTGCAGTTCTTTTATTTAGATTTACCAGGCATATGGCAGGCAGGGGTGCTGGGGGGCCGGGAGGCTGGCAGTCCTCCCAGCCCCCAGCAAATCCTCACTCTATCTGAGCTCTCTGGCGTTCTCTCTGCTGCTCCTGGCGTCCCCGTGAGGCCATCCTTAAAAGCCCAGTCTCAGCCCAGGTGAATCCCATCTACCTATGCCCACACCCTACTCCAGGTGCCCGCCATCAGGCATGCATTCAGGACCACAGGGTTCCATCATCTATCCTGATGGCGGGAGGCAGGAAAGCCTGATACCTTTTACCTTACCCTACAACCTCAAATAATGCCAAGGATTATTTGGAGGATCAAATGAGTGTTCCTTACCAAGTATTTGGAACAGTGCTTGGCTGTTGTGGAAGCGGGTACAGGGCATGTTCACTATCACTTCTGGAAGATGGATAAGGAGAGTCCAGGAACCTCACTGGATTTTATAGGCTTTAATGCTGTCTCAAGGAACCAGGTACACAGGCACACCGGGCAGGGAGGCTGGCATGCAAGGAGGTAGGCACAAGTTGGGCAGGGGGGCTGGAAGGAGTCAGGCAAGAGAGCCTCCCAGACCCCTATGAATTTTTACTCTTTCTCTGGGCTCTCTCTGGCATTCTTTTGTGGTCTTGCCTCTTCTGTAGTCACTTGTTGTAAAGGGCAGGAATGGACACAGTGCAAGTTTTCTAGGATCCAGCAGACCGGGTAAAGGAGGAGTCAGAGTAGAGTCCTCAGTGGTTTTTTGCAGGTCTTTTATTGGGATTTACCCGGTACACAGCAGGCAGGGGTGCTGGGGGGCCGGGAGGCTGGCAGGCTTCCCAGCCCCCAGCAAGTCTTCATTCTATCTGGGTTCTCCAACGTTCTCTCAGCTTCTGCTTCTCTCTCGGCTTCTGCTGGCGTCCCCGTGATGCCGCCCTTAAAAGCCCAGTCTCAGCCCAGGTGAATCCCATCTACCTATGCTCACACCCCACTCCAGGTGCCCGCCATCAGGCATGCATTCAGGACCGCAAGGATCCATCATCTATCCTGATGCCGGGAGGGCAGAAAAGCCTGACATTTTCTTCACCCTACACTTGTCCTCTCGTCGTCATTGTAGGGTGAGGAAAAATGTCAGGCTTTTCTGATGAGGATAGATGATGGATCCTTGCGGTCCTGAATGCATGCCTGATAGCGGGCACCTGGAGTAGGGTGTGGGCATAGGTAGATGGGATTCACCTGGGCTGAGACTGGGCTTTTAAGGGCGGCGTCACGGGGATGCCAGCAGCAGTAGAAGCCGAAAGAGAAGCCAAGAAGCAGCAGAACGAACGGAAGAGCTGAGAAGCAGAGAGAGCGCCAGAGAGCCCAGATAGAGTAAGGATTTGCTGGGGGCTGGGAGGACTGCCAGCCTCCCAGCACCCCTGCCTGCCATATGCCTGGTGAACCCCAATAGAGGCTTGAAAACGTGCCGGGGTCTCCAGGACTCTCTCCTCCTTTACCCCGTCTGCGTGGCATGATAGAAAACCTGCTCAGTGGTCCAGTCCTGCCCTTTACGCCATCCTACCATAACCCTGCCCTCTCTCTGCGTGATGCCACTCTTATATCCCTGGCTTCTAGGCTCAGGTGTGCACACTTGCACATGGCCACACCCATGCTCCAGGTGTCCACAATCAGGCATATGTGCCCTGCCTTCTGCATCAGCACAATCAAGGCTGCAGGTGATAGCCACAGAGGTTAGTGGAGTAAAAAAGCCTGACTAATTCACTAACCCTACACTGGCACATTAGAAGCACTCAGAAAAACTACTACAGAGGATGACAGTACAGAAATGATGGCAGAACAAAGGGCAGGGTAGCATAAAGTATGCCCAGACTGAGCAACCCAATATAATCCAGGATTAACTGATGTGAGGGCCTCTTCTCAGGCTTGGCCTTCCCTGAGTTTATGTTATTATATCTCAGGCTATAGGAATTATCTTACAGAATTTTTTTTTTTTTTTACTTAGAGTTAAAACTGGGATCACTGTATGAAAATCTATGCGTATTTTGTTTCATTCTAGAGAATCTCAACAACAGTAGTTTGGAAACCCTTAGTATCCTCATTGTGCCAGTACAAGGCAGCACTGCTGTTTGGCCTTATATTGCTTATAACTCAAGTCAAGACTTTTTGGAATCATGATCATCAGTCACAACGGGGGCCTATGGCAAGGTCTTTAGGTTTAAATGACTTCTGGATTTAACATCTTATTGCTGAATTTCCAGCTTTCCCTTACCCTTATTTGTGAAGCTGAACTAATTTTGGAGTGTAGTTTGTACGCCACCTGTAACTAGTTGATTCATTTCCTTATCTGACTTCGCTACTTCTAAAAGCAAGGCACACATTGGTTTATTTTGCCTGGGGCTTTAATTAAAGAAGAGATTTCAAAATGCTTACACAACATTGTTTTCTGACCATGACAAAAGTCTGACTAAGAGAACTCCCCCCCTCCTTAAAATTCATGTCACAAGCCCCACTTACTTGTTTTCTGCTTGTGGGCTCATTCTTTCTAAGTATGGAAAACCAATAAGCAGCAACAAAAAAATTAATTCTAAATAGGTGGAAATGGATTCATCAGGCCACCATTAAAAGTCAAAAGCCATTCAGTGCATCACACAGAAGTCAGCAAACTGTTAGATAACCAGGGTTATTTACTAATGTTTTGACAGCTCCACTTAGTATATAGGTGAACTGGAGATAATTCTGACCTCGTGTGCCCCCCAAGATGCTTTATTGGCTTAGTTGATTTATAAATCCTAGATTCATGAGACAATTGGCAACACACCCTTTCACAGATGTGGGTTATGCTATCAGCATGGGAAAAAGGTTCACTGAAGCTAACCTTCCAGAAATCTTTACTTTTAATCTATAAAATAAAGTGAGGTTAAGAATGTAAAAATATGACCAAATATCAGTGTTTTATAAAGTGGGATACACTTGTAAGTTTATATAGTCAGTATTCTCAAGAATATGTCTGTCTGTCTGTCTATCTATCTATAGGACATCTAAAACAAAGGGTTCTAGTAAATGATAAGAAAATCAGTGCTAATGATCCCATATTTATTTTTGCTGTTGTTTGTATGTTTTTGCAAATTTTATCCTCCAGACCATTATAGTGAAATCTAGCTTCAGTTTTAAGAACTGTATTTTACGTTTTGGTTTTCTTTTCCCAATGAGTAATTTTATTCCACTTACTCATTCTTTATTTTGGTACTGGATCTTATAGATCAAACACTAGTATTTATCAACTGAAAGATAAAGTTAATACCACAGAATCATTAAGGGTCAGTCTGGCCTGCTAGTATGAACTGTAAAAGGTAGTGTGTGTGTGTGTGTGTGTGTGTGTGTGTGTGTGTGTGTGTGTGTCATAAATTGCTCTGCATGATGCTGTAGCCATTGTTATTTGCAGAAAACTTTATATTTTTGTTAGGTCAAGAAGTCTGTAATTCTCCAAGTGATCCCTGAACCTTATTTAATGCAGTAAGCCACAAAAGGAGCTGGGTTGAACTTTGGTGACTACAAGTTGGAAAGTAATAACTTTCCCCATCTCTTCTGTAAGTGACTTGTGCCATGTGATGAATGCAGACCCTTCCCTCACAAGGGTTTCCTGATATTATAAACTTGTAGCAAATAAGGTTAGAACCTTTAAAATATAGCATTTAGTAATGCGCTGGAAATAGCTTCTTCTCGATTCCTTTAAAGGTCACCGCATTTGCTTTCCAGGCGTCCTTTTAGCTCAAGTCTCTACCGAGTGGAACTGAGAACATGCTTGCATTTGCACCTTCAATTTTCCCCAGCTTGAGTAAAATGGCAGAATCTTTCACAGAGAATGGGATGTGTCTGTGTATGTGTGTGTGTGTGTGTGCGTGCTTTTGTGAGCATAGATGTATAAATGCATTGTGAAGATAATGTTAGCTATGTATATACACTCAACTTTTTCAATTGAAGGTAAGGTTAGGTTTGTGTTATCATCATTCCAGAAATCACATTTATAGGAATGAAGTTGGGGTAACAGCTACTAAAGAAAAGCAAACTCCAGAGAAAGCACACAACTAGGTGTGCTTCACAGACCACTATTCACCACACCAAAATGTATTAATAAAGCTCTAGCCAGAATTAATTAATGTCAACCCACAAGTTTTTTGTGGTCATTGCTGCTTTAAATTATATTATTTTTTATTGAGGCAACAGTTAACAACGCTGTATATGTTATAGGAGTGTAAGTTCATACCTCTTTAGATGTATGTTATCACATACATCTATTGCAAAGAACCCACAATCTTCCTCCATAGCCCATTGGTTGCCCTCCCCCATCCCCTTCCTTCCAGTAGCTTTGTTTCTACAATCAGATTTCTAGGGGTTGTTTTAGTTCAGTTCGGTCTATTCCTTTGTTTTGTCTCTTTGTATCCCACATATGATTGAAATCATCTGGTATTTGTCTTTCTCCTGATTTGTTTTGCTCAGCGTAATCCCCTCCAGTTCCACCCAGGTTGTCACAAATGGCAAGATTTTATTTTTTTAATAGCTGAGTAATATTCCATTGTGTGTATATACCACATCTTCTTAATCCACTCACTGGCACTTAGGTTGTTTTCATATCTTGGCTATTGTAAATAGAGTTTTGAGAACCAAGATTGGAGGAGTGCACATTTCCATTCAAATTAGTGTTTTTGCATTCCTCAGATAGATCTCTAGGAGTAAAATTGTTGAATGAAACAGTATATCTATTTTTAATATTTTGAGAACCCTCTTTACTGTTTTCTGTAGGTACTAGACCAGTCTACATACCCACCTAGTGTAAGAGGTTTCCTTTATCTCCACATCCTAGTCAATATTGTTTTGATCTTTTTTTTATTTGGGCCACTCTCATGGGTATGGGGTCACCCATAACCCACTGCTGTTCCACTGAAAATGTGAGCTCACTAAATCTGTGATATTCAGAAAAAAAAAGTCAACACAGCATTGCTATCTAGATTAGAATTAGAGCTATAGATTGAAACAAGTCTATTTTATACTAACTGATACAAATTAAGGTCAGATTGGTAAAAAAAAAAAGGAATGACTTCTTTTTTTTTTTTTTTTTTTTTAGGCATGCTTTATTTATTTGTTTGCTGGTTTGTTTGTTTGTTTTGTTTATACATGCACTGGGTACAGTCAGAAGCTTGGGAGGGTGAGAGAATTCACCAGAGCCAGAGCGGGGAGCAGAGCAGGCAGAAGGACCGAAGTACACTGCTGAGGGGAGCAGCGGGCGGCAGGAGAGGTCTGCGCGCCATGTGGGACCCTCCTCCGGTGGCCGGGGAGCAGCCGGGGATCGAACTGGCGCCGCAGAGGCCGCACGCAGTTTCGCAACCCAGCGCTCAACCGCTGCGCCACCGGGGAGGCCCAGGAATGACTTCTTTTATAATGCATATATCACTGTTTCTAATTATCACTGTCATTTGTCAGCACTGCCAATATCCTCACCTATCTCACATCACTATCATTAGACCATTGTTAATATCATATTCATCAGGTTTATAGTTGGCTTTCCTGGTTCTTTTTAGAACGACAGTAAAGATTAAGAGTTGTTCATGTCTGCTAATAGTCTGCACTCTGTGTTCATGCCCGAATTAATTCCTATCCCTCTCTATCATTAAAAATTCTACCTCCTTTGTATTGATTAGTCTTTTTTCTGATCTCTTATTTAAGTTTTCTAAATTCCTGATGTGAGTGAGACCATCTGGTATTTTTCTTTTTCTTTCTGACTTATTTCGCTGAGCATGGTCCCTTCTAGCTCCATCCATGTTGCCGCAAACTGCATGTGTTTATCTTTCTTTTTTTTTTGTTATAAATTTTATTTTTATATTCCCCATACAATTGCAACCCCCTTATTTTGACCCCAATTCCTCCCCTCCCCGCTCCCCACCCGCCATAGAGACCAGGAAAAAGACTAATCAATACAAAGTAAAAATCAAAATCGACAAGCAACTATAAACCAGAGACACACTTCCGGGCAGGGGGAGGGAAGGGGAGAGGAAGGACAAGGGTCAAAATAAGGGGGGGGTGCAATTGCATGGGGAATATAACCAAAATGAAAATGCATGCATTGTGCAAAGATGAAAAATGATGTAAGAATTATATAAAATAAAATATTAAAAAAAAATCTACCTCCAACTCCAAAGCCAACATCTGAATTCCCCTCCTTCTAGGGCCTCCCTTTTAAATGTGTCATATTAGCCACTGTCTGGCTACTAATAATTTTCATTTGTTATTACATTTTTTGGTTAGTTTGTTTTTTTGATTGTCAAGTGTATATTTTCTTTGTTCAGCTAGACAAAAGGGGTCTTAAGGCAAAGATACGTTTTGTAACCTTGTATAGTACCATATTATTTAGATTATTAATTTATATTGATATATAGTTCTATGTAGTATTTAATAAATATTTCAACAAGCATTTATCATTAGATTGCAATTTTCAAGGAAGTTGGAGAATTTATTCATAGACAAAATGTTTCTATAAAATGGAGATAACTTGGCCAGATAAATTTGTATGTGGAGACTGTACCATATTCCCTTACGGCAGGGAATGCTATGGGTTCTGAGGCAGGGAGTGGGATCAAGGAAGTTGGATTTTGTGGTAAGTAAAGAGAATTTTTCCACTTTATCTCTCAGATTTCTCAGTCCTAAAAACTTAGGACTTGCCTTGGCTGTAAACCAAATGTTCTCTACATATGACATGTAGGTTTGGCCAAGTCTGTTGAGAGGGTTGGAGAAAATACTAAAAAGAAGATATAAACATGATATCAGAGGGTTAAACCACCAACAAAGAGAGGAATGAGGTTAGTGTGGGAGAGCTGACTGGTAAACAACATTGAAAAGCAGGGTCAGAGTCTGCATTTGGAATGGACAGATGACAATTGTCCTTCTGTACATTACCTGTAAAAGGGTGTCTTAATGGCAAGGAGAAGTGAGAAAGAAGAAGAGATTGCCATGATATATGGATAGAATAACCTGGATCTGAGCAGGTCTTAAGGGAAGAAGGGGGAAGAAATGAATGACACATAGAGGGAAAGGCTTGGATCTGCAGTCTGATCTGCATTAAGAGCCAAGGGAGCTAGAGGATTGCAGTGTCATTTTTACTGAAGCCTCAGGAGAAAAGAGAGGTATTCCCTTTAGCACCCCAAGTAGGAAGGGTAAGCACTGAAATAGTACAATCCCACTTAATTGTGAAAGTAGGAGAATAGGAGGTGATCCTCTCCCTAGATCCTCGTGCTGGGTCCCTAGATCTCTGGGAGATCTCGCCCAGAGAGATCTCTCCTTAGGCTCCAGCTCAAAGACAATGATGGGATGGCTTAAGGTGACGTAGATTTTGTAGGTATTCTTAGACTTTTAGTAGAATGAAGGTGCAGTAAGCCACAGAAAGTATGGAAAGACTGGAAATAAGCAGCAGTAGATTCTATACTTTTCATGTCTTTTATTTTTTACTTTTATATATTTTTAAGTTTTTATTGAAGTAACTTTGGCTTATAACATTATATGGTTTCAGTGGTATAGCATTGTAATTCATTATATGTATATGCTACATTATGGCCCCTTTCAAAAGTCTGGTTTTCATCCACCACCAGATAATTCACCTTCTTTACCTGATTTGCCCGTTCCTTGCCATCTCATGCTCATCATTTTGTTCTTATAACCTAAGGGTTTGTTTTTATTTTGTTCTGGTTGCTTTGTGTCTTTGTTTTTGTGTGAATGAGTGGAAACATTAGAATGTTTCCCTTACACCATCTGACTTACTTCACTTAGCCTGATCTCCTCAAAAATCCATCCATGTTGTCACAAACGGCAAGATTTCAAGTCACTGATTTCACTGTGCTTTTGGAAAGCAGGAGGAGCAGACTAGATTTGTAAGCAAGACTTCATATTTGGTGCTTTATACTGAATCTCAGCCCACCATTGATTGAGATGTGACAGAATGGTATCGGGAGAAAGTATAGCTTATGTATCTTCAACCCAAATAACTATATAAAATTTCTAGAATCAGAGGTGATCTTATCCAGCATCTTCATTTTGTAATACATATTGATTTGCTTCAAAATCTGTTTTTTTTTCCCCAAGATTGTTTATGATTGACTGTGCTGGTTAACTATGGTTAACTATGTCAAATGCGACAAAGATGAGAAAGATGAAGGTAATAGAAGGCAGGTAAGGAAGAAAACAGAGACCTTAGAAGGAAAATCATATTTTTAGCTTGATCTGTATATGTGGGACCTTCAGGACTGTGAGATGAAGTAGTTTGATCAATAAAACATCCTGAAATGTGTTTAAAGCTTTACAAATAGGTGTACAGTGTCTATGTTTGCAGACCCAAACTTGTGCAGTTTATTTTCTTTCAACTTGCAAATATTACATTGTGTGGAGTTCAAAATAGCACACTTCCACTGAACTCCCTCTGATTGGGTTATTTATCTGTTGTTAATGAAATGGCATCTTGCTACATCTTGAACTTTTCCAGACTTTTGAAATATATATGTGTGTCTCATGAAAGCATGTAGAAATACACTTATAAATACAGTTCTTTAACTTATGATTCCAACTGCCATCTACACCTGAATCTGGTAAAGCTTCCAATTCCAGCTACCAATTTATTGCAGAGAAGAGAGGAAAGTGTTAATCTCTACCGAGGGGAGGCAATCAAGTGAGTGCATCTAGACTATAGAAAAATCTTCAGGGAATATTACCTGATTTCTTTTTTTATTTTATTACCTGATTCTTTTACAAACATATTATAAGAAAGACAAAGAAAATTGATGTGGAACCCATCGATCAAAAGATACTTCAAATACTTAAATATGAACTGAGTATGTGAACTTCTTTGCATTGTAATTCAAACATACAAATTTTAAAATTATGATGTTTGTAAATGTGAACAGATTTAATAATATTTTACAAAATATTGCTAAGTTTTAAACCTTTAATAATGGTATTGTGACTTAAAATAATATCTTTTAGAAATATAAGGAAATATTTATAGCTGAAATGATAGAGTATATCATTTACTCCAAAATAATATGGGAGGGAAAAGTGATTAAGACAAATTCAACACAAATCAATTATTGTTGAATCTGCTCATTGTACTGTTCTGTGATTAAAATTCTCCACAATTTGAAAAAAAAATGCCATCGATTTGCATTGAATAGTATCTTTGACTCTTGGAGCTTTCCTGGCATTTCCTTAATTGACAGCCTAGACTATTCCTAAAAGAATGGCATGCAGATACAGTTGCCCTTTAGGTAATGCTGAAACCAGAGAAGAACTGCTAACAGAAAGAAAATATTTTTATTGTACTAATGAATCCCTCTGTACACCTACTCCTCATGGTCAAGTTTCCAAATTGGTGTTGCTATTTCTATAAGACAAACCTTTGGCTGTTTGTAGAGGCAAGTTCCTGACTGTGAATGATTCCAAAGCACTGACTAGTTTCAGCACTTAGACTCAGAATAAATTTAAATTCTTCTGAATTCCATGTGATGGAGAGATGGCATTAACAAATAACTTTATTTATTTATTTATTTATTTATTTATTTTTTTTTAGGCTTCCAGGGAGTACCAAGGCAACATGCCATGTTTATTCATATATTTTTCCACCCTCTGTATTCCCCCTTCACCTCAGATTTTTTTTTTTTTTTAAATATTAAATTTTATTTTTATATTCCCCCATACAATTGCAAACGCCCCATTCTGACCCCAATCCTTCCCCTCCCGCCCCCCACCCCCCAAAAAGTGTCTCTGGTTCATAGTTTTTTGTTGATTTTGATTTTTCACTTTCTTATATTCATTTTCCTGGTCCCTTATTTAAGTTTCTAGATTCCTGCTATGAGTGAGACCATCCGGTATTTTCTTTTTCTTTTGGCTTATTTCGCTGAGCATGATCCCTTCCAGTGCCATCCATGTTGCTGCAAAATGCATGTGTTTATCTTTTTTGAATGCTGAGTAATATTCCATGGTATATATGTACCACATCTTCTTGATCCAGTCATCTATTTTTGGGCATTTGGGTTGTTTCCAAAGCTTAGCTATTGTAAACAGTGCTGCTATAAACATAGGAGTGCAGGTGCTCTTTGGAATTGATGTTTCTGTGTCCTTTGGGTAAATACCTAGGAGTGGAATTGCTGGATCATATGGAAGCTCTATGTTTAGTAGGTCCAGAAATCTCCACACAGCTCTCCATAGTGGTTGGACCAGTTTGCACTCCCACCAACAGTGCACAAGAGTTCCTTTTTCTCCACATCCTCGCCAACATTTGTTGTTGCTAGTTTTTTTAATATGTGCCATTCTCACTGGTGTGAGATGGTATCTCATGGTAGTTTTGATTTGCATTTCCCTGATTACAAGTGATGTTGAACATTTTTTCATATGTCTGTTGGCCATTTGCATTTCCTCTTCAGAGAAGTTTCTTTTAGCTCTTCTGCCCATTTTTGACTGGATTATTTTCTTTGTTGTTGCTGAGTCTCATCAGCTCTTTGCAGATTTTTGTGATCAGTCCTTTATCATTAGTGTTGGGTGCAAAAATGTTCTCCCAGTTGGTGGGTTTCTCTTTGTTTTTGTTATTGTCTCTTTTGCTGTGCAGAAGCTCTTTAATTTGATGTAGTCCCAGCTGTTTATCTTGCCTTCACTATCACTGCTTTGGGTGATGTGTCTGTAAAGATGTCTTTGATGTGCAAATCACGTAGTGTTCGCCTATATTTCCTTCTATGTATTTTATGGTTTCAGGTCTTATGTCTAGTTCTTTAATCCATTTTGAGTTGATTTTTGTGTATGGTGTGAGGTAGTGGTCAAGCTTCATTCTTTTGCATGTAGCGACCCAGTTTTCCCAGCACCATTTATTGAACAAACTTTCTTTGCTCCAATGCATAGTCTTTGCTCCTTTGTCAAAGATTAGTTGACCATAAATCTGTGGGTTTATTTCTGGATTTTCTATTCGATTCCATTGGTCTGTATGTCTGTTCTTGTTCCAATACCATGCAGTTTTGATGATTATGGCTTTGTAGTATAGTTTGAAGTCTGGGAGTGTGATGCCTCCATTTCCTTCTTTTTTTTTCAGTAGAGCTTTGGCTATTCGGGGTTTTTGGTGATTCCATATGAATTTCATCAATAATTGTTCTATTTCTTTGAAGAATGCCATTGAGATTTTGATTGGAATAGCATTGAATCTGTATATTGCTTTTGGTAGGATGGCCATTTTAATAATGTTTATTCTTCCAATCCATGAGCAGGGGATGTCTTTCCATTTCTTTGTGTCTTCTTCTATTTCTTTTAACAGTGTTTTATAGTTTTCTTTGTATAGGTCCTTTACCTCTTTGTTAGATTTATTCCCAAATATTTGATTTTTTTTGTTTCGATAATAAAAGGGGTGTTTTTTTGATTTCTTCTTCTTCAGATTTATTGTTTGTGTATAGGAAGGCCACTGACTTTTGCGTGTTGATTTTGTATCCTGCCACTTTACTGAATTGATTGATGAGTTGAATTAGTTTTTCTGTGGAGATTTTGGGGTTCTCTATGTATATTATCATATCATCTGCAAATAGTGATAGTTTGACTTCTTCTTTTCCTATTTGGATTCCTTGGATGTCTTTCTCTTGTCTTATTGCCCTGCTAGGACTTCCAGTATTATATTGAAAAGCAGTGGTGAGAGTGGACATCCTTGTCTTGTTCCAGATCTTAATGGAATTGCTTCAGCTTTTCACCATTGAGAATTATACTGGCTGTTGGCTTGTCATAGATGGCCTTTATGATGTTGAGGTATGTTCCTTGTATCCCAAGAATTTCAAGGGCTTTTATCATGAATGGGTGTTGCACTTTGTCGAAAGCTTTCTCAGCATCTATTGATATTATCATATGGTTTTATATTTCTTTTTGTTGATGTGTTGATAACGTTGATTGATTTTCGGATGTTAAACCATCCTTGTGCCCTGGAATGAATCCAACTTGGTCGTGGTGAATTATCTTATGGATACATTGTTGGATTCTGATAGCTAAAATTTTATTGAGGATTTTTGCATCAGTGTTCATTAGGGAGATTGGCCTGTAGTTTTCCTTTTTTGTGTTGTCCTTGTTCGGTTTTGGTATTAGTGTAATGTTGGCTTCATAGAACGTGTTTGGTATTGTCCCTTCCTTCTCCATTTTTTGGAAGAGTTTGTGAAGGATAGGCACTAATTCGTCTCTGAATGTTGGTAGAATCATTTGTAAATCCATCAGGTCCTGGGCTTTTGTTTTTGGGGAGGTTTTTGATTACCATTTCAATTTCGCTAATTGTAATTGGTCTGTTTAGGTGTTCTATTTCTTCTTTATCTAGCTTTGGGTGATTGTAGAGTTGTAGGAATTTGTCCATCTCCTCTAGATTGTTAAACTTGTTTCCATATAACTGTTCATAGTAGTTACTGATTATTCTTTTGATTTCTGCTGTGTCCGTTGTGATTTCTCCTCTTTCATTGATGATCCTGTTTATTTGTGCTTTCTCCCTTTTTTCCTTTGTGAGCCTGGCTAGGGGTTTGTCTATTTTATTGATTTTTTCAAAGAACCAGCTCTTGGTTTCATTGATCTTTTGGATTGTTTTTTTAGTTTCAATTTCATTTATTTCTGCTTTGGTTTTTATTATTTCTTTTCTTCTACTGGTTTGGGGTTTTCTTGTTGTTTTTTTCTAGATCTTTGAGCTTCGAGATTAGGTTGTTTCTTTGCATTCTTTCTTGTTTCTTGATGTGAGCTTCTATTGCTATATATTTTCCTCTTATTACTGCTTTTGCTGCATCCCATACATTTAGGATATTGGTGTCCTCCTTGTCATTCAATTCAAAGAATTTTTTAATTTCTTCTTTGATCTCCTCGTTAGTCCAGTGGTCTTCCAGTAGTGTGGCTTTAATCTCCATGAGGTAGGATAGTTCCTGCCTTCTTTTTATGATTTATTTCTAGTTTGATGCCTTAGTGGTCAGAAAAGATGGTTGGTATGATTTCAATCTTGGTGTATCTGTTGATGTTTGTCTTGTGCCCCAGTATGTGATCGATCCTGGAGAATGATCCGTGTGCGCTTGAGAAAAATGTGTACTCCGTTTTTTTGGGTTTAGTGTTCTATAGATGTCTCTTAAGCCCAAATGCTCTAGGTCCTTATTTAGAGCTTTAGTTTCTTTACTTATTTTTTGTCTTGTTGATCTATCCATTGTTGATAGTGGTGTGTTGAAGTCTCCCACTACATATGTGTTTTCTCTGATGTCTGTTTTCAGAGAGGACAACAGTTGTCTGATATATTTTGGTGCTCTTTCGTTTGGTGAGTATATGTTAATGAGTGTTATTTCTTCTTGAAGTATTGTCCCCTTAATCATAATGTAGTGACCATTGGGGTCTCTTTTTATTTTTTTGAGTTTGAAGTCTGTTTTATCTGATATAAGTATAGCTGTTCCTGCTTTCTTTTTTGACCCATTTGCTTGTAGGATTGTTTTCCATCCTTTGACTTTGAGCCTATTTTTATCTTTTGTAGCTAAATGTGTTTCCTGGAGACAGCAAAAGGTTGGGTTTTGTTTCTTAATCCAGGCTGCAACTCTGTGTCTTTTTATTGAAGAGTTTAGTCCATTTACATTTAGAGTTAATATTGATATGTTAGCATCTGTATTTGCCATTATGTTTGTCTTTCCTTTGATTTTATTTATTTATTCTTTTAATAACTTTTTTTTTTTTGGTCTTCTTTCGTTGTTATTCGTCCCTCTGAGGTTCTGGCTTTAGGATTCCTTGTAGTATTTTTTGGAGTGGGGGTTTAGTCGCAATGAAATTCCGGAGTTTCTCTTTGTCTGGGAAGGTCCATATTCTTTCTTCATGGAGGAAAGAGAGCTTTGCGGGATAGAGTATTCTTGGTTGGCATCTGTTTTCTTGGAGTCTGTTGACTATGTCCCTCCACTCTCTCCTTGCCCGTAGTGTTTCTTCAGAGAAGTCTGATGTCAGCCTGATTGGTTTTCCTTTGAATGTTATCTGTTTCTTCCCTCTTGTCAGCTTCATTATTTTTTCCTTGTCCTGGATTCTTGGGAGCTTTACTATTATGTGTCTTGCTGTGTTTTTCCTTTCGTCGTGGAAGTTTGGTGTTCTTCTTGCTTCTTGTATATCAATTTTCAGCTCCTTCTTCTCATTTGGGAAGTTCTCTTCAATTATATCCATGAATATTTTCTCTGTTCCTACATCTCTCTCCTCTCCTTCTGGAATTCCTATAACTCTTATATTTCCTTTCCTCATGGAGTCAGATAGTTCCCGAAGTCTTTCTTCATTCTTTTCCTTCGTACTTCTCTTTCCTTTTCTGTTTTGGTTCTTTTTATTTCTGTGTCTTCAAGATTACTTATTCGTTCTTCCATTTCATCTATTCTGCTTTCATTGCTTTTCCCAGAGTTCTTTAGTTCCTCCATTAATTCTTTGATCTCCTGCATTTCTCTTACTTCCCTCTTTAGGGACTCAATTTCCTTCTTCTGATCTATCACTTTTTTAATCATGGCAATTTTAAATTCTCTTTCTGGAAGGCTCAGAAGTTCTTCCAAGTTGCTGTCGTTGCAATCTGGGGAGTGGTTTTCTTTTTGTGGTGTGCTTCTTTCCTGAGGAGTTTTTAGGTTGCGTGTGGTTCTTCTACTCCCTACTGTCTGTTTTCTAATTTGTCGTATGCGATGGGACACTGTGTTGCTCGGACTGACTGACATCTTGGGTGAACTTCTCCGCTCCCCTCTGGCTCTTCCAGGAGCCATCTCTGTCTTCTGGGGAGCTTTCTGCTGGTTTTAGGCAGTTTTTACTGAAGAAATGTCCCTGTTCTCAAATGGGGAAGCGGGATGCAGTCCCTGCACCTCCGGTTTCAGGCACACTCTTCTGCGCACCCGGTCTGCCCCGGACGTGGGTGCCTGCTCCCTCTGTGGGCTCAGACTGCTGGTCGGAAGGGGCCTGGCGTGGAATAACTTCCCGGCTGGCCACTGGGTCCTCCAGAAACCTTCTGCCCTTTTCAAGCAGTCTTAAGAAATGTCCTGTTTTATAGGGTGTTAGTGACTTTTTTTTTCCTGGTCGCTAGGTGGCGCCAGAGATCTCTCCTATTGTCCTTGGGGGGCTGTTTTTCGCCTCCCCCCACCCCGTGGGACAGAGAACAGAGCGGGAATGGTAGGGTACACCTCAACAGCTTTGGGGTGCTGTGTCTGCCTTGTGCCCCACCGTCGTGGAGAAACCACGCCCCGAATTTTCGTGCCCCGGGTCTCAGTTCAAAGCCCTCAGTTCCAGGACGCGGGCTGTAGCCCAGTTCAGTGGCGCGGGAATGGCGCCTTTTGCACCGCTCCCGTGCCTGGGTGCCTGGATCCTGCTTACTCAGGGAGGGACCTTCACCTCAGTGAGGACCTCCGCGCGTCTCCCCGCAAGCCTAGGTCGTCTCCCCGCAAGCCTAGGTCGCAGGCGCGGGGACCTGGGCAGCCGCGATCCAGGTCTACACTTGCTTTTCAAGCTCCCGAGCGCGCTGCGTTTCTGCGCAGGCTTACCGGCAGCCCGGGCTGTGTGCGCGTCTCCCGGGGTCTTTGTTCTTCTCTAATGGCGCCCGGAGCCGTTCGCTCACCGCTGGGGCGGATCCTGCAGGGTTCGCCTCAGCTCCCGTTCACGGGTGTGGTGGCTGCAATATTTCCGCTCACGCTGCAATAGTCCCGCTCCGCTGCCTCGTTTGTTCTTGTGGGCCGTTTTGGTTTGTTGTTTCCTCCTCTCTGCGGGTCGGAGAGTGCCGCCTCTGTGGGCGGGGGAGGGGAGCAGGGTTCTGCGCTTCCCTCCCTTCTAGTCCTCTTTTATGGCCAGTTTCTTCTTCGGGTAGTTTGCTGGCGTCACCCGTTTATCTTCCGTGTCCCAGTTCTCACTGGGACCTGCCGCTTTTCCTCCCTATTCACTTTTTTTAATGGGAGATCTTACTCGCAGCGTCTCCTCGCCGCCATGTTGCTCCGCCCCCCCTCAACAAATAACTTTAGTTATAGTTTCTCTACCCACTTTTTGGAGTCCATGGGAAGCTGTAATGAGCAGTGCTCTTGGCCCTCACCTCCTGCCTAGTAAGGATATGTATTATGGATATTTGTAGACCAAAGAGTATCTTGTCTCTCATTGGTGAATTCTCTTCTTTCCTCTTCCATTCTACCAATGGACCCCACTCTCTTTTCTAGGAATGGGTTCAGATTGGTTTGATGCAGTCAATGCATTCCATTCTCTGATTTTGGTTCTGGGAAGGACAGATCTCCCTATAACTGTCCAGTAGACACCTCAGTAGTAAATACAACAACAGTAGTATTTACTTAGCACTGTTATAATACTGGGGGAAAGGGAATCTGTTCTAGACTTGAACAAGCATGATTTTATCATTGACTTTGCTAGGCAGTTTTCCTGCTACCACAAGGAGAGTGGGGATTAGAATGGAGTTCACATTGAGGATTGCTGAACAGAAAGAGGGAAAGAAATTGGGTCTTTGGGGTGACTGAGATGCTGGATTAATCAACCATGAAGATGCCTTTCCTTGATACTGTACTGGTTCTGAGGACCAAAAAAACTTGATTATATAAGCCAAATGAATTGTGTCTTATCTCACTTGTAACTCGGAGCATCTTAGCATGAATGGATCATTTACCTATTGATATAGAGATAATGGAGATATATTTTGATGAGGAATCCAGAGGTGAGAATACATTGCATGCTTTGCCTCTGAATGAGTCTATGCCCCTTTTAGAAATGTTAAGACAAGATTAAGAAGACCTAGTTGGAGACATCAAGTAAACATGTTAGGTGACAAAACAGAGCTAAAGCCATGATCTGGTGAATCTGATCCTTTTGGTGAACCTAGAAAATTTTGAATAATAGCAAGTGAAAGAATGGAGATAATATTTCAACATCTGCAGAACAGTCTGTGTGATATCATTTTTTTCAGAGCTAGGAATAGAAAGAAAGCTTGGATTAAGCTCCTTTTGTTTCTGATCCTTCTTTGGAAAAATCCCATGTCACATGTATAGGTCAGCATGCAGACTCCAAACAACACTAGGATGCTCTATAGGTATGGACCACATTTACCTCACTCACCTTTGTATTTGTTTATTGATTGAGTTCCATATGTGAGTTGTAGACACTAAAAAACATTCTAGTGTGAAGAGATCAGATGGCAAACTGCTAGACAAGTAAATATGTAGTCTCTTGGGTAACAGTAACTGCTAAGGAGAAAAAGAAAGTAAGAGTGCAAAGGAGGACAGACATAGTAAAGAGTTACCATGAAGCTGAATTTAAACAGAAATCTGAAATAAATGAAGGAGAGAGGCAATGTGGATATCTGGAAAAGAGTGTTCCAGGAAGAGGGAATAGCCCATGTGAAGGGACTGTGGTGAAAGCAAATTCAACATGTCTGAATAATGTCAAGGATGAGTCAGAGAGAGTGAGAGGCCAGAATATGGCTGGAATATAGACAAAGTCTAGGAGCTTTGAGCTGTCAATTATTTAGAATACTTTGAGAAAAACTTAAGTTTGGGTAACAGCCATGTTTTGCCCTCATTTTAGTTGGAAATGGGAATTCAATACAAATTATAATTGCTTATAAAATAAACCAAACAAACCAGGAAAGGGCAAGGAAAAAGTCCAAGTTTTCTCCCTTTTATATCCACCCTGCCTATTCTAAACACTTAATGACACTCCACTCTGGAACAGAGCAAACAATTTGTTGGATAGTCATTTATACTCCCCTGCCCCAAGTTTATACATATTTTACCTACTGCAATATATGGTAGCATATATATGTTTATAATTATTTGTATTTCTTATAAAATAGAATTTTATCATCAATATTCTCTGCGAATTGTCAATAATCATCCAGTGCAGTCCTTTCTGTCTTGGCATTTTGATATTCTTACATTTTTCATGCTAGATGATGGAAGCACATAAGACCTATAATGTACATGGGTCCTCCTAAAATTTTCTCATATAATATTCTAGATGATGGAAGTCATTGGAAATAATTAAATTATTTAGTACAAGTAAAGCTCACTTTTGGTGCTAAATAAGATTTTTCTTCCCTCCCTCTCTTCTTTTCTCCCTCCCCACCTCCTTCCCTCCTACAGGTTTGCCTTGAAATTTGGTACCTAAGTCACAAAAAAAGGAAAATATTAGAGAGAACCATGGAATTTTGGAATTGAAATGCAGTTAAGATATTACCTAACGTAAGCTTGTTTTATTAGTTTTGTAAATATATATCGAGTGCCTAATACTCAGTGGGCACCGTGACAGATGTTGGTAGAGACAGAAAGTAGACAAGGACACTCCCAATCTTCATTTTAACAGAAGGGCAAGTGAAGGCTCAAAGAGATTGGGAGCTTTTCTGAGACACAGAGACACATCAGGAAGTGACAGATGTGATTTAAACACAAGCCACTTGGCTCGAGTGCAGGGCACTTCTCATTTTATCTCCTGGACTATGGCAGTTTCTAAGATGCCATTCCTGAGTGCTCTCATTTGCAAAAAAAGTTAAGCCATTAGCGGTCCATTCCTGCAGTGAATGAAATACTAGTTAAACAGCTCCCATCTATCGGGAGCTGGTAATTTACTCTGAAAAATCTAGTGTAAAAATCTAATTTCAACCCATTTTCTCAGAGGGTAAATTTTATTCCATTTCCTTTTCTCAAAGCTCTGTCATTAGCATATTAAACTAATGAGTGAATCAATTATTTAAAACTGGCAATATTTTTTATTATGTCTAATTAAGTGTTTAATCAGGACATTCTGGTCTTTACTACTCTAAAAGCAGCTTTCACCGGAGGATAAATAGAATGATTGGATGAGACTTTACTAGCAACCTCTTGCATGCAGAGGTCTAGGGAGGAAGCTGGAGCTCTAGCACTGAAGGCGAACAGGAACAAGTCACAGAAGAGACAGGAAATGGAAACAAACCTGAGCAGGAGCAGCAGAAGATGGTGACTGTTTCTAAATGGACTTTTGACCACGGGGAAGGGAAACTACCACCCCAATTTGAAGACATGCTTGCTAGAGTTTTAATTGCATAATTAAACTGAAATGTAGGGCAGGTAAAGTACTCCCTGATTTCCTCTAGACTCCTCTAAATTGTTCAACTGTATCATTTATGTGGTAGTTAACCAAGTGCCTCAATATTTATAAAGTATTTAAAAGATCATCTGAAAACTAAGCAATAATTATATTACATTTCAGGGGAAGTCTTTGATTCAGAAGTATATATTAAGCATGTATTTATTTACTAAATTTATTATATTTCTGGTAATGCCACTATATTACCCAAAGGCCAAACCATCTTAAAACTGTCAGTGAGCCTTATCAATATCCAAGAAAATTTCCAGGAACCACTCAAAGGAAGATAGGCCAAATGGAAACAAGAGGTGAATTTGCCTATGCATTCATCCAATGAGTATTTCTCTAATGCTTCCTATGCATCTGGCACCATTCTGTTACTAGAGATAGAATGAATAACAAGACAGTCATGATTCCTATTCTCTGATCTTGCAATGTGCCCAGAATATTTCTAATATGGACATACTAGAAATTATAATACTTGTGGCAAATAAATGCTAAGGGCAGGTGCTGACCGCTATAGAGCACTTGGAAAAGGGGAGTCAGGGAAGCTTCTGAGTGGAAAATGTATACAAGATCAGACCAGATGGCTAGTAGTCATAAACCTCCCTTTCTTTCAGGAAATAAGAAAATTCTGACTGACTCACTCATTTAGAACAACCTAGATGTTGTTAGACTATTTTTAAAAATATTGTAGGTATGCGTGTCAATGAACAAGCAAGAAATTAAGGCATTAAGAGTTTTTTATCAAAAGAAAAATACCGGATGGTCTCACTCATAGCAGGAATCTAGAAAACTTAAATAAGGGACCAGGAACATGAATAACTATAAGAAAGTGAAAATCAAAATTAACAAAAAACTATGAACCAGAGACACTCTATGGGGGGTAGGGGGCAGGAGGGGAGGGATTGGGGTCAAAATAAGGGGGTTGCAATTGTATGGAGAATATAAAAACAAAATTTATTATTAAAAAAAAAAAGAGTTTTTCATCAGGGCCTCTCTGATGGCGCAAGCGTTCCTCAGTCTACTAAAAATGGAGCTACCGTATGATCTGCAATTCCACTATTAGGGATCTACCCAAAAGACACAAAACATTGATTCAAAAGACCACCTGTACCCCTATGTTTATTGCAGCACTATTTATAATAGATTAAACCTGGAACCAACCCAAATGTCCCCAAAATAGATGACTGGATCAAGAAGATGTGGTATATATAAACAATGGCATACTATTCAGCAATCAAAAGAGATAAAATCATATCATTCACAGCAATGTGGATGGAGCTAGAAGGAATTATGCTCAGTGAAATAAGCCAGAAGGAAAAAGAAAAATATCAGATGGTTTCACTTATAGCAGGAATATAGGGGAACCAAATAAGACATCAGTGTAAAAAAATAAAAGCAGTACAAAACACAGCAAAGCAAAAACAATTATAAATCAGAGACATACTGCAGGGGAGGAGGCGGGAGAGGGATCAGAGGGTGGGAGGGAGGAGCACAGGATACTGAGGTGATGGTGCCCGGGTGCATTGGGGAAGGAAACTCTATGGGGACTACACCTGAGGGGGTGGGGGGAAGCAAATATTGTTTAAAAAATGAACAATGACGTAAAAAAAATAAAAAAAATAACTAAAAAATTTTAAAAAACCTTCAGAGCTATCAAGTTAACATTAGCCACTGTGGCATGAGTTCCATCCCCAGCCAGGGATCTAACCCACATGGCACAGCAGACCTCTCATGTCTTGCCATGCTCCCCTCAGCAGTGTATTTCAGTAGATCAGCCTGTTCTATTCCCCACTCTGCCTCTGGTGAATCCTCTCACCTTCCCCCCCCCCACCTCTGGCCTACACCCCAGTTCCTGTATGCATAAATAAATAAAAATAAGTCATTTAAAAAAGAGAGCTTTTCATCAAAAGCTGGTGAAAGCAGGAGGTCAGCAAACTAAGCAGACCACTGAAACTAGCCTTTGCCCTAAATGTATTTCCCAAACAGCATGAATTTGAGCTATTTTCACAGACTTACAGGGTACAGGAAACAGATCAACAGGTCAACCACAGGGATTAAGATGGGCTATCAGGGTGTGTAATCACAGTGTAAGGTGAACTAGAAATAAACCTAGCATAACTCTCATCTCTTTCCTTGGGGAGACTGCAAGTAATGCTCTTACTTTGCATATTACTTCTGAGTAAAAGGGGCAACACTCCTTTGAAAAATCATAACTTGGAGTCAGTCACCCAAATCTTAGAATCTGGAATGCCCAGACCTTAGGTGATCTTCCCCCTCTCCCCCCAAAAAAAACCCCTAAATATGAAATTTTAGCTTAAAGCACTTTCAGGTTGGTATTGCTCTCAGATACTTGGCAGTAGCAAGCATCAGTCTTCTCTGGGAGAATTATCTTTAAAACACAATAGACAACACACCCAGAAACAAAGGAACTGGCTTAAAGCAGCAGAAGCAAACCACAGAATAATCAGACCTCTAAACTTCATATGTTCAAATTATTTAAACTACCATGACCAGGTCAAAAATAAACAGGATATGACTAAATCTGTATTTTCAGTGCAGATACTATAAAAAGTGACCTTGCATATCTGGAAAGGTACCAAATAACACCTCTACAAATTAAAAATAGAGCAATTAAAATTAGTTTCAGGGGATGGGTTTAGCAGTGGAGCAGACTCAACTAAATTCACAAAATTAACAGGAGAGGAGATATATTCCAGTTCCCATATCTCTAGTAATCAGAAAGCAGCACAGAGACAGAGACCAAGTCATTGAAAATATCAGAGAGATATTAAGAGAAGTGGAGGAGAGAGTGAAAGGATACAGCATTATTGAGAAGGAGGGGGGCAAGATTGTTGGAAGCTGCTAGTCACACACAGGAAATCCAAACTCTCTATTTTCTGGACACCTAGACTACTTCCTAGCCTCTTTTAGAACCCAGTCAATGGCCACAAAAATCATATATGCCTCTCCTCTATTGGTTCATAAACACCTTTCATGTATATTCCTCCATTTTCTTTTCTTTTTCTGATTGGCTTTGATGGAGATGAATTTGGAAAGTCACGTGTTGAAGAAGCAGAGCTTCTGTGAGCTGGGTCCCTGAATGACCACAAACAGGAGATTAGCCCTGGTTCGCTATGTCTGCTCAGGAACATTCAAGAGAATGTAATAAAGCTCTATTGTGGAGCCATTTTTGGGTCCATTTTCTACCACAGTCTAACTTAACCAGACACAGACTAGAGGCAGTATTTTAAAGATAACGGCAGATTATTCTCTAGAATTGATCAGAGATACACTTTCTTATTTAGGAATCCAAACAAATTGCAGGTCAGGAAAAAAATCCTTATAAAATGTGATCACAGAGAAACTGCAGAACACTAAAGACAAGAAAGACTTAAAAGTAACTGGAAATAATGCCAAGTTTATAGCAAAGAAAACATATTTTAACTGAGAACTCGCCTCTTGATTGTTACATGTAATCACAAGGCAGTAAATTAATTTGAAGAAATATTCAAGGGGACAGTATCATTTTCAGTTGCATGCCTACAAAAATATCTTTCAAGAATATGGCCAATGTAAAAACATTTTTAGACAAAAAAGACCTATCACTAAAGGAACCGACTGAGGAAATACCTACTTCAAGCAAAGGAAAAGTGAGTCTAGATGGAAAATCTGACAATGAATGAAAACAAAAACGTTAATGAGTAAACTTGTGTATTGGCTATGTAAAAATGACAATTCTAATGTCTTCAGTGTTTTAAAACAACAAAACTACAATATGTCAATATAGAATTAATTCAAGAGCTGGAGTTTGGGTTAACTGTTGAGCAAATCATTGTAGTTGGGGAAATGGAGAGGGAGAGTAAAGCTATTGAAAAAATTTAAAATTTGATGAGATAAACAAGCACAATAAAATTTCTGGAATCAAAATAGAGTATGTTATTAGTATATTACTCTAAATTGGGAAGAGAGATAAAGAAATGATAAAATTGTCAAATCACACAACAGACCATGAAAAAGGAGAGAAAAAAATTGAAATGTAGAGCTAGTAAATAGTGTTTAAAAATAAATTTATATGCATATTAATAATAAATTAGTGTATGTATGCATATTAAAAATAAATGTAGCAATATGTAACATTAATATTAATATTTAATTTGAAATAAAATATCAATGAACTAATATCTAAAAGTTCCCGTTTTTAGAAAAGATTGTTAACCCAGATAAATTTCTAAAATAGTTAGATGCTATTTACAAGAAAAACAGCAAACTTGTAAGGTTACAAAATAGATGAAAATGATATGCCAATGTAAATTTTACGTGAAAGATTATATATACATATAATAGTGATATGTTATTTCATATGTAACAAAAGATTACTATATATAAAAATTGAATTTAAAGCAGTAGATTTTAGCGAGTAGATTTTAGCAGCAAATTTTATTTTAGATAAGGGGGGTCATTATGTAATAATAAAGGATTCAGTTAACTAGGAATATATGACCATTCCACCCTTACAACAACTAAAAGCACAGCCTCAGAATATATAAAGTGAGAACAACTAATAGCTTCATAGAGAGAAATTTAAAAAAAATTAACAGTGAGAGATATTAACAAAGCTCTTTCAGAAACTGATACAGTGAGCACATAATAATCAGAATATTTACAAAAACTTTGAGGGAAGAGCACAAGGGACTGTGGTGATGGTTCACAGGTGGATTAGTGGTGGGGATTTTGCGGGGACTACACCTGAAAGGAGAAAGCAAACATTGTACTAAAATGAAAAATTATTATGTAAAATATATATTAATTAATTAATTTAAAAAAATTGAACATAATTAGGAGCTTTATGAGTTGGGTTCATATAGAACATATCTTTTACATATCTGTTTATTTTGTTTTCCCCAAACTCCACAAAGCAGGGAGTTTTGTCTGCTACATTCACTGTTGTATCCCCTTGAACTTGAATTTCATTCCTGATACATAATACATGATCAATACACATTTAACGGCTGAAGAGAGAAAATGGTGCTTTGAGGTAATAATAATAATAAGAATTTGAATGCAGCAGAGAATGGGTAAGAGTAACCAAGAGAGTTATGCTGGGATAAATCACAAAAAAAATGCATTTTTTTTCTGTATTAACTTGAATTAAGAATTAAATAAGTCATATTACTTATTCAAACTTTCATGCTCCTAATAAGGGAAAGTCAACTCTGCCTGCACCTGTGGGGGCACTGGCTGTCATGCGGAGCCTTTTAAGTCTGAATGTTTAAGATGTTCTGGTATGTTTGCTGTGTTTGAAGTACTCTCTTGAGTAAATACACACATACATAAAAATAGATATCTTACGTGCACACATACACCTATACACAAATATACTTACATATACACACACATACATACACAAGCTTTTGAAATAAGCAAGAGACAGAAGCAATAAGCAATGCAATCAACATCTAGATCTCTCTTGTAAAAGCAAAGAGGTGTGTACAAATAGATTATTTGTGATCTTTTGAACTTGGAAACAAATGGGTTTATGAGCAGACTTCCTTAAAAAAATGTATTTTAAATAGAAGATGCCTACATAGATTTTTTTGTTTGGTTGTAGTCCACAAGCTGATTATGGAAAATAGTAACTTGTCAGTTAAGCATTGATCAGCAGGATAGAATTTCTGGGCACCACCTATGAAACTCTTACCCTGAATTGATTGTATCTTGTATCACATACAGTTGGTTGGCTGGCTTATTCTAAGCAAGAAGGCTGTTTAAAAAGCTCACTGTGATCATCCTTTTACAATACTCTGATGGGCTATTTGAAAAGGGATAAATTTTGTTAGAACTAATGTGTCCTAAACCACAATGGCCTCTGCCCAATAAGTGTACATTCATGGATTGCTGGTAATTTCAAATTTATTTTTATTAGCTTGTACTGTTGTGTATTGTTAATAACCTAACGACTAGACTATCTGTTGTCAGAAGATCTGTTTGATTGTCAAGATTTTCAGGAAAAAAAAAACCCTTACACTCTTTCTATGCTTTAGCTACCAGGCTCAGGTCTTTCAGAAATGGGGATCTGTGGAACACACAAGGCTTAAGCACATATGAAAGCTGGCACACTGGCTCGGCATGTAATTGAAGACACATTTCTCCATGGATTGAAGTGTTTGTTTAGAAATACACTTCCCATTAGACTTTTTTGCACATTTAATATTATTTTCAGAAATGATTCCTTTCATGGTTTTCTTAAAAAACTTTTTTAATAGTGTGAGAGGTCTGTTGTGGTTTGGGCGTGGCTACACCAGTTGTAGCCCTTCAAGTGTTCATGTATTGGAATAATCATATCCTCTGTTACTGGAAATCATTGTTTTTGCTCACAAAAATTCACAAGATTGTGCTTCTTCATTTTTCTCTAAATCTGGGTCAGTTGGGAGTATAGTTCTCAGTCAGACTCTTGGTTTATACAACCCTGGGAACAAAATGGCTGCTTAATGTTTTAAAGACCCCCCTCCCGTAAGCCAAGCAATTTTGTGACAGGGTGCTGCTACCTCTTCTCATCATTCTCTTTTGCACAGCTACTCACATGCTGGAAAGTGGCAAGAATCAAAAGTCTCCTAGTGAGAGGAAGCAGTCAGCAAGTGGACCTCTCCTTCATTGTTCAGCTGTAGTCTGGTGAACAGGGCTTTGCGTTGCTGGTGGAAATTCAAGCGTGAAGCCAATTTTTATGCTTTAGATGGCAAAAAAATGCAGCTAATTCCGAAGGGTTTCTCCTTCTTCCCCTGGCAGCTGGTATGTTTACATAGTGGGGATGAAAGGCCTGACATCTGTGTTTACATTTCTATGTAGCAGGGTCCCCCAAACCCACAGTTAGGAATCATTTATATCCAAGCACCTCTGCCCCAGAATTACAACAGCGAAGTCTTTCAACTTCTCCTTGGCTCGGGCCTTTGATCTCCCTGTGCAAAATGCTCTCTGATGAGTTGTGATTGGAAGAGGAGGGCTGGGAAGGTTTTATACTTTGACAGCTTCCTCCTTTCCTTCCACCCTCAACCGTATAGGAACATGACCCAGACCTTTAAGTGCCCAAGTCTCTTTCTATAAATTCCATTGAGTCATCACAATAAAGTAAAACAGACTGGTGTGACCAACACAGTGAGTCTCAAAAGTTTGCATTTATATTCAGCACCCATGTTGCCTCTGATTTCTGATTCCACGTAGAATTGCTTGGGTTGCTTATTAGATACGGTAATACCAGAATCCTGTGCAAACCTACTGATGTGAATTTCCAGGTGTGAGTCCAGGAATCTGTATTTTTCACATATTGACATGAAGTGTGTGTGTGTGTGTGTGTGTGTGTGAGAGAGAGAGAGCTTGCGTGTATGCATGTGATTGTTTTAGAACCCTTGGATTAATTGGACACTGGGGTGGAGCTTTTAGTTTAAGGATTGGGCTGTATTAATTTTGGTTGCAAGATCACACTGTCAAGCTGATATTTCAACAAAATGACAGTAGTTGACAAGGCCTCAGATTCCCCCCAAGTTGGAATCAACATTAAGTTGATGAAATGAAACCATCTTCTTTGTATATTTGGATGTCTTATTTAATTTCTTCTAAATACTTTGTACTACTCTATTTCACAAATGTTTGGCTTGTAAACAGAAGCAAAGTAGTTGAGCAGGTTAAGAAATATTTTGGAGGGTCTCCCCGGTGGCGCAGCGGTTGAGCGCTGGGTTGCAAGGCTGCCCGCAGCCTCTGAAGCGCTGGTTCGATTCCTGGCTGCTCCCCGGCCACTGGAGGAGGGTCCCACATGGCGCGCAGACCTCTCCTGCCGCCCGCTGCTCCCCTCAGCAGTGTACTTCGGTCCTTCTGCCTGCTCTGCTCCCCGCTCTGGCTCTGGTGAATTCTCTCACCCTCCCCTGCTTCTGACTGTACCCAGTGCTTGTATAAATAAATAAATAAATAAATTATATATATATATATATGTGTGTGTGTATATATATATATATATATATATATATATATATATGTGTGTGTGTGTGTGTGTGTGTGTGTGCCTGGATATTTGTCCCTATCTATCCTACCAAGTTTAAAAAAAAAGAAATATTTTGGAACCAAAACTTCTGAAATTTGATCTTACATTTCCATTGGGTAGTTATGCTGCCTCCTATCATCTGAAATTATATCCTTTTCTTTAATAATTTTTTATTTGTAGTAATTGTAATTCACATGTATTTGTAAGCAAGAATACAGAGATCATTTGTGTCCTTTACCTAGTTTCCCCAAATGCTTACACTTTTTGAAACTGTAGTAGCATCACAACCAAGACACCAATATTGATACAACCCATACCTGTTATTCAGTCTTCCCCAGTTGTATTTATTTGTGTGTACATGTGTTTAGTTCTGTACAGTTTCATCAAATGTGTAGGTTTGAGTGTTTACCATCACAGTTAAGATATTGAAGAGTCCCATCTTTGCAAGGATTCATGGGTTTCCTTTTATAATTATACCTATTTCTCTCCTGTACCCTCTATGAACCCTTGTCAATCACTAATCCATTCTCTAGTTCCATATTTTTGTCATTTCAAAAGTGTTTTATAACTTGAATTATATACAGTATGGAATCTCATGGGATTGACCTTTTTTCATTCAGCATAATTCCCTGGAAATTTATCCAAGTTGCTGTATGCATCAATAGTTCTTTCATTTGTATTGCTGAGTAGTATTTCATGGTTTGAATATACCACAATTTGTTTAGCTGTTCACTCACTGACAGATACTTTTTCCAGTATTGGGGTCTTATGAATAAAGTTTCCAGGAGTATTCATGTACAGGTTTTATATGGATATAACTGCCTGAATATTTTATTAGCCTCTTCAGTTTTTCTAATTTTTATACCAATCACACATTCTGCCAAATATATAAAGGCCTTCTAGTTAACTTCAATTTAATATATACTAACTCCTCCTTTGCATGCCAAGACAATACCTGCCTGTACCAAGCCTTTTAGTGTTTGCTGGTCAGCAAATTATTTCATGGTATGTTTCCTACCTTCTTAATGAGACTGGGAGCTGTTTGAGGGCAGAAGCACATCAGCTCTCACTGTTCAATTTTTTTAAGATTTATTTATTTATGCATACAAGAGCTGGGGTGTAGGCCAGAGATGTGGGGGATGAGAGGATTAACCAAAGGCTGAGTTGGGAGTAGAACAGGCAGATGGATTGAAATACACTGCTGAGGGGAGCAGCGGGCAAGACAGGAGAGGTCTGCTGTGCCATGTTGGCCAGCTCCCTGGCTGGGGATCGAACTCGAACTCGAACTCGTGCTGCAGTGGCTGCTGATAGCTTCATAGTGCTGTGTCTTAACTCCTTGAGCCACCAGGAACGCCGCAGCTCTCACTTTTTTTATAACCCGTAGTGTCTATCACAGCTTTAGAAATGCCAGCGAATGCACCAACAAAAAGACAGATAATATATTATTTTTTATTTAACTTGATATTTTGTTTTCCCTCTGTAACCAGCAGAGTTTAACATGCTACATACTGTGTATGCTATATACATAGAGAATTTGGAATCTCCCCTCACTGAATTTATAATTTAGTTGGAAAATTAAAGATAGCATTAATGCATGTGAAGTTAGAGAACAATGGAGTGCTGTGATTTTGATGCCAAATACATAGAGAAGAGAGAAATGAGGACATTGGAGAAGTTTTGATGAAGAAAGTAACTTTAAAGGAGGTGAAGGAGGGAGCCTCCCTGGTGGCATAGGGTTAAAGTCAATGCTATCAAGCTATTAGCAGCCACTGCAGCATGAGTTCCATCCCTGGCCAGGGAGCTAACCCACATGGCGCAGCAGACCTCTCCTGTCTCACCTGCTGCTCTCCTCAGCAGTGTATTTCAGCAGATCCTACTGTTCTGCTCCCCACTGCCTCTGATGAATCATCTCGCCCATGGAACCTCTGGCCTATACCCCAGTTCTTGTATGTATAAATAAATAAAAATAAATCTTAAAAAAAAAACTGATGAAGAAAACGATTCTAAGTAGAAAGAACATGTCAAACAGTGTTACAAGTGCTATATGGTAAGCTGCTAAAGGAAAGAGTTGGTGATTAGACTAGGTAGGCAAGATATGAACTGATATGATAGGGTGATAGGCTTTGATCTCCGTGCTGGTTCCATCTTATGGAATATGAAATTGATAACAAAAGCCAACGGGGGGTATTGATGTGGTGAATGGAATTCTGCTAGGCTCAATGCAAACTCTGTTAGAGTTAGGACCTACTGGCCTCTAGATATTCTGAGAATTTATGAATTTCCAGGAAATATTGTAGAACACTAAGATTTATGCCTTAATAGGAACTTGGCTCTCATGTGGCTAGTAGTTCCTGTTAGGAAGACTTTGAATAAGGATCAAAAGACTTGTCCTATCCTCTATCATGTGCTGAAGGAGGTCTGGTTGGAAGATAAGACAGTGAAACACTCAGGTTCTCCAGGTGCTGAATGAGTCAAGGTGATGAACATACACTGGGTTGAAGAGGGGTCATGGGAACTAGGCACAGGGTAAAGCTCTAATCCCTGTCATTCCCTTTTCTCTTTTTCCTTTTTCCTCCCTGTTACATCAAAACAATTTTGCTGGGAGATACTTTGAAAAGCTGATCATAAGGAACTTACCTTTTGGGTGTAGTGGAAGAAGCTGGCTGAAGATCAGAGGTCTAAGGAAGGGTCAGTGGCTCCATGAATGATAGCCCTGGGTCCATCAGTGATCTGTGAGCATAGAAGACCACAAGAACAGTGGGCATTAGAAGAAATATGTGATCATCATTGCTACACCACCACCATGACCCTTAAAAGAAATCACTTGGAAAGGAGACCCTGCATGGGACTCAGCCTCAAGATCTATGCTATCATTTTTAAGGCAATATAGTTGTACTCACTCAACAGTGAGGCCTGGGAGTGATATGTCCCATATATTCTGGTATTTTGGTGAAGACAAAAAACCAGTGTATGTTAGTACCTATCGCACCTCAGGTACTGGCTTTGCTAATTTGTGGCCAGCTGCAGAAGGTACTTACAAGTACCAATAACAAAAAGAAGTTTTGTTGATGGCCCGGTCCCTGACACTTCTGTTTATTTCATTTCCATTTTAAATAGTGAAGGCAAGGCATTTATTAATAAATGCTGAAAGAGTGCCGTTTGTAGTCTAAGATTTCTGCAAAAAGAAAGTGTTCATAGCCCAAGGGTCCCACAGTAAAAGCAAAATGTATGTAATTTCTAAATACTTATGGAATTTTAAGCACAAGTTCACTTACAGTATTAATGACTTTAATGAAGACAGACATCTCACTAAAAATCAACAAATCATTAGACTTGCTGTAAAAGTGTAAGCAGTGCCTAATTAATATACTTGTTGATTATTTTTCCTGATAAAGACATTTGTTATTAAGTCTAATGGTGCCTCGAAGATTAACTAAATAGTGTGAAAGGCAACTACACAATGACTTGAGGTCATTTAACCAAAATTTTTTTTTCTTATTTTCTCCATGAGAAAAACACATATTATCATTGTTGTCATTACTTTTATCTTATTATTAGTTGATCTAGTTTTGTTTACTTGAATAAATTCAAACATTCTGAGGGTATAGACATAGCCTCAAATTACTCTATAAAATAAAATGCAAGGCAGTATGATATTAACACTCTAATTTGTGTTTACAATTGTTTCTGAACTCTGTGAATTGATATTGCACCCTCATAGCCACCTTCTCACACTGGCTGTAGACCATGGAGAAATAGGTGGCTGCCTACTGGCCATTGTGGAGAAGGTTGGTCCTATTAATCCTGCTTTATAGATGAAAAGTTTGTATTAGTTGGCCAAGGTCTTATAATCAGCAAATGGTAGAAATTGAAATTGGCAAGAGGTCTGCTTGACTCTGAAAATTCCCATTATTTTTCCCAGGCCATGCTCAAGAAAGATTATCAGGATGTATGAGTCACAAGCCTTAGCTCTCTCCACCAAGCATTTTCCATGTTCTGAGAGTAACTCCCTTCCTTGAGAAATAAGGAGTAAGTTGGGAGGCAAATTCCTTGAGGAACACAAAATATTTAATTGCTATTCGTCACTTCTCTTACTCAGGACGAGATTAATTAATTCTGATCTTTTCATTTTCATGGGCCTAATGTGGATGGCTTAATAACTGCTTCTTGAAAAAGAGACTCTTCTGAGAAAATACCATGTGAATAAATCTGAACTCATTTCACTCCTTACTGCCTGAACTTGTTTTAAACAAAAGAAGTCTGTGATTAAAATATAAAAAGCCAAACATTTCAAATCTGGTGGTGAAAATCCTTTTCAGCATGCTTGCAGATATCATCAAAGTCCAAGAAATAGTGCAGTGTATTAAGATGTATATTTTTGAGCTTGATGTAAATGACAGGGTCTTAAGCTGCAATGTGACTCCAGGCCAAAACTAGAGACAGTTCCTAAATTCCTTAAAGTTACACCCAGAAGAAGCATTACGCATAGGCTGTTGATTTGTCAAAAACTTAACTTTCCACGACAGCCTCCATTGAGGACTGAGGAAAGTCAATAGCTTGGAGTTCACATCACCTTGGACAGCGGCTGGAAGAGGGTATAATAAAGACAGAGACCATAAACTCTGATAACAGTGATTTGCCAATTAGATGTGAGAAAAATAAAGAATCGTTAAAATGACAAAATACCATGAGTCATTAAGGGTTGGCCTAATGAAATAATAGCCCAATGTAAACCAGAGATTTATGTTCTACCAGCTGCACAATGTGGGTTTATCAAAATAATGGAAATTGACATACATTGTACACACAGTCTCTCTTTAGCTGCCTCTTCAACATTTATCTAGGGGTCACCTAGGGAAATATGTCTCCAGCTTAGTGGCTTTATTCTTTATTTTTGAATCCAGTTTGCATTGGAATATTTATTGCCTTGTCTTACCTGATGGACAGAACAGTGATTTCTCTTGAGTCTTATGATTTTCCTCTATCGCATGCTGTCTTTGCATGTTTTGCTTTGCTCGTTCATGTTCCCCAACTGTGTTAATATTTAAATGTTTCTTTTGGCAAAATATCCAGAGTACTAGGGCTTCCAGTGTTGCCCTCCAGCGCCCTTTGGAAGGGTGTGGTTTGGGTGGAATCCCCACATGTCACTGGCATTACACACTATTGGCACAGTACATCTGCCAGATGGACCTGTGGACACTTGATCCTTGACCATGTCTATTGGTGACTTGAGCTAGAGGATGGCAGCTTTCAGTCGTAATTTTCTCTTGTCCCCAAACACCCTTTGTGCTGCCCTTCCTCTGTCCTCCTAGGCTAGTGGCTTCCCAGAGTCTGAATACAAATAGGGTTCTATGGAATGTGACCACTAGCAGACAGAATATCCACTATTTGAAGGTCTAGTTCTGTTCATTCTGTTGTTAAATCCAAATTTATTGTTCATTTCATATGATTTAAGACATTTATGGTTTAAGACAACTTCACCCTTAGCAACTGTGTCAGCACAAGCATCAGTGATTTGAGGTCTGATGGATAGTGTTGGCTGTCCTGTCCTTCTCATCTCCCTCCACATCCTAACAGTCTGGTTGTGTCCTCCTCTATATCACAAATGTGAAGCTGTGGCTCCTCTCAGATTACTTAAATCACTCCAGTTGGCAACACCCTCGAGAAGACTACTGATTCCAGTACTTCTGATCAGTTATCTGACATAAAAGATGTGGTAATAATGGGCCTCCCTGGTGGCGCAGCAGTTGAGCACGGGGTTGTGAGGTTGCCCGCAGCCTCTGAGGCGCCGGTTCGATCCATGGATGCTCCCCGGCCACCGGAGGAGGGTCCCGCATGGCACGCAGACCTCTCCTGCTGCCCGCTGCTCCCCTCAGCAGTGTACTTTGGTCCCTCTGCCTGCTCTGCTCCCCGCTCTGGCTCTGGTGAATTCTCTCACCCTCCTGCGCTTCTGACTGTACCCAGTGCTTGCATAAATAAATAAATAAATCTAAAAAAAAAAAAAAAAGATGTGGTAATGGAAGTCAAGCCCCTATCTCAGGAGTCTTATCCTCCTCTTGAGTCTAGTACACGCTCCCCTTCCCTTACATGTTTTGCTTTAGGACTTGGATGCCTCTTTCGGACTTGGATGATGGTGATGGCCTAGACAGTATCACTTGATGTGTGTGTTCTGTTGCAAGTGAAGCAGAAGTTGGTGCCCAGAATTATGAGTACCCTGCAAATACCACCCCAATAGTTCTTTTTTCTCATTTTGTGAAAGCTCTCCAATTTTCCCTAGAGTTTCCCTTTCTCTTAGATTTTGCCTGTGTGCATAAATGGCTAAACTATTTTTAATCAGTCACTCAAACTAGGCAGTAAATGATGAAGGTAAATTCAACTAACTGATTCCTACCTAGGCACAACCTTCAAACTCTGCTTCCCAAAGACTGTAAATGCCACTTTGTTCATCTGAGTTGTTGGATTAAGCCCTCAGTCCCCTTAATCTTAAAATCCTTTTCTTTGGTTCTGAGCTTTTCAAGGTTTGTATTGATTCTTCTGTTATGGAAAAAAAATCTGATGAAATTTTAGTAAAGAAAAGGTGATCTGGGGCCTCCCTGGTGGCGCAAGGGGTTAAGTGTCAGCACTATGAGGCAAGCCGCAGCCACTGCACCATGAGTTCGATCCCCGGCCAGGGAAGTGATCCACATGGCGCAGCTGACCTCTTCTGACTTGCCTGCTCTATTTCAGTAGATCTGCCTGTTCTGCTCCCCACTGTCTCTGGTGAATCTTCTCACTCCCACCCCGCCCTGCACTTCTGGCCTGTACCCCCGTTCTTGTAGGCATAAATAAATCTTTTTTAAAAAAAGAAAAGTTGATCTGATATCAGAATAATCTATCTAACATGTCTATTTTCATGCTAGACATCGTGCTAGGCATTGGTATACTTTGGTGAATATACCCTTCCCACTTAGAACTTAGTTTATTGAGTAAGGTGAACAAAAACAAGCAAACAAATGCATAATTGAAAGTTAATAAAAGTGTGCAGGTGAAGCACATAAAAACGGTGCCTGGAATGTAGTTAGTGTTTAATAAGTGAAAATTGTTATTCCAGTTAATGATAATTATGACATAATAATCATGCAATTATTGACATATATAATCATCATGAAGCAATTATTATATAATCATTATACAAGATAGTATTCTGGTTATCTCTTGTTGCATAACCAGTCACCTCAAATTTAGAGATTTAGAACAATGTCCACAGCCATTTGTTTTGCTCATGAATCTGCTTATGAATTTGCTCATGAATCTGCACAGTCTGGACCATGCTCAGTGGCATCAGTTGGGAATCTCAGTCAAAGGCAGGAGGATCCTGCTAGCAATTCACTGGGACCTCCACCAAGGCTGTTGACTTGAAGTCACATTCCTCTCCATATTGGTCTTCTAATGGGGCCGCTTGAATTTCCTCATGCAGGGAGGTTAGGTTCTAAGAGTATATCAAGTGATAGAAAGCTGCCCTTAAAGCCTTGACCTAGATACCAGCAATATCACTTGCACCATATTCTATTGGTCAAGCATTCACAGAGTCTGCCTAGTTTCACATGGAAGGGGCCTACACTGCTCTTCTCAATGGGAGGAAGAGCAAAGAATTTATAGCCATCTTTAATCCAGCACACTGGGCTAAACATATAAGCTACAAAACAGCAGTTTATTTGAGTATAGCCTATTTACATTTTAAAAACAATTCATTTTCCTTATGTTTGATCCTTATGTGAGATAGATAAATTTAAGAGTGTTGCCCTTACTCCACAGGGCATTGAAACACAGGGATTTTGACTTGCTTGAGGTAACAGTCATACTATGGCAGAACTTCCTCCCAGTCCAAGATGCTTCCTACAGCTTTGTCCAGCTTGTGATTGAGCTTTGACCGATCACACACACTGGCCTGAGGCTCAAGAAGAACAGAGTTTTAATAGTCAGACCAGTCACCACCAAAGTTTTATGATATCCAGCTGAGGAATGTATTGTTGTGCCTCTGAGAACTCACTTATTGAGATCATTTTTTAGTTTTTGTATACCATCTGTTGTCCTGGTCTTCCTAAGTGATTTTCTGGGCTGGCTTCCCTTTTTACTGGGAATGGAAGGAGTTGTCAAAAGCCCAGTACATTCTTTTCTGCATTGTAAACCCATCAGGACTTAATTAGAGAAAAATACTTCAACAGCAATTGATTTGTTCAACTATCATTCAATTTGAAGTACTCTATTTTTATTAAAAATTGCTTACAATTTGTTGGATGTCCAGCTTAGGGTTTCTTGAGTATGTCTCCATCTATTTTACATCATGGCCTTGGCAAGTATTCTGTAATTAGATTGTAATTTGAAAGCTACTTCTGGTTAGAAATTGTTAGAAACTCACTGAACACTGATTCTCCTTAGATATCTGTAGATTCTGATAACTAACCTGTAAAACAGAGTTGATTAATCCTGAAAGCTTTGAGTTTTTGGATAGTGTTTTAAACCATTGCTCAACATCTATGCATTTTGAAAATCTATTCCATGTTTGTCTCTAGCTCCTTTCCCCTGAATTTTAGTCTTCTTTGTATTTAGAGAAAAGTTGCAATCATATGTTTCTGATTCATTTGTAACTAACATTTAGGGTTAGCTCATGAAGCTATTGTTTTGTAAGAACACATACTTTAAAGTTGTATGTAATCCATTTTAAGCCCTTTCTTTTCTTTAAACAAGGAAGCAGTTCTTTGCCAAACTACCTGAAAACAAAAAAAAATGTTTTCTTTCAAAGTTGCTGAAGTTATTGACAGTTTGCAGGGCATTGTCCCAAACTCTGTTGGTTTGTCTGTTTTGCTTCAGTATCAGTTTTGGAATAATTTGTAAGCATGTCATTGAATTAGTGGGGCACATTTGACCAATTTTTAGTTGACATTTCCTCACAATGTAAAGAACATCCAATTATCTGGCTCTGCACTTACCTGGTCAGTGCAACTTTTTAGAAATTGGAAGAATAATAGTTGTCCATGGAAAGAGGAACACATTTATAAGCTGAAGAAATAGTTTGTAGGGCTCAAATTCAAGTCAAAATATAAAAGAAACAGGCCTTCCCGGTGGCACAGCAGTTGAGTGCTGGGCTGCGAAGCTGCCCACAGCCTCTGCAGCACCGGTTTGATCCCTGGCTGCCAGTGAGGGTCCCACATGGCGCGCAGACCTCTCTTGCAGTGCCTGCAGCTCCCCTCAGCAGTGTACTTCATCAGTCTGCCTGTTCTGCTCCCTGCTCTGGCTCTGGTGAATTCTCTCACCCTCCCTCCCGCACTTCTGACTGTACCCAGTGCTTGTATAAATAAATAAATCTTAAAAAAAAAATAAAGGGAACAAGAAAATAGAAAGCTGGAGGGACCAAATCACTGGAAGACAGCCAGCAGAGAGATGGTGAGAATGAGTTCACAAATGACTATGTGATAGTGGTTCTAAACCTAGCTAATAATCAGAGACACTCCGGTATCTGTTTCACAAATTCAGACTCCTTGGCCTTAAGAGGGGTTAATTTAAGCATCTCTGTTCTTAAAAGCTTCTCAAGTGACTCTGTTCAGACTAGTTAGGCAACCACGGAGTAATTGGAAATAATCTGTGAATACTTCACAAACACACACACAAACAAACACACACACAAATGTATAATTATCTAAGGAAATTGAGAACCAATCCAGAATTCACTGCACCATCCCTAAAACCTGACTTTATCTTTTTGCAACTTTAGGAATAGATCTTAAGTGAATCAGCAACTGTAACTCTGTATTCTGTACAGTACAGAGTATTTCTTCCACCAGGTCTCAAACCAGGATCTGAGGTGGAAAAGCAAAACCAAATAGATGGTTATTAAGATCTAAATTGTGGAGAAGTGTTTACCTGGCATTCTTTTAATCTTTTACTTCCAGCTCACAACTGTACTATGCGCTTAATGATGAAAGTCCATTGTCGTCACTGGAGCATTGACAGTGCTTAAATCCTTTAAACCAGGATTATGTTATGTACATTTTATTGCCTTTTGGAATCTTGTCAGTGGATTTCACAATTGCCCAAATGAAGTTGAAATAACAGGTTGGTGATTGATCCGAGTCCCAGCGTGTTGTGGGGAACCCAGAGATGGGCAGTGCCTGCCCAACATCTGTTCTGAGGAAGACCTAGCACTAGGTTTGATTGTTTGTGTCAAGATGTTTGGGAATGAATCCAACTTGGTTTCAGCAATTAAATTCACTAGGTAAAAATGCTTCTAATGACTTTACTAGATTAACATTTTCAACAGCTATTAATGAGCCAAGCACTATGCAATTTTATAAATGAAGGGATTCAGACTATTATTATGTATAAATACTCCCCAAATTACCTGCTCTAGACAGGAGGCATGATCCATTCAAAAAGGGAAACAATAATGTTTTGGAAAATGATGACGTTCTGTAAATAAAACCTGGCAGAAAAAGTTGTTGGCGAAACTAATGTCTCAATTTATTACTGTGAGAATCCAAAGTTAATTTTTCCTCAATCCTTCTTATTCATCCAAACAGTGATATCATTAATAGAGTCTGAACACTCTACAGGTACCTGGAGTCTTAATACAATAAGTTAAAATGAATAGAACTGGTTGAAGAGGGAAGTAAATTCGTTTTCTTGAAAATTTCTGGAGAATTCTGTTTATAGTGACTAGAATGCACAAGGCTGCTGACAAGTGTGAGGATATGAGGTTTGGGGTCTGGGAGAAGTAAATTATTATGACTTTCATGTCTATAGGGGCTTTTGTGTTCCCTGGGTGAGAGCAAACACCATATGTCAAAAGAATATTGGCAAGAAGACATTGTTGCTCAAACTGTTTTTTATTCATCTTTCTTTCATTACTTTTTCCATCTCCAAGGAGCGATGCATGTTCTGAGACTGCTTCTAGAGTCCGGTTCAGCCCACTCTTCCCCCTGATGTCCGACCTTCCAAATAACAGAGCAAAAGCAACCAAGTTTCCTGCTAATGACAATATGTTGTTATTAATGTTGTTTGGCAAAACACCTTGATGGAGTATTTTGGTTATGTAAAGTTCAGCCCCAGTCAGGTTCTAGAGAGGAAGCAAAATAAAAGGGATGCAGAATCTTCTTTATGTGAAACATTGTGGAAACTTGTGTGAGTAGCTCAAGAGAGGGAGTAAGGGACCAAGAAAAATTGGAAGCATTGGGCTATAAGGAAGATGGAGGGAGAGGTGGTAGCATAGAAGTATGTGTCGACCAACAGGGGTTATGGATTAGGGCTTTTAATAGTAGTAATGTTTAAAATTACCTTTTAAATTATTCACTATACTATTCAGTGCAGGAACATAAGCCCCATGAGGTACCACTGAAATGAAGTAGAGTCAACTATATATATATATATATATCTCCTTTTGTTAGCGTTTAACAAGAAATGAATATTGGGATGGGGTGGAGATCAACACATTTCTCAAAGTATCTGAGATAGATAGAGGCTTGTCTGAAAGTTGATATTTAAAGCTAAGGTTGTTCTTCAGGTCAAAGATGACTCCAGATGTCTCAGAGTCCTCGAGTAACAGACATTACCGGCTGATAGTATTACCACCAGACTTACTCTACTAATCTCTTGACCATGATCTGGTCTGTTACTTACAATGTCTGGACATGCTCAGGCTGAGGGTTGGGGGGAAACATCATATGGTCACTGTGTACATTTGGAAGAATGACTCAAACCTCCCACACTTTCATCATCTGTAAAAACCTCAAAGGATTTTTTGGGATACATAGAAAAAAATACATAAAGGACTACAGTTTGTTCTCAATAAATCCCCCTCAAGGAGTTTATCAGATGATGAGATAAGACTCATACATAAGAAAAATAACTAGCAAGGAGTATAATTTTGTACAATGTTAAGTAGCAAATGTTTTGGGGACAGGAGTTATAATGGAATAATTACTTTTTGGTTCTTCCTTTGGTAGTGTTGGGTATGAGGCGCACATTCATCACTTAGGAACACCACCAGAAAACTCTATATTTCTTCCTCAGCAATGCTAGAAAGAATAAACTAAACTCTTGAAAGTCACAAAGTAATTCCAATTCTTCTGGTGAGGATCTGGAAAATGTAGTTAGGGAAAAATGACAAGAGTGTAACAGGCTTACTACTAATTATATCACAGAGATCATCTCATGTGATTTGAGGAAAACTCACTGTTACTTAACAGCTAGCATCCATTTCCAAGAAAGCTAAACAGGATTTCTTAATCTCTATATTCACAGGAAGACTCTCTTTTGGAAATTATGATTTCCTTCTAAGGGCTTACTCTAAATTACATAAAGAATTCCTTGGAAATTAGGACTCTAAGGAAAACCGATAATGATAATACAATGATAATTACAATAAGGAGTCTTTCATTATGTGCTGACTAGCATGCAGACAGTGAGCAATTGCATTGGAAGGCAAGGATGAATGAATGTATATGAAATCATTTCAGAAACTCCCAGCTTTCCAAAAGAAATTTTACTTTTAAAGGTAGACAACAGCATAAAATAGAAGCCACATTGATATCAGGACATCCAAGACTAATGGGGAAAAATGACCATACTATCTACATAGAGGCAGGTCATTGAAGCTGATTCAAAAATTCCATTTTCTGTCAGCGGTTTGTGTGTTCACAAGGTGACAAATGACCCCAGCAAGGCTTTCGAGGTGTTGGCACCACCAGTGAGTGCCAGATGGAATGTGGTGAAAGTTCTGATTTGTACCTTTCAGACCAGAGGTACTTGCCAAAACGGATGGGTCTTTCTGGCCACCTTTTGTAAGAACAGCCACAGGTATTCAGTTGAAACTTGTGGGTGAGAAAGACATAAACAGGGTCTGTAAATTTGTCAGACCTGGAAGCCACAGGCCGTTTAGTAAATGGTAAACCCAATGGCCCAAAACAACGAGGGAGTCTTTTTTTTTTTTCATCAGAATGATCAGGCTCATTCAACAACTACTTATTGAGTGCCTACTCTCTGCCAGACATAATAGAGACTCTTATGTGCAGAGAGCCTGAAATGAGGATGCAAACCCACAAATCACCTGGGATGGTGTGGACCTAGCTGTGGGCTGCAACCTGATGGGAAAGAAGAGCCATTCCCTGGAGACATGCCCGGCAACCTGGATGTTGTATGCACAGACTCTCAGGGCTGTAGATTTTATGGGGTGAGTTTTCCAGCCTGGTTTGCTCAGGCCAAGATTTTCACATTTTAGAGGAAATGCAGCTTATGCTGTAGGCTTTCACGAACAACCCATCATCTCAGAAAGTGAAGTAGGATCACTTCTAAACTGAAATCTGAATTTCATCTTCCTGGGTTTCTAGCTTTAAATAGCAACCATTGAGTCATAAAGCTAAAAAGGATGTTAAAAGTTACTTTACTCACCACACTCTTGGTTTACACTAGTATAGAAAGATGAAAAAATCTTCCATTAAGACAGCCCTTCTGAGAAGGAGGCACTATTCCTTATTTTGGTAATCTCGTACCATATTTTGTTGACTTCCTAGTTAAGTATTTTTATTATATTTAACCCAAATCCTTCAAGCAGCATTTTATATCTATTTTAAAATACTTCGTTCCTGGATAGTGGTTGATGACAAGTGTCGTATGATAACAGTTGTCACCATGATGTTTTGTAGTTACAATTCCTCCTAATTCCTTCTCGGTAACACTAACACCTGTAAATGAATAGACTGAATGGGATGACAAGAGTAAGTTGGCCTTGAGCTCCTACTATGTCCCAGATACTAAACTCAATGTTTTATCCAGATCATTGCAATCACTCCTTAGAACAAGCATTTTAGGTTAAGATCAATCATTACCCTCATTTTAAAAAATGGGAAAACTGAGACATTCAGAGAAGGCTATACTTTGTATGACACCACAGGTGGGAAGTGGTGGAACAGTTATGTAAATATATAACAGTGCCAAGGTTTTCCAGTTAATTATAGATATAAGATTGCCTACCTTTTATGCTAATTGAGCTACATATTAAATTTAGTGTTAATTAATTGTAGAGGGCAGGAATGGGCACAGTGCAGGTTTTCTGAGCCCATGCAGACCGGGTAAAGGAGGAGTCAGAGTCCTTAGTGGGTTTTTTGCAGGTCTTTTATTGGGGTTCACCAGGCACATGGCAGGCAGGGGTGCTGGGGTGCTGGAAGGCTGGAAGTCCTCCCAGCCCCCAGCAAATCCTCACACTATCTGGGCTCTCTGGCGTTCTCTGCTGCTTCTCGGCTTCTGCTTCGGCTTCTTTGTCAGCTTCTGCTGGCGTCCCGGTGTTGCCGCCCTTAAAAAGCCCAGTCTTAGCCCAGGTGAATCCCATCTACCTATGCCCACACCCTATTCCAGGTGCCCGCCATCAGGCATGCATTCAAGACAAGGATCCATCATCTATCCTGATGGCAGAAGGGCAGAAAAGCCTGACATTTTCTTTACCCTACATTAATCAACATACTACTTTATTTATTTTAAGATTTATTTATTTATGCATACAAGAACTGGGGTATAAGCCAGAATTGCAGGGGGTGAGAGAAGTCAACAGAGTGGGGAGCAGAACAGGCGGATCTACTGAGATACACTGCTGAGGGGAGCAGCAGGCAAGGCAGGAGAGGTCTGTTGTGCCATGTGGCTGGCCCAGAATTGAACACGTGCTGCAGTGCCTGCTGATAGCTTGATAGCTTTACACCCTGTGCCACCAGGGAGGCCCAACAAAGCACTTTTAAAAATAAACTTGTACATGTTCTGTTTAATGCCCATTTATCATTCAAGTGTTTGCAAAATCAAGAGATAATTTTTCAATGCTCTTTTACCATTTTTCCAAATATAAATTCTTTTTAAAAAACCTTTGTTTAATCTTCAACTTCAAATCCACAAACCTAATGATTGGTCATATAGCTAATACTTTTGCAATTTTCTTTGGACATACAAGCTTTTATATCCATCTGTTTAAGCCAGAAGCTCCCAGTCTTGGCTGAGTATTGGAATCCCTTAGGGGAGCTTTTAAGGATCTTGATGCCTGCACCACACCCAAGACCAATTAAATTAGAATCTCTGTGAGTAATATCCAGGTGATTACAATGAGCATCCAAGGATGAAACCACCAATTTAAATAATTCTCCCCAGGGCTTTCCCTGTATATCCATTACACCTGTGGCCAACTTTAGCTTCACTCATGTAGCTAGAAATATTAGTTGCCCAATTCAAAACCCATTCCTAAGTGCCATCTCATTACCTCCCTGTCATGTAGAAGCTGAAGAAGCTAAATGCTCTCTTTCCCAGACTACCTTGAAAATGGAGGAGTATCCACCACAGTTATGGCCAATGACAAGAAAGTGACAGTCAATTAATGGTTTCTGGGAAGCCCATACATCCAGATTTATTCAATGAGTTAGTCAATTCAGGTAGTTGAATTTTTCACTTTTCATCTGAATGTTTATATTTTCATGTGAATGTGTTTGTAGGCCTAGAATGAGTGCATGACTTGAAACAAAGGTAATTTGAATGAAAAATCAAGGGAAAATGTCATCTTTTTTATGGTTGCCTTAGACTCTTTATTTTTTTCCCTCATAGAGACTTTGGAATGTCTATGAGGAAAAGTGTCCTAAAGATAAGGCAAAACCTAAGGAATAGGAGAGCCCTAAGATTTTTTTGAGATTCTGGGTGGGGGTGTGGAGAAATAATCACCTTTAAAATGTTGAACAGAATTTTCATGCTTGACAAATAATAGCTATAGGAAGAAACCAAAGGGATTATAGGAAATTGGGGTTTCAAGGTAGCAAAGTGATACTTAATGTGTGCATGTGTTTGCTATTTTTATGTAACTTTTTATTGATGTATAAGATGCATGTAAAAATTGCACTTATTGTAGAATTTCAAGGATTTTCACAAATGAACACATCTTTGTGCCTCACAGCTAGGGGAAGAAACAGAATTTAAAAAAACCACTAATTCTCCATTCCGTTGACTACTACTCAGCCAAGGATAACCACTAGGCAACCATTTCTTCTTTTTTTTAAACAACACAGTGTGTGGAAGCACAAGGTCACCCCCTCTGTTTTTACCTGCTCACTATTGAGATAGGGAAGTCCAACCTGTTCCGTGGCACATTTAATTATGGGAAAATGAAAAGAAAGAAATAAAATCCAGACCAACGAAGCAAAGATTTAAGTTGGCATCGCTTTCCATATTACTGTGATGCTGGCAGATACTCAATAAACATATCAGCATTGTTAAAATGATTTATTAGCCAAATGGTTGAATGTAAAATATTACCAATACAGGTGTCATCATTGATCTTTCTTGGGTCTCACTGCTGAAGAATGGGGCTGCTAGATGATTTCAACAAACAATCCTTGACAGCAAACCAAAGGCAACAAGGCACAGGGACAGACAGCTGACAAATGCAGTATGGGGCCATTAAAGCATGTGATGAATTTGCCAGGAAAGTATATATTTGTGCAAGAGGTGAGCTCATATCTCCCATAAATTTGTCAGCCGTGACACAGTGCTCTCCGGCTTGGCATGAGTAATGCTTTGCTATTTGCTGCCTTTGTCTGGCAAAAGCTCTATCAGTCACTCCAGGGTTATTTACAAAGAAACGTGTCTATCAGTTACAAGGACATGACTTTGCCGCTAAAAGATAACAAAAGAGGAAATCAGGCAGTGGCCTCTCAGCTAGGGATGCGTCTTTTCCAGACAAGCCCTGGACTGGAATGAATCAGATGGACGGCAATTGGCCGGGCTGGCCCTGTGCCTGGCATGACCAGCCTTAGTACATTTATCCACACTGATTAGATTAGAAATTATTAATAGGGGGCTACGGAGTAGAGCAAAAGGTCATTTAGAGTTTAATTCTGTTCTCAGATAACTTCATTTCGGCTGATGGGATTGTTATTGTAGGGTTTTATATGTTTATAGGAAACAATATACTCAATAATGAAGTCGTGCCTCCTTCTGCAAGGTCAGGAAAGCTATTGTGTAGCTAGATTGAAGTCTTCACAATTGTGTTAATTAAGTAACAGTGATTGGGCTTGGTCTCCTCTTGAAATGCATTTAAGGGCCTAAAAGCTGCTGAGAATGTATTCTTTCAATATAAATATATAGAAAAGCAAGTGAGACCAGAAACCAGCCTGCGATTGAGTAAACAGAAGAGCTGACACGAAGCTTTTACTTAAGGAAGACAGGAGCCTGGTTGGCAGTTGTAACTTCTTGCTGCATAAATACAAATGTCTTGTCAGTTTAGGATTAAATGTAACAGGTCCCTTTTTCTTTACTCAAGTCCTGATGAATCTGGAAGATGAAGTTAGAGAATTTGATGTTGATGGCACATTATGTCTCATCAGTTATCTTATTCACTCGCAGACCTGACTGGGCTAGATGATCAGTTGCAGTAATGGCCATGTCCTTCTCTGATAAAGGGCCATTTCCTTGGTCTTGCCTAATAGACCAGGGCCTTTAGTGACAGGGAGTTCAACTCTGTCCTCCTCTATGAATTCCCTCCTTTGTCAGGTTCATAAGCTAGACATTGAAATTTGCTGAAGGTGGTTGTTTCAAGAGACATAATTTCCTTCTAAAAAGCTAAAAAATAATTTATTTTACTTGAATAAGTACATGGAAAGCAGTTTAGTGTCATATATTTCTTAAAGACCACAGTAGACTGCTGGGTCCTCTTTGTAAGCGAATCACCTTCAATTTGGCTCTAGATGTGGTAATATCTTGGTAAGGGGAGAGTTTAAAGTGAAGCTTGGTAACTGATGATTGAGTATTATCTTTCCACCCCTTCCCAAAATCCCCCCCCCACCACTATGACCCCACACACACACTTATGCAATAAAACCACCATTCTGACATAGAACTTAGTTTTCCCAGTAGGAGGAGATTATATCTTCATTAATATAAGTTTCTAAACATAATTCTAAGGCACTGTTTGTTTGTTTTTTTCTAAGAAGGATTTTGTGCCTTCAGAGACATTTGGCAATGTCTGGAAAAACTTTTTTGATCGTAGCCACTGGATTGGGTGGAGGGTGCTGCTGGCGTCTAGTGGTAAAGGCCAGGTTGCCCATTTTACAATGTACAGGATTGCCCCACAACAAATAATCAACTGCCCTAAAATGGTCAAGTGCCAAGATTGAGGAAGCCTACTCCAAAAACCCTGAGAATCAATGAACAATGAACGAGGACATGGAAGAGATTAATCTCTCTAGGGAAGGTAGTACCATACAGAGTTTGTGTTTAGAAAGAAATCTATAATCATGACATTAGAAACAAATAATCACATTAAGATTTGTAGAATAAAATATTTCTTATAAAACCACTCATGTTAGTTAAAACATGGGAGCTGGAAAATATTTGCTCTTTTGTTGTTGTTAAAAAATGTACCATATAGGGCCTCCCTTGATGGCGCAGCTATTGAGCGCTGGGCTGCAAAGCTGCCTGCCGTCTCTGCAGCGCCGGTTCGATCCCCGGCTGCCTGCGAGGGTCCCACATGGTGTACAGACCTCTCCTGCCGTGCCCACTGCTCCCCTCAGCAGTGTCCTCCGTCTGCCTGTTCTGCTCCACGCTCTGGCTCTGGTGAATTCTCTCACCTTCCCGCGCTTCTGACTGTACCCAGTGCTTGTATAAATAAATAAAGAAATCTTTAAAAAAAAAAAATGGGTACCACATAGTTGTAGAGTTACTATGGAGAGTCATGTGAAGGCTGAAAATGTTTAGAATAAACATGAATGAGGTGGTATGATCCATGAGGAGAAAGGCTGAGCTGAAATTCCAAATATCTAATCTTCCCCTGCCATCGGCTAAACGTGAGCCTGGATAAGTGATTAACCCATCTGAGCCTCAGTTGCTGATCCTGACCAGATACTGTGATGGAAAATTTTGACATCATTCTTTGGCTATTCCTTCTTCTTTGGCCAAAGTCATTGCCAAAACAGGGATTTCTCCTTAGCTTCCCTTCTCGCAGTCATCTCTTTACAATCTGACTGGTCTGACTTTAGGTTAGGCTCATGTTTGTTTTAAGCTGGGCTGTTGCAGTGGTGTCCTAGCTGATGTTCTCCCCTTGGACATATCCAATAAAATGCTACTATCTTGTCTGCTCAAACTGTTACTTTGTTTATGGTACTTTTCAAAGACTTCAATGCCTGTGTGGTAAGAGTCACCCTTGGTGAAATGACTCCTTTCCTCTCGAATCTGTGATAGTGGTCCTAGGTGTCTTCCCTGCTTGGATTTTTGCTGTCCCCATAACATGATTGTACTTGCTGCCTTCTTCAGATCAGCTTATGCTAGCACAATAATCTTCCTCCCAAGCCATCGTTCAGAAGCACCCTCCTGTCTGGCATCTTCCTTCCCAACTGTTATCTTTCAACCTTCTTTTAAATTTAAGTTTCCATAATTGAGAATGGATACTATGATTTCCAGTGATAACTCTGGAAATGTACTTACTGTTTGCAGAATGTACTTACTGTTTACATGTACTTACTGCAGAATGTAAATGGTACTTATCTTATTTGACCTTGTATATCTATAGCTATCCATATATTATATATATATATATATATATATATACACATTGATGTGTATATATAATTTTCTCCTCTCTTCATTGATATCTTTAACCCCCTCTCAGTTGTCCAAAGGGAAAGTGACATTAAGCTACCACACTGAGGGAGGGTTTAACTGGACTCATGAGGGGATTTGATGGGAAAAGTAAAGAGACATTTTGTACCATCTTCTGGATTCACTGCATAGATATGATTGACTAAGACACTCTGGAAGATAGAGATGTATTTAACCATATAAACAAAAATATAAAGTCTTTCCAATCAGGTTGCTAGCTTTCTCATGGCATTCACGATGCCCAAACTCTTTGTGTCCTCTGAATTTTGCCGTAGTTGGTGTCCAAATGATGATTATATGGTTGCTTTTATTTTGCACATTCTTTTCTATGTCAAAAGTATTTATGAAGTGAGATAAAAATAGTACCCAGCTTGAGACACTTTTTAGTTACTGTAGGAAACATTGAAAGTTATACTTTGCATTTAGAAAAATGTATATATACATATAAATATCTGTTTAAATATGTCTTATGGCCAAAGAATATAATTTTCCTGGGTGTCTTAACTGACTCTTATTAAACATTCCAAAGAATGGATTCCACTGACTTCCTAAAGTTAACTGAAATTCTCAGATTTTGATATGGAGTTGGAGAAGATTGCCCACCTTGCTTGGTAGCTGTTTCTAGTGAGCTGGCTGAGACACAGATACCGCTGGATGATTTATAGATAAAACTGACTGGTTTATGGAGGCACATGCATCAAAGTATTATTTTCATCTTTTTCCTTTTGACTTAAGTATACTTAAGTCAATGTAGTCCAATAGCTTTTACTGGTGCAGCTGTCTGCTTTAGTTCTCCTGTGTTTGCTCTTACTTCCTTCGTAGGTCCCCAAAACTTTATCCTTTGTATATTAGAGGGTAGTATCTCTATCGACATGTTACAGTATTCACTCCAACTCTTGACTGTGATGCTTTTTTGAAAAAGTGGATTGCCATAGTTAGATATGTTTCTTCATTGTTACCTGAGTTGATCTGTTTCTAATCTGTGCCGTTGTTCTTGCTGTTCTGCTCAAACTAGAATGCTCACTTGTTAAGGACCAGGAAAAAGACTAATTTTTATAAAGTAAAAATCAAAATCAACAAGCAACTATAAACCAGGGACACACTGAGGCGGGCAGGGGAGGAGGGATTAGGGTCAAAACAAGAGGAGTGGAAATTGCATGGGGAATATAACCAAGATGAAAATGCCTACATTGTACAAAAATATGAAAAATGATGTAAAAATATATAATTTTTTAAAAAGCGCAGCATAACTTAATGCAGTGGTTCTCAGAGTGTGGTACCTGTACCTGCAACATTAACATCAAGAACTTGTTAAAAGGCAAAGATCCAGATCTCAACCATTGAATCAGGAGCGCTGGGCCTGGGACCAGCAATCTAAGTTTTTCCTAGCCCCTCAGGACATTCTGATTCAAAATCTGCAAAGAGCTGATGAGACTCAGCAACAACAAAGAAAATAATCCAGTCAAAAAATGGGCAGAAGAGCTAAAAAGAAACTTCTCTGAAGAGGAAATGCAAATGGCCAACAGACATATGAAAAATGTTCAACATCACTTGTAATCAGGGAAATGCAAATCAAAACTACCATGAGATACCATCTCACACCAGTGAGAATGGCACATATTAAAAAAACTAGCAACAACAAATGTTGGCGAGGATGTGGAGAAAAAGGAACTCTTGTGCACTGTTGGTGGGAGTGCAAACTGGTCCAACCACTATGGAGAGCTGTGTGGAGATTTCTGGACCTACTAAACATAGAGCTTCCATATGATCCAGCAATTCCACTCCTAGGTATTTACCCAAAGGACACAGAAACATCAATTCCAAAGAGCACCTGCACTCCTATGTTTATAGCAGCACTGTTTACAATAGCTAAGCTTTGGAAACAACCCAAATGCCCAAAAATAGATGACTGGATCAAGAAGATGTGGTACATATATACCATGGAATATTACTCAGCATTCAAAAAAGATAAACACATGCAATTTGCAGCAACATGGATGGCACTGGAAGGGATCATGCTCAGCGAAATAAGCCAAAAAGAAAAAGAAAAATACCGGATGGTCTCACTCATAGCAGGAATCTAGAAAACTTAAATAAGGGACCAGGAAAATGAATAACTATAAGAAAGTGAAAATCAAAATCAACAAAAAAACTATGAACCAGAGACACTTTTTGGGGGGTGGGGGCGGGAGGGGAAGGATTGGGGTCAGAATGGGGCGTTTGCAATTGTATGGGGAATATAAAAATAAAATTTAATATTTAAAAAAAAATAAATAATAGTAGATATTTACATGAAAAAAAAAAAAAAAAAAAGTAAATTTGAAAGTTTGTGGCTTGTTACCCATATGAACCTGGGAACAGACTGCCTGCAGGTATTGAAGCTTCAAGTTATGTAATCTTCTTCCTTTTTCTCATCAATGAATGGGATAATAGTAGTACCATCCATATTTTGTTTTATGAGATTAAACTGAGATAATACATGGGAAACGTTTAGCAAGACTCGGCAGCTAATGATCCCTTCATAAGTTTTAGCTATTATTCAAATTTTGCCCATTCTCCAGTCTTAGAGCATCTCTTCCTTTTGGTCATTTTTCCAGCCATTTCTGAGCCGGCCTCGCTCCGCTCTCTGGAATGCTCCTGCCATTCTCTTCAACTGGAAATATTACCACATTAGCAGGGGAATGAGGCATCTGTTTTTCTGTAGTCAAATATCGAGTTTCCCCTCACACATTTATTTTTCCTGAAAAAAACAAACCCAGTGATCAGAAAACATAGAGATAGTACAATACTTTTAATTTTTTCTTAGGTCTGATTTCTATTTCAGCTATAATCTAATTTCCTATGGCATGCATGATTTTTTTCATATCAGACCTTGAGAATGTGAACCAGTACTTGTTTTTGTCCCTGGTATAATTGATAAGTGTATGGATAAGAGTGTGTTTTCAACCTGTCTTTAGTGATGAATCATTCTTTTTTGTTCTAGATGCTTCTGGACTAGTTATCCTGTGTCATTTCTAACCGGTGCCAGTTTTTGACAAATGATAGCAGAAAGGCACAGTGTGCTACTTCGGGTTGCTATTTTCCCTGAGTGTTTGGATATAATGATTTTAGAGATGGCCACATGGCTAATGAGTCTCACCCTCAGGAGCTCAGCATGGAGGGGAATCTGACTAGCCTATCAGACACCTTCTTTGAAAATGTTGGAAGTGCAAGAAAGCAAGATGAATGGACATTTGTGTATCATATTCTTTGAGAATTGAATAGAGGATTTATAGTGTTCCCTGACTTGACACACTTCACACTTGTCATGTTGGCACATTGCATTATACTCTGCTGCCCATGGGGCTTTTGATGATGTTTCAGAAACAGGTAATAGATGTCTCTGCGCTGTATCCATACATTTGCGGAGAAAGATCCAATATTAAAAACAAAGGTACAATAGAAGCCATCCTATCAACTAAATACAAACCCCTACCTCTGCTCTCTGCCGTCATTCCTTCCTCGACATGTACACAGTCTTTTTCCAACTAGAGGTGATCCACCTGAAGTGAAAGGTAGCTCATAATCAGTACTATTTTTCTATGCACATCTATTTGGGTTTTAACAATTGGCAACTACTCTTATGGCAGTCATAGCACAATATAAAGAACACTGGTTCTTTATAGTCATGATTAAGTCTCATGGACTCTCCTTTATAATTCTGATTTGCCTGTGGACCTGCCGTGTGTGAGCTAGGATGAATCTCTTAATATCCCAAGTGCCTCATCTAGCACTTCAGCACAAGGATTCCCGACTAGCTTACTTCTAGGAAGGAACACATGAGACCTTGTTTTGAAATGCATTGAAGTGAGAGAAAACTGCCTATGTAACTATTCATGAATGTAATGTAATGTTGGAATGTAAATATATTTACCCTCAATTTTATAGACAGAGAAACAGAGCTTTTAAAAAAGCAAGTGAGATTTTTTCTTTTTTTACAGTTTTTTCATTGAAGTAACAATACATTATAATATTATATGCTTCAAGTGTGCATCATGAAGATTCAGCATATACATCTGCAAGGAGCACTGTAAGTGATGGACAGTGAAGGTCTGCATTCCTGTAATCTAGCCTTTAGTTGGAGTGCCCTGAGATTATAGTATCTGCTTTAAACTGACACCCCATGTTCAGAGTCATTGCAGCCTGGGGCAGTGAGGAACTGGCAACAGCTATACTGCACTCGATGTTAAAGGCCATTTGTCCAGCTTTCAGGTAGAAATCTGCAGGCATCCTGAAAGAGAAGGGCCCCATTAGTGACTGTTATTAAATTTCCCACAAACCAGGTAGGAGAGAGGCCACAGGTAGATTTATTTTTATTAAGGAAAAGTTTTCAATGAGTATTTTCTTTTTTCATGCCTGGTATCTTATTTGCAGTAAGTAAGCAATCTTACTTGCTGTGACCTGAGAATCTTACTTGCTGTATGCAAGCAATAAACACTGTATGTTTACTACCTTTTGAGAAGTTAGGACCCTGATACTTGCAGGTCTTTTTATATCTGTGTCCTGTTTTCCTCATTAATGTATCATTAAGAGCAGAAGCTTTAAGTGTCACTTCTTTGTCATCATCCCAAGTCTTCTAGTTCAATGTTTGTACTTACCAACTTCAAGTGGAGACAGACTGAAATCTGGACTAAGAGGAAGACCAAAAAAAAAAAAAAAAAAAAATCTCTGAGACTATACTATCTAATCTTGCCTCCCAAATAAACTAGGATTCCTTTTAGGCAATGTCTGCCAGAACTAACTGTACATATTTTCCAAACCCAATATTCTTTTCCTATTTAGAGATTTTGCCTGTTTCTTGTTAAGTCTTCATGTTATATCTAGCAATGTTGGAGTAGCAGACATTTTTTTCTTTCTGCAATCACCCTTCCAGCAGATAGTCTAGCACCTTCTCTTCTATGTTTATGTCACAGTGGTAATAACAGTTTCCTCAAGTGGATTTTGAATCATGGGACAAGTCCTGAAAAATATGCTAACAGAAATTCACAGGAGGCAGTAATGGTGGAAAGAGTGAATTTATAGACCTACTGGCATCTCAATCTCAGCCACAGATATCATTTGGTTAGCACTTGAATCACTAAGTTATCCTGTTGAGTTCATAAGAAGGGTGCATGTTATGTTTAATAGTATAGCATTGTTTTTTGTAAACAAGTCAAAGTGATTTGATCTTTGCATATGCTGGCAATACCTTTGCATTTCTTAGGTAGTGGTATTAACAAATTATGTAAATATTTAGCAGCTTAAAACAATATAGGTTTACTACCTCAGTTTTTATGGCTTAGGAATCCAGGCACAGATTAGTTGGACTTTTCTTCAATGCCTCTTATAAGATTGTAAGTAAGATGTTAGACCAGGGGCTGCATTCTCATCTGAAGACTGGATTGGGGAAGGCTGTGTTCCAAGTTCACTCTCATGATACAATCAGTGGTAGGATTTGGTTCCTCTCAGGTATTGGGCTGATGATGCTTTCAATTCTTTGCTGGTTATGGACTGAAGGCCACCCTCAGTCCTAGATATGTGGACCTCCTCTGTGGCACGGCACTTGTTTCATCAAAACATGTGAGCCTAGAAGGCAGCAAAGAAAATCTGCCAGCAAGATGAGAGTAACAATATTTTGTAACCTAATTATAGAAGTGATATCCTATTTCTTCTCACCTTATTTTATTTATTAGATGCAGTTCACCCACTGACAGCTGATTAAATAGAAAAGGTATGATATATAGACACAAGGAAATGTATACTCATCTATACAAACACAAAAAAAATACAATCCTGCTATTTGCAACATGGATGGGCCTAGCAAGAATTATGCTTAATAAAAGAAGTCAGAGAAAGTCAAACACTGTATGAATTCGCTCATATGTTGTACATAAAGAATCCCCCCCCAAAATGAAATAAATAAAACAAAAATGAAACTTTAAGTGATTACCAAAAGGGAAGTGGAGGGGAGGGTAAATTGGGTAATAGAGATCAATTAAGGTAAAGGATGGAATTAGACTTTTAGTGTAGATATACATGTTATAGTAAGTATAGTTGTTGATATATAATGATGTATAGTTGAAATGAATACACTGTTATAAACTGATAAAAAATTTTAAATCACCAATGGTCAATGGTTGGATTGACCATGCCTATATAATGAAGTCTCCATAAGAATCCAAAAGGATAGGTTAGGAAAGCCTCTCAGGTGAATCAGAATGCTTCCATCTGCCACTGTACCAGGCTCCAAACTTTAAGGGAACAGAAACTCCTGCATCTGTGATTTCACCCTATGTGTGTTGTCATCTACCTGTTAATCTACCTGTTAATTTGCAAGTTCATAATACCCTTTGTATAAACCAGAAATATCATAAGTAAAAAAGAAGCAGCAGCAAGTGACTAGGCACAACCAACCTATCTTCATATCTTTTCTTAGAGGGCCTCAGTGTCATTTGGGGATTTGGATAAAGATACTCTAAAGTCTTTAGAAGAGATGCATACAATAATATTGGAAGACTGTCATTTGATGAAAAGAGCTAGTTTTAAAGAGCTTCCGTTTCTCTCTATTATATGCTACTATCTTATGTCATGAACTGATTATTTCCTGCTGTGTTTTTCTCCCCATCTATTCTGTATACCTCAGTTACAATAATATTAATCTGACCACATCACTCCTCTATTTAAAACCATGAAATAATATGCAGGGGTTGTCATGACATAGCATCAGGTGAGCAGCACAGGGTTACATATACTATATAATACTGCATTTATACACAAAGCATATATCCTATGGGATACTCAGGAAATTTGTTACCTGTGGTTTCCATGGCTAAGGAAAGGAAGGGAGAGAGACTTTCTTTTTAGTTATAAATGTTGTACACTATTACTTGTTGTGCCTTGTAACTATGACCTAATTAAAAATCAAAACTAAACATCCATGGCCATGAATACCTTTAAGAACAATTCAAATTCTTAACCTGTTAAACCCTTGTGATTGGCCACTTTCCCCACTTTTTATCATCTCCAGCTACTCCCTCTACCCCTACTGCCACCCCCATATACAATCTGCTGGTCTTGTTGCCTCCCAGGCATACTTATCTGCAGCCATGTGCCACAGTTTACTCCTGCAAACATACAGAGCCAAGTGTGCGCCTGTAATTCCTGCACCTTTGTCCCACCTATCCCTTCTTCGCAGGACCTACGCCAGTCTTCACCCAGCTCATTTCTACTCATTCTCCAGGAAACACTTCCCAATTCCTCCATTAGAGACATTTGCCATTTCTTTGTGCAAATTTTGATCATAACATTTATTGCATTATATTTGCAGCAGGTACCAGGCCCAAGCTATACACTCGGGGATATAAACAACAACAACAAAAAAATGCTTTTTTTCTATAAACTTAATTTCTAGTACAATTCATATTTTAGGTCAGGCTTCCCAGAAATAAACCCTGAGAGGAGCATTTGTGTGTAAGCGATTTATGAGGAAAGTACTCCCAGAAGAAACCAAGAAGGAGAAGAAAGTACTCCCAGAAGAAACCAAGAAGAAGTTAAAAAGAAGCAGGAGTGGTAAGGAGAAGACATCAAGCAGGAGTACAGTTTCAGGCAAAGTCCCAGGGAGGGTGATTTCAGTCAGATCCTGTAGGGAAACATACTCTATAGGAACTCATAATCCTGGCTCAGAGTTTATTGTTTGTCTCTCCTAATAAAATATCAGCTCCGAGAGGGTGGGAGCCTTTTTTTCTTGTTCATGGATATATTCCAAGCAATTAGAACAGTGCCTGCAAATAGTAGTCATTTGTTGAAAATGAGTTAATAAACTGCAAGCCTCTCCATGAATTGCAGAGCATATTCATTTATTCATTAAACAATTTATCAACACCTATTTATGTCCCAGGCACTATTTTTGGGCCTAGGAATATAATAGTGAACAAAAAAAGCTAATATTAACTGCCCTTGTGAAGCTTCTAATGGGAAATATGGGAACTGGGTACAGGGAAGATCTCTGAGGACATCTCAGCCCCATCTACAAAGATACCTCTAGTGATTCCATCCTGACCTGGGTGCAAAGGGCCACATGAGACCTACTACCTCCCAAAGCTTTCCCTTGCTGATCTCATCCAGCCTCATCCTGTAAATACCTGCTACCTGCTGATAACACCAAATTTGTTTCTCCCCTAAGAGCTGTCTTCCAAAAGCCAGACTCATGTCGCCAAGTTGCCCAAAGGGAAGGTATAGTCTTCTCTGTCTTTGGGATCTTTCTAAAACTTTTGTTACATGAACTCACATAAGCTCTCAACCCTTTTGCTTCTCTCTTCCCTCTCCTCTCAGACTAGGGGATCTTCACTCCCTGAGAGAGTGGTAGCTGGAATGGGCTGAAGGAAGAGGGCTACACAGTTCCAGCATCAAGCTGAATTCTTCCAAACCTACTGTTTACATAAGCCCTAGCTCCTTTAGACCCTTGACTTTGGGTGATAAGATTATTTCTCAAATATGACTGTAGTACAGTTAAATGAGTTAATATATGTCATGTAAATGTTGGCGATGATTATTCCCTCCTCTAGAAACCCCCCCCCACACACACACCCCACTCTTGCCTTTGTCAACCTGTTTAACTTCTGCTTCCTGACCCTAGGTTCTTTAGCCTGAAGTAAGAACTGGCCTAAGCAATTGACATATATTAACTCATTTAACTGTACAACAGCCATATCTGAGAAGTAATATTAGTACCCATTTTCCTGTTACAGAGATGAACAAAAGAGAAACTGGAAGAGTCAGTGTGACTTGATCACACTGACCCTAGATTTTGTATGTTAAAACATTATATGAAATAAATGATCAGTTACAAGTTGTCAATTTAATAAAACCTCGGAAAAGTTCTGATATCTAGTTTGGATGAAAGAAGGGACACAGAGTGTAAAGGAATTATAGGGAATAAAACAAAATCAGCTAATATATCTAAATATTATTCCACATTGTATTGGAATTAGCTATTTAAGTGTCTCTCTCCCTGTTTTATTTTAGGAATCTTTGAGTGCTTAAACCTGAGCTTCATTCGAATAATCTTTGCAATAGCTTAGTGTGATATCTGATCCACAATCGATAAGCTGGTTGAACTAAACTGATGACATCTGAACACTCTTCATCTCTATTTTTATTTCCTAGCAAGAAAAGGCAGTATATGGTTGTCCATAAGGGCCTTGACTCAATCCAGACTGCCGGGTATAAAATTTGAGTTCTTTCCCTTATTAACTCTTTAATCTTGATCAAGTCCCACTGACCCTCTTCCAGCTCACTTTTTTGTTCATCTCTGTAACAGGAAGTGGGTGCTAATATTACTTCTCAGATATGGCTGTTGTGCAGTTCAATGAGTTAATATATGTCAATTGCTTACGCCAGTTCTTACTTCAGACTTGCACGTTAAGTATTAGCTATGATTATTCCCTCTCCTACAATCTCCCCACCTCTTGTCTTTGTCAACCTGTTTTAACTTCTGCTTCCCAATATCCTTGAACTGTCCTTTAGAAAGACTCAGGTGTTCTCCCACAGAGTAGCCTTTTCCCTCAGGCGAAGCTGAATGCTGCTCCTTTATGCTTCCCCTTTAGCTCTGTATTCTTCGACCATTTATAGGACACACACATTGTGTTATAAAGGGGATCATCTACATCCCTTTTAGATTAGCCTATACCTCTTTCATCTTTATATCCCCAGTCTCATCTCAGTGCTTGACACAACAAACAAATGCCATCAGCAAACTGAATAGAGACTCATCTTCTGCAGTTAGAGCTCTGCAAGTTGATGTAAGGGTGCAGCTTTGTTTTTGCCCAATACTGGGATCAGTCTTACCTACAATAAATGGGGTTCTTGTTTCTCCAATAAACTCAGAGAATGTGACTCACCAGAGACAGATGCCTTTGAAGGAGTTATGTGTGCTGGCCCCTTCTTTGAACTGTATTATAGAATGATTCATCTTCTAAGAGCCATATAACCTCAAATCAGGGATTCCATCTACCTTCATCTTTCATTCCTTCTTCCGTTGCCCATTTTTCCTCCCCTCTTCCTGTTTCATCCATTCACCTCCTGCCATGCCTGTGCAGACACAGATGCACACACACACCTTTGATCCTGCTGACACCAATGGCACCGAGGAAAGAAGTTCAATATGTCCACTGGCGTCAAGATATAGTAATAACAATCCTTCAAAATGACAATCACAGGAAGCCTAGGGGCATTCAGGGGCTTTTCTGCTTTGTGCTTTCTGTAGTCTTTAGTGTTTTTCTTTGGTGTTTAAAAGCAGAGGTGCTTGTAGTTTGCTCTTCCTGAATGGTGCTAGTGAGCTGGCATTCAACAAACAGATAGTTAAGGCACTCCTGTGGTGAGGAATAGGCAGGGTTGGGGGTTGTTTTGTGCCCCATCTCACAGACTCCAGTGGAGCCTGAGCTTCCAATTGCAACTAGTTACTCAGCTGCATTTCATGTTGTGATGGTGTTGACAAGGAAAAAGGTGCCATTTCTGGCAGCCTTTCTTGGTTTCCTGAGCTGCCTCTGGCACTTAGAGCTTGCAGGAGGCTCATCCTGACTTGGTTGCCACCTGACACCTCTTCTGCTTATGTGAGCCCAGAGTACCCATCAGGAGTCCACAAGCAGCATCCCACAGTATCCTAACTAGGCAGCTGTTCACTGGATCTCCCTTCATCCTCCTGTAGCTCCCATGCCTCCCTTCCTGCCAAGAACAACCCAACATTCACGAGCAAAGGAAACCAACTATCTGCCCAACAGACTCCCAGGACAAGCCATGGTTAACTGCTCTTGTAGAGATCAAGGTAGACACTTGTGATGTTTTATTTTGTTTTTCATGTGTTTCTATTCCTCTTTGCTCTCAGCAGGGGCAAAGAGAGCCTGAACCTCACAATCAGGTGGCACCCTGAGTTGCACTGAGCCAGCATTTTCTAACTCTGATCCAAAATTTAATGTTCTGTTTTGTCTGTGGCTGGTTAAAGGAATCATAAAACAACTTAAATGTTTCTCAGTGATCCACCAGCTAGGTGATATCAACATTTGATAACTTATAAGTGAAAGAGAAAAACAGGTTAGATTTTCTTCTGAATGCACACTGGTGTGGATTACACTGGCAAAATGAGCCTGGATTTACTGTTGTGAAGGGTGCTTGAAACAGATTGCCAGGTCTGAAGATGGGGAATTTCTAGACGCACTGGCACATAGCCTGGTATAATTGTGTTGAATGACATTTTATTTTTGCTCTTTTGATTGGATGTGGGATGTATGCCATTTCTATGCAATTTCATTACATTTTCAAAAATGAGCATTTGGCCATCTTAATATCCAAAGGAAAAAAAAAAAACATCAAGAACATGCATGAGTCTAGAGGTTATAAAGATGCAGCATTGCTATAATTTAGCATTCTCTTTCCTAAGTTTTTCATGAATATATACTTCACAGACTTGGGAGGAAAAGTTTTTGCTAAAGTTTGAGAAATTTTCACCCAAGCAATGTAGAAAATATTAGGCATTTCCTTAACTTTCAAAACTGACTTACAGTGATCTAATTGAGAGAAAATTAACAATACATTTAGAGTTTAAACTTGTCCAAAAAAGTAATAAAAAACCTGCCTGTATATAATATTTACTTGTCTTTTTTTTTTTTTTTGACAATTATCTCCAATACATGATTACTGGATAATGGGGGGTTTGCCTCTTTTATGTTGACCTATGGGTGATTTGGAAAACTAACCATACGCTAAGTATAATAATCTACATTTACCATCTGAAAACCAATTCCTAAGCTATTCTTTTAAAACAACCAGTTAGCTGAAGTTTGGCAATCCACTTTTGTTTAGCAGTGCTCAAATGTTTTGGCTCCAGGCCATATTCAATATAATAATAGCTAACAAATATTGAATATTTATCATGGAACAGGCATTATAGTTAGTTTTCATAAGAATCCTATGAATTAAATTACTATTATTATCTCTATTTTACTAATAAAGGAAACTAATAAACAGAAATTAAGTAACCTGTTCAATGACAGAATGGGGATCTGAACTTGTCACTGTGCTAAAGCAATTATCTGAGCTAAATGATTTCCTGGAGATAGTTGTTCCAGAGAAGACTAAATTGGGGTCCAAGGAGAAAGTATCTTGCTTAGGTTCATATAAATAATATTGGAAGGGCATGGATTGTAATGAGAACAGCGTCCCCCACACACGCAGATTATAGAAAAGCATGGGGTTTTATTTTAGTCACTTCCTCATATTGATACTCGGGATCTGTACATGCCAATATGAGATTATTCAATACTCAACCAATATGCAGCAAGTATCCAGTATGAGCTACACTCGGGAGTAGAACGTAACCCTCCTCAAGGCACTCACAGTCTAGTGGGGAAGCAGATGGAAACAGTGAATCATGCAAGGGCTCTGGTGTGTCAGAGAAATATGTGAAAGGTAAAAGATGCTTCCCAAAGGCATAATTTGGTTTTTGGAGCTAAACTTGGGGAAATAATTCAGTGTGTTGAAGGGTAAGTCCTACATATGTGGATAAGATTTCAGAGAGGTAGGTGGGGCAGGTCCCGCATGTCATTCTAAGTAGCATAAGTTAGGCAAGCAGGTCATGGGAAATTATTCAAGAATTTTAAGCATGGGGTGATCCATTCAGTTTTGCATTTAAGACAGTTCACACTGCTGGCAACATGAGGATGGTTGAAGGTGGTGCCACTAGAGATAACAGATTGTAAGTGTTCAAATGAGGAGTGATAGATTGAACCAAAGCAGAAGTGGAAGACAAGGAGGGAACAGAAAGGTTTGAGCGGTACATAGGAGGTTGATTCAAATGAACCTGGTTATTAGATATGGTCAGAACCAAGGTTAGGTGATGAATTCATAGTTCAAATTCCTTCTTGTGGAATAATAGGAAGTTATATCATTTGAAAACTGGAAACACAGACCGATAATTGCTGTGGTCCTATTTTGAAAGGAAAGTAATGTTCTTTCTCTCACATGTATATTTTGGTGAACAAGTAAGACATCTAGGAGATTTCTAGAAGGCTGTTTGAAATGTGGGTCAAGAACTCTAGAGAGATATTCATGTTATAAATACAGATTGGAGTCATCCCAGCTGAAGCCATAAGCATGGGTGTCATCTTCAGCAAAGTGAATAGAGTGAGAAGGAAAGGAGGTGAAACTCTGAGAGACCCTGACATTTTGAGGAAAGACAGATAAAGCTGCCAGAAAGCCCAGAGAATATTCCTATCTCTTCGTGAAAGTACTGGAGAGAACAGTGTCAGGTAAGCAAATGGATGAAGGAACTTTAAGAATATGGTTGCTTGGAGGATCAGTCCTGAGAAATGAGGGCAGTAACGATACTGGTGATTGGAAGCTCAAACTGACCCAGGTGGGGGATTCCATTCCAACACATTGATGTGTTGGGGTAAAAGCTTTATTATGGGATGATGTAGGGTAAATGAGTTGTGAGACTGTGACTTTAAGCTACTCTTTCAAATTGCATTTGTACATCTGATAAAACAAAGCTATAAGATGGTGTGGTAGATAGACAAGGCCACCACATTAATAGGACTTTCTTTCTTTTTTTAAAAAATTATTTATTTATGCATACAAAATCTGGAGTACAGGCAAGAGGTATGGGAGGGGTGAGAGGATTCCCTAGAGACAGAGTGGGGAGCAGAACAGGCAGATGTACTGAGGGAAGAAGTGGGCAACACAGGAGAGGTCTGCTGCGCCATGTGGGTAGCTCCCTGACCGGGAATCAAAGTCATGCTGCATTGGCTAAGGATAGCTTCACAGTGGTAAGACTTAACTAACAGGGGATTTTCTTTTTTTTTTCTTTTATTTATTTTTTACATCATTTTTTTATTTTTACACAATGTAAATGTATGCATTTTCATCTTGGTTGTAGTCCCCATACAATTCCCACCTCCCTTATTTTGACCGTGTTCCCTCCTACCCCAACTTCTTGGAGTGTCTCTGGTTTATAGTTGCTTGTTGATTTTGATTTTTACTTTATTATAATTAGCTGTTTCCCTGGTCCCTTATTTAGGTTTTCTAAATTCCTGCTATGAGTGAGACCATCTGGTATTTTTCTTTTTCTTTCTGGTTTATTTCGCTAAGCATGATCCCTTCCAGCGCCATCCATGTTGCTGCAAATTGCATGAGTTTATCTTTTTTGATAGCTGAGTAATATTCCATTGTGTATATGTAAAATGAACTCTCCTGCACTGCTGGTGGGAGTGCAAACTGGTCCAACCACTATGGAAAGCTGTGTGGAGATTCCTCAACCTGTTAAAGATGGAGCTTCCAAATGATCCAGCAATTACACTCCTAGGTATTTACCCGAAGGACACAGAATCATTAATTCAAAAGGGCACCTGCACCCCTATAACAGGGCATTTTCTAAGGTGGAAAGCAGATGAGCATTTTTTCTCACCATTGGAGAAAGAGCCAGCAGGAAAGTGTGTTGGTACTGTAGGAGAAAATTTAATTGATAGAGTGAGGTGGTAGGACTGGGTGTAATCCAGAGCACAGGCACAAGAGTCAACCTTAGCCCAAACAAGGATATTTCTTTATTTACTAAGTTAAAATAAAGTATCTTTCTAAACATTTACCAAAGTTATAGAGATATTCACATGATATAAAGCATAAATCCCTCTATCACACTCTACCCATTTCCATTAGAAAGAAGGTATTTCTTTCATGCTAAAAATATATTGTTTTATACTGCTTTTATAAATAACATGTTCACTATAAGTAATGTTAATAGCACATATAAATTTAAAAAAAATAAAGATTGCTTAAAACCCCAACCTCCTAAAATAATGACATTGAGGTGACTATCTTCTTTTATATCTGCAAGTCTTCCTCCACTTAGGATGGGGGTTATGGGCTGTCAACCCCACATAAAATGAAAAAAAAAAAAGTTAAGTCAAAATACATTTAATACACCTAACCTACAGAACATCATAGCTTAGCCAAACCTTAAACATGCTCAGAAAACTTACGTTAGTGTGTGGTTGGGAAAAATAACCCAACATAAATTTTATTTTATAATAAGGTATTAAATATCTCATGTATTCATAGAATTTATTGAATACTGTACTGGAAGTGAAAAAAATAGTCTATAAAGTATCAGCTATTTACGCTTGTATCACATGGCTGACTGGGAACACAGCTCACAGCTGCTGCCCTGCTTACTGTACTGCATACCTCAAGCCTGTGACAAGATCAAAATTCAAGGGGCCTCCCTGGTGGCGCAAGGGGTTAAGTCTCAGCACTATGAATCTATCAGCAGCCACTGGGCCTGAGTTCTATCCCCAGCCAGAGAGCTGACCCACATGGCACAGCAGAGCTCTCGTGTCTCGCCTGTTGCTCCCCTCAGCAGTGTATTTCAATCAGTCTGCCTGTTCTTCTCTGTCTGCGGTGAATCCTCTCTCACACACACCCCTGAACTTCTCACCTACACCCCAGCTCTTGTAAGCATAAATAAATAAAATAAGTCTTTTTTAAAAATTAGAAAAGATCAAAATTCAAAATTTGAAGTAGTTTCTACTGAATGCATATTACTTTAGGCTATTGTAAATTTATATATTTTTTTAAGATTTATTTTTTTATGCATACAAGAACTGGGGCATAAGCCAGAGGTGTGGGAGGGTGGTGAGAGGATTCACCAGAGACAGAGTGGGGAACAGAACAGGCAGACTGACTGAAATACACTGCTGAAGGGAGCAGTGGGTGAGTCAGGAGAGGTCTGCTGTGCCATGTGGGTTACTCCCTGGCCGGGGATCGAACTCGTGCTGCAGAGGCTGTCGATAGCTTCATAGGTTATGTCCCAACCCCTTGCGCCACCAGGGAGGCCCCAATTGTAAATTTATAAAAATCGTAAGTTGAACCATGAAAAGTCATGGCATAATTCATGTTATGTAGATATATATGGTATAAATATAAAATATATATGATACAGCTATATCTTTTTCCTACTGTTCTTCTTTGCTCCACATTGGCTTAACAGTCTTCGTATCCCTAATCATACCAAAAGCACTGCTAAGAGCCTAATAGGTGTCCTTCTGTTCTATGCAGTTTATATATATATATGTGTGTGTATCTTTGCTTTACCCAAAAAATGCAACTGTGTAATGCATATATTCTTCCATCTTGCTTTTCTCACTCAACAATGCATTGTGGAATCATTCCAAGTCATCTGGTATTGCTATAATTTATTCTTTTGCTATATAACATTTTAAAATGCAGTTATATTTCAATACATTCAACAATTCCTTTATTAAAGAAAATTTGCTTTCAGCCCACTACAAACAGTTCTGCAATAAATGACATTGTACATATGCTCTTTTATAATAGTACTTTTATTTCTATGTAATAGATTACCAATATAAAATCATAAGATCTAAGGATTTATGTGTTTTTAATTTTCATAGCTGTTGCCTGGTTGCCTAGTCTGTTGGGCTTAGTTCTCCTTCTGGTATACCTTCCAGTACCATAGAGGTCAGAAATCTAAACCCTTTATTTCCCAGAATCCCTTGCAGTCAGAATGTGACTTCATTTAACCAATCAATGCAAGATTTGAAATGCAAGAGTGAGGCAGGGACTGAATTTCTGCTGATTATGAAATTTTTAGAAGGAATGTAAGGACATGGACATGTTTGTTTTTCTGCAGTAACATTAACAAAAATCATGTCATCAAGAAATAAATCAAATGTTGAATAGAATCCAACCCATCAGTGGAAATGAATTAACTAAAACTACTCATATCAACCCAACATATCAATAACATGCTTAGAAAGGAAAGAAAGAAGTCATAAAAGGATATTTAGAATGTAGCCAATAACTTTTGTGCCCCTCACTCTATTTCTTTAGCTCACCTGATTTCAGGCCACAGTGGCAGACAGTTCCACATAGTGACTAGTGTGCAACCTCAAGATCAGAATGAAAGGCCTCTGCTTTTCTGTCAGTCTTTTTTCTTTTGGTCTGGTGGGTCAGTTATGAAATATTTTTTAGACATTTTCACAGTGAGTCCACAGCAAGACAATGCCTCAATTGCCCACAACAATAAACATCAAGATAATGTACTTCTATTTGCTTTTCTCCCTTCACTAGTAGTCTTTTCTCCCATGCTTCCTGGGATCACCTCCAAAATATGCTACCTGCACCCAGGTTCTTTTCTCAGGCATTGCTTGTAGGGAAACCCAAACTATGACATATTTTATGGTTCCATTTACATGCAGTTCAAAAACAAGCATGGTAAACATAGTATAGGGAGAAATGCATGTGAGATAATCTATAAATAAAAGTAAGAGGATAGTTAATATAGGATTGAGGTAGTAAGCTCACCCGGAGAAAAGAAGAAATTATATTCTAGAAGAGACAGTGACTTCAAAGATGCTAATCCTGTTTAGTTTTTTAAGCTGTGTATTAGGTACATAACATGTTTCATTATCTCCTTAAATTATCAGTTCTCGACTTTTTAGTTTCAGGAACATTTACACTCTTAAAAATTGTTCCAAACTCCAAAGGACTTCTGTTTCAGAGAGTGTTAGCTAATGATATTTACTGTATTCAAAATGTAAACCGAACAATTTAAAAAATATTTGTGTTTATGTGTTTGAAAACAGCAATAATACTTTTTTAGCTGATAAAATAATTTATTTTTATGAAAATAAATCTTTAAAACAAAAGAGAATGAAAAGAATACAGCCTTTTTTTAAGATTTGTTTTTTAATTTTTTTTTTAAATAACTCTTTTTTTTTTACGATTTATTTATTTATTTATTTATACATGCACTGGGTACAGTCAGAAGTGCGGGAGGGTGAGAGAATTCACCAGAGCCAGAGTGGGGAGCAGAGCAGGCAGAAGGACCAGAGTACACTGCTGAGGGGAGCAGCGGGCAGCAGGAGAGGTCTGCGCGCCATGTGGGACCCTCCTCCGGTGGCCGGGGAGCAGCCGGGGATGTAACCGGCGCTGCAGAGGCTGCAGGCAGCTTCGCAACCCAGCACTCAACTGCTGCGCCACTGGGGAGGCCCTAAAGATTTATTTTTATTTATACAAGAACTGGGGTACAGGCCAGAGGCATGGGAGAGTGAGAGGATTCACCAGAGACAGGTGGGGAACAGGGCAGATGGACTGAAGACAGTGCTGAGGGTAGCAGCGGGCAAGGCAGGAGTTCTGCTGTGCCATGTGGGTATCTCCCTGGCCAACCAGAATTGAACCCATGCTGCAGAGGCTGTGGACAGCTTCACAGTGCTGTGCTCAACCCGCTGCACCGGGGAGGCCCAAGAAAGCTATATTCTCATATCTGCTCTGGCCTTCTATTCAGTCTATAGAATTATGCCATTTAGTTGAAGAATATGGAAAAAAATCTAGCCTCACACAGCTAGATGTAGGTGGAAAATGAATGAGTATTTTAGTAGCTTTAAAAAATCTAACTGGATATACTTTCATACTACATCCAGACTTGAGAAGTGGTAGTTTCTTAAAGATTAGTTGCAATGTAATACCTAAAACTGTATTTATGAACTTATAATACTCTTTTATAGTAAAAAAAAACATTAATTTTCTTACACTTTGAATGGATCTTTTGCCCATGCTTGATTTCATGACATTGCGCATTGGTCATTTGGAAACTAATGGGTCACTGAGTTATGGAGATATTCTAAATGTTGACACATTTCATTCTACAACATCAAAAAAAAAAAATCACATACATCAATACCACCACTGATCTCATTAGAAAAATCTTTAATGGGAGCCATAGAGCTCATAGTGGTAAATACAAGCTTTCCAAAATTCTATTTATTTACTTCAAAAGTCACATTTTACACTTGGCAACAAATACTATCAGTTGTTTTCCTTCAATTAACAATCTCACTTCATTCATTTTTGAAAAAATATCTGCCAGATTGTCAAGTCCAAATAATCACATTGTTTGTCAGCATACTCCTTGGGGTTTAGCAATGTGTGAAAGTTCCTATTGCTCTACATCTTTGATAGCACTTGGTGTTGTCTGTATTTTGGATTTTGGTCATTCTAATTGGTGTGCAGTGTGGTATCTCATTTTAATTTGCAGTTCCCGAATGACATGGACCATCTTTTTGTATACATATTTCTCATCAATGTATCTTCTTTGGGGAGGTGTCCATATTTTTTCCCATTTAAAAAATTGGGTTGTTTATTTTTATTTTATTTTTTTTAAGATTTATTTATTTATCTATAAAAGCACTGGGTACAGTCAGAAGAGTGGGAGGGCGAGAGAAATCACCAGAGCCAGAGCAGAGGGCAGAGCAGGCAGACCAACAAAGTAACTGCTGAGGGGAGCAGCGGGTGGCAGGAGAGGTCTGCACGCCATGTGGGACCCTCACCCAGTGGCCAGGGATTGAACCGGCACTGCAGAGGCTGTGGACAGCTTCGTAGCCCAGCGCTCAACCGCTGTGCCATCGGGGAGGCCCAGGTTGTTTATTTTCTTGTGAAACTTTAAGAGTTATTTGTATATTTTATATAATAGTTCTTTATCAGGTGTGTCTTTTGCAAATATTTTCATCCAGTCTATCTTCTCATTCTCTTGACATCGCCTTTCAAAGAGCAGAAGTTTTTAATTTTAATGAAATCCAGCTCACCAATCATTTCTTTCACAGATTGTCTTTGGTGTACCTAAATTGTCATCACTATTCCCAAGGCCCATTAGTTTTTTGCCATGTTTTCTCCTACGAGTTTCACAGTTTTGTGCTTTACATTTAATCTAGATCAAGAGCCTACCACAATGCTAATTGTCTGTGTGCATTATCCATTTTGGGTTACTTTTGTGAAAGGTCTAAGGTCTGAGTATAGATTCTTTTGATTATTTTTGTCATGTGGATGTCCAATTGTTCTAGTACCATTTGTTGAAAAGGCTGTTTTTGTTCCACTGTGTTGCCTTTGCTCCTGTAGATCCTATAATGGATCTATTTTGGGGCTCTCCATTCTAGATCATTGATCTGTTTGTTTATTCCTTTGCCAACATCACACTCACACTGTCTTGATAATTATAGTTTTATAAGTCTTAAAGTCAAGTAATGTCAGTTCTAACTTTGTTCTTGTCACTCAGTATTGAATGACTAGGTCTTTTGCCTTTCCACAAAATTTTAGAATTAGTTTGTCTATATCTACAAGATAACTTACTGGGCTTCGATTGGGATTTTATATTGACTTTGCTATAGATCAAGTAGAGAATAACTGACATCTTGATGATATTGAGTCTTCTTATCCATGAACATGGAAAAGCTCTCTATTTCAATAGGTTTTTTTTTTTTCCTTTGGTGTCTTTCATTAGAGTTGGAATTTTCCTTGTCTAGGTAGGTAGATAGAGAGATAACTGTATTGGGAAATATAATATATATATATATATATTATATAGTTAGATAGCATTTGATATTTATCCTTCTTAAAATCCTGTAATATTTTTACCCAGACTGTTTGATGCCATCATTTTGATTTTGACACTACTTAAAAACCAAGTTATTAAACTTCAGCTTTTCAGACACCAAATAAAGCTTTTAGCAACATGTTTACCAAGAACATGTCAAAAAAGTTCAGGAGAGCTATAATGCAATGTCACTTCAATTAAAAAAAAGAAAAAAATCAGGAGCATCATCTTAGATATGGACTGAGGAATCAAGTGATGTTTAGGGATATCTATTAAGATATAACTACTTTAAAATGTTGATAATTACATGGCTATATCAAAAGAATTGCATCAAAATGTCTTATATGGGTCACTATTACTATGAAATACAAGTTGGCAATTGACTCTAGTCTGAACTAAGGGCAAAATCCAGTGTGGCTCAGTGTTCCAATTGGTAAACCTAAATATCATTCTTGGATTCCCTAATTATGAGAACTTCTTTTCACTTTGTGCCATGAACCAGAAGTGACAGTAAATTCTACCCTTCATTTTTCTCTCTCTCGTGTTGTATGACTCTCAAATAACTGTGGCACTATTTATGCTCTTCCAGCTTATGCATTTCATAGCTCCCATTTATTTCTAGAGTGAATAGTTCATGTGGATTTTCAGTATCATTTTTAGTGATTCATAATCACATTCTGCAAGCCAAGATTTTCCATGCTTGGATTCAGCTCCAGTGTAGTATTTTTGGAGGGCTTGTTCAACTAGTTTTGGCTTTTCACGAGGCCAAAAAATAATTCAACAGCCCACAAACAAAAACAATAATAAATTGGTGGATAGATGTTATGATTTAACCATGTGTTTTGTTCTCACTGAGAAATTCTCCTGGGTAATTCTGGAAAACATATTAAACAGTAATGAATTTTTAAGTGATTAAGGATTACATTCTCAACTATTCTTTTTTTCCATGATATTTACAGTATATCTAGATTTTTTGGCCTTAATTTTTAGAATCCAAACTCTCATACTATTACTTATTATTTCTATAAATCTCCTATGAATATAGTATTTTTAAACCCATGGGGTTAGATCTTAGCTCACAATGTTTATTGTATATAATTGTGCAGCATTGACTTTAAAAACTGTAGTTTTGTAGTTGCAGAACTCTGCCTAATTTTTACCTATCTCCTTCACTATTACTTTTGTTTGTAGGTATGCCAATTTTTTGTTTTATATATTATAGAAATGCATCTGGAAACCTTAAAAAGTCCCGTTAATGGACATCCACTATTCAGAACTTGTTTTCCATGATTCTGTAGTGATATTTTGGTTTAATGCTGACTAGCAACGGCTCTCAGAATATTCTGATTCTGCAGAATTTCAGCAAAGTGATAGCAGCCCCATCTCCGTGATATTTTGACACCTGTCAGAAAATGCACAAGTCAGTGAAACCAGCAATTTTTTCAAAGAGATATTTCACTCAAATGGTGATTTTGTTGAACTTAAATGCTTAAAAAATAATTATTTCATCTTATCAATTTTAAGACAACAGTTCAATTCTAGAGATGACTAGGTGGTGTGCTTTAATAAAAAAAAAAAAACTATTTCACAACATTAAAAGGTAGCAAAGTTTAGTGGGAAGGAAAGCTCCTTCCCACTTTAAATAAGATCTTCCCGTTTTAAATAAGATCTAATTTTGAATTCCATTTTTTTTTTTTCCAACAGAATAGCTATTTGACCATGAGCAAGTCATTTAACCTAAGCTTCAGTTTCAGTCCATTGAGGCTCTTTGGCTTACTTATGTGGCTACTGTGAAGGCCAAATATTAGTTACTATGCAGTGAAATTAGTGCATCCACTAATCTTAGTACACGAATAACAATGCAAGGCCATCTAGTTGTAATAGTGTTGTGTATCTTTTCTCCCCCATCTTCCCATGACCAGGTATTATATCATACATTTCCTGGTGTTCCATAGTGCCCAAATCAAGTTAGCATCTGTAAGATAGCAAAATAATTGCTGAAGTGAAGTATCTTATACTGTATTTAGTGAAGTCCAGTGAACTATATCTAGAAATCTTAACTGGGCTACTTCCTATTGCAAAAGTACAAACAGCTTGTTTCAAAGGAAATGGGTCTATGAACCTAGTTTGCAAAGAATATCAGGGTCTGTCTGTGACAGTTCTTCATATTTATTTATCAAACACCAAAGCTGCCCTTTCTTGTAATACTAAAGCCAATTATCGATACTTCCTCTCTTCTACTTCAGCTGTATCCTCAGAGAGGCCAGGGGAGGTGCTTGCCTCTGAGCCTGTGTATTCCCGTACTAGCTCTTGAGAATGATGTAATATAGATTAGACCCTCTTTTCTGTTAAACTCAGAATATTACTTGATATTGCAAGGTTCCAATTAGGCTGTCTTCTTATTAGTGTAAGTCAAATCTGTTTGAAATCTGTCATGGGAAGATGTCACATGCTCGAAACAAAATTATCTATCTTCCATGGCCATTTGTAATAAAATTATGGGATGTGCCTATTTTTCACAATTTGATTGACTTCTCGGCTGTTCTTCATTTTCTATGATTTGTTACTTAAAAAGCTGTTCACATGTTTCTTTCCAACCATATATTGTTGCTCCTGATATGGTATACCTAGAAGTGAGAACAGATATAGTATAAGGTTTTCCATACATACTGGTTCCTTTCTATCTCAGATATTTCTATCTCCATGCCCATTCTTCTGACAATGGATGTAGGCTCGAGATCCTATCTTCATCAGGGAAATTTCTGAGCCATTTGGACGCAAAGCTTAACATTGGATAAGGACTGACATTGTATGCTTAGCATTCATTCATTCATTTAACAAATGTTAATTGAATAATTACAATCTCTCAGGCACTGTGTAAAATATTTTCCCCACTGTTTAATCTCTTGTACTTGCTATACATATATCAGGGTCCTCCTCTTTCCCCTAAGTTCGCTCTGAAGTATTATCTTACCTTGGGGAGTTTGTCCTTGAAATTGTTCTTTGATTATAGGATAGAATAAGAATGGGTGTCATATTTCCAAGTTTGATAAGACAAGGGTGGCTAATGTTAGGAATAAAAATAGGGGCTGGGTCTTTTCTCCTAAGGCAGTGGAAAGGGAGGGGGCAAGGATGAAATGGCTCAGCAACTAGATGTAAAAGCTCACACTTGTCTACAGAAACTGCCTAAAGGTCATATTTCTGGACAAGTCTGGTTTCAGTTCTCAAACCAGAGAAGCTAAGAATTTTCACTCTCTGGCTGTGAACTTCTCAATTCTAAACAACTTTATGTCTACCCTCCACAGCAGAGAGAAAGTACCTTTACATGCCTTTTCATTAGTAAGAATATTTTATGTGAGATGTAACCTCTTTGCAGGTTTTTAAGTGTACATTCTAGTGTTGATATCTATAGGCATAATGCTCTACAGAAATCTCTAAAACTTACTAATTTTGCATATCTGAAGTTTTATACTCATTGATTCACTTATTCTTTTTAGATCTTGAGCTTATACCCCCCAGTCTACTGAATTAGCATTTTACCATAATTTTTGCTACTCTCCTAATGGTCATGATTATCATTGGAATTTCAAACACTACTACAAGAAAAATTTGGACTTATTATAAGGGCAAAATTAACAGACTCGCATAGTTATTGTCGTTTACTGCTTTCAGAATGCCAGCAAATGCTCTGAGAGAGCACACAAGAGCTCCAATACATTATGATGAAGGGCAAGGTACCCTTTTATACACCAAAGACCCAAGGTGGAAAACAGGAATCAACTGGCCAGTGTCCCTAAATTTCCAACAAATAAATATAGCAAGAATGCAGCTTCTCATCCTGTTGGGGGCAGTTTTGTCCTCCACAGCTTTCGCTTCTTCACAGGTGAAAAGTTCCTGCTATCCCAACCAGCACTTGACAGAGTGGGGGGTAGTGGCTGACCTCCAGAGTAACTTGCAATGACTACCTAACAGCAGACTGCCTGGATTCCTGTCTATATGCATATATCGCACCAAGCGGAAGTTCTTTGGAAGAAATGAGAGGGTATGTGAGGGAGATAGGCTGGTGTGTATCTGCTTAGTTTTCCCTCATCTTCCCACCCTTCTAAAAACATCCAATTCACTCCCTGGAATTCAGTTTGACAATCACAAAAGCCTTGGACTAGATAATCTCTAGTAGACCTCCATTTCAAGCTCCATTAAGGCAAGGCTCTGTTTTAGTCATCCCTGAATCCTCAGGGCCTAGAGTGGTCCTGGCATATAATAACTCTCTCTTTCTCTCTCTCTCTCTCTCTTTCTCCCTCTCTCTCTCTCTCTTTCACCCTTTCCACACAATTTTCCAGATGTCTTGAGATATGTCTGTTATTTCAGTTTATAGCTGCATGTGACCAATGGAGTTGAGTTTTCACCATTGACTTACCCTTCTGATCACGCACCCTATCCCTTCCCACAACTTTTCTCTGCACACTTATAAAATCTCAGCCTTAGCTTTCCTGGGATTGCATCTAAAGCACCAAATGTAAATGTCTCCCAAATGGGAAGACAGCTTGTTTATACAGGAATAATTGCTTCAGCACAGTGTCCTCCTTTACAGCAAAACTAGAAGAAAATGCTGAGTAATCAGATTCCTTGCCTTTGCATTAGGAAAGAATTTAAAACCTATTTTAGTCCTTTTTTTTTTTTTTTGGACTATGTAAAATTAAATCTTTTCTTCCCAAGCTTGGAACTAAAAAAAAAAAAAATTTAACCCTCACTTATACATATTTCTGTTTCCAAAAAGTAAGTCCAGGTGATTTTAAAATGAATTTTCCCCCTCATTTCCTTAAGTTGGGGCCAGTCAGAGATGAGGGACTACTCATAAATTGAAGGATTTGAAACTATTGTGAGAGGTGTAAACCAATTTCTTTATTGTTCCCTGTCTCTCCCCTGAGATGCCCTGAAGGGGGTCTCATGCTAAGCATGGGTCCCCCACTTTAGGGAGAGGAGGAGGCTTCCCTGGATCCTAGAGCAGTCATCAGGTGGCAGATTCACTAAGGAGCCCACCAGCTGTTAGACTTCATTGCTATTTATCGTTACGCTTGCCTTTTAAAAATTTTTCTTTATTTAGCCACCTAATACTATTTTTATTGGCCTGTCAGAAGGTGGGAGAGAACGGAGGGAGTTCGTTTCATGTGCTGTGAGACATTGTTATGGTAAAATATTAGGACAAGTCTATACCTTTCTCTTTTGAAAAATAAGATACAAAACCAATTAAAGTTAACTGATTACTGAAATGCATCTAATTAGTTATTAACTTACACACGTCAAACCATGATGGCAGCTTTCACAGCAAAAACACTGTTTGGTGTTGATAGAGAAGATAATTGATATCACAGAGGCCTCCACTACTCAGGCAATTGCTTAAGAAAGCACCTTCACAGCTCACAGCCTTCTCTCCCTTTGGGTTGGGGTATATTTTCGTCAATCTGACAAGATCTGTCACATATTATCAGACAATTGATCACCGACTCCTTGCAAGTCCTAATCCATCGTTTGATCACACATCAAGAAAAAATTGCTTTTTATGTCTTACATCTTGGCCATGAGAAAGAGGAGGAAAGCAGAGACCTAGGCTTCTGGCTCCAGCTCATTACTTTTTTGCAAATGATAGATGGGTTCACTAGGCAATTTAACTTTAAAATGATCTTTTCCTCCTTCTCAAATAAGCAAATACAAGGAGCTTTGCAGTACAAGCTGTGTGGAAAGGGAGTCTGCCTGCTGTTCCTTTTGTATCTCAATAATAGGTGCCCATGTGTGGATGGAGCCGCATATGGTTGGTAAATATGTATTTACTTAGTATTATTGCATCTTCTTCTAAATAATAGGATTTCAAGTGGACACACACAGAGAGACTAACTTTCACTCTCCAGGACATAGCTATAATCATTTTACACATTTCTTTTAGAGTAGTTAAGTACAAGGTAATTTGAAATGGTTCTAGCATACCAAAAAAAAAAGTATTGTATTTTTGACACAGTAAAATCAATTCCAAAAAAATCTCCCATCTATCATGAATTCAGTTATGTTATTGTCAAAATCCTGACCTCATGAATACATTTATATATGTTCTAGTTTTCTCAGAAGGGGTCAAAACATAATAATGCAGGAATTAGTCATGTTTCTAATAGTTGATTGCTATTTACTATCAAAAATAAAAGAGATCTATTATTACCAGTAAAAGAATAGCTAAAAGTTCAGTGTTTCTGAATGATTCAATTTAAGTTGTCAACACACACAAACAGAATAGTAATCTCTAAATAGTATTTCCAAAATTCACAGCATTCAAAAATTCCAATTTTGTTCTTTGAGTGCAGGAAGGAAAACTCCCAATTCCCCAAGGCTTATTTTCCCACCTCTCCCCCACTGAAAAACTCCCCAGGAAAAACTTTACTATTGTACATCCTCTTTAATTTGAAGACACAAAGAACTGAGATTCAGTCTTAACATGTTTAAGTAAAATGAAAGGAATCAGAGATACGTAATTACTGCTTTTCCGTGTCCTGGCAACTCGATAAGATAACAGTATTTCCAAATGCTAGCCATAAAATTGTACAGTCCAGCAGTATGTGGCTGCCCTGCCAACTTTTGTTAATAAATTTAAAACACTATTGGCCAAAGATACACCCCACCTCACAGCAGTTTGCCAGTCAGTTACCAAAGGAGAGCTTCAAGAAGCCTTTGGTTCTAGTGAGTGCAAATAGGGTCTCTAGCATAGTTAAAAGTATTGGACCAATGTGAATCTCCTGGTTTGGATCACTGCTCTTATATAAGATGCTAGCAGGAAGGGGAGGTAGAGAAAGATACATGAGAACTCTTTTCTTTTTGCAACTTCTAGGTGAGTCTTAGTTTATTTCAAAATAAAGTTTTAGGAGATACTTAATGAGAAGAGAATGAATCTCTAATTCTTTGTATAGCTAAATGTGCAGCCATTTGAGATACTAATTCCTCAGGACTGTCCCAGCAATTTTATGCACCTTGGTTCTTGTTGTTATTACACTTGTTTCCCACCTAGAGTTATTTGTCCCATGCCCAAATTCTGATTCTGCATCTGATCCTTGGTATTTGATCTCTCTCAAAATTTGGCTCTTAGCACTTCATTAGGATTTTTTTTGGAGGCAATATTGGTTTAAACTTGGAAAGCATAGGATCCCCCCTTCAAGTATTATTACCATAGTGCCCCCACTACCATAGCACCCAAAGTCCACCACCGTGGTCTGTTGTGCTCCCTCCCCACTTTGTTTTCACCCTCTCCCCTCCCCTCTGGAATCCTCCATCAGGACTTTTAGCTCAGACTTACCACCTAGATTTACTTTTTTTCCACCATCATTGCATCCTTCTTATTGATATTCTCAGCACTCAGTTGACTTTTGCTCAGTTATTACATGTATGGAGAAAGGGAGAATGTCCAGAGTGGAAATGATGAAGGGTGAAGTAGAGATTTAGATTGTAGTAAATTGCAATACTGAAATGTATTGCTTTTTATAAGGAACTTTTTTTTTTTTTTTTGCTAGAGCGAGACATGACCTAGTTTATCAGATTTATCACACTGAACTCTTTTGTGTCACTCTGTTTCATGAAAATACTCTTTGTTAGAGCCTTCAAAGTTTAATTGCTCCATATCTGCTCTCACTGCTATGTGACAAGAGCCTAATCATTGTCCTATAATTGACAGAGAGATTGGATTTACTCAGATGTCTCAAACCTAATTTTCAATTGAGGAATCACTGGCACCCCAAATGCCTTCCCCACCACACTAGTCACACAGAGGATATAGATAACAGGGTTTGCAACACCCATACTGGGGCCATATTGTTTTGAATCCATACAGTGTGGCTGAACAAATTATTTAATTCTCTATACCTTGGTTTTGACTTGTGTAAAATGGGGATGATATTTGTGTCCAACTTAGGGATTTTGTGAGAATTGTAAGGGTCAGTACCTTGAGAAACTTTAGGACTTGTCCATGTTCAGTGGCATCCAGTAAATGAAACTGCTGTTCTCTCATGCCTATTCTTATTTCTCACTTCTTTTCTCTGGGTCCCTGTCTACTTTTCCTAAAAGTTCAGTATGGTGATTGTGCTTAGAAATCACAATTTAAAATAAAATGCTGTGACCATTTGAAATAATAGAAGAAAATCAATGGAGTCTCCAAATGGGAATCCCAGAAAGAAGGTTGAAAATTAATCAGTATTGAAGAAGAAGCCTGGTTCACAATCACTCAAATTTCTGAGTCCACTGATCAAATCAGTTTAGATGAAGGCTGTAATGGAAGTGCTGGTGAATGCTGTGGAAATATAATGATTGGCTTTGGACTTCTTGGGTTGCCTTTCTCCTGTTGCTTACTGTGCTCTGACATGGGAGAGATTAGGGTGAATTTAGATTAAGTAGGGGTCATACTGCCTAGCAAGATGGATTTAGAAGTATGAATGAATATTTTTTTCTTTTTTTTCAATAGCATATATAATCTGAACATTCATATTTGGCTGATTCCAGCTCCCAAATGCTAAATGTGGTATTTTCTTTCTTTAAAAAAAAAAAAATGATTTATTTTATGCATACAAGAGCTGGGGTACAGGCCAGAGATGCAGGGTGGTGAGAGGATTCACACAGAGACAGAGTGGGGAACAGAACAGGCAGACTGACCCAAGTACACTGCTGAGGGGAGCAGTGGGTGAGCCAGGAGAGGTCTGTTGTGCCATGTGGATTGCTCCCTGGCTGGGGATCAAACTCATGCTGCAGAGGCTGTGGACAGCTTCATAGGTTGTGTCTTAACCCCTTGCACCACCAGGGAGGCCCTAAATGTGGTATTTTCTGCCATAAAAAAAAATTCTGATAAAGCCAAATGTATACAGTGGGATGTGCTTTCAAAACTCTCTTGGTTTTCCCAATCTTTTCAAGATGAAAAGTAGCTACAGACACTATAGATATTGCACAGCGTTGCTCCCATCCCAGACCGATGGTATCCCCTGCACCCCACCCTTTCTAATCAGTGATACAAAGTAATGAAAACTTGTTGCCTGGGTCCTCTCTCATTAGCTCCGGAGATGCAGATTAAAAATCATCCTTTGGTAGCATTTATTAAGTTTGTATGATCTGCTTTCCAAGAAGCATTTAGAACAAACAATGAGTTATAGCTAAACTAATGTGAGCGAGCAATAGACTCAAATTAGAAGAGATCAAATTAAATTTTCATGTACCATAAATTAAATATCCATTAGGGACTTCTCAGATGACCTTCAGGTTCAGCAAATTCTGTATTAAAATATCCAACCTGAAAGATATGGATGTTGGGCCGAGTGACATGCGTTTCAGGCACAGTGCAAGAAAAGGCTCAGCCAGCCACAGTAAACAAATGTAACTAGTTTGGGAGAAATGCTATTGACAGTAAAATTCTAATTTTACTCCAGCTCCCAGAACAGATGTACCTCCGAGTCCATAGACTGCAATACTTAACTGCAGCTACTCAGCTGTGACCTTCAGCCCCAGGCTCACTGCAATAAAATTTTCATGCAACCATATGGAAGAATATTTTAATAGAGATTTACTGTCAGTAACTGTCCCAAAGGAGCAAATAAGGAAGCTGTAACATATTGCGTACAGTAAATCAAGGGGACTTCAATGGAAAAACGAAACCTCCCGGAGGCAAGCATCTTTAAAATTACAGGCAACACTTTGTACAAATATGTGTACAAAGGACTAGATATGCACTCAGTTAAGTAGCTCAAAATGGTTTCGATTTGCAGATATATTTATTTAGAATTTATTTATTGGATTTTATAAGTGGCAAGCACTTACCTGTCAGGGCTGAATGCGTATGTATGTATCTCCTTTCCCTGGGGCAAAACAGAAGTGAGAGAGGGGTGACTTTAAGTGAAAATCTTACCCAACCAGGGAATGTGGCAGGCAGCATAAATTGCACCCTCTCTATAGCCAGGTTTACTTCAATTTAGGATGAGGTATTATCCACAGAGATGTTCCTTTAGCTGGTATATAAACAGCACTGAACGAATTAGTTGAATGGCTAAAAATTCAGGTTAAACAATAATTGGGAGGCATGTTGATTAAAACTCTCAGTGGGGCGGATTGCATTCAGAGTTCCACATGAATTCTTGATGATGCTTTTCCTAGCATTTTTGCATGGAAAAATTTCTCCTTTTAAGAGAAACCAAACAAAGGGTCAGGAAAAAGGCAATACTTGCAAGCTGACCATAGATCTGGGGCATCCAGAATGGAGCCGAGGGGTCAAAACAGGCGAGGGAGGAGCAAGCCTTTGCATTCCTGTGGTGACAGATCACGGGGTCTATGGTGGTAGGAGAACTGCAAGGACTACACTGGCGGCAAGAAATCAAATATTGTCCAAAAATTAACAGCAGTATAAGAAAATAAAAAGTACTTTATCTAAAAATAAACAATTTTTTTTTTAAGTCTCCTTTTGGGAAACTCTAAAATGGCAGTTTTGGCCTATGTGGGTCATGGGCTGGTTGGAATCAATCAGATCTCATGCTCATCTTCTCCTGATCTTGTGGTTTTGTGAAGACACGAGTCTGAAGCACAGGGTCATGGTGAGCCGTGGAGGACGGATGCATGTCACCTACAAAGCAACGCACTTCAGTTCACTTAGTTACCATTGCTGCACCGTTTTCTTGCTCAGCTTTAGCTTTAACTGGTAAGAGCATTTCAGCTTCAGATATTTGTTTCCTGAGGGCAAACAAGCAGTCATGTCTCCCCCTCTACTCAACTGATGGAAACTCTAATGTGAGGGGCAGTAATTCAGAGATAAATAGACCGAACACTGGCCATGACAGTTCATATTTTATGGTGGAGAGAAGGCCTAAAACCTAAAAAACTCATGTGTGGGAGGCATAACGGGAATGCCTCATCCATGGTACATAATGAAGGAAGACGTCTTAGCATCAAACCGAAAATCAAAATATCCAAGTGACCGTGAATAGGGGAATCGGGTGATAAATCTTTATGTTTTGCTAAATGCCCGTGGGTTGTCACAGTTGACAAAGAGTAATAACAATGGAAGAATTGTCATATCTGATAAATGTGTATTAGGCTCTCCATTCTTCTGTTGAAATTGTCCCAGTTACTCTAAAACACAGGTAATATGTACACAGGCCATGTACAGATTCAAAAATAGGCTAGGTTCCACACTGAAAGTGGATTATCTTGACTAATCTTAACCTTCCTGGAAATAGTAATACAACAGGAAAAAAAGCTTGAGCTATTAGTACATGCTACCAGATAAATGGTAAATCCTGTTAAGGTGTAGTAGTTAGTTACCCCTGAGTTTCCCAGCATTTCAATTAGTGTACTTTTTTCATGTTTGGGTATTGTATTCCCTGGATGTTTTAGCTGCATTCTATTTTGACTTGAAATTGAAACTAGAACTGCTACTAAAAAATAATGATAATTTGGAGACACAAATGTATGTATAATGTGTGTAGTTTGTTCCTTTGAGAGAAAAGCTGTTGGGATAACTCTCCAGAGTTCTTGCATTATTTGGCAATGACCACTTTTAGAATCATTCTTTGTTTCTTTATAAGGAATAGAATGGGCATGTAAAGACAATTTTCGTCTGTGTCCAATTTCGTGAATTTACCAAGAAGGGTGAGTCATGTCTTCCTTTATTGGTCCCATCTCTAAAACAAATGATGTCAGAATGCTTACTCATTAGAGGCATTTTCCTCCATCTCCTGGAAGGCTCAGTGACCTTCTGATAATCCAGGGCAGTACAACTTGTCCCTCTGTACTTCAGCCCACTCTCCACTCTGGCAAATTGTCTTCCCTCTGTTCTCCACAGATTCGAAATTCAACTTCTTGCACATTTGACTCATGTGACTCCAGATTAAAATCACTTCCTCTCTTTACATTTAAAACCTTAGCTGTCTTTTTATTATTATTACATCATTTTTCATTGACCCATTTTAGATTTACAGGGGCCCACATAATCTTATCAAACCATTACAAGCCTATCATTAAATGCTAAAGGTCAACTTATTTTTCACTGACTAGCTAATAACTTCTGAGAACATTAAAAGTTGATTGCTAGATACCCATTGATAATTGATTTGTTGATCTTCTGGCCTTGTTTTCTTCCTTCTCACGACTTGGCCACTGTAGGGTAAATGATGGTAAGGCTTTTCTGCCCTTCTGCCATTAGGATTGATGATGAATCCCTGCAGTCCTGAATGCATGCCTGCTGAGGGGCACCTGGAGTGGGTGTGGGCATACGTAAGTGGGTACGCCTTGGCTAATAGACTGGGCTTATAAGGGTGGCTTCTCGGGGATGCTAGAAGAATGGAAGAGACCTGAAGAGAACAAGCGAGAGAGCTGAACTGAACCAGCAGAAGAGAGAAAATGAGACCACGAGAGAATGCCCGAGAGCCCAAGAAAAAGTAAAGATTCACTGGGGCCTAGGAGGCCTGCCAGCCTCCTGCCCCACCCCCACCCCTGCCTGCTGTGTACCTGGTAAAATGGCAATAAAACCCCTAGGGCTGCAGGACTCTCCTCCTTTACCCCATCTCCTTGGATCATAGAGATCCTGCACTGTGCCCATCCTGCCACTATAGCCACGTTCTTCAGATGTGGACTTACCCAGAGAACACGATGGAATGTGTTCTGAAGAAATTTGAATTTTTATTTCTCCCACTGGGGGTGTACTAGAAAGTAGTTATCACTTAATGTAATTTTCCACCTGTAGATGTCATTTTAGAAGCTACAAATAATGTGACCAAAATTTAACCATATACCTGACTAATAAGTGAAACCTACCCAATCAACATCAATATGCAGCTGGAATGAATAAAATTATTTGTTAATCAGAAAAGTACTCATAAAGGTAGTAAGCTCCACACAGCTGGAAGTTATCAAACTTGAGTTAGAGATTAACTCAAGGATCTGGGAGAGAGGATTTCTGAATAAAGGATGCAAGTTCTTTGGTTTTTTTCCAAATCTGAGATTCTATGTTTCCTGTCTGAATTTAACTAACTGAAGGGTGATTATAGAGGTGAGTGTTTTTACATTCCAAATAATTTAAATTATAGCCAGATTTAAAGATTAATTTGAAAGAAATCTGAAAAATAACTGGTGTTTAATTGCTTGACTAAAGTCAAACAAATGGGTATTCAAAGTGTATCAGGCATGTGGACACAGCCACAAAGCAATTTAAAATCAATCTTATTCTTAGAACATGGATCTACGATTTAATTAACCTGTACACGTAAATGGGATGGCTACTATGCACATTTTAATAAACAAATATTTATGTGCCCGTCTTGTCAATTTTCCTGTCTGTGATTTGTTAACCTTGGGTACATAAAGAGAAACAGTGGAATGTATTGCCCTCTAGGGAGGCCAAGGGAGCTGTATCACTGGTGTGGTCCTCTGCCAAGGTCAGAAACTAGGCTGTGTATGCACAGTTACGCTGCCAGACGTCCAGAAATATGAGTGACACCCTGAAGATAGGGTCCGTGATCCAGAAATTTGGGGCATCAGAGCTTGGATTAAGTAAGCCAAAGATCAAGACTGTAATTTATTTAATGTAGTCTTTTTATTTATGTCCACAGAAACCATGATGCTTTGTCTTTTTATTAATTGGACATTAGTATAGTATAGTATATAAAGAAGATTTCGAGATGGACGTAGAAAATATTCTCAGATGAAAACTGTACAGAATGTACCCATTCTACTTATAATACATGTTATCCTTGATAAAATATTGTATTAATTTGTAACAGACAAGTTTTAATTATAGGATTCTTAAAAATTAATGCAGTGCTTCAAATGAATAGCGAGATGCTTTCTGTCTTATAAATGTCTTTGAAGCAAGCATATTCATTGTTTACAAGTAAATAGGCATTTTGAAAGGAGTTGAAAGGAGTTTATTGACTTAGGCTATATATTTTCCTTAGGAATACTTTAACTTTTTTTAATTAGGGAAGAAACCTTTTTTCCCATAGAGATTACAAAAGGAAATGTCCATCTCACCAGAAAAAACATACAATTTATGAATTAGCAATGTTTGAATCAAAACTTTATTATATATTTGAAATGTCTGGAGTATGTGGAGTTTAAAGTTATAAACCCAGAGGTATATCATGGTTAAATTAAATGTGTTTTAGTAAAAGCCTGAGCCTTCCAGACAAATTAACATGCATCTAGTTAGTGAATTAGTCTAAAGCTTCCTGATTCACAGTTAAATGATGAATTTTTTATGAACTTGTTGGAATTTTTTACCCCATCGTCTTTCAGCCAGAATCATACCCAAATGTCCCAAGATGCAGCTGAGTGCAGAGAGCCAGATGGTAGTCAAGTGTGACCCCAACCACAACAGTGAAAAACCCATGGCTTTTCTTGAAGTAGGAAATTGGATCATTCCAATGTAATGGTGTTGTTATTAATATTCTTATCCTTGATATAATTATAATTAGTTGAGATGATTATATGGACTAAAATCACTCATGTACAATCTCCCTTGTGTGGGAGAAGCAGGCAGTTAAAAGCATGAAATGGTTGATCTGTGGTATGGTTTTCATTTCTCTCCTCATACCCTCAGAGTTAGTTGCCTGAATCTTGTTCAGTGTGACAGAAGATCATTCTAAAGGCTTGGAGGAAGCATTGAGATAAACTAGCTAGGTCATGCTGAGGTATGAAACATCCTGTTAGGTTTCAGGGTGAAACTGATCTTCAACAAGACCTCCCCCACTTCCCCCACCACTGTCATTTCACAACTTGTATTCCCAGAACAGGAGTATCAAGATTTCATTTGCCTTGGAGTCCTTCCAGAAATTAACAGTGTTAAGAAGAACCATTCTATTAAGTCAGGATAGTGTCCAATAAAAGCAATGAATGATTGGAAAGTGCACCGTTTTAATGCTGTTCAGTAAAACCATCATGAATGTTCTTAATTATGCAATTCCATCCTTCCTGTGTAATTGCCTCATTCATTTTTTTTCATGGCATAGAATAATCTTAATTGCAGGTCAGAGTCTTTTAATATTGTTATATTTGGCTAATATTTGAAGATTATGAGGTAAAATATGTAAGCATACAGAATGATTTGGACTCCTCTTAGACAATCAAGAAGTGTAAAGGCTTATAAGATCAACAAGAACAGAGAAATAATTGTTTCTCAGAAGCCTGGAAGCTCTGATCTTAAGAAGAGAGCACTCCACTTTTTGACGTTTTATTCCTTTGGTTTTAAATACATTAAATAATCACATAATTCAAAATTCGAGAGTTGCAAAAGGGTTTAAGGGGGACCCCCCGGTGGCACAGCAGTTGAGCGCTGGGTTGCGAAGCTGCCCGCAGCCACTGCAGCACTGGTTTGATCCCCGGCTGCTCCCCGGCCACTGGAGGAGGGTCCCACATGGCGCACAGACCTCTCCTGCCGCCCGCTGCTCCCCTCAGCAGTGTATTCTGGTCCTTCTGCCTGCTCTGCTCCCCGCTCTTGCTCTGGTGAATTCTCTCACCCTCCCACGCTTCTGACTATACCCAGTGCTTGTATGTATAAATAAATAAATCTTTAAAAAAAAAAAAGGTCTAAGGGTATATAATAAATATATCCCCTTTATTCTTGGCAGCAAAGTGACATGTTATCAGATGTGCACAATGCTCTTGGAGATATTTTATGCATAGGCAAGCAAATTTATGTAACCTTCATTTGTTTTTCTTTTACTTGAGTGATGCCAGCACTCTCTACTAGGATTCTATATTTGAGCAGCCAATTCAGCTACTAGAGACACAGTGGTGAGCAAAACCAATCCCTATTGGGAAGCTTACATTTCTAGGGTGGAGAGCAGGCAAGAGAAATCAATGAACAAGATAGTTTCATATCATATGTATTTGAAACCAGCCAACAGAGGAGAGATTGCTGGCTAATTGCTAATTAAGACTAGCTGGTCAAAAAGTCTCACCTGGGAGATAAGAATTAAAGAGTAAGAAATCACTTTTTCCCTTTTGCACTTATCCAGCTAACTATCTAGTTGAATCCCCAAACAATTCAACAATTTACCCTTATGCAGCCCCACAGAGTAAGGGAGTAAGTCACAGCTCACAAACATGCTGATTCTGCATGGCAATTTGGTGAGTTAAAATACAAGTTCACCCTTTACTACCTGACAATGATCAGGACCACTAGGCTATTCTCGTGTTGCATGGCAAAAGCTACAATTAAGAGAGGTCCTAACAAATTCATTCCCAGACATGATATTTCATGGGATGTCTACCAAGAGACAGATCTATAATGTTGACAGCTGCTTCGGCAGGAAGCATCTGTAACGGCAGGAGGACACAGGGCAGGATCTCTATGACCTGAGCAGACAGGGTAAAAGAGAGGAGTCCTGGAGCCCTCGGTGGCTTTTGCAGGCTTCTATTGGGATTTACCAGGTACATGGCTGGCATGGGGTGCCAGCAAGTCTTCATGCTTTCTGGGCTCTCCAGCATTCTCTGGTGATCTCTGCTTCTCTGCGCCTTTCGCTCTTTCATTCTCTTCTGCTCTCTGCTCTACTCTACTCGCGTCCTGGTAACGCCGCCTTTATAAGCCCAGTCTCTTAGCCCAGGTGTACCTATTTACACATTCCCACACCCTACTCCCGGTGCCTGCCATCAGGCATGTATTCAGGACCGCAAGGATCCATCATTAATCCTAATGGCGGGAGGGCAGAAAAGCCTGAAAATCACTTACCCTACATCATCTGTACTCACTGTTCTGATCATGTTTATTAGTCATTTTACAAAAACCTGCAACTATTTAGGGAGAATTAGACTCTTCTGGTCAACATAGCTAGAAAATTGGAATGGCAAGGAGAGGACAGATTGCTACAACAAGAATTCTGATGTACATTTCATGTGACACTAAGGCAATTAGAAACTCACATACTAATCATTTAAACTAGTTGTATAAAAATAAAAAAAAACTACATATTTAGTCACTTTCAAAAATCCTAAATTTTGTCACCAAATATCTTGGATACTAACTTTAACTTGTTACTGGATTAACATTTTCTATTTTCTCCCAGATGTGTGGTACAATGTAGACATATCCCAAGATGGCTACTTGTAATTTTCCTCTAAGCATCTATTTCGAATTCTCTATAATAATTGAGGAGTTTTTTGGTTAGTTAGATGTGTTGGTTTCTCCTAAGAATGACAAAGTACATACCTGTGAAAATTTAGATTTATGCTAAATGCGGAAATGCACCTGAAAGTAATGCATTATTTCATGGCACAGAAGTTACTTTAAATCTCTATTGAAATTGCACCCTCTTGGGTATCAATTATCATCAGTTTGCAAAACAGTTGCAAAAGAGGAAGGAGACTGGGTAAATTTCGAAAGAGGTCCTCCCTGATCTCCGCCATTATACCACTTGTGCAAAAGGTTGCCTTTTTTAATGGCTCCTCACAGCATCTTAGATATTTATATTTTTCATAATAGAAGAATAGAGAAAAGAAGCTCTTCCATCATTTCATGTCTCGGTCAATTCAGACTGCTGTAACAAATGACCACACGCTAGGTGGTTTATAAACCACAGAACGTATTTCTCACAGTTTGGAGGCTAGGAAATCCAAGATCATGGTGCTGTCAGATCTGTATCTAGTGAGGGTCTGTTTCTGGTACATAGATGGCTGTTCTTTCTGCATTCTTACATGGTAGAAGGGGCTGGGGATCTCTTTGGAGACTATTGTGTAAGATACGAATCACATTCATGAGTTTTCCATTCTCCTGACTTAAGCATCTCTCAAAGGCACCGCCTCCTAATATGTCATCTTTGGGGGTAGGCATGAATATTCATACCATTGCACCCCACCATGCCAATTAATCTGTTCTTTCCAGTTGCTTAAATTTAAGAAATATTAATTTGCCTCCTCTAGAATAATACTGAAGCTGTTTTCAATGATTCCAAATGATTTTGCCCCTAAACTCTGCTCAGTTGACTCCACCTCAGATGTCAATCCTTTCAGGTAAAAAGCAAGTCGATTTTCATATATCACTGTTATGTCTATTATTAGACCCTACCCTCAGCAGTTTAAAGGGAGAGAGGCAGGTCAAACAATGTATAAATAGAAAAATGGAAGTGTCAATAGATTAGATGGTCCCTCCATGGTTACCCAGACTGGAGGAATGAAATCACCCTTTAGTCCCTGCCATTAAGTTCCTGGCAAAGGATCAGATGATCTTGCAGCAACTAGGCTGGAAATGGAAGCTTCTAGAAAACTTGAAATTCCCTGATGGTGTAATACAATGTTTGCAGATTTCATCCAATGCCAGAATTCCAGTTCTATGTAAATAAGCATGCAAAACTGTGATAATAACTTCCCAGGTCTTTTAGTTCATCCTTTCCAGGGTAAGAACATCTTCCCTCCATAGACTCTGTCGTTCTCTCAGGTTCTGGGATGTTGGGTGGGGGTTCACCCAAAATGGCCCTAGCCCTGATTTTGTATTTTTGTCCTCTCTGGGCTGATGTGAGTTATCATCATCCGTGGGCACATTCTGTGTCCCCAGGGCAGTAACTGCAGTTTCTTCTTCCTGCCCCGGCTTAGTCGAGCTGGCCCACAACCAATTCCAAAATTCAACATTTACTTGCCAAATAGGCACAGATGTAATCATGCCTGCTGCTGGTTTGCTACATAGCATGCCACCTGCCAGCATCTTTTCCGAGAAAGACCAGAGAGAGGGGCTGAGGACTAAGTTCAGGCAATGATCAAAGATTGAAACTCACTTTCTATTTCTGCTGCTTTCTGCCAAACAATCCGATCACCCACAAAGAGCATGGGAAATGTGCTTATAGTTAGATAGCAGTTGGGGCCAAGATACTGCTTTATGTTTTCTAAATGGCAGAAAGCAACATACCATTTTCTCCTCAAAGGCTAATGCTGGTCTTTTGTTTTGCCCGGTGGAGGGAGCTGTTTATTGAAGACTTGTCCAAACCATCCCTGTTATGACAGTTATCTAGGTTAGGGGAGGACCAGACCCTTCTCATTCAGGATGATAAATGTGAGAGAAAATATTAGTCCTCTCATAGTTTTGATGCCTAGAAAGGAGGAAGGGCAGATTGAATGTGGTTGAAGTTTGACAGAACACTCAAAATTCAGAGAAACTTTGGGAAAGTTTCTTATAGCTTACCAGTGTTTTTTTCACTTGCCTGAGGTCATTTCCTCTTATCATATAATCCATTGTTTTCTAAGAGAAATTTCATAAAAGAAAGTCTTTTTTATTAGCCCAACTGCAGCTAGTTTGATGAAAACAATAACAATTCTTGTTTGAAAGTGATTCTTTCTCTGTTTCTAGGACAACCCAGGGAATAAGCTAACACAGCGAGCTGCAGGCCAGAGCTCATAATGGCCAAGGCCAAGTGAACTTTGAAGGTCCAGAGGTTCAAAAGCATCTCACCTGGTTTTAAACCAGAAGGCTTGCTTCAGTGGAATCCTTCTGGAGTAGAATCAACATCTCCCTGCAGAAGGCAACTCTTTGCTATCCACCAACTGTTTACATTTTTTGAAGTTTATAATATCCATTCCACTTTTTTCATCTGTCTTCAGGTACGGCTTTTTTTCTTCTTCACGATTCTCTCCAAATACTAGATTGTCCATATTTTGCTTTGTTCAATACATAATTATTTGGGGTAAGAAAATGAAAAAATTAAGAAAGAAGACCTTGAGATAAAATTCAGGGCAGAAAGGTGTATTTTAAAAATTTCATTCTGGGGCCTCCCTAGTGGTGCAAGGAGTTAAGATGCAACCTATGAAGCAGTCTGCAGCCTCTGCAGCACAAGTTTGATCCCTGGTCGGCCAGGGAGATACCCACATGGCACAGCAGACATCTCCTGACTTGCCTGCTGCTCCCCTTGGCAGTGTACTTTGGTCAATCTACCTGTTCTGTTCCTCACTCTGTCTCTAGTGAATCCTCTCACCTCCCACACCTCTGGCAGGTACCCCAGCTCTTGTATGCATAAATAAATAAATCTTAAAATAAAATAAAATAAATAAAAAAAATAAAAATTTCATTCCTGATATTTTATGACATAAAGGAAGAATAAAGACTAATCTAAGAATCCTTAAATTTCTGTGTTTTGAAGCAACTTCACATATGAGAATAATTCTGGCAGGACCCTGTCTTTGCATGTCTGATCAAGACAAATGTCATTTCCTATATGATTGTAGATACTGATTCCGATTTCAGAAGCCCAGTGAGGGCCATATACAGAATCTGGGCAATGTTTTGTGAGTAGAGTTCTGGTATACAAGGGTGCCATTTCAGTTGAACAACCAGAATGCAAGGTATATGTCTTTGTTGCTGGTTGCCTTCATCCTCCAGCATTGTAATTGCCCATTGAAAATACTGGTCTTTTTAGCTCTCTACTCTCAGTTGGTGATGCCTTTTGTAGAATAGAAACATGGAAAAGAAAAATAATAATTTGTATTTTCTGGGTGGATTTCTGTGCTTCTCCAGCCTTCCCACATTTGACCATCCAGGCTTCTCCCCTTTCATTCCACCTTCCATGATTGGATTAGTTCAATTAGGGCTTTTCAATTTCTAATGTATTTCACATGTTGTTCTAGGCACAAAGCCTACAAAGATGAACAGGATAACTTCTGTCCACTAGCAATTGCCAGTCTAAGGGGATGAAAGCTTTAGTCTCAAATGATTTCAGCCTGATATGTACTAAGATGGTGGTCTGAATCTGGAGTGGTTTCTCTCGTTTGCAGCTTTAAACATTTGCTAACAGGTGAGTATTGTTACATGCCTTCATTTTCTTTCTCCCTGATTGATTTCAAACTCTTTGTTTTTGTTTTTGTTTTTACAATTTTTTTATTTATACAAGAGCTGGGGTACAGGCCAGAGGCGTGGGAGGGTGAGAGGATTCACCAGAGACAGAGCGGGGAACAGAACAGGCAGACTGACCGAAAGCACTGCTGAGGGGAGCAGTGGACGAAACAGGAGAGGTCTGCCATGCTATGTGGGTTATCTCCCTGGCCAGCTAGGAATTGAAGGCACTGTGTTGACTGCAGACAGCTTCACAGCACTGTGCTCAACCCGCTGCGCCACTGGGGAGGCCCTGATTTCAAACTCTTTGAAGGCAGTGTCTATGTTCCCTACTCCTCTCCTAGGCGAAGGTCTCAATAAATGCTACTTGGCCTGATTCTAGCTCCATGGTTTGTAATACAGGAATTTCATATTGGCTTTTTATACATTTCTCACAGTTCAGATGTTAAAATAATTAGTAAGACAAAAAGGACACCCCGCCAACCTGATTATTAGCAAATTCATTAATCTAGCATTGTCACTATACCTTCTCTGAAAGACCAGACTATGGGGCCTTAACTTTGAGGGGCTATTGACTGAAAATTACTATAAGGTTGCTCAAGTGGCAAAGAGCTTGTGTGGTGTTTAATGTGATCCTAAACATTACTATCCATGGTAAATCAGAGAGGGCACACTGTTCTCATTGCTGTTTAATGATGTATGAAAAAGCCACCTAGTAAAGTGCACCACTATGAGAAGCTGAAACCAGCACTGAACAATGGCCTAATCACACACTGAGGCCTTTGTGGTCAAGGCCACATCTCCTAACCTGAAAAACGATGAGCATCAAGTACCCATTCAGAGTAAAGAAACCAGAAAATCCATGGAGGTGGAAGAAAGGAGGGAATGCTGTTTTTGGAAGAGGGAAAAATGATGAGATAATTAAGGCTTCCACCTAAATGTGTTCATGAATTCTTTTGATATTCAGTCTGGTTATGGCTTATTTTAAATCTCCTTTCTTGTTAATTTGCTGAAATAAACCCATAAGCTTAGAAAACAAACAAAAATCCTAGTCAACAAAAGTAATGTATATTAATTAGAATGGCATATGGTAGACAAGTCTTAGATCCTTCAAAGAAATGCCCAAAGCAAAACTATATGACTATTATTTTTCTACTTTTAAAAACAGAAGCCTGTAATTGCAATCATATTCTTTGCTTAAAATGTTTAGTGCAATATGAGACAGTAAGCGTATCTATTTAATTCTAACAGGTGACTTTTATAATAAGCTGTATGTTTAGAAACAGCAGTGAATTTTATATTCACCCAGAAAGGTTTTATTGTCTAAAAAATAACTGTTAAAGAATTTTAAAAGTCTGCTCATTTAGTGGAGGATTATTTCAAGGTATAGCCCTTCAAAATTTCTATCCAATTTATTATAATTCTTATCAGTTGAGTTCTGATCTTATAGAGTGGCATTTATGAGTATTTCCTGATACAGGTAGAGTGTAGTTCTATAATGCAATCTTCTCCAGATCTTGCACGAACATCTCTTAAACTCTGTTGATTTGTGTAGACACAGCTAGTCAATTGAATTGAACACAGTGAGAAACAACCTTCCTAATTCTGAAATGCTTAGACAAGACATAACTACACACAGAATATATTTAAAGAGACATGGCAAGAAAGTAAATGTTTCCTTTTTTCCCCAAATGGATTCTGATTGAAAAATACACTAGTTAGGGGCCTCCCCTGGTGGCACAGCGGTTGAGCCCTGGTCTGTGAGGCTGCCCGCAGCCTCTGCAGCGCTGGTTCTTTCCCTGGCCACCGGCGAGGGCCCACCAAAAACAAAAACAAAAACAAAAAAAAAACACACTAGTTAGGAGAGTTAACTTTACACTGAGTTGGTCAGGGCAAGTTGTAGGGTGTAAAATTGGCACTGACTCTGGAAGAGTTGACTTTTGGGGGCCAGAGAAGAAATAGAAGGGCGTGCTAAGAGAATAGAAGCCTGAGCAAATGTGTAAAGGGGTGTGCTAGAGATGGGCTAGCAGAACTAGGAACACTACATAAGCGAGATTTCCTGGAGCAGGTGATACATTCATGTTGCAGGATTGTTTACCATAAAGTGCTGTTTTGGTAAAAAGTAGGGCAAAGTCATGATCACTTTATCTGTCAGGCTAGGGAGTCAGAATTTTATCAAAGTTCAAAGTATTACCTACTGCTTAGGTATTTCAAGATTGTGCTGTTTAATAGCAACAGAACATTTTAATGTTTTTCCCCCAAAGATTGAATATTGGTCCCTATTTCAAATATTTCCCCACATGGCAGATGGAACATATTGAACCTTTAATATTTTGTCACTGTTTATAACACATGCATTTTATTTATTCATCTTATTTCATTGATTTCTAAATAATCCCATATTTACGGACTAATAACTCAAGTGTTAAAATATATATTAAATCTGGTAAAATCTGTTGGTAGAAATGGAAAAGTATCTGGGTAATTTTCTGACAAAAATTTTTTGTCTTGTGAGAATCTGAAGAAAAAGGACCTAAAATATTATTGACTTTATTTTCTGTTGAAACTGAATATCCATTTATGAGTGGGTCATGTAAAAGAAAACTCTGATTGTAAAGTAGTCTGTGAAAGTGATTGTTTATGTTCTGGCAGAGCTAAAAGGACTGCCAAATATAGTGTCCCAAAGTATGAGACTCATATATACAATGAACCAAATCTTTATCTTGTGCTACACTTCAGTCATGCCCATGAGGCTGTTTACTTTCCATGAAGGTCTACTTTATTTTAGTGTTAATTGTCTATGGAGCCAACTTGTTGCAGCATGGTTAGATCATGTTGGAAAGTAGCTGGTGGACATCAAAGAACATATACCATTAGATAATCAAAGGCCTTGAGTTATTGCATCTTTTAAATTGCTTGGAAGTTTTTTTATCCTTGCCCCATGCATAAAGCATTCATCCACAGTTGCATGAATTACACTTGCACAAAGTGTTTCAAGCCCATATATATATATATATATATATATATATATATATATATATGTCAGATATTAGTCAAACTCAGCCTCTTCAGGTTTCCTGTGGTGTCTGCAACCTATGCCAGCCATCTTTTCTGTACAGAAAGTATCGAGGCATGTTTCCATACAGCAGTCATTTTGACTGTGAACTTGCATGGGAATTCGACTGTGAACTTGCATGGGATGCCAGTGGAAGTTAAAAATAGTGACTAGTTTCTATATTTAAAAATCCAAATCATAAATCTGAAATCCTTATTTTTACTATTCCTCATATGGGCCCTGCTCATTTTTTTCTTCTCTCCTCCACCTTCCACCGCCTCACTTTTTGTTATTCCAATATTTTCTCCATATATCCCTATCTCACCCCTATACCATTATGTACTCCACCTCCAGAAAAGAATGTGAATCCCTTTTTTCAGTTTTGGAGATCAATTTTTATTTTTTGCAAAGTTGGCACTCTCTGCCCCTAGGAACCTTTCACATTCCCAAGGTTGTCATCGGATGTTTCCTTGTGTGCTGAGCTTCATCTGATCACATGAAAAACGGAAGTCTACATAGTACTTGAACTTACGAGTGGATTTTTAACCTTTACTGTCTTCCATGAAATCCCATGTGCCTCAGGGCCTACGCTATTTCTGGATGCAGCTAATATGACTGTAAATTCAAGGTTCACAAGGAGCCCCTTTTGCAGTGTTTTTGTATCATCTCCCAGTCTTTAGGAGGATGTGTTTTATAGCCTCTAGGTCAACATACGTATTCTATTTTTTCCTGGTCTCCAAATTGACACAAAATTGAGAAGAGTAAGAAAGCATGCAGAAACTACCTGCAATGAGGTGTGCTTCTCCTTAACCCAGTGGTTTAGAGAGTTGACAAAGGTGGACTGTGACTCATCACTGGTTCTCCAAACACGAAATAGTCACCTTAGAACCCAATGCCTATTATTTTCATGTTTTCTTGTGGTCTATTGCAGACAGCACACACGCTCTAATGCACAAGGAATTTTGAGAGGATATTTTCCAGAGTTCTCCAATTCATGAGGCCTCAGCTGTTACCTAGTCTCCAGGAGACAAGTACCCAGGCACATGCCCATTAGGGATAATTTGCCTGTTTTATATCCATGTTATACACAGTTTCCTTTTCATGGATCTTTTTGATAAATAAAATTTAGACATAAATGTTTGGGAGGCCCCTTGGCTTAATTTTTAACACATATTTCAGAAAATGATAATGTATGCTTTACTATGTTTTTACATAGAAAAGACAAATTTTGCATTTTATTGCTGTGACTCAGTGCTCTATCAAGATGGTCTGAGGATTTCCTACATTTGTATTTCACTTTTCTTTAACAAAACAAAATACTTACCAGCAAGTCATGTGATAAGTGCTTTATTTATTTCACCAAACTTATTTAATCCTTCTAATAACTCTTATGGATGGGATATTCTTTTTTCTACATTATTAGTGAGGAAACAAAAACTCAGAAAGCTTAGTTTATTCAGTCACATAGCTCACACTGAGCACAGCAGAATTCCAGTCTTGCAGTTCTGATATAAAAATAAGCGACTAGGAAAAAGCATGTAGTGCCTTTTTAGCAGACCATGCAGTCTCCTTAATAAACAACTTGATTCTACTCTTATGTTTTAGTCTCTAAATTTTTTAAATCTTTTTCTCTAAAAAAAAAGTCAAAAAGCAAAAAAACAGGTCCTCCCCGGTGGCACAGTGGGTTGAACACAGCACTGTGAAGCTGTCTGCAGCCTCTGCATTGCGGGTTCGATTCCCGGCCAGCCAGGGAGATACCCTCATGGTGTAGCAGACCTCTCCTGCCTTGCCCGCTGCTCCCCTCAGCAGTGTCTTCTGTCTGCCTGCCTGTTCTTCTCTGTCTCTGGTGAATTCTCTCACCGCCCCGCCCCCCCCACGCCTGACTATACCCCAGTTCTTGTATAAGTAAATAAATCTTTTTTAAAAAAAAGCAAAAAATAAAACACAAAAAGACACTGCCTTGGTTTCCTACAAGCATGAAAGCACTTAACATTAGAATGGGTGAATGTCAGAAAGGTCAGGAGGAATTTACATAGTCTCCACTGTGTTCTCACCCAAGAACATGGTGGGGCATTCAGTAAGCAGGCCTTCCTGAAAGTGAGAAGCACTTTAGAGAAGTGTTCCCCACCCATAAATGAAGCTGGTATGAAAATTCAGGGGCATAAATACAATCAATCTCAACTGCTGAGCAAATACTAAAAATCAAGGGAATGGTTGAGACTGATGCCCTGAGAAGGGTTTACTAGAAATTAATAAAGAGCACATGGAACCAAGTCATAGAGCATTCCCTGTCTAAATTCTCTGAATCCTCTGATGAGGGTAATTTCACTCAGTGTTCAAAAGAACCATAAGATAGTTTCTCCTATTATCTCTATTTTGTAGGTGAGATACTTGGGGTTAGCAAGGTAAAGGTAATTTGCCCATTGTCTCATAGTTGCTGAGCATTAGACCTGGATGGAGTTATTTAGCTGTGAGACTTGGTGTGCTAGAACTTGGGGCTTTCGGTGCTAAAACTTAGAGAATTCTGGGCCTGCTGGAGTCGGGCAAACTGGTTCAGTCTGACTACAACCTTTCTGCTTAACCTTTTTTTTTAAAAAATGATAATGAATCATATGATTTTCCTTGTAACTCAAAATAAGGATGGACATCTACTATTCTGGAAAAGTTCTTGTGTGCTGGATCTGTAAGCCTGTCTTCCCTCATCTCAATTCTAGGCACATGTTGGGATTTCTTTTCTCACCTGAAACACACACACTAGTCATACTTTCATAAATTACAACTTCATACATATTTTCTTAAAGAAAAATCCCAAATTGTATAAACTTCAGGCCCCAACAAGCTCAGGTTTGCCTCGGCCTATGCCTTCATGGACTGGCCCAGGCCTGGACAAGGTCTCAAATGATTTTTTTTTGAAAGTTTTACTTAATATATGCATACAAAAACTGGGGTATAAGACAAAGGCGGGGTGGGAGAGGATCACAAGAGAGAGTGGGGAGCAGAAAAGGCAGATCTACTGAAATACACTGCTGAGGGGAGCAGTGAGTGAGATGGTAGAGGTCTGCTGTATCCTGTGGGTCAGCAACCTGGCAGGGGATCGAACTGGTGCTACAGTGGCTGCGGATAGCTGAGTGCTGAGGTTTAACCCTTTACACCACCAGGGAGGTCCCCAGAAACCTAATTTAAATATTATGCCTTCCTGAAACTGCAGTTGTCTTTTCCAACCCCCCATTAAATTTTTTTGCAACAATGTGATTGATCTATCAATAATTGATGAATTTTCTAATTAATAAATGTTATTAGATTAGAGTTTCACAATAGTCTTGAAAGCAGGATCTATTGTTTAAATTATTTCAAATCCACTTTCCTGTTTATTACATTTTTTACGTTCAGCCCAGCTATCTACCACTATAAAAGTATCTGAAGAACTCAGTCATTCGAAGGAGCTGGTAGCCAATAATGATCCCTCCAGACATATATGAATTTTAGACATTATTTCTTGAGTGTTTTCAGGAGTATCTATAGGAATAACTGAGAATGGTATGGTCAGATCAGGAGAGAGTTTTTTGAGATAATAACAAGACCTCACTTCCTCCCTTAGGGCACCCATCTTGTGGGTGACTTGGGACAGGTAAGGATACTTCTTTTCTAGAGTCCTCTCTTTTCAGGTATAAGGAGATGAGTTCAAATCCTAGAGATGGACCACTACCCAAAGTCAGAACTTGCTCAATAATCCCTGTTGTGCTACTTATAAACAGTGTGTATTTGGGCAAGTGACATAACGGACCCAATCTCTACAGCAGGAAACTATTTTTGAAGGAAAGAGAGGCTGGATAATGTAACCTTGAGCTCCCCTGTAGTTCTTGGATCTATGATTTTATCACCAGAGTTTTGTTATATAGTCTTGTGGTATGCTAGAGTGGTCTGGGGACCACTCAATTTATTTATGCTCTTATGGAGTTATGCCAATTGACTCTACCTTTAAAAAGACCTCACTTCCTCCCTTAGGGCACCCATCTTGTTGGTGAATTGGGCCAGGCAAGGATACTTCTTTTCTAGAGTCCTCTCTTTTCAGGTATAAGGAGATGAGTTCAAATCCTAGAGATGGACCACTACCCAAAGTCAGAACTTGCTCAATAATCCCTGTTGTGCTACTTATAAACAGTGTGTATTTGGGCAAGTGACATAATGGACCCAATCTCTACAGCAGGAAACTATTTTTGAAGGAAAGAGAGGCTGGATAATGTAACCTTGAGCTCCCCTGTAGTTCTTGCCAATTGACTCTACCTTTAAATTTGGATTTAACCTCACAATTTCCTTTTTTTTGCAATGAATCGCTGACACACACATGCCTCTACATAGGAATTTTTAAAGTCCCATGAGCAAGTTCTGGTCTGCCTGCCTAGCCCTGAATTAAATTAATAATTACCCATATAAAATGATCTGGATATTAATTCCTGAATCATAAAATTGAAAAAAAGTCCTTGTATTTTCCTACATGTACTCTCATTTTTCCACGAGTCTCTTTATTGAGTATGTGCTGTCTTTAGCTTTAGTTAAATACCCTCCAAGTCTTTCAAAGCTGACGCTTAAATGCTGTGACCTCCACATAGCCTGTAGGGATTGACCTCATCATACCCAACTCTCCCAATACTTTGGACCTCTTGTGCACAACCTCTTATACCTGAAGGTGTCATTATTTTTGGCCATTTCTGCCCCTCCCTTAATATCACTTTTGTTATTCATCTTTATCTGCCTTCAATCACTCTTACCGCCCCCTACCTCTCACAAATAAAAAGGCATCTAGCATCCCTTGTTTCAGAATGAGCTCCTTCTTAGGATCATAGTTAAGGACACTGTTAAATGTATTATTGAAATGCATCAATGTGGTATATTTTTCCTTATAAATTGACAGTAAACTTCATCAAAGGCCCTTTTGGTGTTCTGCCTGCAAAAACAAAACCAAAAACAAACAAAAACCTGTTATGCTCTGGTCCAACCACTATGGAGAGCTGTATGGAGATTTCTGGACCTACTAAACATAGAGCTTCCATATGATCCAGCAATTCCACTCCTAGGTATTTACCCAAAGGACACAGAAACATCAATTCCAAAGAGCACCTGCACTCCTATGTTTATAGCAGCACTGTTTACAATAGCTAAGCTTTGGAAACAACCCAAATGCCCAAAAATAGATGACTGGATCAAGAAGATGTGGTACATATATACCATGGAATATTACTCAGCATTCAAAAAAGATAAACACATGCAATTTGCAGCAACATGGATGGCACTGGAAGGGATCATGCTCAGCGAAATAAGCCAAAAAGAAAAAGAAAAATACCGGATGGTCTCACTCATAGCAGGAATCTAGAAAACTTAAATAAGGGACCAGGAAAATGAATATAAGAAAGTGAAAATCAAAATCAACAAAAAACTATGAACCAGAGACACTTTTTGGGGGGTGGGGGGCGGGAGGGGAAGGATTGGGGTCAGAATGGGGCGTTTGCAATTGTATGGGGGAATATAAAAATAAAATTTAATATTAAAAAAAAAAAAAAAAACCTGTTATGCCAAAATGAAATTGCCTCATTCCCTCCGAATCACTGAGCACCAAACTACAAACTCATATTATACTTACCTCCCACCCAGGAAATCCAAGTACCAAGTACACAGATCCCTTGACATGACTTAAGGTTGGAGTTTAACTTCTGCTAAGTGAGTATTTTGAAGATGAATAATAAAAGGGGTTAGGAGATAATGGATGCAGTTCCAGGCTCTGTTTAGAGAGGCTCTGCAGGAAAGCCTGAGGACCACCAGCTACCTAAATGATAATTAACTTACAAACTCCGTGCCATGGCTGACGTGCCTACAGCCCATCCTCTCATATGCTTAAGAAAGGAAAGCTTGAAGAATACTTTTGTAGGCTGGAACAAGCCTATTTCTCTTTTCCTGGAATCTTCACAGACAAGCAAGCAACCGGAGATTCTTGGTTCTGTTAATTTATCCACCTTAGGAGCTGGGCAGCCAGTGGAAGCTTGTGCCTGGTTGTTTTTATTTTTATCTTTTTCACTTGGGTATGTAGTGGACATTTTTTAAAATTATAAATCAATATCTGTATATGGCACATTAAGTTCACAATTAAACGTCCAATTCAAAGCAGGTACTTATTGTTTTTAATAGACTCTACAGGAGTTTCATCATTTGATTCAAAATCATAATCCTTTTCAATTTGACTTAAGCAATAGAAAAGGTCTAATAATAGAACTGAGGCAAAAAATTGCAGAGCCCAGTGGGAACCAAGTTTAGTAACACCTGAGTCTCTGCTATGTGCTATCGTAGTGTAAGCCCTCCAAAATAGAATCATTGTCCAAAAAGGGGAAGTTATAGGGCCTCCCTGGTGGTGCAGTGGTTGAGCGCTGGGTTGCGAAGCTGCTCGCAGCCTCTGCAGTGCTGGTTCGATCCCCGGCCTCTGGGGGAGGGTCCCGCATGGCCCGCAGACCTCTCCTGCCACCCGCTGCTCCCCTCAGCAGTGTACTTCTTCAGTCTGCCTGCTCTACTCTCCATGTGAATTCTCTCACCCCCGCCCCCACGCTTCTGGCTGTACCCAGTGCTTGTGTAAATAAATAAATAAATCTTTAAAAAAATACACTTTATTAAAAAAAAAGGGGGAGGTTATAATACCCATCCCTGAGAGTTGTTCTAGGGATGAGGTGAATCTTTTACACAATATTTGTCACCTGACCTGTCCTCAAAACGACAGCAATTTCTTTGCCCTTGTTTCAGGTTCACAAAATACCAATGAGGTAACAGGCATCCAACCTAGGATGTCATTTGTCTCCTCAACCTGAAACTTTCAAGGTCTCATCCACAGAAAATAATAATAATGCTGTTGGATTCATAACACATTGCAATTTACATAATGCATTCACATATATTATCCTCTTTAATATTCAAATCCTAATTTTGAAGTAAGAATTAGCTTTTCCATTTTAGAGATGAATATTTGAGATGGAGAGTCCTCAAATGACTTCTTCAAGGTTGGATGGTTAATATAGGTCTCACACTCATCAAAACCCACTGGTGGGAATGGCATTGGATGGAAAAGGCAGTGTCCTTAAGTCTATCATTGTAATGGCACTAAATTAGTCTCCTGGTAATAACCCAAAATATCTCTCCTGACCTGACCCTGCCATCTTCCTAACTAAGGTTAGATATTTGAGTTAAGGCATTGAGTTTCCAAAAGGTCTTTGTAAAACTTGCAAATATTTCCACTGAGTTCAGTGGCATAGTAAGCCAATGTAGCTCAAACCTTTCCATATAATGCATTCACATGTCACATACATGTAACTGTAGTAGGCTTATGGCTAGGTAACAAATAATCACAACTTGATAGGGTAACACAACATAAATTTATTATCGCATAGTACCAGAGGTCAGAAATTAGAAATCAGCACGACAGGAGCGAAATCGAAATGTCAGAAGGGCCATATTTCCTCTGAGACTGCAGGAGAGAATCTCTTCCTTTCCTCTTCCAGCTCCTGGTGGCTTCCAGCATCCTGGGTTGTGCCCAATCTCAGCCTCTTTGTTTGCACTTCCTTCCCCTCTTCTGTGTGTTTATCTCAAATCTCTTTCTGTATCCCCTTATAAGGACACATGTGGTTTTCTATAGGGTCCATTTGGACAATACAAGAAATGCTCCTCCTCAAAGTCCTCATCACATCTTTTGCGATACAAGGTAATATTCACTCTTCTGCTAGTAAGGTCATGTTCATAGATTCTGTGAATTAGGAAGTGATCATATCCTTGAATAACATCTTTCAACCCACTACAGTGATTTCATGGAATGCCTCCTTTGTAGATGAGAATGATAGTGGAACCAAAGCCTGAGGCCTTGGCCAGAGTGGCAGTACTTTCCCAGTACTGAGAACCCCAGTCCAAGGATAGGCCCTTCTCACCTCAAATGGCCCAGCTTAGTGACTGGCACCAAAGGAGTAAGCCAACTTCCCCTACACCCTTCTTCCAGAAGTCATTTTCTATCCAGTTTGAGATCAAAATACAATTTCTTTTTTAAAATTCTATTTAATTTTAATTATTTTTAAATTTTTATTCTGGTAACATGGGTTTATAACATTACAAAAGTTTCAGGAGTACAGCATTATATTTATTTTTTTTAAGATTTATTTATTTATACAAGAACCAGGGTACAGGCCAGATGTGCAGGAGGGTGAGAGGATTAACCAGAGACAGAGTGGGGAAGAGAACAGGCAGACTGACGAAATACACTGCTAAGGGGAGCATTGGGTGAGACAGGAGAGAGAGGTCTGCTGTGCCTTGTGGGATTCTCGCCGGCTGGCCGGGATCGAACCCGCGCTGCAGAGGCTGCTGAAAGCTTCACAGTGCATCACTCAACCGCCTGCGCGACCAGGGAGGCCACAGCTTGCATTTCAACGTCTATGTATTCAATATCATGATCACTGAAACCCTATCAATTAAAATGCTCTAATGGTACTTCCATTGACCAATTTTTGTATATATTATCTTTTTATTGAGGTAATACTGGTTTACAACACTGTGTGGACTCAGAAGTACAGATTCACACTTCTTCAGATGCATGTTACCATAACACATCCACCTGCAGAGCATCCATAATCCTCCACCATAGTCCATCGAGCCAACTAGAATCCTCGATCACAGCTCATTGCTGATCTCAATTGATGAGTCCATTTCATCATTGAACTTCAATAGTATTTTATGTGACTATTTCATGTGACTGTTTTATGACATATCACTTTTTAGCTTGCATCAGATTATTTATTTCTCCTCCCAATTTCTGAGTCCTCTGTGGTGAATCCACTTTTCATCAGGACCAACCACAATCTCTCACGTTTGCTCTGTCTTTCCTGCTGTCAGTTCACCACACAGCAACCAGAGTGATCTCTATAAAATAAAACTCAGATCAACTATTTCCTAGTCTAAAAGATTTTGGTGGCATCCTGTCACACTCATAATGAAAACCAAAGTCCTTACAATGGCCTACAAGACATGCAAGAGCTACAAAGCCTACCCAGCCTCTCAGCCACTTTGCTCCCAGGGCCTTGCCTTTGTGGAATTAACAGGTGCCCTGTACTGAAAGACCATCTATAGCACAGCAGCCCCCTGGGTAGACCTAGCACTAAAATTCCTGTTTCAGTATTTTTTGTTCCATTGCTCTGAAGAATATTGTTGGCATCTTGATTGGGATGGCATTAAGTTTACCGATCACTTTAAGTAGAATATCTATTTTGTGTTTGTATTGATTCTTCCCATTCATGAACATGGAAGACCATTCATCTCCTTATGTCACAATCTAAAGCCTTTAATAACAGATGTTAATCTTGTAGGGTAAAAGATTCTAGGCTGAAAATCTTTTTTTTTTCCTTTGAGTTCTTTAAATACTTCATATTATTCCCTTCTTGCCTACATGTAATATTTCTACTGAAAAGTCCATGCACAGTCTAATTGGTGTTCTCTTATTGGTTACTCTTTTGTCTCTCTGTATTTTTAATATTCTTTGTCACAGGCTTTCAATTGTTTTATTATAATGTGTCTTGGGCTATGTCTGGTATCATTTTGTATAACTCTCTTTGGGTCTCTTGAATCGGGATTTCTCGACCCATGTTGAGATGGTTCTCAGAAGTTATGTCTATAAATAAATTTTCTGTCTTTCTCTTTCTCTTCTCCTTCTGAGATTCCAAATATATGGATGTCATTTCTCCTTAGATTATTCCAAGGAGCCCTTACACTTGTTTTTTAATTCTTTTTTTTTCTCTTTGTTGTTTTCTTTGTGTGTTCTTTGATACTATGCTTTCAAGCTCACTAATTCTCTCCATTACTCACATTTGTCTGCTGTTGAAGCCCTCTATTGTATTTTTTAATTTGGTTACAGTACTTCTTAGAGCCAGTAGTTCTAATTGTAACAGTCTTGTATTTTCTCATTCTTTATTTTGTTCCTGTTTGTATAATTCATTTTTTTAATTCAACAAATACTGTTGTAATTGTTACCTTAAACTCCTCTTCAGGCATATGCCAGTTCTGTGATTGAGATTTATTTTGGGTTTTATTCATTTTTTCTTCTCCAGCGTTTGTGATATGTTCCTGTGACTCTTCATTTCTGGTTTTTATGGGTTATAATAGGAAATAAACTTTTAGAATACTACTTTACCACTTTTCAGATGGCTAGCATAACCATGTCACTGAGGGATAATAGGTACAAGGGACCTGGGACAGCAGGACACAGAAGAATCAACTCCAGTGAGCTTAAAAGATTTAAACATCCAATGCGCTGCAGGTGCCAAAGTTGTGTGGTGGGCATTTACAGTGAGCCCCTCATCTAGGTCAGTTTCTTGGCCTAAATATCTTGTGTATTTTTGTGCCAGCCTCAGCCTCTAGTCTATGTTTGAGTAGTGGATGCAGTACTGTGTATGAATTACAGGTGAGACAGGGACACAAGCTGGGGGTTGATATTTTGCTTTTCTGGTACAAAATCTTACCCTTGGGAGCTTGTTCCTGTTGTTAAGATCTAGAAACAACCCAAATGCCCCAAAACAGATGACTGGATCAAGAAGATGTGGTATATATACACAATGGAATACTATTCAGCAATCAAAAAGATAAATGCATGCCATTTACAGCAGCAGGATGGAGCTGGAAGGGATTATGCTCAGTGAAATAAGCCAGAAGAAAAAAGAAAAATATCAGATGGTTTCACTTATAGAAGGAATATAGGGGAACCAAATAAGGGATCAGGAAGGAAAAATAATAATAAATATAAATAAATAACATAAATATTATATTATAATTACAATATAAATATAAATTATAAATATAAATAAATAATATATAAATGTGAATGATAAATATTGGAATAATATATATATAAATAAATAATAATAATAAAAACTGAATAACAGGCAACTATAAATCAGAGATATTCTGCAGGGGAGAGGGAAGGAGGGGAATCAAAACAGGGGAGGGAAGAGCACAAGGGACTATGGTGATGGTGCATGGGTGAATTGGTGGTGGGAATTTTATGGGTACTACACCAAGAGGAGAAAGCAAATATTGTACAAAAAATGAAAAATGATGCAAAATATATCTAAATAAATTAAAAAAGAAATCTAGATGCTTAAATTCTTGTCAGTGAAAGCATTCAGTTGTGTTGGTTGTGACACTGGGTAAGGTAGGTGTTTCAAACATCACAACCTCAAGCTACAAGTGATAGCTTCTTGTATGAGGAGACCGAGGTGATCCAGTAGTCTTCCAGCAGTTCAAACTGCAGATGTTGTTTATCAGGGCCATAAGTTTACAGCCAATAATTATCACTCTGTATCCCTACTCTTGTAGTCTCCAAGAGTGGACCCTCTGTCCTAGGCACAAATTCTGTGCACCCCCTCCCATCCAGTGCAGTGCTGGGTTTCCAAAGTCCCTAATGTTGGTATGTTTCCCTAAGTCAACAATTGTAGGGCATCTCTGTAAGGCCACATCTGTTCCTCTTGTGAGTTGTGCTTCCCCAGTATCACTGTTAACACAGTGCCATTACAGGTTTATACCTCTATTGACTCTATTACATGTTTATACCTCTGTTGCTCCTGAAGTATGCTACAATCATCCATTTATCTCTCAAGGGTTATTGACTTTGCTGCAGTTTAGTTGTGAATATTGGAGGGACTGAGACCAAATCTTCACTCTGCTGCCATCTTTTCAGACACCAAGACATTTTCATTTTATTTTGTAGCTAAAAACAAAATAATAATAACTAAATTCTGCCATCCAAAGTTGGACACCATGACCAAACTGTTGTCTATTCTCTCAAATTCCCTTTCTCTCTCTATACAGATGTGTGTGTGCCTGTGTGTTTTTATGGGTAAATATATGCATATATGCAGAGGTAATTTTATATAAATATATTCATACCCTACTTCCTATTTTAAAATAATTTTTTACTCAAAAAATCATCTAGATCTATCCATGTGTATCAATAACATCATTCTTTTAATAATTGCATTGTTATTTCATCATTTATATTTAAACAACTCACTATTTTTTTAAAGATTTATTTATTTATGCACACAAGAACTGAGGTATAGGTCAGTGGTATGGGAGGTGAAAGGATTCACCAGACAGAGTGGGGAGTAGAACAGGTGGATCTACTGAAATACACTGCTGAGGGGAGCAGTGGGCTAGACCAGAGAGGTCTACTGCGCCATGTGGGTTGCTCCCTGGCCAGTCCAAGATCAAACTTGTGCTGCAGTGGCTGATGATAGCTTGATAGCTCTGTCTTTAACCCCTGTGCCACCAGGGAGTCCCCCTTAAACAACTCACTATTAACAGATATTCATATTGCTTCAAATTTTCACTATTTTAAACTATGTTATAGCAACCATCTCTATTTTGGGTCTACAGTAATAGCGTTGATTTACCTTGGAGAGTGTGACATTGTTACTCAAACAAAAAATACCAGCCAATTATGTAAGTGATGCTTAAATTGATTATAAATAACACTAGGATTCCTCTTGTTTTTTTCTCCCATGAATCATTTTTCCTCTTTCTCAAAATAATTAAGATTATTTAAAGAAGAGCATCTCAAAAAAATATTGCTTTTTTTAGTAGGAGTAGAAACTGAGACTACAAATTCAAATGAGATATTAAGGAAAGAAACTCTTTCCTGACATTCATTTCTTGCATTTAAAACTAAAAGTCCATTTCTTCAGTTGTTTAAAAGGGAAAGCTTCCATGTTATTTATACCGAAAAGGAAAGATTACATTAAGATCTGACACAAATTGACAAAAGCCAGAAGATTCAAATGGAATACTACCCTCCGCTCCCAAACTCAAGCATTTTAAAGCCAAATGGTTCTAACAGAAGAACTGTGCTCCCATCAATCAAATTACATCTTTAAAAGATATAGCAGTTACTTTGTAGGACAGTCAAAACTATATCTAGCATTACTTGCTTCCATTGCAGGGACTCAAAACGTTTTTATGAACACACTAAGGGAGGATAATGGGAGAGACCTCCTTGAATTAATGGTTGGGCAAAATAAGATTCTGGCAGATCTGACCCGGAGAACAATCCTACAGCTGCAAAGGCAGATAAAAAGGAGACATAAAACAACCTTGCAAATGTCCTGCCCGTACGCATCTATATTTTCCTGTCCACAAATGCTCTGGAGTGGGCAGATGTGGGAGGGAATAGAATGCTGTAAGGAATCTGTGTATGTGCTTATACTAACTCCGGTTAAGACTAACACATGCTATTTGTTCTCCAAGTGAGTCATTCTAAATGAGTCATTGTGATTTGAATTTGCTCTTATCCAATGCTATCATCCATTGAACAATCTTTGCCAGTTGCCTTCTAAATCTTTATCATTTGTAAGGAAACAGCAGGATTTACTTTAGTATCTTCTTCAAAAGATACACTACTTTGCACAGCTTCCATCCTTCATCCTTCCTCCTCCCTTCCCCGTTCAACCACCCCCTCCCCCCAGTTGAAGACTCCAAGGTCCCTTCTGAGTTCCTGCCAAGCTGGCAACTTTAAGAATAATGGAAGGGCCCTCATCAGATACAATAGGGCCACTTGTTAATGAATTAATCTGAAGTTCATACAGGTGTGGAATGATTTGGATGAGAGTATACTTGAACTTTTATTTTAATGTATATTCATTTCTATTTGTCTTGATCTTTTTTAGGATTCCAAGGCTTTATTTATTTATTTATTTGGTATAACCCCTAGCCAGGCTGCATTTCTACAGTTGGGGGTTTCTATGTGAAAACTTAATGATACTTGCAAAGTATCAAATTGACTACCAAAAACTGTCCACATTTTTTACAGTTTTCTCTAATCTTTTACAGTTATCTCACCCACTCATACTTTAACAGTCTAGTTTTGTTTTTTTAAATTCACCTATATCAAGTCTTTCTAAAAGCACTTGGCTTAATTTTTCATAGCTATAACCCTTTTTATATTCACATTTTGTCTGATTATGTAATACTTTGTTAAATGACTTTATTCTGTTAAAAAGTACGATGACATAAGCAGACTTGAAAACAAACTACAGATGTGATTGGTTCTTAAGTGAGCCCTGACTTCCACAGTGAAGGGCCATTAACATTCATCCTGCAGTGGGTTTTTATGCAGTAAATAGAGAGCAGTGGCTAATCATGTGGATCTAATCTGGCCAAGCGGTTAAATGGGGCTAGTTAAGAAAGCTTCTGCAGTAGATATGCCAAGCTATAAATTCTAAGGTCTGAACAACTTCTGATTACTGGCAGAGAAAGCCAGTACTTATTTGCTTTTCACAAACTCAATATGTGACCAGTAGACAGGGGTGATTTTCAAAATGTCCAAGAAATAACATCCAGGATAGCCTGGGCACTGTCCAGTTAGAACACAGACCAGTCATACGCAAGCTGTAAGGACATACTCTATTCTGGCTGGATATTAGTTCTAATCAGGGATAAACTGACACTTGGGGTCTTACACAATTGCAAATGAAGCATGTTGGTCAAGCAATGCTCTGCAGTTCCTTCCAACACTGAAATTCTTTATTGAGCTATATACAGCTCTAATTAATTTCCTCCCATGGGATACATCAATTCTCTAATTCAATTGTTTGTTCTTCTTTGGATAGATGCCGGCACAGAATTGTCATTGAGATACAGACTCTCAATGGCAGTAATGAAAAGACAATAGCAAGGAAGGCATAGCTGTGAAGGTATCCATTGACTCTAAGCTAGAGTACCTATTATACATTTTATATATGTTACAGTCAAAAACATATTTACTTCCACATACTGTCATTCTCCTACCTGATTCTCCAGGGGTCTGTGTTCTGCATGTTTTGCTTTGTTTTGAACCTGGGGATGATGTTTATTTTTATGCCTTGCTTAGTTTACACAGATTGGAGCATGTTTTCCACATGCCGCTTCTTGTTTGCCAACAAGCCCAGCTGCTGGGGGGCACTGAAGATCACCCAATTATAGAAAACAATCTTAAATACCTTTTCACATCTTCCTCTCCTCCCCTAGAGGATGTTTTCCAACAATTACCATTCTAAGGGCCTCCTTTATTTTCAGGGAATATTTTCTCCTTAATTCCTTTTTTTTTTTTTCCTTTCCCAGTCATCCTATAGGAGTTTACCTTGGAGCAGGTAGAGTAGCAAGGGGGATGCCAAGTCCTTCTGGCTGACTTTTATTTTGAACTCGCTCTAATGGGAGACAGGACAAAACATATTTGAACACTTGGTTGGAAAAAATTTAAAAAGTCCTTCAAACTACTTTACAGTTGTTAGCCTAGGCTCCCATATGCCAAGTCCCAGCCCATAATAAATTTTATTGCAATGTTATAAACTCCTGAAAAGAGGAACTTGGAGTAGAAGTGCTGACACAAGCTTCCAGATCTGCGGCCCTTCATTCTTGTGGGTTCATTCCTGACATCAGCATGCATGGAGGGCAAAGCCCCAAATGCTAACATACCAAAAGAATGTTTCACCCATCATAGATTATTTGATTTTTCTCTTAAATTAATTTTAATGAAAAGAACTAGGGGATCTCATCAAAGAGAAATGAGCACTCTTGTAAACAATACATGGCTTCTTGTGAATGTTTAAGGCTTAGAACTCCAAGAGTTATTCAGCCAAAATTTAATTCATCTTGCAAATAAAGCTGGTCTTTTTTTGGGGGGGGGTTATTCTTGTAAATGACAGCTTTATGTACTGTAATTACAGTCATTAATGAAGGCACAATTATTTTATCATACATTACTAGGATCAAAGAAGGTCTCTTAAGAATCAGTTGTCAGCATATAGAGTCAATACAGAAATTAGACCAAATTTGAAGTGGAAAATTTTGCTTAAATAATGCCCCAGAGGTTAAAGAAACAATGAGTTGAATTTGCACTGAGAGAGAATTAAAAAGACACACTAGAGGTCACTGTTGCTACTTGAGCTGAAGACATACATGTGTGTATCTTCTCTGTAGATCCAAAAAACTCTGAGAATGACCAATTACCTTCATTAAAAAAAAAAAAAGCCATCATGGTTTTTATCTCCCCACCTTTTGGTTGTATGTGGACAGTTGTGTTTCCAAAGATGGCACTTAGAAAGAAATCTTAATTTTGAGGATTTATTTCATGTTCATTACTTTATCTCTCATGAAAAATCTTGTGCCTACTCAGAGGATTTTGAAAAATGCTGTTTAGCTGTTCCTTTACTTGGTTCCAAAAGGAAAAGTAATTGAAGAATTCTAGTAGATATGCCTATTTTGATCAAGGGAAAATAATTCCCTGTGTTAGCACTGTACACAACTGTGAGATTGTTAAATATGGACAATATATTTAGTCCCATCTTGGAAACTACAGAGAGAGTCTTTTAGTTATGACAAGTCTGTGAAAAAACATGGCATAGGTCATGGAGACTGTTAGTGAAAAATTCCAATTCTACATACATGAATGGAAGTTGTGAGGAAAATAACCAATGTCCCAGGTGGGCCATTGTAAAGGTAACATGTCTTATAAGAATTCCCTTACCTGCCGCTCCTAAGGGACTAGGGATCTGTCTGTCTCCCACTAAGACTTCTGGTTGTCAGTAAGTACATATTGCTGGCAGAGAGGAAAGAGCAAGTTCTTCCTTCCCCAGAGCCCCAAAGCCTGGCTTCTGAGTGATTAACAGAAAAACTAAAGGCTGAATGACTGATCTATCCCAACAAGAATTTTATGTCATTGTCAAGGAAGGGATTCAGGGTGGATCTTCTTTGAGGATTGCTCTTAGTTATGTGCATTGGTAATAAAACCATCAACCTGCATATGGGCATATTTAACTCTTGATCTTGAGACATTTTCAGAAAGACGCCCACCCCAGCCTTCTTGCTTTCTGTTATTTGCATGTGAGCCAGATCTCTGTCTTACTGAAAAGAAAAATAGGAAGGTGGGAGAAAACTGTGAGCCTCTTTTCCTAGCTAAACCTCCACTTTGCTCTACATTCAACAGAATGTTTGGCTGGTGTGGCTCAGAGTCCTGGGAGTAATTAAGTTCAAAGACTGGTAATAAATAACCCCTTAGTAACTGGGTGCTTTCTACACATTTCATGAGCATGGGTAAATGAGCATGGGTAAAATAGATTTGGGATTCAGCTCGAGTATTTTAGTGAAAAATGTCATATCTTTAATAGTATCTTCCAAGTATCTTTATTAAACAAGTGGGGAGGAAGACTATTTAGAAGCTCATAACCTCAGTGTGAAGCAGGAGGGAGTGTCTTGCCCCTGTAGCGGTGATCCTGGATGCAGTATTCTTTCCACTGCCCAGTTAGGGTGAACTTGGGCAAATTCTTGACCATTCTAAGGATACTTTTTAACTTGTAAAAAGGAGATAGTAATTTCTGTCTCTCCATACAGGGTTAGCTAAATTAATGGTTGTGAAATGCCAGGCCCAGGGCTTGGCCCAGGATCATGTCACTTGTTAACTTTGTCATAGAAGGCATCCTAGGGCCTCCTTTGCTCCTATTAAGGAGGGACAGAAGCTGTGTTTACATCCACAGGGAGATCTGAAAAAACAACATTAAAAAGTAACAGTTGAATACAACAGCTTCTTGTTTGGGAGAAAAAATAAACAGGTTTTAATTTTTAATTAACAGTTGTGTTTTGTTTTTCCAAATAGTTTTGTGTATACAAACTCAAACTTGGACTTTAAGGAAAACAGAACACTATTATAACACTCAAGTTTTTTGGTTGAGAAAATTGAGTTCATTTTGTTAACCAGAAAAAAAAAAAAGACAGTAAATGTGTTTGCTTTTTGCACAGTGTAACTTTTTTTAAAAAATGCCCTGTAATCCACAGGCTAGATGGGGGACCCGGTTCATTGAAGTCAACCACATTTAAGATCAGACCCACAGTTCTCACAAGGTTGAAAACCGCTATCCTCACTGGTTCTGGTTGCAATTATAATATGCAATACGTTTTGTTTTAAATGGAAGCTTTTATAATGAAATTTGGAAGCCAGCGTCATTTCCCTTCCTTTGCTTAGTACAAAAAGAGGATTTGAGGACAGACAATAAAGGAAATGGCAGGGAACTATTATGTGACCTTGGGCAAATCTCTTCAGTGGTTCAGCCTTGTACACACAAACACACACACATACACTCACCACACTTAGTCTTGACATTCTTTTGCAAATCTATGTCAAGCAAAAAGTAGAATGGCGATTTGGCAATTTCATGGTTATTTTGAGTAATGCATATTTGATCAAGTTGAATGAATAATTGTTACCAAATTTTCTAATTAACCAAATAATTGCTTAGTCTTCAATATAGTATTACTTAAGAAGGACTACCCAGGGTAGGGGAAATGACGGGTTTCTTCCTCAATGGGGTTTATAGTGAGAAATTATAAAGTGAAGAGATGTGAGCCCTTTGGATAAGAAATGATGCAGGAGTAGAAAACAGATAATTCCCTCAGTGTGCTTTGTTTGTGTGGTTTCCATCCTATGGTAATGAAAGTACTGGATTTGGGAGGGCTCCACCATCAATGTGAACTGAGGGTCCCAGGAGAGTGCGTGCCTGCTGGCTGGGCTGTTGGAAGCCAGCAACCCCAAAATCTCCTTCTAGAACTGACTGAAGACAGAGGGAGAGTTTGGCAAACAAAGGTTAAGACAGGCATTTAGGGGAAGAGACCAGCAGCATACAGAGACTTGGTGATCTTCAGGGACAGCACCCATCAACCCATCCACAGCATCGCTACGCTTGTGGAGTTTGGCATACCAGTGCTGGAATCAGTCTGGCCACCAGTTTCTGACATCTCAGAAGGAACGCCCCAAAGAGATGCCGGCCTGTACCAATGGAACAGTGGCCCAATGCATAGAACAAATTAGAAAACAAACAAGGAGATGGTAAAATACAAATAATCAAGAATGCCTTCTGGGGAAGGACACATCACAAAAAGAAAATCAGCACCCAGAACTCAACAGCAATGGCATGGAAGAACTTCTCTCCCTCCCAGATAAGGAAATTAGAATCACCATGATTAAAAAAACATAAAGAACTAAAAGGAAAAGAATGATATGAGAAATATAATTAATGAACTGAAGAATGTCATTGAGTTTTTAAAGAAGGAAATGAAGGAAATGCAGGAGATTAAAAAATGAATGGAGGAGCTAAAGAACTCTGGGACAAGCCAACAAAAACAGAATTGATGAAATAGAAGAATGAATCAGTACTCTCGAAGATAAAGATATAAAAAGAATCAAAAGTGAAAAGAGAAGTCCAAAGGAAGAAGAATGAAGAAACACTTTGAGAACTATCTGACATTGTGAGGAAAGGACATATAAGATTACAGGAATCTCAGAAGGTGAGGAGAGAGACCAAGGAACCCAGAAATGATTTAAGGAGATAATCAAAGAGAACTTCCCAAGCATGAAGAAGGAGATGAAAATAGACATACAGGAAGCTAGAAGAACAACAAATTACCACAATGAAAGGAACAGTACAGCAAGACATGTAATAGTAAAGCTTCCAAGAGTCCTAAACAAAGAAAGAATAATGAAGCTGATGAGGAGGAAGAAACAGATAATCTATAAAGAAAAACCAATAAGGCTGACATCAGACTTCTCCAAAGAAACACTATGGGCAAGAAGAGAATGGAGTGACATTCCAAGTCAATAAATGCCAACCAAGAATACTTTACCCTGCAACATTCCCATTTCTCTGTGAAGGAAAAATAAGGACCTTCTCAGACAAACAGAATCTCCAGAAATTCATTATTACTAGACCCCCACTCCAAAGAAGTCCTAAAGGCAAAACTAACAGAGGAATGAATAAGAAGAACAGAATAAGGCAAGGAATAAAATCACAAAAAGGCAAACAAAATGGCAAATGCAGATACCAATGTATCAATATTAACCCTAAATATAATGGACTAAACTCATCAATAAAAAGACAGAGTAGCAGGCTGGATCAAAAAACAAAATCCAACCTTCTGCTGTCTCCAGGAAACACATTTTACTATAAAAGATAAAGATAGACTGAAAGTAAAAGGTTAGAAAACAATCCTATAAGCAAATGGACCAACAAAGAACTCAGGAACAACTATACTTCTATCAGATGAAATGGACTTCAAACTAAAAAAGGTAAAAAGAGACACAGATGGACACTATATTTTGATTAAGGAGACAATACGTCAGGAAGTTATAACACTCATCAACATATACTCACCAGATGAAGGAGCAACAAAATATATCAGACAATTATTATCAGCTCTGAAAACAGATATTAGGGAAAATACGGATATAGTAGGAACTTCAACACCCCACTCACACCAATGGACAGATCAATGAGACAAAAAATAAACAAGAACACTGGAACACTAAATAAGGACCTAGACCTCATGGGTTTAACAGACATCTGTAGGACAATACCCCCAAAAATCTGAGTATACATTTTTCTCAAGTGTGCATGGATCATTCTCCAGAATTGATGACATATTAGTTCACAAGACAAACATCAACAGATGAATTAAGATAAAATTTATACCAACTATCTTCTCTGATCATAAAGGCTTCACACTAAAAATAAATCATGAAAAGAAAGCAAGGAACACTCCCACTTCATAGAGATTGAAACCCGCACTACTGGAAGACCATTGGATTAAAGAGGAGATCAAAGAAGAAATTAAAAAATACTTAGAGATGAATGATAATGATGACACAACATTTTAGAATGTGTGGGACAAACCCAAAACAGTAATAAGAGGAAAGTATATAGCAATTCAGGCTTACATAAAATAAGAAAGAGCACAAAGAAACAACCCAATCTTCAATCTCAAAGAACTAGAAAAAGAACAGCAACAAAAAAAAGTAAAAGAAAGAAAATTATAAAAACCAAAGCAGAAATAAATAAAATAAAAATTTAAAAAACAATCCAAAAAATCAACAAAACCAAAAGTTGCTTCTTCAAAAAAATAAACAAAACAGGCAAATCTCTATCCAGGCTCACAAAGGAAAAAAAAATGGGAGAAAACACAAATAGGATCATAAATAAAAGAGGACAAATTACAACAGATTCAGTAGAAATCAGAAGAATAATCAGAGATCACTATGAACACTTATATGCAAACAAGTTCAGCAATCTAGAAGAGATGGACAACTTCCTAGAATGATATAATCATCCAAAGGTAGATAAAGAAATAGAACAACTAAACAGACCAATTACAAGCAGTGAAATTGAAACAGTAACCAAAACCCTCCCCCAAAACATAAGCCCAGGACCAGATGGCTTCACAAGTGAATTCTACCAAACATTCACAAATGAACTAATGCCTGTCCTACACAAACTCTTTCAAAAAAATTGAGAAAGAAGGAATACTACCAAATACATTTTATGAAGCCAACGTTACAATAATACCAAAACCAAACAAAGACAATATGCAAAAAGAAAACTACAAGCCAATCTTCCTAATGAACACTGATGTAAAAATCCTCAATAAAATCCTTGCCAAAAGAATCCAACAATTCATCAAAAGGATAATATACCATGACCAACTGGGATTTATTCCAGGGGCACAAGGATGGGTCAACATCTGAAAATCAATTAATGTAATCCAAAACATCAACAAAAAGAAAAAGAAAACCCAGATGATCATATCAATAGATGTTGAGAAAGCGTTTGACAAAGTTCAACATCCATTTATGATGAAGACCCTTGAAATTCTTGAGATAGACGGAACATACATTGATAAAAGCCAAATATGACAAACCCACAGCCAGTATTATTCAATGGTGTAAAGCTGAAAGCCTTTCCTTTAAGATCAGGAACAAGACAAGGATGTCCACTCTTGCCACTGCTTTTCTATGTAATACTGGAAGTACTAGCCAGAGCAATAAAACAAAAGAAAAACATACAAGGAATTCAAATAGGGAAAGAAGTAAAACTCAGTATTTAGATGTGATAATATACATAGAGAACCCTAAAAACTCCACAGAAAAACTAATTAAAATAGTTTAATTAGTTAATTAGTTTAAAAGAATCAACCAGTTTTGGGCCTCCCTGGTGGCTCAAGGGCTTAAGAAACAACCTATGAAGCTACCCGCAGCCACTGCAGCATGAGTTCTATCCCCGGCCAGGGAGATACCCACATGGTGCAGCAGACCTCTACGGACTTGCCCGTTGCTTCCCTCAGCAGTATATTTCAGTCAGTCTGCCTGTTCTGTTCCCCATTCTGTCTCTGGTGACTTCTCTCACCCCCCCCCCACCTCTGGCCTGTACCTCAGTTCTTGTGTGCATAAATAAATAAATCTTTTAAAAAGAAGAACAATGATGTAAAAAAATTTAATTAATTAATTAATAAAAATCAACCAGTTTAGTAAAGTAGCAGGATATAAAGTCAACACATAAAAATCAGTAGCCTTCCTATATGAAAACAATTAATCTGAAGAATAAGACATTAAGAAAACCACCCCATTTACAGTTGAGACAAAAAATATCAAATGCCTAGGAATAAAGTTAACAGGAGGGGAGTGAGCTATACAAAGAAAATTCTAAAACATTGTTAAAAGAAATAGAAGAAGATTCAAAGACACAAAAGACATTCCCTGCTCATGGATTGGAAGAACAAACATTATTAAAATGGCCATACTACCAAAAGCAATATACAGATTCAATGCAATCCCCATAAAAACCTCAATAACATTCTTCAAAGAAATAAAACAGTTATTAATGAAATATTATTATGGAGCCACAAAAAACATCTAATAGACAAAGCTCTCCTGACTAAAATGGAGACTGGAGCTATCATACTCCCAGACTTCAAACTATACTACAAAACTATAATGATTAAAATGGTATGGTACTGGAACAAAAACAGACACACAGACCAATGGAATTGAATAAAAAGCCCATAAATAAAGCCACACATATATGGACAACTAACCTTTCACAAAGGAACAAAGGATATGCAATGGAACAAGGACAGTTTGTTCAATAAAAGGTGCTGGGAAAACTGGACCACAACAAGCAAAAGAATGAAACTATACTACTACTTCACACCATGCATAAAAATCAACTCAAAATGGATAAAAGAATTGAACATAAGACCTGAAACCATAAAGTATATAGAAGACAATATAGGTAAAACACTACAGGACATACATCTCACTAACATCTCCCTATATCTCACATACATCTCACTAACATTTCACTACATCTCACATACATCTCGCTAACATTTCACTAAAGACTCATTCCCAAAGCAAAGAAAATGAAGGAAAAGATATCAACTGGGATTACATCAAATTAAAAGGCTTCTGTAGAGCAAAAGAGATACTAGCCAAAACAAAGAGACACCCTACTGCTTGGAAGAAAATTTTGCACTCCATACAACTGATAAGGGACAGATCACAAAGATCTATAAAGAACTCACATGACTCAACAAAAACAAAATAAACAATCCAGTCAAAAAATGGGCAGAAGAGCTAAAAAAGATACTTCTCCAAAGAGGAAATACAAATGGCCAAAAGGTATATAAAAAAATGTTCATCATAATTTATAATCAAGGAAATGTATATCAAAACCACAATGAGATACCAGCTTGTACCAGTGAGAATAGCACATATTAAAAAAAAACTAGCAACAACAAATATTGGCGAGGATGTGGAGAAAAAGGAACTCTCCTACACTGCTGGTGGGAGTGCAAACTGTGGAGGTGCCTCAAACTACTAAAAACAAAACTATCATATCATGCAGCAATTCTCCTCCTAGGAATTGACCCAAAGGACACAAATACACTAATTCAAAAGGATACCTGCACCTCTATGTTTATTGCAGCACTATTTACAATAAGTAAGGTATGAAACAACCCAAATGCCCAAAAATAGATGACTGGATCAAAAAGATGTGGTATATATATGCAATGGAATACTACTTAGCAATCAAAAAGATAAACTCATGCCATTTGCAGCAATGTGGATGGAGCTAGAAGGGATTATGCTCAGTGAAATAAGTCAGGAGGAAAAAGAAAAATATTGAATGGTTTCACTTATAGGAGGAATATAGGGGAATCAAATAAGGGATCTGGGGAAAATAATAAGAAAAAATTAGCAGGCAACTATAAATCAAAGACACTCTGTGGGGGAGGGGGAGAGGAGGGAGCGGGATCAGAACAGGGGAGGGAAGAGCACAGGGAACTATGATGATAGTGCATGGGTGAACAGGTGGTGGGAATTCTCTGGGGACTACACCTGAGAGGAGAAAGCAAACATTATACAAAAATGAACAATGATAAAATATATCTAAATAATTATATTTCAAAAAAAGAAAGATGTGCTCTCAATCACATCTTGGGATGACACTTCGGAGTTGTTTTTTTTTTTTTTTTTTTTTTAAGATTTGTATATTTATGCAAGAACCAGACCAGGGTATAGGCCAGAGGCGCGGGAGGGTGAGAGGATTCACCAGAGACAAAGTGGGGAGCAGAACAAGCAGACAACGGAAAACACTGCTGAGGGGGGCAGAGGGTGTAACAGGAGAGGTCTGCCGCGCCATGTGGGCATCTCCATGGCTGGTTGGGAATCGAACCCACGCTGCAGAGACTGCAGACAGCTTCACAGTACTGCACTCAACCCACTGCACCACAGGGGAGGCCCTGAGTTGTGTTTATTTTATTAACATTCTGGGTCAGCAAAATAAGGTTTGGGGAGAAATACAGCAAAATGTCTACCACTTACAGAAAAAAAAGTCCTTCCCCTTATGATCACAAATGGCTAAAAAAAATACACCTCCTGCCCCACTGATGAAGTCTGTTTACCTGTCCATAGCCAGTTGTTTGACTGCGGAGTACCTATGGGTCGCTGGCTAAAGTGGCACATTACTCTGAGGGCCTCCTGAGACGTCCCACCTGACTGGTAGCTGAACTGTGAGTCTCTGCAGGTGCTTGTTTCTTCTCTTTTTCCCTTTGTTGGTGCAATCTTTCCACATGAGGAACTTGAACGCCACAGTTTCACTTTAAATACAGATAGAATGTCAGTGTTTGCCAGGTGTCCCTCTGAAGGAGACACCAAGTGAAGAGTAGATGGGGAGCAGGCGCTTTCCCAGAGAGCTCCTGAATGTTGGTGATGGCTCAGAACAGGGAGCAGGCACAGAGTGAAGAGAGAGGAGAAGAGACTTGAGAGTTGACTCCCTCTGTCTCTTTTTGCCTGGTTCATTAATTAGTCTATGCCTTTGACTGAGCATTCAGTGCAAAAAGCCCTAGCAATGGGAGGTGTCTACATTTTGTGTAGAAGCCTAGATCCTTCAGATAGCTCAGCCCCTCTCTGCTTCATAACTTCACATAAGTCATTTCTCTCCAGATTTGAGAACATTTCAGTGCAACAAGGAAAATGGATTCTAATATCCTAAGTGCCCTGGGATGTTATAGGAGATATGAGGGACTGAGTTCCTGGACTCAAGTACAGTGATGCAGGTCCAGGGCAAAGTCTTTTCACCTAAGGATTCATGGCAGGATCCTTTCCAATGCTTCTCCAAGTTTAGGTCACCGGTATTGTCATCAGAATTACCCAGCAGTCTGTTTTTATAGGAATAGAACCCTGAGCCTACCCCAGGATACACTGAATCAGTATTTCTCAGCATGGAGTCTAGGAATCTGCATTGTAGCCAGTTCTCTGCTTAATTTTTTTCCTTCTCTTCATGTTACCATGTCAGAAATATCACTGGCTCATCACCAACTCTCAATCTTAATAAGGAGGAAACTATTGGCCTAGCATAGCCAAAGATTGCATAGTACCAGGCTCCACTTTTATTAAAGGACATCAGGAAAGGGCAGTTTGTTTCATGATTAACCCCATAAACCTGATTCTGGGAGAGTGGAGTGAAGAATATTAGGGGTATCAAAACATTTTTTTAATCATGCTTTTTCTTTTTTTTTTTTTTTAAGATTTATTTATTTATTTATACAAGCACTGGGTACAGTTAGAAGGGCGGACGGGTGAGAGAATTCACCAGAGCCAGAGTGGGGAGAAGAACAGGCAGAAGGACCGAAATACACTGCTGAGGGGAGCAGAGGGCAGCAGGAGAGGTCTGTCACGCCATGTGGGACCCTCGCCTGCGGCCGGGGATCGAACCGGTGCTGCAGAGGCTGTGGGCAGCTTCGCAGCCCAGTGCTCAACCACTGCTCCACCAGGGGAGGCCCTGGTATCAAAACATTTTAATCAAGTGAGACACAGGGATGATATTCTTATCTCGACCACATCTGCTGTAGTGTGGGTTCAGCCGCTTGTGCTAATCACACATTTAATTAGAAGCACAATCAGTGCATCCAGTGAACAATATTTTTAAAGTAGGTTGTTGTCAGCTTGTTGTTCTTTAAGCTGCTCTATACATTCTGAATTATTGCTTTGGGAGGATAATTTTTAAGTAGTAAGTGAGCTGTTTTAACTGCCATTGTTCTTGTGACTATAAGAAACACAGGGCATTCAGTCCCTTAAGACTGTTAAAAATCCTTACACAAAAAGCAGTTGGAGCTGGGGAGCGGAGGGATCGGGGTCAAAATAAGGGGATTGCAATTGTATGGGGAATATAAAAATAAAATTTATTTAAAAAAAAAAGCAGTTGGACTCTATAATCATGTGTGCCATAGGTCACGAAGGAAGCTGCATCAAATTTTAAATATCTAAAATGCTCAATTTACATTACATAATTTTATCATGGGTAAAACATATATATTGAAAGAATAAAAATTTAAATACATGTCCAGGTTAAAGAAAAAACACCCTGCACAAAACTATCTTTATATAAATGCTGAATAAGATGGGATAAGGGGATATTTATAGTTCTGCAGACATCTTAATACTTACTGCACTAGGAATTCATCCATCCTTCCAACTGGCTTGAGAGGCGTTTGAAACCAATAAAGCATATTTGTGTCCAAGCAGGGGGAGGAGTCCAGACTCCACATAGCAAACCTGAGATGCGCTGGCCCAGGGAGCGTAAATGATGTCAAATGTAAACCACTTTTCAAGAGCATGTTATCAGGTCCGCACCAGACTATCCATTTTGATAATCTCATTCCATTTTTCATGTTATTGTTGAAAAGAGAAATAGATTAGTAAGAGTCCAAATCCCCCTAGAAAGAAAACCTTCCTTATAAGGTATGTCTGAAGAGAGATTTGGAAAAATTACTTACTTGGCTTTTGTTTTGCCAAGTAAAGTAACATTAAGTCCATTTATGTTTGAAAAATTCTTAACCCAGGTCAGCATGGCCTACTAGATTTAATCTGGAGGAAAAAATGAAGAAATGAACATGATGATGATGATGATGATGATGCTATGTTTAGCAAGGTGTAAATCAGGCCTTGGTTTGCTTGTGAATGTGATAGGGATTTAAGGGCAAACCCCTATGATCCATTTTAGAAGCAACAAGAAAAAAAAAAGTGGCCCCAAATGGCACTTGCAAATTGTGCACCGCATAAAAGAAATATTTATCTAAAAAGGTTTTTAAATGTCCAGTTCATAAATATACAAGAAATATTTTCTCAAGTATTGCAGAATAATAAGAGAAAACCTGACATGCATCTGAACCCCAGCATGGCTGTGTGAGGACACAGGGAACCTTAGAAAGCATCTTGCCACATTGGTGACATCATTTTGCACATGAGTAAACTGGAGCCTTCCAAGGTGGTCTTGATAATTTCAAATAATTTGCCTCCATTAGTCTTTCAGTGCAGTGAGATAGGTGATGTTTAGCAGCTTCAGGAGGTAATATCAGTGTTTGGAAACTCTTCACCCACCCAAAGTTGGAACAAGAATCCAGCTTTCCAGATACCTAGACCAAATGGCCACATTTGAAAGGAAGGGAGGCTTTATTTTTAATCATTTCACTTTGTCACCTATTTAGAGCACAGTTTTGTTTGAATGCTCAATGTGGTTTCTGATCTGATGTTTCTGCTCTTAATAAGGTTATAGTGAGCTGCATCCCACTTTAAACAAGTTTACTACCCAAGGTTACTATATTTTACTTTTTTAAAAAAGTAACTCTTTTAGTTACTGTTCTTCAACATTACTACCCTCAAGTCTCAAAGTGATTCTCAAAGGCTATCATCATCATTGATAATCCAAATTTTCAGCAAAATAGGCCCCTATTTGGCTCATAATAGGGCTGTAATTCTAGATCCTGTCTGTCACTGCCCCCTCCTCCACCTATCTCCAGCACACACCCCAGGCTGTCACAATGTCAGGTTCCTACAAATTGGATTGGGAACTAAATCAAGTGTCCACAGATAGTCAATATCACAGTAGTTGAGAGGAAAGAGACATTATTGCCTTTAGACCATTTTTACCATAAATAATTGGGACACAGCCTCCATGGGACAAAGTCCCCATCAAGAGCTGCATCAAACACTTGATGGATTATGTTTGTTGTATGTGTCTTATAGAATATTCTTTATAGGCATTTTGATGCTTCATTTAGAACCATCAGAAATCTGTATCCACCATTCTCACAGTATATGGGGAGACAGGCCTATTCAGCATTAGTTCTGGACAGTTAAAGAATTCCTAGAGGCAGCAGTCACAGAGAACATGGTCTGGAGACTTTGAGCATTCAGACCCTGTCTGAGGTTCATCAAGACACATCACAAGAAGCAGTCTTGGCCAAGCACAGAACATCATCCTTCTGGGCCAGGAAGGGCAGGTCAAGAGACTGAAATTTGGCCCAAAGGGAAGGCAGAGCCTCAGGTTGTTCTGACAGGGAGGGTCAGTCTGCGCTCTTAGTAATATGAGGGTTTTGCCCCATAAGTTTTGTGAATTGAGGTGTTATACACCTAAGGCTCTCCCACTAAGTTGCCTCCCAGAAAAAGCAAAACCACAGTGTGCCACAGACACCCTGGCAAAAGGAAATTAATTAAGACCCTGTACTGACATTCCCTTCTGAGCTCATGCCACCCTCCAGCTAGGGCCACACATCATTCTGTGAGAGCACAGACACAGCTGTGGGAGCTGTCTAGACCTGCTGTGATTAAGAAGGACTCTGCTGCCTTAATGTTGTGTGTGTTTTCTTATGTCAGTATTGTCTCCTGACTTTAATATGGCTGGATTGTCAAAGATCTGGGGTTTTTTTGTATTTTTTTTTGCCTAGTCTGAAATAACATGAGTTCTCTCCTTTTCTGGTTCCCATTATATTCCTTTGTGTGGCCATGAACAGTCAACCTTTTTTTTTTTTTAAGTTTGTGTGTTTTCCATCTAGTTCCACGCAAAGACTAGAATGCATAAACATGTGTTTAGACACTTTAGAAAACATTTTTAAAATTAAGATGCCTCCTGTCAATCACTTGCATGCAGTGCTAGAGATGTGTATGTAGCTGAGCATGTGGACTATGTATTCAGTGGGAAACAATCCCATAGTTACTGCGCATGCTCAATAGTCATTTTTCAAAATTAAATGTCTCTGTCATTAAAATAGCATTTTTATTTTGTCAAGACACTAGACGCAATAAGAGGCCAGTATTGATTGATCACTTGCCAATTTTCAAATTTTAAATCAAAGCTGCTTTGGGCTTAGTATGTGTGAGTTCCCCAAACATCCAGAGTCATTCTATTTGCATTTTACATGCATTCAAAGTAACTACTTTCTCCCTTTTAAAAAAAATGATTGAAGAAACATTTGCTCTCAAGTTGAGAACCAATACACCCAGAGCAATCTGTTATAGCTAAATGATGACCCTCTTGATATAATGGCTCTTAATGAAAATTGTAAGGGTTTACGTGTTCTAAAAGTCTCTGAGGGAGATGGGTGTGCAGGGCATGGGCCCGGCTGTAGTGATAAGAGAACCACATATCTCAAGAGGTGATGACATGACTTGTTCTCCACTCCTATAACTTTGCTCCATTATTGTAGAAATTCTCTCCTTATTGTTTTTGATGTTCTCCTTCCCTCTCAGTTTAAGTGAAGAGTCACTTTTGCTTAAGATATAAATATTTCAAAGGGATAGGACTTTCTGGAGCAATCGTCCAACTTTTAAGAATGAAAAGCTCAATGGCTGTATTTCTTTGTCATTACCAATATTATTTCTAAAGTCTGCGTATGTGAGCACCATGATTATATCTATTTAGTTAAAGTTTGATGATTTTGAGACTCTGTAGGGTTGGTAAGCAAATATTACTTGGGTTTCAGTACCAGCTTTATTCCAGAGGTTAAGAAATGTCATGGTGCATCAAGCACCACGACATTTGGTAGATTCTTGGGATAAATTCATAATTTCCCTGCAGGTCTCATGAGGACTGGCCAGAAATTATAGTCAACAATGGGGCCAGAACTAGCACTGGCTAAAACAGCCAGTTAGAAGGAGAAATTTAGTCTACAGGAAACCAATCCCTATTATCTTATTATCTCCAAACTTAACAGAAAGCCATATACTCACAGGATACTCTCACACACAACAGAAGAATTTCAGAAATAATTTCACAGACATGACTGGAAACTAACTTTATATCAATACTGAAGGACCAGCTTAGCTCAAGAGCAAACATTTGTTTCAGTTATTTTCCTAAACACCAGCATTTGTTAGAGAAGAATTTGCTTCTGAATATTTCTCTAATTCCTGCCTTCGCTGTTTCTGCATTGTTTCAGAGATTTATTGAACCTTTTGCAATGCAGTTTGCCCTTGAAAATAACCAAGATGAAATGCATACATTGTGCAAAAATGAAAAATGATGTAAAAATATATATAAAATAAAAATTAAAAAAAGAAAATAAGAATATGTATATCTATGTCCTAGGCACTGCAATATGTTTTGAATGTCTTATTTCATTTAATCCTCACCAACAACCTACAGGTTGATAGTGAAAAGAGATGAAAACAGAAAGGTTAAATGACTTGCTGAAGGACACACAGTAAGTAAGTTATAGACCCAAGAAATCCCAATCCCAAGAAATTTGACTACTTATCAAAATGACCTTAGCCACTTTCCATGTCTGATTCATTTGGAGCTACAGATGAAACAGATTTTCTTGTACATAAGACCACATCTCAGTCATTTCAGTCATCCAATTGTTACTGTCATTTTGTAATCTCAAAATTCAAATCTGTAGTCATATGGCCCTTGGCAAACACAAACTTAAATCGATGAACTCATGCTTGCCTAGTCCAATAACTTTACCATAAGATCTAGGTAAACTGCATGAATTGACAAGACTCAAAGTAGAACTTATATTTTAGCTAACACCTGCCTCTCTTTCTCTGCTGAAATATAATTATATTATATTAGCCGCTCCTGGGAGAGACTGTAAACTGAATGCAATTAAATAAAAAGAGAGACAATAGATTTTAGAGCAAAAAAAAAAAAGTGGTTTGGAAAACCAACTAGATGAATGCATATTCAAGGTAGTAACTTCATAGGCAAAGCAGACCTCCCTTTTTTATAATAATATATATAGTGCCAGCTAGCAGGGATGATTGCATATGGTTGAGACTATTTCCTAGTTCGTTAATGTTTGCTAAATGATCTTGGTTAGGTTAGGACATTTATAGGGGAACCATTCTCTGACTGTAGTTTCATATTAGTTGAGAACCACAATAAGTAGGTGATCTATCCCATAGAGTCCATGATCCTCATTTGCCAAAGAGTCCAATGGAAAGCCATTGGAGGGTCAAATGTGAGTCTTGGATGTTTATAGAAGCTCCCATGCTAACTAAAGGTGTGCAATATAGAGATAGTTGCTTGACTTTTCGTGGTCCAGTTTCTCTAGCTGTGAAATGACAGTGATGATGCCTTCCCTGTTTCCCTCAGGAGAATATGCTAAGACCCAGAAAGGGCTTAAAAATAAATTGACTATTATATTCAAGTTTGTATAATAAAATGCCTGTAATACACCTATTTGTAGAGATAAGTTTGTATGTGGCTGCAGAAGAAATACTAGCTCTTGAGCGAAAATCTTAGGGAAGACCCAGTGACTCATCATTTTCTTAAAACTGCACATAGTAACTGTCGCTGTCCAAAGGTAGACCACAAAAAAAAAGTCCATGGTCTAGTCATTAAAAATTAAAAAGATTTACAAAGTGCACCAGAGACGATCAAACCTCAACTGAAGAAAGAAATAAAGGAGTCAGGAAAGATTACAGCTGGACAAAAACAGCATCAGGGAGAAAAACAGGGCAAAAATTAAAGCTAAATGTTAGCCCCGTGCTAGAACATACAAATCCAGAGATACTCTAGTTTTATTGAAGAGTGAAAGACTGCTTTAACTGAACAATGTTTACTTTGAAAGGTTTGCTACACCAGTGCTTGTTTCAATATGCCAAGATTCCTGATATGTTTTTGGTTTTATCTAGAGGTCCACAATGGCTGATGGATGTCCAGGTGTAAAAATGCATGCTAGCCATTTGTTTGCACTGAGGATTTATTTATTTGGCCTTTTTTGCTGCTCCTAATTGGAATAGAACACATTACTATACTCAAAAAAATTAAAAAGTCTTCTGGTATCAGAGCAATATAAATTAATAAATAGAAATAGAACTCCTTTAGTATATCTGTTCCTCATATCACAGCTTTCAAGTGCAAAGCCAATTTGAAATAAGAATCAGAGAAATATAAAACCTGTCACTGAACAAGAAAACAAACATATTCACAAAACAAAAGCAACATAACCAGCTGGGGAGAAAACAATTTTGAAAATCATCTTCCTAAGACATACACATTTTTTTTTTTGTATTTTTCCAGGTTAACAAAAGTGCTATTTTTCCTAGTTAACAAAAACTCAGTTTCTTCTAGGTGTTTTGGAACTACCTCACCACTAGCCATCTGTATCAATCTTGCTCCAGAATGTCATGTCCCTGGTTAATCAAATCTGGACAAGCACTTGGTAAACGACCTGGTGAATGGTAGATGTCAACCTTTGCGTGATGGGCAATCATCAATCATCCATTGTCAGTTATTTCTGTCCCAGTGAGTAAGCCTTTATTTAAAGCATTAAGTAAGAATGTTGCCAGACCACAGGAATAAGCCCTGAGCTGTTTGCAGGTGCTGCTTTTCACAGCTGCCAATTAAACTCCTGACATTTCCATATTGGCCATGAGGCATAGCATATGCTTTTGACATACCGATATATTTTTTTAAATCATCAATCTTAGATTATCAATACATGTGTCTTTTTCTTTCCTTATGCTTACAACACTACATTAATATCTTATTTTAGAAATAGAGAGAGAAGAAGCAGGAAAACTCCAGTGAACTGAATTTTTAAGATGAGCTCTTAGCATTCTTTCTTGTAACTGGGAAAGTGGCCACATTTCAGATGTGGAAAGTCTTCCCTCGATGTTTAAATCTACATGACAGAGTTTTCTTTCAGGATTTCAACTGGTAAAAATCTTTTTTCTACCTTTCTTTTCTCACGTTTTCTTAACCAAATGTTTCTATATCTCATGTAATCCAGTACTATTCAAACTAGATATTAAAATTTTGATCATGTAACCACTTTATGTTCATTTCATCAAGATTTAAATACAAGTGTGCTTTGTGTTTGAAGAATTTGATGAAATTCCTTAGAAACTTTTTATTTAGTCTGTAATACAAGTCCATGAAAAAATATATTCCTATACAGAGTTTACATGATCTCTTTATGTTCACCTATTTCCAGGTTAGAGGAAAAATGCATCCAGCTATGCCTGGAGGATTACAGATATTACAGATATATTCTATAAATACTGAAAATAGGTAGAAAAATATCCATATATACCTTTCAGGCATATTTTACCAATTTTTATCTGACCTTCTAATTTTTCTATTTGTGGAACATTATGAAAGCTATATATGACAAACCCATAGCCCACATCATACTCAATGATCAGGAATAAGACAATCATGTCCACTGTCACCACTATTGTTCAACATAGTATTGGAAATCCTAGCCAGGGCAATTAGGCAAGAGAAGACATAAAAGGAGTCCAAATTGGAAAAGAAGTGTTATTATTGGCAAAAGACTTGATACTATATATAGAGAACCCAAAAGACTCTACCAAAAAACTACTAAAAATAATGAATACAATGAAATGGCAGGACAGAAAATTAATATGCAATATCAGTTGCATTTCTATATGCACTGTATCAAAAAAGGGAAATAAGGGGGGATAATTCCAGTTACAATCACACCAAAAATAATGAAATACCTGGAAATAAGCTTAATGAAGGAGATAAAGAACTTATATATATTGAGAATTATAAGATTCTGTTAAAGGGAATAAAAAAGGACACAAAGAAATGGAAAGCTAAATCCTATGCTTGTGGATTAGAAGAATAAATATCATTAAAATATAGCCATATTACCTAAAATAATTTATAAATTCAAAACACCTATCAAAATCCCAATGACTTTTGTCAAGGAAATTGAATAAATGATTACTAAATTTATATGGAACCATAAAAGGTCCCAAATAACTAAAGTAATGAGAAGAGAAAAAAAAGAAAATCAGAGCTATCACACTTCCTGACTTTAAACTATATTACACACGGGCCTCCCCTGGTGGCGCAGTGGTTGAGTGCTGGGTTGCGAAGCTGCCCGCAGACTCTGCAGTGCTGGTTCTATCCCTGGCTGCCGGAGAGGGTCCCACATGGTGCGCAGACCTCTCCTGCTGTGCCCACTGCTCCCCTCAGCAGTGTATTTTGTCAGTCTGCCTATTCTGTTCCCCGCTCTGGCTCTGGTGAATTCTCTCACCCTCCCGCGCTTCTGATTGTCTGATTGTACCCAGTACTTGTATAAATAAATAAAAGAAATCTTAAAAATAAATAAATAAATAAATAAATAAACTATATTACACAGCAACAGTAACAAAAATAGTATGGTATTGGAACAAAAACAGAAACTCAGATCAAGGGAATGAAATAGAGAACCCAAATATAAACTCACACAAATATGGGTAGTTAATCTTTGACAACAGAGAATCAATCATAAAATAAAGAAAAGAAAACCTCTTTAACAAATGGTGTTGGGAAACATGCAAAAAATTAAAACTAGAACCACACTTAACTCCACACAAAAGTGAATTCAAAAAGTATTAAAGATCTGGATATAGGAACTGATGCTATGTGATACTTGAAAGAAAAATATAAGGGACACACATAGGACACATAGTGAAATGATGTATTTGGGGACACATTCCAAATTGCAAGGGAAACACAAGCGAAAATAAACAATATAAAAGGCTTTTTTACGTCAAAAGAAACCATCACAAAACCCAAACACCTATAGAATAGGAGAAAATATTTGCATATCACATATCTGCCGTGGGGCTAATTTTTAAACTATTAAAAATACTTATACAATCCAGCAACCAAAACCAAAACCAAAACCAAAACAAACTAAAATCAGACAACCCAACTGGATCAGCCAACTTCCTTTCTGAAAATGGGCAAAAACCCCAAATAGACATTTTCCTATAGGTTTGGACAGCTCTTAGTATGAACTGAATTGTGGTGATTATCTTAAAATTTTAAACAAAATTGGGCCTCCCCTGGTGGCACAGCGGTTGAGCACTGGGCTGCGAAGCTGTCCATAGCCTCTGCAGCGCTGGTTCGATCCCTGGCTGCCGGTGAAGGTCCCACATGGCATAACAGACCTCTCCTATTGTGCCCACTGCTCCCCTCAGGAGTGTATTTCGTCACTCTGCCTGTTCTGTTCCCCGCTCTGGCTCTGGTGAATTCTCTCACCCTCCTGTGCTTCTGACTGTACCCAGTGCTTGTATAAATAAATAAATCTTTAAAAAAAAATTTTTAAACAAAATTATTCTTTCTGATCAGTCTTTAGAAAATGAAGATATGTCCTATATATTTTTTTATTGTTTCACCAAGAATTAGATCAAAATCATCTATGGTTGCAAGATTAAGTCTTCATTTTCTAAGGTGAGCAACAAATTTTGTCCTGAGACTACTACTCCCTGTTCTTTTCCATCTCTTGTTCATCTGACTAAGCTGAATAGGTCCTTTGAAATTCCTGATTCCTATTGATTTCAGGGACATCAATTGGAGAACAAAGTGGACAAAGCCAACATCTTTTTCAAATAAACTTAGCTGATGATTCTAGCAGATGATTTTCTCTTTCTCCTTTTTCATGGTAATAATTTTACATTATTTTCTCACTTTGAAGAGGGAAAACATTATCATTCCCTTTGAAATAAGCTCAGCCAATTACCATTCTAAGAAGTAGAGAAAATGTGTAACTGCCTGTAGGGGCCGGACTGGCCACAGTGCAGGTTTTCTGATCCCATGCAGACCGAGTAAAGGAGGAGTCAGAGTCCTCAGTGGTTTTTGCAGGTTTTTTATTGGGGTTCACCAGGCACATGGCAGGCAGGGGTGCTGGGGGGGCTGGGAGGCTGGCATTCCTCCCAGCCCCCAGCAAATCTTCACTCTATCTGGCCTTTCTGGCGTTCTCTGCTTCTGCTTCGGGCTTCTTCTCTTTGGGCTTCTGCTGCTGCTGCTGCTGGCATCCCCGTGATGCCGCCCTTAAAAGCCCAGTCTCAGCCCAGGTGAATCCCATCTACCTATGCCCACACCCTATTCCAGGTGCCCGCCATCAGGCATGCATTCAGGACAAGGATCCATCATCTATCCTGATGGCGGAAGGGCAGAAAAGCCTGATATTTTCTTTACCCTACACTGCCTATGTAACTATCTATGTAAAGAAGGAGTAATGTAAGAGTGATCTTTTAATAAAAAAAATAAAACTTGTCCTTTATAAGATAATTTTACAATAAAAGCTACCCTTCCAAAATATAGAATGGTGAAGTTCTTATAGAGTGAATATTTTAACATTATATCAAGAATACATGTGTGTTTGAAAAGATGAAAAGACAATTCAATGGCTTAAAGCAACCAGGACCATATAATCACTTATTGCTTATCAGAACTGAAAATGTTGTGCAGTAGTATCTGCTCATTTGGAATGGTGTCTGACCACAGGCTTCGAGATAAGAGTGAAAAGGAAGGGCTTTTTGGTCTTGCCTCAATAATGCCATCTGTAACTAGTACCATATGAGCCACTTATCTAAACTTCATCCATGTGACTCCAGTTGAAGTCATAATGATAATAGTGATGATGGCAATGATGATGACGATAAGAATAGAGTTAATAATCATGGCAGCTGCCATTATAGAAACATTGTACTGTAATTGAGAGCATAGATTCAGTAAATTCAGTAGCTAGCCTGACTAGCTTATTTAGTCCTAGCTCTGTAACTTAGTAGCTTTGTGACCCTAGTAAGTTAGCTAATCTTTTATTGCTTCAGATGTTTCCTCTGCAAAATGGGGATAGTAATAGTAGCCATCACTCTAGACTCTCCAATGGTTTGGGCAGTACCTGGGATATACTACAGGAAATGCCACAGGACTGTTAAATAAAATAAATGAGAATTCCTAAGACAAAAATATGGACAATCTCTATCATTATTCCCTTTTCCCAGGTGGGGAAACTGGCTGTATGAGGTTAAGTAATTCTTCTACTAATTAGCCAAATTTTAACCTGGGTTGGTATGACAGCAAGTGCTATGTTCTCTGTCTCTCCCTCCTCAGGCTTCCTATGATAGGCAGTTATTTTACAATTGTATACCATTGGTCATAGAGAGAAAGTGAGGGGTTGAAGGAAGTGACACAATATCAGAAATGACAGAGAATGTGCTGTTAGTGAAACAGAACTCATCTAAGATCCGAGGGAGATAAACAGTTTTCCAAACTCAGAGGGCCAGATAGTGACCACACATAGCCTCCTAAATGCATGAATTCATTCATTTATTCAGCAGATATGTATGCCCATCATCTTTCTGCATAAAGAGCAGCCTCTTGGGCAGTCATTTAATAAGTAAGGGGATGTGCTTTGTATAACTTTCTCAATGAAAGAAGTCTACCATAGCCTTGGGAGAAAATATCAGTGAGGAGATGCTAGCTTTTTCCTGGAAATTGAGTCTAGTTTGGTAAATTCTGGGCCTTCTTCCTCTTCCCTATCTTAAGAACAAGGCAAAGAAAGGCTTGCTGCCGTAAGGTTGGGTCTCATCAATGCATTCCTGTCTTCTGGTTGTCTTTATCAAGCCAAACTGGTACTATTTAACATTGTGGCATTATGTTTTAAATATATCCCAAACTGAAACACATTTCCTTTTGGCCAACTAAGATTTCAGTTGCACACATGCAAAAGAGAGAATTATGCAAGAAATTAATCATAGCAGAGCAAAGTAGCTACTGAAAAATTGCCAAACACCATAAACATTGGTCAAAATGGAGTCCAACCATTTGCACAGAAAATAATTGAAGCTATGGATTCACTTGGAGTAACTAAGCAACTTTTCATTGTGAATTATAAAGCTTTTCAAACATAAAATGATATCTGAGAGGAGTGCATTACCTAAAAGGTTTCGATAAGCAATGAAAGGAGCTTTAAAATATGCAGCAGGGATCAATCATCCAGTTGTATGGCGTTACTTATACTTTGTGGCGTCACCTACATTCCTTGATAAACAATGTCCCATAACCTCTGAGCATTCCCATTATTTTCATCAGCACCCAGACATAAGCGACAAAAATGTCAGATGATGTTTTATTTACTAATATAAAACAAGTTCTCGTGGAAGTAGACATTCTACGACAACGAAGGTTTATGAAGCACATTTCCCAGCACCAAAAATGATTCATGTTATCCAAGAAAGATATAAAGCCTGCTGTTCATGATGAATTTTAATTGGAATGTTACTCATCATGGGCATGAATTTCTCTCATTTGGGAGGTGACATGTCCTGCTTCTGTGGCTGAAGGACACCTGAGTCTCCCTGAAAAAGAAAAGTGCATAGTTGAAACAGATCTTGTGACACCCAAAAGGTAGAGATACCTTCAACTTACCCCAGTGTCAAGTATTCTGGTGTCCTTTACACTTGCCATTTTGCAGGAAACATTTCATCAGTTACATGTGAAATCAAACCCAGCATTCTAACTCAGATGCAGGGCATTTCTGCCTTCCTCTAGCCTGTCAATGAACAAGTATGAAACAGGAACATCAAATGGGAAAATAACCATGGAAGGGAAGAGTTCCCTACTTGGAATTAGCTGTAGTGTTCTACCCCAGGAGCAGCAGGATAAGCTATTAAGGAGAAGTGAAGAAAGAGCATTGACAATTATCAGTTCTCTTCCTTTTGACAGGAGAGCCTGGAATGTGCCCATCAACATTAATTGTTAGGTAGTGGGGAAAGGCAACTAGTAAAATGTCAGGGAAAGTAGAATTAAAGAAGGTGAGGTACATGAAAACTAAAAAGGATTTTTAAAAGGGGGAGAGGGAAAGACTAGATATTTAAAAATATAGTTTCAGAACCTCATGTACTTTGCAAAAAGAAAAATTCTTACCACCCTTTGTGTGATCTAGGAAATATTTTAGTTTAGTAGGTTTTAAATTTAACATAATGGACATCTGACTGAGGCTTGTGGGGGTAAGCTACCTCTCATGACTAGAACAAATAGGGTGGTTGCAGCCAGCCACTTTGGGACTCGATATGAAAACATCAATTTGCATCATGGAATCTTGACCAGCTGCTTTGTGAAGGAAGTACAAAGCAATCGATGCTCCATAGATATACAAATTGACTACTTTCAATTACCAAAATCAATTTTCCAGAATGGAGTGAAATATATGAAAATGTATCTCAAAAGGTCATATAAAATTAGGCCAAAGGGCCTAAATGCATGCAGAATAGCACCTTGCTGCACCTGTAACTCTCCTCTCCAGTATCTTTGCCTCCATAAGGTCTGTGGCTCAAAGCACCCGACTGGAACCTAGTAAAACAACAACCAAATTGCATTGCTCCCTCTGCCCTCATGAATCTCTTAATAAGCTCACCTGATACAGTTCTTAGTATAGAACTAGGGTTTATTCCTGTAAGTAAAAGCATCAGATCTACTCTTTTTTTTTTCTTTAAAAAACATAGGTTGTTGTTATTTGAATTGTAGCTTTACTTTTTCAACTGGTCTGCCATGTATATTTTTTTTTGTTTCTGTGCTATACAAACACAGATTATTCCTTATTTGGAATATAAATGATATACATTTATACACAACACATTTCCCAATGTATACTATCTCTCACACAGACACACAAAATACACAGGGACATTTTGCTCTCTTAAAATCCTTTCAGATTGCTTGGATGATTTTCTTTACATGTTTTCAACTTACCTAACGGCAAACATCACTTCATTCTACACTAGTATAATTAATTTGACAGGACTGGAAACTTGTTCTTCCTGTTCACACTTATTATTCATTTCTTCAGAATGCCCTGTAGGGAAGATGGTGCACAATAAAGCAGTATTTACAAATGCCTCCATGCTAACTGCCCTTTTAGCCTCACTCAGCACAATGGTGGCAGTGGGAAGATCTGACTTTAGGGCAGCCTAAGAAAAATGACGCTTTCTAGAATATCATCTATTTAAACAGGTCTTGAAGAACAAAACTATGTCCATTTTTCCCTGCAGTTTTGTGGTGGGCACCACCAAATCTGAAATCTTTACTAAAGAAATGAGAAAGATATCATTATTTTGCAAGATAAACCCTTAGTCTGCAATGACAAGTGTGGAGATAATTTCAGGTGTTGTAGATACTGCACAGGTAACATGAAACATATCAGATATTCTGTGAAGGGATGGGTTGGAATGCAGAATTGAGAAATGCAACCAGGGAGAAGGGCTTTGAAATTTTTCTCAGAGAGCAAACTTTTGATAGGGGCCAATGATTCTTGCAAGGTTGGTACAGGTGGGTAATTAAAAAAATAAGAGTGAATTTATCTGCATACATTATTTAAATACCTAAAGCATTTCTCTGCTTTAATGATAAATTACGATCAGTAAAATCTGTTGGCTGCCTTCAAGCTAACTAATGGATCGCTAATCAGCAACAGTCAGATCATCCCAGCAAAGGTGGAATAAATATCTCCAAAGAAGCTGCAGCTAATTTTTATGGCCTAAATGTGTAAAGATCCTTACACATATACATCTGTATTCTTGTATGTCAAGTGTGTGTGTGTGGATACGCACATAAATGTGTGCACATGCATGTGTTAAAAACCTATTCTTTGGCATTTTATTTTTTTTGGTCCACATAGCAGGATTCTATTCTTTTTGCTAAGTTGTATAAGAAAGATTGTTCCTGCAACTAATTAATCCTTAAAGAGATCAGCTGATACATCTCATTGTTAGCAATACATTTTTAATTGTTCATTTTACTCAAGTACCATTTGAACACAAGTCAATTTGCAATTTCATTAGAGAACAGAAAAGGCCTGGGGTCTATTCCTCTTTTTTTTTTTTTTTTTTTTTAAGAAAAGGATAAAAAGTGGACAAAATTTCATAAGGGATGTTAATCCCCTAATTAATTTTATGTATCAAGCAAGAATTAATGTGTCCTGCTATTTGAGCAGAAATCTTCTCGCCAAGAAGTACATTTTGTATACCTTCCCCTCCAGAGAAACTGCTTTACTAGCTTTGTGGCCAAATACCCTGGCAACTAATGACAAGCTTTGAAGCAACATTCACAGACCATTTGCTTTGATGACATTTGGAGGCTTTTCTCTCCTCATTCCAATTCTAAGTAGAGTACACTTGCCGTCCAGCCTTTGAAAACTAATCAATACGCTAAGATTTGTCAGGTTGCAGCTGACTAGCATCATACCTTTGAACTTTTTTCTTAGCTGACTTGTTCTACACATTTTTAAGTTAAACCTTATGAAGGGAGTGGGGTAGATTATCCTTCCCATATTCATAGGCATGCTAGTGGGACATGGCTCCTTCTTCCATATTTTAACATCAGAAGCTCATAATCTGTGCAAGTTAACCTTCCATAAAACTAAAATTATATGGTCATCATACATAATCTGATGATTGATGACAGCTGTCAAAAAGTCACAAATTGTGAGTGTTTACCACAGTTGCACTATGAAAGTTATTACGTACTTAAAAAAAATCCATCTAGAGAAAATAGACAGCTTACATTCATAGGCTGCAGAACCGAAGCATATATGTTTTCTTTGTGACTTTTAGCTCTTTTAAAATCAATGTTAAAACCCTTTGGTCTGATTTTTCATTTCAATGTCTTTGTGTAATGTGCCTCTACCATACCTCATCTAATTTAATAAGATGCAAGCTAAGGAAGTACTTAAGTTACTTATCAAGGGTTTCAGATGACACATTATTATGGTATTCAAAAGTCAATATTTGCTAATCATGTTAGTACAGGAACTGTTCCAGGCCTACAATTCTTAAATTGCAGAGATATTTAAGATTAATTAAACCTATCTCCCCTAGTCCTCTCTCTGTACCTCTGTAGAATGAGTAAATCAATGACATCCTAAGCAAGCCTAGAGAGCCAGAGCTTCAAGTCTGAAACCCCTAAATTTTCAAGGCTCTGTTAGCATCAGGGTCCCAGTGTTGAACTTCACCATTTCTCCATGGTGTAAGGAATATTTGCATGTTTCAAGAGCAAAGTTCACCAATTCGCTTGACATAATTAGAGAAGAATAACCATTCCTGAACAGATAACATGGACCCCAGTTTTTTTTTTGTTTTTTTTTTTAATGTCAGGAGGATGCTGATATAACATATGGTCTGACTTCTTTTTTTCTTTTATATGCCAACTTGCCGGTAAATTTGTGGCAACCAAAGTTGGAAGGCCCTTTCTCGAGGTGGACGTAATGACATAGGTGACTGGGTCCATGTCCCCGAGCGGGCTACGCTCTTATGATACAGTTCAGGTGAATGTGTGACCTTGAAGCTGAGATAGCCACATTCTAGGGCCCAGGCTACCTTTACTTTCAGGCAGTAAACCCATTCATAAGATCCATTTATAATCTATTTTATGTACAGAGCTCAGGTGTTGGCTGAGCTTAAGTGATAAATAAAAACTTGAAGTCTTATTAACATATATTGACCAAGAGAAAACTAAAAACAGAGTACTTCAGTGATGACATACGTGCAGTAGCCCCTAGTTCATTTCCCTCGGGGAGAAAGACTAGTACATTAACCTATATGCCACCCAGGACATATTTACAGGTAGTTAGTAAAAACAGTAATACTATGCAAACTGAATATCTCGAACATGAATCAATACAGACCAGCTAATTAGGTTATAAATGTATTGATTTTATTTTGAATATGTCCTCAAACAGAGTCTGTGAATAAGCATTCTGAAATGGGGCTCTGAAACTGAGAGGGTGACAATCGGATTATTCTCTGTTGCTCTCCAATCAATCCAGAAGACTTAGATAAAATACTCTGATGCATATTCTATATAATCAAAATGACACATCCTATTAATATTCCAATTACTGTTGAACTATTAGCCATGCCTGAATCTGGTGTCTTAGAGCCTCATAGCAGTAATCTGGGAACCTCATGTCATCTTTTGTATTCATTCAATTTAAAACGAGACAATTTTCCCTTTAAAGCATTTTTATTAAACATTATTTTATGCACGGATTTAACATCCTAATTGATTTAGGTGGACTCTCAGAATGAGTTGTTAACTCCTTTTGTTCTTTTTCTTCACTGCAAGAGGTCAGCAGCTGTGATCTTATTTATAAATTCAAATGGCAAATTTTAGCACAGTGAGTTAATATTAAAATAATAGTTATCATGTTCATAAATTTGTCTATTTGCACTGTAAAAACTATGTATCCAATAATTTAATAAATTAGTTTAAAGTAAGATTGGGTCAGAATTGTCATTGTCATCTTCATCCATAAAAAATCATAGTTATAACAGTGATTTTGGGAAAAGCACTGGCATGTTTATGCTCTTCTGAATATTTCCTCAAACTAAAGTTTGCTTCATTTTACTTTCAGACTCATATAAGTTTATATTCAGTATATCTCTACAAAACAAATATATGTGATATTATTTATAAAATATAGATTAGTAAACTAAATACCAAACTACTAGGTGAAAAAGCCAAACTTGCCATTATATATATATATATATATATATATATATATATATATATATATATATATATATATATATAAAAGAGTTCCATTTAGACATGGTAAGTTTTAGATAGCCAAGTGGAGGTGACAAAGGAGCAACTTGAAATTTGAACGCGAATCTTAGAAGTTGTCTTGACTTAACATGCCAACTTAAGCATTGTCAGCATATAGAAGTATATAAAGTGATGGAAATGGATGAGCTCGTCCAAGTCATGAGTATAGAGAGAAAAGAGGCATTCTACTGAACTCTGTGGCATCAATATTTAAAAGATAGACAATAAGCAGCTTTGTGTATGGGTCAGAGATCCTGCTCCAGCAGACCTGAGCAAATATTGCAGCATGAGATGTGAAGGGTGTTCCTTTCTTCATACCCTAAACTGTTAAATTCAGATACTTGTTTGTGAAGGGTGGCTTTATTGTTCTTGTTATCATTTTTAATTAAATTTTCAATATAAAAAGTTAAGCACATCAAATTTGAAAAGGACTATAATAAGGGAACAAAAATTAAGAGGCAGAGGAATATAGTGACCACACTCCTGAACCAACACTTTTGCAGTTGCTGTTCCTTCTGTTTGGAAGACTCTACCCTCGGGAAGCCATATGGCTCAGACATTTGATGGCCTATAGACATATGAAAAAATATTCAATATCACTTATTATAAGAAAAACCCAAATTAAAACCACACTGATATCACCTTACCCCTGTGAGAATGGCCCATATAAAAAAGAACAGAATTTAAAAATATTGTCAAGGTTGCAATGAAAAAGAAACTCTCATCCACTGTTGGTGGGGATGCAAGCTGGTATCACCCCTTTGGAAAATAGTAGGGAGGGAGATATCTCAAGAAAATAAAAATGGAAACCCCATTTTACCCAGCAATACTAGTATTAAGTGAATTTAACACAAAAGATCTATCTACAGTATGTACATAGCAGTACTGTTTACAATTGCCAAATCATTGTACAAACCTAAGTGCCCTTCAACAGGTGAATGGATTGAGAAACTGTGGAGTACATAGTTGGTGGAATATTACACAGCTGTGAAGAAAGATGAAGTGGTGGCATTTGGCACAAAATGGGTGGACCTAGAGGTGATTATGTTGAGTGAAATCAGCCAAAAAGTGAAAGATATCAGATGGTTTCACTCATATGTGGAATATAAATACCAAAAAAAAAAACAATTAGATGCAAACAATAGAATATAAATTTGAACTCAGCAAAAATGAAGATAATAGTTACCAGAGGGAATAGGAGAGAGGGTGGGAGGTATGGGGCACAGAGGCAATAGGGTATAGACATGGGTGGTTTGGTGGAGGCAATTAAAAAGAAATAGAAAAGTGTGGCAAAGATAAGGCCCTGAAAAAAAAAAAAGCCATATGGCTCACTCCCTCATGTTTTTCTGGTATCTATGTCATTGTCTTTCTTTCAGTGACATTTTCACTAGCCATCTTAATTAAAATAGTAACACCAATCCCTCTAGTTATCTATCACCATTCATGTGCATTATTTTTCTCCATAGAACTTTTCACCATGTAATATTCACATTATATATACAACATGTATTTGCTATATGTATTATACACATGAACCCATACCCACACATATTTGCTTAGTTTTTGTCTCCTCTCATTACATTAACCCTATGAAATTATTTCACTGCTGTGACCATAACATCCCCCCAAAATGCTTAGTACTTGTTTGGTGCTTAATAGATCATTTTTCATGAATGAGTGAAACAATGAGCCAGCAAAGGAGATAAAATGGTACAGGCAAATAAGTGGGAGGAAACCTGGAGTATCTCAAAGGCTAAAGGAAAGAAGTGTTTGAGGATGGAGGGTAGCAGATGTGTTGAATGCTGCCGAAGCATTCAGGGAGATGATGAAGCAACATGCACAAAAGATTTGGTACCACGAGGGTCATGTATAATATTGGAAAGAGCAGTTTCTGTGTAGTGGTGGGGGCAGGAGTCGATGAAGTTTGAGGAGAGACTAGAAGCTGAGGAAATGGAAATAGTTAGTAGGTATCTAATCTAATATTTTTGCCATGAAGAAAAGTTGCTATGAGGCAGTTACTGAAGAGGAACATGAGGTCACACTTTTTAATCTTATTTATTTATTTTTTTTTTAATTTTCAAAGTAGTGGGTTGGTTACCTCCTACCCAATAATGCAACAACAATCAAGCTTAGTGACATTTAACAACATACGTGTTTGCTTCATGGCTGGAATGATTAGGTAGAAGGCTGTGCTTCATGCTTGGATTTTGATTGTTGGCTGATCTAGGCTTGTCTGTCTCGGCTGTAATGGCCCGAGTTTGTTCCACATGTCCCTCCTTCTCCAGCAGGGTACTTTAGGCATGGTCTTATTGTGACGGCAGAGGCACCACACATACTTGGAAAGAGGCAAATCTTCTTCAGCCCCAGACTCATTTTCTTTTCACTCTATTGACTAATGCAAGTCAAGAGGCCAGTTAGATTCCAAGGGATGGTATTCCGGTTACGATTGCTATGAAAAAACCCACCCCAGAACTTAGTGACATAAAATAAACATTTATTAAACTCACAATTTCTTTGGGTCATGAATTCAAACCGGGCACCATGGGGTTGGATTGCCTCTGCTCCATCAAGTCTGGAGCCTCAGTTGGTAAGGTTCACAGGCGAGGATGAGAATCAAATGGAGACATTGTGGCTTACGTCTGATAATGACGTTGGTTGTCAAGTAGGATTGTACTTAGGACTGCTGCCTGGAACACAAGCACATGGCATCTGTATGGGACCTAGGGTCCTCACACAGGGCAGTCTCCAAATAATTGGATTGTAACTCAGAACTCTGAAGGATAATCCCAGTGTGTGAGGCATGAGCTACATCTCCTTTTATTGCCTAGCCTCAGAAGTCATGCTATGTCAATTCTGACATGTCCTACTGATAACAAACCAGTCCTCAAACCTACCAGGGATTCAATCAGAGGGAACCTAGACTCCACCCACTTAATGGGGGTAAGAAGACAAATGTAAGAGATGGGTACAGGCATTCTTGTGAGTGTGGGAGTGGGAGAAAGCGAGATGGAGTCATTAACTTTTTACTATTTCTTTGGCAAGTGTAAACCTAATTGTACTACATAGGGCATTGCTTGGCCCTGTCCACTCGTTCTACCTGTGAACACAAACACACACTAGAATGCTCTTTACAATAAAAGGAAATATATTTTTAACATGAACCTGGAGCCTCCAGGATAAAGAGTTTATCCAAATTATCTCCACTTGGGTGATTTTGAGATTCCATCCTTGAAGATCCTTGGTTGTGGCTACTAGGGAAGCTCCTTTACATTTAAAAGTCATAACAGGGGCCTTCCCTGGTGGCGCAGCGGTTGAGCACTGGGCTGCAAAGCTGCCCACAGCCTCTGCAGTGCCGGTTCAATCCCTGGCCGCTGGCAAGGGTCCCACATGGCATGCAGACCTCTCTTGCAGCACCCACTGCTCCCTCAACAGTGTATTTCATCGGTCTGTCTGTTCTGTTCCCTGCTCTGGCTCTGGTGAATTCTCTCACCCTCCCACACTTCTGACTGTACCCAGTGCTTGTATAAATAAATAAATAAATCTTTAAAATAAATAAATAAAAGTCATAACAGGGCCTCCCTGGTGGCACAAGGGGTTAAGACACAACCTATGAAGCTGTCTGCAGCCACTGCAGCACGAGTTTGATCCCTATCCAGGGAGACACCCACATGGCACAGCAGACCTCTCCAGACTCACCCGCTGCTCCCCTCAGTGTATTTGTCAGTCTGCCTGTTCTGTTCCCCACTCTCTCTGGTGAATCCTCTCACCTCCCACACCTCTGGCCTGTACCCCAGTTCTTGTATGCATAAATAAATAAATCTTTTTAAAAAATTAAAAAAATAAAAGTCATAACAAAGAAACCATAAATGCAAGACAAGGCTCAGCAAGTGTGTATTATAGGGGTTGATTTTAAATATTTGATTCGGGGTACCCAGGGCCTTCTGAGACATTTCTAGGATGACTCTGTAGTATAGTGTTATTTCGCAGACCATACTGACTGTAGATTAGTTTTTCAAAAACTTCTAAGACACTTCAAGTATTTACTTTACAGTTATTTACAGTAATTTGATTATTCCTCTTAATTTTAGCCACAGATATTTGTATGGGATTTCTCTTGTTATATTTACTTATAATATGTCATTATTTCAACAAATCAAATTTAAATATACTAAACCTAAATATCTGGAAAATTAATGAAGTTTTTTTTTTTTTTTTTTTTTTTGAATTCACAGTATATGGTTTAATAAGATTTCAAGTTTACATATTTCTTTTTTTTTTTTTTTAATATTAAATTTTATTTTTATATTCCCCCATACAATTGCAAACGCCCCATTCTGACCCCAATCCTTCCCCTCCCGCCCCCACCCCCAAAAAGTGTCTCTGGTTCATAGTTTTTTGTTGATTTTGATTTTCACTTTCTTATATTCATTTTCTGGTCCCTTATTTAAGTTTTCTAGATTCCTGCTATGAGTGAGACCATCCGGTATTTTTCTTTTTCTTTTTGGCTTATTTCGCTGAGCATGATCCCTTCCAGTGCCATCCATGTTGCTGCAAATTGCATGTGTTTATCTTTTTTGAATGCTGAGTAATATTCCATGGTATATATGTACCACATCTTCTTGATCCAGTCATCTATTTTTGGGCATTTGGGTTGTTTCCAAAGCTTAGCTATTGTAAACAGTGCTGCTATAAACATAGGAGTGCAGGTGCTCTTTGGAATTGATGTTTCTGTGTCCTTTGGGTAAATACCTAGGAGTGGAATTGCTGGATCATATGGAAGCTCTATGTTTAGTAGGTCCAGAAATCTCCACACAGCTCTCCATAGTGGTTGGACCAGTTTGCACTCCACCAACAGTGCACAAGAGTTCCTTTTTCTCCACATCCTCGCCAACATTTGTTGTTGCTAGTTTTTTTAATATGTGCCATTCTCACTGGTGTGAGATGGTATCTCATGGTAGTTTTGATTTGCATTTCCCTGATTACAAGTGATGTTGAACATTTTTTCATATGTCTGTTGGCCATTTGCATTGCCTCTTCAGAGAAGTTTCTTTTTAGCTCTTCTGCCCATTTTTTGACTGGATTATTTTCTTTGTTGTTGCTGAGTCTCATCAGCTCTTTGCAGATTTTTGTGATCAGTCCTTTATCATTAGTGTGGGTGCAAAAAATGTTCTCCCAGTTGGTGGGGTTTCTCTTTGTTTTTGTTATTGTCTCTTTTGCTGTGCAGAAGCTCTTTAATTTGATGTAGTCCCAGCTGTTTATCTTTCTCTTCACTATCACTGCTTTGGGTGATGTGTCTGTAAAGATGTCTTTGATGTGCAAATCCCGTAGTGTTTCGCCTATATTTCCTTCTATGTATTTTATGGTTTCAGGTCTTATGTCTAGTTCTTTAATCCATTTTGAGTTGATTTTTGTGTATGGTGTGAGGTAGTGGTCAAGCTTCATTCTTTTGCATGTAGCGACCCAGTTTTCCCAGCACCATTTATTGAACAAACTTTCTTTGCTCCAATGCATAGTCTTTGCTCCTTTGTCAAAGATTAGTTGACCATAATCTGTGGGTTTATTTCTGGATTTTCTATTCGATTCCATTGGTCTGTATGTCTGTTCTTGTTCCAATACCATGCAGTTTTGATGATTATGGCTTTGTAGTATAGTTTGAAGTCTGGGAGTGTGATGCCTCCATTCCTCTTTTTTTTTTCAGTAGAGCTTTGGCTATTCGGGGTTTTTGGTGATTCCATATGAATTTCATCAATAATTGTTCTATTTCTTTGAAGAATGCCATTGAGATTTTGATTGGAATAGCATTGAATCTGTATATTGCTTTTGGTAGGATGGCCATTTTAATAATGTTTATTCTTCCAATCCATGAGCAGGGGATGTCTTTCCATTTCTTTGTGTCTTCTTCTATTTCTTTTAACAGTGTTTTATAGTTTTCTTTGTATAGGTCCTTTACCTCTTTTGTTAGATTATTCCCAAATATTTGATTTTTTTTGTTTCGATAATAAAAGGGGTGGTTTTTTTGATTTCTTCTTCTTCAGATTTATTGTTTGTGTATAGGAAGTCTACTGACTTTTGCGTGTTGATTTTGTATCCTGCCACTTTACTGAATTGATTGATGAGTTGAATTAGTTTTTCTGTGGAGATTTTGGGGTTCTCTATGTATAGTATCATATCATCTGCAAATAGTGATAGTTTGACTTCTTCTTTTCCTATTTGGATTCCTTGGATGTCTTTCTCTTGTCTTATTGCTCTGGCTAGGACTTCCAGTATTATATTGAAAAGCAGTGGTGAGAGTGGACATCCTTGTCTTGTTCCAGATCTTAATGGAATTGCTTTCAGCTTTTCACCATTGAGAATGATACTGGCTGTTGGCTTGTCATAGATGGCCTTTATGATGTTGAGGTATGTTCCTTGTATCCCAAGAATTTCAAGGGCTTTTATCATGAATGGGTGTTGCACTTTGTCGAAAGCTTTCTCAGCATCTATTGATATTATCATATGGTTTTTATATTTCTTTTTGTTGATGTGTTGGATAACGTTGATTGATTTTCGGATGTTAAACCATCCTTGTGCCCCTGGAATGAATCCAACTTGGTCGTGGTGAATTATCTTATGGATACATTGTTGGATTCTGATAGCTAAAATTTTATTGAGGATTTTTGCATCAGTGTTCATTAGGGAGATTGGCCTATAGTTTTCCTTTTTTGTGTTGTCCTTATTCGGTTTTGGTATTAGTGTAATATTGGCTTCATAGAACGTGTTTGGTATTGTCCCTTCCTTCTCAATTTTTTGGAAGAGTTTGTGAAGGATAGGCACTAATTCGTCTCTGAATGTTTGGTAGAATTCATTTGTAAATCCATCAGGTCCTGGGCTTTTGTTTTTGGGGAGGTTTTAATTACCATTTCAATTTCGCTGCTTGTAATTGGTCTGTTTAGGTGTTCTATTTCTTCTTTATCTAGCTTTGGGTGATTGTAGAGTTGTAGGAATTTGTCCATCTCCTCTAGATTGTTGAACTTGTTTCCATATAACTGTTCATAGTAGTTACTGATTATTCTTTTGATTTCTGCTGTGTCCGTTGTGATTTCTCCTCTTTCATTTATGATTCTGTGTATTTGTGCTTTCTCCCTTTTTTCCTTTGTGAGCCTGGCTAGGGGTTTGTCTATTTTATTTATTTTTTCAAAGAACCAGCTCTTGGTTTCATTGATCTTTTGGATTGTTTTTTAGTTTCAATTTCATTTATTTCTGCTTTGGTTTTTATTATTTCTTTCTTCTACTGGTTCTGGGGTTTTTTGTTCTTCTTTTTCTAGATCTTTTGAGCTTCGAGATTAGGTTGTTTCTTTGAGTTCTTTCTTGTTTCTTGATGTGAGCTTCTATTGCTATATATTTTCCTCTTATTACTGCTTTTGCTGCATCCCATACATTTAGGATATTGGTGTCCTCCTTGTCATTCAATTCAAAGAATTTTTTAATTTCTTCTTTGATCTCCTCGTTAGTCCAGTGGTCTTCCAGTAGTGTGGCTTTTAATCTCCATGAGGTAGGATAGTTCCTTGCCTTCTTTTTATGATTTATTTCTAGTTTGATGCCTTCGTGGTCAGAAAAGATGGTTGGTATGATTTCAATCTTGGTGTATCTGTTGATGTTTGTCTTGTGCCCCAGTATGTGATCGATCCTGGAGAATGATCCGTGTGCGCTTGAGAAAAATGTGTACTCCGTTTTTTTTTTGGGTTTAGTGTTCTATAGATGTCTGTTAAGCCCAAATGCTCTAGGTCCTTATTTAGAGCTTTAGTTTCTTTACTTATTTTTTGTCTTGTTGATCTATCCATTGTTGATAGTGGTGTGTTGAAGTCTCCCACTACATATGTGTTTTCTCTGATGTCTGTTTTCAGAGAGGACAACAGTTGTCTGATATATTTTGGTGCTCTTTCGTTTGGTGAGTATATGTTAATGAGTGTTATTTCTTCTTGAAGTATTGTCCCCTTAATCATAATGTAGTGACCATTGGGGTCTCTTTTTATTTTTTTGAGTTTGAAGTCTGTTTTATCTGATATAAGTATAGCTGTTCCTGCTTTCTTTTTTGGCCCATTTGCTTGTAGGATTGTTTTCCATCCTTTGACTTTGAGCCTATTTTTATCTTTTGTAGCTAAATGTGTTTCCTGGAGACAGCAAAAGGTTGGGTTTTGTTTCTTAATCCAGGCTGCAACTCTGTGTCTTTTTATTGAAGAGTTTAGTCCATTTACATTTAGAGTTAATATTGATATGTTAGCATCTGTATTTGCCATTATGTTTGTCTTTCCTTTGATTTTATTTATTTATTCTTTTAATAACTTTTTTTTTTTTTTTTTTGGTCTTCTTTCGTTGTTATTCGTCCCTCTGAGGTTCTGGCTTTAGGATTCCTTGTAGTATTTTTTGGAGTGGGGGTTTAGTCGCAATGAAATTCCGGAGTTTCTCTTTGTCTGGGAAGGTCCATATTCTTTCTTCATGGAGGAAAGAGAGCTTTGCGGGATAGAGTATTCTTGGTTGGCATCTGTTTTCTTGGAGTCTGTTGACTATGTCCCTCCACTCTCTCCTTGCCTGTAGTATTTCTTCAGAGAAGTCTGATGTCAGCCTGATTGGTTTTCCTTTGAATGTTATCTGTTTCTTCCCTCTTGTCAGCTTCATTATTTTTTCCTTGTCCTGGATTCTTGGGAGCTTTACTATTATGTGTCTTGCTGTGTTTTTCCTTTCATCGTGGAAGTTTGGTGTTCTTCTTGCTTCTTGTATATCAATTTTCAGCTCCTTCTTCTCATTTGGGAAGTTCTCTTCAATTATATCCATGAATATTTTCTCTGTTCCTACATGTCTCTCCTCTCCTTCTGGAATTCCTATAACTCTTATATTTCCTTTCCTCATGGAGTCAGATAGTTCCCGAAGTCTTTCTTCATTCTTTTTCCTTCGTACTTCTCTTTCCTTTTCTGTTTTGGTTCTTTTTATTTCTGTGTCTTCAAGATTACTTATTCGTTCTTCCATTTCATCTATTCTGCTTTCATTGCTTTTCCCAGAGTTCTTTAGTTCCTCCATTAATTCTTTGATCTCCTGCATTTCTCTTACTTCCCTCTTTAGGGACTCAATTTCCTTCTTCTGATCTATCACTTTTTTAATCATGGCAATTTTAAATTCTCTTTCTGGAAGGCTCAGAAGTTCTTCCAAGTTGCTGTCGTTGCAATCTGGGGAGTGGTTTTCTTTTTGTGGTGTGCTTCTTTCCTGAGGAGTTTTTAGGTTGCGTGTGGTTCTTCTACTCCCTACTGTCTGTTTTCTAATTTGTCGTATGCGTTGGGACACTGTGTTGCTCGGACTGACTGACATCTTGGGTGAACTTCTCCGCTCCCCTCTGGCTCTTCCAGGAGCCATCTCGGTCTTCTGGGGGAGCTTTCTGCTGGTGTTAGGCAGTTTTTACTGAAGAAATGTCCCTGTTCTCAAATGGCGAAGCGGGATGCAGTCCCTGCGCCTCCGGTTTCAGGCACACTCTTCTGCGCACCCGGTCTGCCCCGGACGTGGGTGCCTGCTCCCTCTGTGGGCTCAGACTGCTGGTCGGAAGGGGCCTGGCGTGGAATAACTTCCCGGCTGGCCACTGGGTCCTCCAGAAACCTTCTGCCCTTTTCAAGCAGTCTTAAGAAATGTCCTGTTTTATAGGGTGTTAGTGACTTTTTTTTTTCCTGGTCGCTAGGTGGCGCCAGAGATCTCTCCTATTGTCCTTGGGGGGCTGTTTTTCGCCTCCCCCCACCCCGTGGGACAGAGAACAGAGCGGGAATGGTAGGATACACCTCAACAGCTTTGGGGTGCTGTGTCTGCCTTGTGCCCCACCGTCGTGGAGAACCCACGCCCCGAATTTTCGTGCCCCGGGTCTCAGTTCAAAGCCCTCAGTTCCAGGACGTGGGCTGTAGCCCAGTTCAGTGGCGCGGGAAGGGCGCCTTTTGCACAGCTCCCGTGCCTGGGCGCCTGGATCCTGCTTACTCAGGGAGGGACCTTCACCTCAGTGAGGACCTCCGTGCGTCTCCCCGCAAGCCTAGGTCGTCTCCCCGCAAGCCTAGGTCGCAGGCGCGGGGACCTGGGCAGCCGCGATCCAGGTCTGCACTTGCTTTTCAAGCTCCCCGAGCGCGCCGCGTTTCCGAGCCAGCTTACCGGCAGCCAGGGCTGGGTGCTCGTCTCCCGGGGTCTTTGTTCTTCTCTAATGGCGCCCGGAGCCGTTCGCTCACCGCCGCGGGGGATCCTGCAGGGTTCGCCTCAGCTCCCGTTCACGGGGTGTGGTGGCTGCAATAGTTCCTTTCCACTCACAGTCCCGCTTGCTGCGTCGTTTGTTCTTGTGGGCCGTTTTGGTTTGTTGTTTCCTCCTCTCTGCCGGTCGGAGAGTGCCGCCTCTGTGGGCGGGGGAGGGGAGCAGGGTTCTGCGCTTCCCTCCCTTCTAGTCCTCTTTTATGGCCACTTTCTTCTTCGGGCAGTTCGCTGGCGTCGTCCGTTTATCTTCCGTGTCCCACTTCTCACTGGGACCTGCCGCTTTTCCTCCCTATTAACTTTTTTTAATGGGAGATCTTACTCGCAGCGTCTCCTCGCCGCCATGTTGCTCCGCCCCCTCTCCATTAATGAAGTTTTTTAAAGTGGGTTTGGTTATTTTTTTCTTGGTTTTCTGCACTAAAACACTGAAACTAAGTTTACATCTATTATAAATCTATACTAGATATGTATGGACTCTAAAACAATATACAACTAGCTATATCTAAATATAATAAACATGCAATGATTTGTGTATATATAATATGTTGATAAATAATTCATATATGCATACATAATATACTGATAAATAATATATGTAAAAATAGATGATTTTTAAGAGAAAGTTTCATTCATTTTGTATTACATATTGGATATAAATGAAAAAAACGAGCTAAATTATTGACAAAATATGCTATTTGGAGATGAGACTTTGTTCCTAAGTAAGGAGAAAAACTTTTACATTAAATATCAATATTTGTAAAGGATTTTATAGTTTAAAAAAGCTTTTTAAATGATTCTCTGTATAGCCTTCTGTGATATATAAGGCAGGCTTTATTGTTTCATATTTGCTTCAAAATGCGGAAACTGAGGAGCATAAGATTTAAATGACAGTCTCACAAAGTATGAAAATGGCAGTTAAAATTTAACCCAGCTTCTATTATACCTTACTTGATAGATTTTGTATGTCTATAAGTATATACCTTACTTTACACATGTTTATATTTATGCACACAATAAAGAGGTGAATTGTATTGATCTATATCCACAGTCACATAACTAATTGTTTAATGAAACTAATTGTTAACATAAATGAATATAATGGTAATTATTTGGATTTTCAGTAAAATTTCTCATGCATTTTTACAGATGCAAATGTATACTCATACCCATTTTTCCATCTATCTATCACTTGCATTTGATACCTGAAAATGGAAAATGTGTTTGTATTCAGTACACATTTTGGTAAATTTATATAGAAATTTATAGTTAATAAAGATACATTTAGCTTTTTAAAAGTTAAACAAACAGAGTACTCATGTTCAAACTTGATATTTTATCCACTCTCTTTTTGGAGCTAATGGGATTCAGCAGTTAAAATTCTATGAAAATTTATGAGAAGACACCAAGACAGAGAAAATAAGGTTTATACATTCTCCACTCTTGACCTGAATAAAGCTTTTGATAAAGTGCCGCATATAAGATTGATCCATACATTCCAGGACAGAGAATTTAAAGGGAAGAAAAAAATGGCCAGAAGTTTAAAAGACAGTGTGTGTAAGTGGTAAGTTGATGATAGATGTCAGCAAAGCAGAGGTGGTCTCCAGGGTTACTTTCTATACTGATCCAGTTAAAGAGGAAAACTCAAAAATGCCAGACTATAAAAGTTTAGACCTAAAATCAAAAAAGCCCAATTTTTTTCCCTAAAGATCTTAATATCTGAGGAGTAAAGTTAAAACAGGTGTTGCAATAACTTATTTGTGTCTCAAACCAATAACTAAGTTTAATTTACCTTTAACTCACAATATCTTTTGTATTCTAAGAACCCAAAACAAATATTAACAACATTGTTGTAAGACAAACAATCTAGTGACAGTCTTTTTGGAGGGAAATGCCACATTAAAATGTGCATAAGGAATAGAAAACATATTCTGGTTGCAGAAACGTGAACATGTATCTTAAAAGCAATAAAATAAGGTTGTGATTTTATTTGACTTGCACCACTTAGATGGAGAGAAATATATATTTAGTGACTAGCACTCAAATGATAACAAGGTTTAACAGAGAGTAGAACTCTCAGTGAGGTACAATTAAACAAACAGTTAAATAATCTAATGTGCAAGTGCTTAAACAAGCAAACAGTCACAGACAGCCTCCATCACCACTCAGTGCACTGAGCATGAGTCAGAAGAAATTATTTCAGCACCAGTGAAGGGAACAGCCATGTTGTGCTCAATTCTGGTTGACTTGTTGCAAATAAGGATATCAGAGAAAATGAGATATTTATGGCAGTAGGTAGATAAAGTTATTCAGTGACTCAAGGAAATTAATTATAGAGGAAAAGCTCAGAAACTAGGTGTGCCTGTGATGAGCTCACAGAGGGAAGCAACGATGACAGGCATTGCAACAGTGGATACCCTGAAGGGTTCTACATATATAACAAACAGAAAAGGATGCGTAAAATCCTCAAGAGAGGCAAGCATGAGCAAAATTTAATTGTTATCTCTTACCCGTAACCTGACATTAGTTAATATTGGAAAGAATGTGTTCAAAGAAGTGATTAAGATGAATATAAACAATTCAAATATGAACTTGATTAAAATTTCAGAGGGAGAAAAGTGACAATTATGAAGGTATGTCTTTTAAAAGCTTACTTTATTTGCAGGTCTATTGACCCCGAATGAGCCCTTTACTTAAGCAGAAAAAAGAAATTTGCACCTCAAAATTCTTCCAGCCTCTACTTATTCAAATCCAGAGACATTTCTGCATTTTTATGTATGTGTTACGGCAGCTTTTCATTCTTGCTACCAAATCTCTACCAGTTCCTTATGTTGTCTGGAACTGCTGTGTGAATTTAGCTCTAAGTAGACTGTATTTCCAATTAAGTTTTAATATCAGGGAAGTTTTTTTTCCTTTGTTTATTCTTGAGATTAAAATATTACACAAAATGGTGAACCCTAAATAGTCTATTCAAATTGCTGTCAGGCAGCACATTTTAGCTGTTACCATAATTTATGATCAGAATCAACCTTCAAAGAACCTTCAGATGCCACATGTATGGGACCCCTCAGGTGTCTGCTCCTTCTCTCACTTAAGCTGTTTGCAACTTTATTACAGTGATTTCAACATCTAGTAAAAGAGAACAGAAGCAGGGAAGGAGCTCAAACTCCATAAACCCAGAATGAAGATGAACAATAACTAAAGTAAATGCTCATTTCACACAAAAGTTTGATCAGGGCATCTTTTCAGAGTATTTCAACACTAGCCTTGATAATCAAGAGTCAGACTAGGTTCTATTAAAAAGAACCCTTGATATAGTCCAAAATGAATCTAGAAAATAATTCAGTGAAACCTGAATATACTTAAGTCTCACTATTCTGCATCTGTAAGTAAGATGATATGAACAGTAATGACCCGGTATGCTTTTAAATGCTAAAATATTGAAATGTTAAATGTGTAAGTGGATATAATTTCTGGTAGTTTTGTTTTTCCTTTCCATGTTTTTTGAATATTCACTGTGCTGACTCTGATTCAAACTGTTTATTTTATTTTATTCTTACAACATTGCATTTAGGGAGATACAGTCAGAAATTTCATTTTATAGAGAAGCAAATGGAGTCTCAGCAAAGTCATGTAAATTTCCTAGGGTCACATGGCTAGTAAATGACAGAACGTAGATTTCACTGAGGTGGTCTGACTTCAGAATGTCATTGCTCCTAGACATTAGATAATATGAGTTTAAGGTTCAATTGACTGATGTCTATTTATTGAGTGTGTATATATCACACACCATGAGTTCTTGCCCTTATGAAATGTAATCATTTCTTAGATGTGTTTATGTAGTAAATATTTTTAAATATTTAAAAATATATAGATATATGTGGACATAGCTTTCCTTTTTTATATATTCCATAAGCATTTATTGAACATTTACATTATGTAAGATGTTATGTTAGATGCTGGAATGTGGCAATAAACAGCAAAGGGGAGGTCTAAAACTGAAAGGAGGTCCTAAAACTTAAAGAAGGATACAGCAAATCCCTAAATATCATAATTGTAAATATTATGTGCATACACCCCAAAAGAAGTGTGAGGTTCTTTGGGAGCAAAATAATGGTGAATTTCTCCTAGCTGGGGTTGGCGGAATGGATTGGCGGAGTTCCTGAGGAACAAACATTTCAGTGGAGATCTGAGAAATTAGTTGACCCCAGATAAGCAAGAATATGCCAGGGCCTCCCCTGGTGGTGCAGTGGTTGAGCCCTGGACTGCGAAGCTGCCCGCAGCCTCTGCAGCGCAGGTTCCGTCCCTGGCCGCGGGCGAGTGTCCCACATGGTGTGACAGACCTCTCCTGCGTGCCTGCTGCTCAGTAGTGTATTTCGTCGGTCTGCCTGTTTTGTTCCCCGCTCTGGCTCTGGTGAATTCTCTCACCCTCCTGTGCTTCTGACTGTACCCAGCGCTTGTATGAATAAATAAATAAATCTTTAAAAAAAAAAAAGAATATGTCAGGCAATAGGAATGGCATGGGCATTAGGCCGAGAAGCTATGCATTTATCCAACAAATCCCTGCAGATCCCAGATTGTCTCCTTGAAAAAAACAAATAGAAAAAGCATTGGGTTCCCATAGGATTTATCAAAAATTCCACAAGTTCTTTCTCAGCATATGGCATTTTAGTGATTAGCTTCATGAGGTCAATCTCTTAAGATAGAGGTCTGTAAAATATTCGTTTGTTATAACACTATAATTTGTCATCATGGGATTATTTTAATTAAAGTACTTGATTAAACTTTGTTAAGTATTTAATTAAAGCATTTGATTCAAATCAAATCAGAGACATCAGGTTTCTCTAAAGTTCTTCAACTACACACATATTCACACACTCACACTGACACATTCTCTTACACATTCACAGGCAGAACACACCCTCACTCATCCACAAACTCACAGGCACACCTCACACAAATTCATATATACCCATTCATACACTCTCACGCATATCTATAAGGAATAGTGCACCCTCACACATACTCATATAAATACAACCATTGTTACACATATTCTCATGTATACATACACCCATATTTTAAGGGTGCATTGTTTACACATAAACACTGCCACTTAATTTAAGGTTTTAGCAAATAATAATAATCTGCCAAGTGCCAAGTCTTAGAGACAGAGCAATAAATAAGAGCTACCTCTGTACTTATGATTGACATTCTAGTGGGAGCTGTGGAAAAATCATTGCAACAAAAATATAGATTATAATTCCAGGTTGTGATAGATGCCATGGAGAAAATAAGCCAGGTGGTGAGATAGCAACCACTGGGGGTAGCCGCCTTAAATAGGAGAGATAGAGAAGGCTTCTCTGGAAGGTGATATTTGAACTGAGTCCTGAGCTGTAATAAGAAGCCAGTGGAGAAAGAGCAGTGCAGGCTGGGAAAAGAGCAAGTGTTTGGAGAAAGGACATGATGTGGATAAGGCACTGAGAGTGGTCCCATGAACTTCAGTGAGTAAAGAGGATCATGGTCTATGATAAAGCTAGAAAGGGAGACAGGAGCCAAATGAAGCCTTGAGGCTTCCTTTGGGGTTTGGATTCAATCAGGAATGAAAGGAAACGGAGTAAGTGTTCTTGCTTATTAGAATTTGTAGCTTCATGGGCTCACTCTGGTTACAGTTTGGACCGGAGAGGAACGAGGATAGGGGCAGGAGACCCTATCAGGAGGCAGAGGCTGTCTGCTAAGAGAAAGAAGGTAGTATTTGGGCTCCAGTGGTCACAGCGAAGGTGGGGAAAAGGTCTTGGATCTTGAACTTCTGTTGAAAGTAAGACAGGACTTTGTCAAAGATTTAATGAGTTAATAAGAGGAAGGGTAGAGATGTGGACACCCCCCAGAGTTTTTGCTTGGACATCTGAGTATATTGTGGTAAGTAGTTTTTATTTCTTGCCATCTGTTTTATAGGAATGGCCTATATTTATTCAGTGCTTACTGTGTGCCAGTATAATTTATATGTATTTAAATGTATATGTATAATTTATTTTCACAATATCCCTGTGAAATAGGTCCTATTATTATTTCTATCTCAGAAATGAGGATAGCAAGCCTCGCTGAGGTGAACTTTCTCGAGTTCTTAGGCCATGAATGTAAGAGTGGAACCAGAATTTAAATGTAAAATCCTGAATCCAGAGCCACCTTGGGGAGGCATTGAATAAACCTACTTCAGAAATGTATCATTCCATTTTGAGCTGCCAAGATCCTTATTACAAGCATCTCTTTTGTCCTCGTGTTGGCTCAAATGGTGATTAGTTCACTGCAGTTTTTAATCCTTATTCAAGACATGAAAGAACAAGAGAAATACTGACAGTTTTTATTATTTTTCACTTGTGCTGGAAAAAAGGCAATGCAGATGGATCAGAATTATTACATGGAAATGCAGTTTGAGGATTATGTTTGCATTTAATACACCTCTGTATCCAATTAATATAAATAAGAGATTGTCACATACAAATTATTATGAATATCAAGTGCCTATTTTCAGAGGTGAGTGCCTTGGATGTAGATCCCCCCTCTTACTAATTAGGATTGGGAACATTGTGCTGGCATGAATCTGAGTGTATTGTTAAATACACTATTATTCCCAATTATTGCTACCTACTTGGATTTTTCCTTTTCTGATATGTCCAGGGCTTTCCCCACTCCACATTCAGTGATGCACACATCCTTAGCTCACAACCCTCCTCCTTTCTTCACACTTCCTGTGATAGTGTCTGCTTCTATGACTTCAATTCTCGCCACCTGGCCAGTCCTAACACCCCCTCTGCCCTTGACCTTTCTCAGGGCTCTCTGTGGCATTTCTTGTACATGCGGCTCTCAGCAGGAGAGAGACAGTAGGAAGGGAATGTGCTAAAGAGACAAGAGGGCAGAGTGGTGAGAGGTGACAAGGACCAGGATGATAATGATGGCACTGGTGATTATTAGTCAGAAGGGGAGGAAAACAAGATCTAAAGACCTATTCAAAAAATAAATTGAAGGAAAGTCTTATTTGTGCTATTCATGCAAGCTCTGTGAACTTGGAGACAAATCACCACACAAATTCTGAACTTTGAGTATTAGTATTTGTAGATAGAGAACATTCACTGCCATGTACTCAATTTAATATTTGTAATTGTACACATTACAAAAGTACCATAATCTTTACATTTAACCCTCTGAATATAAATTCCATCCTTTGAATATAAAGAGGATAAAAATAATCTAGTTAGAAATAGTCCTGGGAGGCCAGTGGAAGCCACTAAGGGTTGCTTAGCTGACAGGTTTATAGGACAAAAGGGAGAAAGAGTCCTAACCCATTACCACTCTTCAGGAGATTTCTAAACAAAATAGAATGTTGATTAGAGCCTCAAGGAAAGAATAAATGCATTTTTTACAGTATGCTGTTTTTACTATGCTCAGCATTCCCAACTCCCACCCCCTATACCCTGATGTTTCTCTTAAAGAATAAAACAGGCATAGGAATAATAAACAAGAATACAGAGGGAATTAAAAACAAAGGAGAGTCAGGAGATGAAAGACAATGATCAATTAATACTCCCATTTTACAAATCAGAGAAAACCTTGGCATTCAGTGATGATGAATCAATGCTGCTGACAGATACATCATGTTAGAATCTCAACAATCTAATTCTTCAATCAACAATAAGAAAGGTAATTACCACATTATCAGAAGGCTTAAAAAAATACAGGGGGGATCCCCACAAGTACTAGTGCTGCATTATCTGACTCATAAAGATTTAGGATTATGTTCTAAACTGATCAGTACTCCTGGAGAGGATGGGATGGAGCCAGGGGGTTGTTGGTAAAATCCCTCAGGACAATTCTCAGGAGAGAGATTCCATTTGATTTGGGGGGGGGGGAATGATAATTTAGTTGTGGCAAGACAGACCTTAGCACCTGGCCATTTGTGAGACAGGATAAGAAAAGAGAGCATTGACTTGCTCTACATATTAAGGTGGGAAGAATTTTTAATTTTCAGTGACAGGTGTAAGAGGGGAACATCTCATGCCTGGACAATTCCGAGATGAAAGGAGAAGGAAGAAGATAACATTCAATGAAAAGTCACAAAAATGAGAAATTCCCAGTAACACAAAAAGCCAAATGACTTTTAAGAACATGAATGCTTAGTATTAATCTTATCTGTTATACTATAACTCAGTACAGCTGTTCAACAAATCAACAGTAGAAGTCTGTTACACATAGGGATAACTATCTTTGATACCTGTCTTGTTTGAATTGTGGTTTGGAGAATTTAAAAGGGGATTCTGATCTATGTTGAGTCAACAAAAGAGAGAAAAAGGAGCTTCCGCAAGAGGTCAGAGATGAATAGGAACAAAATTTAGCAGAAGCCAAAATTCTGAATTGAATGTGATTATAAGAAACAGGTATCAGAGGATATTCAAAGATATACAGTCAGGTATACACTGGATTTTCTACCATAGCGAGATGGAGACCCACATTATTTGAATTTAAATATTAAAACCTATAAGATCAGAAGACTGAGGCTTACATCTGAGCTATGTTACATATATCAAAAAAAAAGTTTGATTCCTCATTGTATAAAATAGCTTAAAATAGAACTAAATTAGATACCAAAAAATAAAAACTATGAAAAAAAGATGACATATATGCTAGATGGAAAATTATGCAGTCAACAAAATAATATCTACAAAGAATTTAAAAGAAAATGATAAAAGATTTTTTATTTTGTTTAAGATGAAAATAAAGGATACAAATTATATATATATATATACTATGATTGGAACTCTGTTTAGCTACATTCATCCTAGGAATACAGAAATGGTTTGATTCTAAGAAATGTTAAGAAATGTGTTAATATACTCCTACCAATTAATAGATTAAAGGTTAAAATGCATTCATTTTCATAGATACTCAAAGTACAACATTCATTCTTGATCTTTAAACTAATTAACATAATAATGGATGGATACTTCCTTAATTTGACTTTCAACTAAAGTGAAAAGCCAGGATCCTGCTTAATGCTGCCTAACTAGATATAGAACTCCACCAGAGAACTAGTAAAAAATCATAAATAATGGAGGTTTATGTCATTCTGTGGCTGATACATCTCCGTAAAGGACAGGGACTATTTTCCCCACCCTCACTTAGGTATAGCTGCCTTGGATTACAGGTCTCAGTGTACCATGAACTTGACTTCCTGAGTGGGGTAGCTACGGGGAACTAGGGCTGAGTAGACAGATGAATCTATATAACATGGGAGGCAGGTAGCCCACTGCCTTGTTTTTCCAGTTTCAACTTGTACCCAGGGACATGGAAGAGAAACATGTACAGACACTTGATAGAGGTGTTTGGAAGAGACACATGGGTAAGAGACACACAAGATAGCTATTCTTGGCAGAGAATGGAAGCCATTATCTTGATTTGTACTTTGATTTTGCATTTTCGTTCTCTCCTATCATAGATTTCTGGGACCTGCCAAAATTCTTTCTTATAGTTGTCCACCTTAGATTTGTGCAATCGTTTAGGCTTCAGCAGCCCTGCTTCAACCTGCTTAGTTGGGCATTTGACCACCAGGATATAGGTAATTTGTGTGGTTTTATCGGGAAACAATTATTATGAATGTTATTTCTTCTCTCTCTATGCATGCTAATTCTATTAAGGCCTTTCACACCTAAAGCATGCTTCCTATGCATTTGTGCAATGGATGGCTGGACCCCATTTTAGAGCATGCACCTCTTAACAGTTTGGGATTCCTGAGTATCCCTCACTTGCATGCTAACAAAGAGAGAACTGATTAAGTATATGATGAACACACATAGTAGACTACCTAGAAGCATTTGCAGATAAGGGTTTAGCTCCATATTGTTAAGATAAAAGAGAAAAACAAGGTATAGAAGATTGAAAATACTGTATATAGCACTCTTCTCTTTGTACACAGGGAAAAAGGGAAGTTTTTTCCATAAATTGAATTTTGTTTTTTTTATTTTTTATATAATTTTTTTATTTTTATATTCCCCATACAATTGCGACCCCCTTATTTTGACCCCAATCCCTCCCCTCCCCGCCCTCACCTCTGGTTCATAGTTGTTTGTTGATTTTGATTTTTACTTTCTTATAGTTTTTCTTTTTCCTGATCCCTTATTTAAGTTTTCTAGATTCCTGCCATGAGTGAGACCATCCGGTATTTTTCTTTTTCTTTCTGGCTTATTTCGCTGAGCACGATCCATTCCAGCGCCAACCATGTTGCTGCAAATTGCATGTGTTTATCTTTTTTGAATGCTGAGTAATATTCCATAATGTATATGTACCACATTATCTTGATCCAGTCATCTATTTTTGGGCATTTGGGTTATTTCCATAGCTTAGCTATTGTAAACAGTGCTGCTATAAACATAAGGGTGCAGGTGCTCTTTGGAATTGATGTTTCTGTGTCCTTTGGGTAAATACCTAGGAGTGGAATTGCTGGATCATATGGAAGCTCTATGTTTAGTAGGTCAAGAAATCTCCACACAGCTCTCCATAGTGATTGGACCAGTTTGCACTCCCACCAACAGTGCAGGAGAGTTCCTTTTTCTCCACACCCTCGCCAACATTTGTTGTTGCTAGTTTTTTTAATATGTGCCATTCTCACTGGTGTAAGAAGTTATCTCATGGTAGTTTTGATTTGCATTTCCCTGATTACAAGTGATGTTGAACATTTTTCATATGCCTGTTGGCCATTTGCATTTCTTCTTCAGAGAAGTTTCTTTTTAGCTCTTCTGCCCATTTTTTGACTGGAATATTTTCTTTGTTTTTGTTGAGTCTCATCAGCTCTTTGTAGATTTTTGTCATCAGTCTTGTGTGCAAAAATGTTCTCCCAGTCGGTGGGGTTTCTCTTTGTTTTTGTTATTGTCTCTTTTGCTGTGCAGAAGCTCTTTAATTTGATGTAGTCCCAGCTGTTTATCTTTGCCTTCACTATCACTGCTTTGGGTGATGTGTCTGTAAAGATGTCTTTGAGGTGCATATCACGTAGTGTTTCACCTATATTTCCTTCTATGTATTTTATAGTTTCAGGTCTTATGTCTAGTTCTTTAATCCATTTTGAGTTGGTTTTTGTGTATGGCGTGAGGTAGTGGTCAAGCTTCATTCTTTTGCATGTAGCGACCCAGTTTTCCCAGCACCATTTATTGAACAAACTTTCTTTGCTCCAATGCATATTCTTTGCTCCTTTGTCAAAGATTAGTTGACCATAAATCTGTGGGTTTATTTCTGGATTTTCTATTCGATTCCATTGGTTTTACACAGACTATTTTTAAAAGAAAAAAACTTCACGGTTGAAAAGAATAACAGGATACTAAGTAATAATAGAAAACTAGTTAAATGAACAATGGTAAATAGATCTTGTTCAGCTATTAAAGTTACATATGTAAAATAAAACAATAATGTATGATATTTTGCTTGATGAGTATTTGTTAAATGAATGGAATGATGAACCGAAAGTAGGGAGCGGAATAAGATAAAAATTGTGGCTATATACCACCACCCAGTATATACAAAAGAAAAAATGTCAGAAGAAAAGAGAAATGTAAAAGTGTTATGTTTTGCTTGGTGGCATTGCAATGTGCATTTAACAATAACTCCTATTTTTCTAATTTTCATACTAAATGTAGATTGTTTAAAAATGAAAAAAAAAAGTTTTAATTTAGTATGCAAGATCCCCAACTGCTTTTCTGAAGAAATGTAGAAAATAGAAAATAGCAAGTAAATTACTCCCAAAAGGTGGTTCATGTAGACCTTGCAGTGTGGGCATAATTTCCTTAACGTTCACCTTAAACCCAACTGTTGATTTTCAGTTTTACTTGCAAAATAAACAGTGAACCAAAAGTAAAAGACTGATAAAATTGAACTTGATCCGATTTATTCTAAAAGCAGACTTGCCTAAAGCAATATTCTTTAGAAAAACATTCCAAAAACTAAAAGGAGTTTCGAGTACTTAAACTAGGTGAATTTTCATTCATAAAATTCTTTCCTGCTCCTATTACAACATCATGAAAAAGTTAAAAACTGCTGCTTTGGACTTTTAATACAGTGTATGTATGCTTTATAGGAATAAGTGTGTGAAAAATACATAAGGTACTCAATGTTTGTTAATGTGATAAGTTTTAGTAAAAATATTTGAAATCAATATTATAAATCAAGTCTTAGTAATGAAAGGGATATTGTTATCTCTTTGTGATACATTTAGATAGATGCCTTTAGATTCAAAGTTAGGCTATTGGTCCACACTATACATATTTGTTTATTAGTGTCAATGTTTACTAGTGATGGATAAATTTCATCTCAAATACCAAATCTGCTCAAATCCTTTGCCCACTTACGTTTTTACAAGAGTGGTGCTCATCTTTCTTTATACAGAGCAGTGATCTGATTTTTTTCTTATGAACAACAAAATATTTTCTTATGAACGAAATATTTTCCCCTTTGCATTTGAATTACTGAGTTTTTTAAAAAAGTTTCCAAAATTTTGAGAGGAGAAAGAAAACAAAGGTCCACTGGCTTCTCAATCCCTCTTACATTGACTGTTTAGTAAATATTTCAATATTTATATTCCCCCTACACCCTACACCCCAACACATACATACTTCTGGGCAAATGACCTGTGTCCCCAGTCCAGCCAGAATAACACAACAGGCCACTAAAGTTTAACTTCTATTTTTTAAAAATTGTGTTCTTCCCAATACTTTATCTTCTATTTCTGATCTGAATTGTTCTGACTTAATTTCTCTTAAGAGGTGACATCAAGCTGTCAGATGAAGCTACTGTAATCATCTCAGGACTTGACTGGCACACTGAAGACTCCATTTGTAAGCTCATCCACATGGTTGTTGTCTTAGCCCAGGTCTCCAATTCCTTACCACATGGGCCTCTCCATAAGCTGCACAAGTGTCCTCACAACTGGTTTCCTTTAGAGTTATTGAAGAGAGAGAAGCAGAGAGGAAGGACAAGATGAAAACCACAAAGATGAAAATTACAAGGATATGAATGATAGAAATGAGACTTCTTGGGAGTCACCTTAGAAGCTGGCTACCAGAACTACCTTACTTAGAAACCCTGGCAGAGTCCCAATTTCTAGAAAATTTTTTTTCTAGAAAATTTCTTTTTCTAGAGCTCTTTCTTCTCAGAACACCTTTAAACCAAATTCTCTATCACACTTAGCTCTCATTAATGCTTTTTTTGAAATTTTTGATTTTCTTCAGTTTTAATAATTCTTTCCAGTACAATGTAAGTTCTTTAGTATCTTAAGACTCAATATACTCCATAATCCCTATCTAAATTTTAGCAATTTTGGGCTTAGTACATATTTGAAATGGGTCCACATGAGTGGTTGAGTCTAGTTTGGTTCTCAACATTGGATATTCATTAAAATCGGGGTCAAAATCAGGGTTGCAATTGTATGGGGAATATAAAAATTAAAAAAAGAAAAAAATTGTCTGAGAAGATTTAAAAAATACTGATGTCCAAGTGGTATCCCCAAATGGACAGATATTCATGTATATGCTTCTCAGGTAATTCCCCTGGGCTTAGAATATGTCTTATGTTGGTCATATGATTAAGTGGAATCTATTTTGAATTATGATTTTTTTGTTCATTATTCTATAAATCTATCAAAGCACTCACTATTTTTAAAATAGTTCTCTTAATTAAAATATTGGGACACTGATTAAGTAACGATCAGCCCATTAGTGAGCTTAGTTCTATTCATGTAGGGCAGAGAGGAAATTTCCTCCTATTCCTCTGGGTTCTGCTTGGGCTGGCTGAGCAATCAAATTAGCATCAGATAGATTAGTAAAAAAAAATACGTATATATGGAGAATCAACATGTATATGGATTCTGAAACCAATGGGGCAATAAAAGAGGATATGTATTCTGAGTTGACAACAGGTAGGGAGCTGGGATTTCAAGGAGAATGTTTAGGGACTCACACATGACAAAGAGAGGGTGATTTATGATGAAGACCCATGCTCTGTAATTAGATGTTTGTCCTTCATATAGATAGGGTTTTTTGGATAGGGGAGTTATTTCTAGTAAAAATCCTAATTCTGGGCAACATCACCAATTTCCACATTCCTAGGTAGTTAAGAAAGTGGATAAGTTTCTTGAGAATCTGCAGAACCTCAAATAACCTCAGCTCAAAATAATCCATGTGCTAAAGTGACATGTCTTGGGAAGGACTGTTCTAAACATCTTGGGGAGGAGTATCCTTCACTCACATATATAGTTTTTACTTCATACAATGTCAAAAATAGAAATATGCCAAACTGCTTTTTCCAAAATGTGTAATTATGATGTCACCTAAATGTAACCAATTAAAAATTGCCTAAGAATCATGATAATCAACTGAAATGACTTGTATGCAACTACAAGTCATAAAATTATTTCAATAGACGCAATTAAAATTTATAGCTTATAGTGTGAAAAATAGGATCTGTTAGGAGAAAAAGAATTCTTCACTGTAGGTCATTAAATCTTCCCCCGTACATTGTTCATGATGTTTTTCAATCCCCCTTCACTTCTGCTTCCAAAGCCCCCCCACCCGCAACCTCCCCCTTTGCCCCAACCATAATCCGTAGTCCTGGAAAGGGTGAAGTAAAAAGAGCCCGTCTGATACAAAAGAGTTTTTCAAAGACATGGTTTCTGTGGCCAGAGATGTTGCAAGGAAAAGAGATTCTTTACTGCCCAATTAGAAAAATCAGCTGTTTTCAATTGCCTGTTTAATGGCGTTTGCTTTAGTTCTTTTGCCACACTAATTCCCATCCTCTAAATTAAAGAAATAAGTAGTGAGCTCATTTACCTCTTAAGATGCTTCTGAAGTAGCAGACTCTTTTTGAAAATGTTAACTAGTTCAAGTCAGAAGCTAAAGTTTGGGACAATGATTCTCAAATGTGATAATAGCCTTTACTTTTTTTTTTTTTTTGGTAAAGTACTTATGTGCAACTTAGACCAGGCCTAATTAACATCTTACAGCATAAAATTTGTAACTATGTGCACTGAAATTGACCAGGATAGAATTAAACATTTTTCAATATCTTTGCACCCTGGAGTATTTCTGAAATATTTCTCCATATTCAACAAAATAGACTAAAAGTATAACTGTTAAAAATAAACTGTAAAAGGTAAAAACACATAATAGGAATTCTGGTTTTCATTGGTCTTTGTAGGGTCCAGGAATGGACACGGAGCAGGTTTTCTGATCCAGCAGACAGGGTAAAGGAGGAGTCAGTGTCCTCAGTGGCTTTTTGCAGGTCTTTTATTGGGATTTAGCGGGTACATGGCAGGCAGGAGTGCTGGGGGGCCGGGAGGCTGGCAGTCCTCCCAGCCCCCAGCAAATCTTCACTCTGTCTGGGCTCTCTGGCATTCTGTCTGCTTCTGCTTCTCTTGCTTCTCTCTTGGCTTCTCTCTCAGCTTCTACTGGCGTCCCCGTGACGCCGCCCTTAAAAGCCCAGTCTTAGCCCAGGTGAATCCCATCTACCTATGCCCACACCCTACTCCAGGTGCCCGCCATCAGACATGCATTCAGGACCGCAAGGATCCATCATCTATCCTGATGATGGGAGGGCAGAAAAGCCTGACATTTTTCCTTACCCTACAGTCTTGCTGACTAATAGATGAAATGATGCAGAATTTTAGAGGAATTTAATAGTGCATAATAATAGACAAAAAGAGAACTGATCCAGGGCCTCCCTAGTGGCACAGTGGGTTGAGCACAGTGCTGTGAAGCTGTCTGCAGTCTCTGCAGTGCCAGTTTGATTCCTGGCCTGGCCGGGAAGATACCCACATGGCCCAGCAGACCTTTCCTGCCTAGCCTGCTGCTCCAGGCTTTTCGTCTGCCTGTTCTGCTCCCTGCTCTGTCTCTGGTGAATTCTCTCACCCTCCCGTGCCTCTGGCCTGTACTCCAGTTCTGGTATAAATAAAAATAAATTAAAAAAAAAAGAGAACTGACCCAGAACATTTTCCATAGCACAACATAAAAAAATGATCCAGAAGATCTTTCCCCATCCCATGCTAAAAAGCTTAACCAAGTTTCTAGCTCATTTCTGAAAATGAATTGGACTTAACATATATTTTGTATCCTAACTTAATATTGATTTCATGCAAACTGTCTCAATTTCTTTTCATATTAAGCTAAATTCTTTTGGCTGAAAGTTATAGAGAATTTAATTTCTATAAAGGGACTTTATATACTTCCTCTAAAATCATAGTTTAGCAATTTCACTTTTTCTCACTGAATTTTATAAAATATAACAAAATGCAACAAATTATTTACATACTTGTCCAAACACTGCTTCATAAGATAACAAGATAGTCAAAATAAAACTATAGCCTGCAAGCAGGCTATAGTTGAAAAATTTTTGTTGTGAAAATTTTTTTTTCACAAAAAAAATTTTTTTTTCACAAAAAAAAAGTGCCTCAATTGTCCATTCAACAGGTGAATGAAAATCTGAGTCATGCAATAGAATTTCACCATTGGTATAAAGTATTTAAAATGTATGAAAGTAGAGATTTTAAATCTTCATCCTGCAGGGATATTTCCCCCCAAATAGTTGAAATATAGCTTGTTACAATTAAACATAGCTATCATGTTACTTAACTTATTGTATATTTTAGGTCTAAATATTTCACTGGTTAAGAAAACTAAAAGGAAACAATTGTGACTTATATAGTGAGAAGTCAGAGATATAATGGAAAGTCTCTTAAATAGACAACAACCAGACAAACAAACTGAAATTGAGTTGTATTTGAAATGCTAGGATCCATTTTTCTCATTAATATGTGGATAGATGTGGCTAGTATGTGGCTGAAGAAGAAATCAACAGAGAAAAGACATAGAAACACAGTGACAGGTAGACTGTCTCTAAGACATCATTTTAGTACTGGGATCAAGCTTTTACTAAAGTTTGGGTAATAATAAAATGATTTAAACAATCAAGTAAAATGTTTGTTTCATTTAACTATATTGGAAACAAATCTATTTGCATTAAGCCCCAAATTTTATATCCAACACATTGGTAGCCTTTTGTCACCTCTTTTTGTATGCCACAGTCATCAGAATTACACTTTTGTACCTTAGGAAAGCTAATATTTCTGTTTTGTTAGCATCACCATTGCCATTCTCATACAATAGTGCTTGTGCAGATATATGAATATTTTAACATATTTTACCTATATTTTATAAAACTGAGTGGACAGTTGAATATGAATGGGCTTTCATTTGTGAGTTTTGGTAATTTTAAAGTTTGGAAACAACCTATTTTTAAGTTGAATGGCCATTAAATTTTTAGAATGTCAACTTTCACATTTATTTCCTATATACTTTATCAGAAAAAAAAGCTGGGTTAAGACAATTAATATAATTCAAATAAGATTATATAATGACAAATCAAATACAAAGATATATAAAAACATCTTTACAGCTACAATAACTTGCTACAAAATTATATTTTTATTCATTTTTTGAAAGAAGACAATTTTGATAACATAGAATAGTTGAAAGATAGAAAATTTAAAAAACTTCCACTGCAAAATAATTAAAACTCTACATACCTAAACGGACTTAGTTTGTATAAAGGGGGAATTACATTACACTGAATTAAATCAGTGACTATGGTATTCACATCAAGAATTATAACATCAACTTAAAACTGAAAATAAGGGCATAAGCAAAAACTAATAAATTAACCAATAATAAAACAAAATGTCATAATTTAATGTAGAATGCATTTTAAATGATTTATAATGTTTGAGTAACCTCTTTTTTTTACTGGGTAAAAGACTAAAGATGTTAAGTTTAAAAAATTTTTAATTTCTTACATACAGTAATTAATTAAAATGATACAAGTACTTTATTCAACAAAAATAAGTACTTGTAAAAGTACTTCAAAGTTCATGGGTTATTACTACTTCAAATATGGCAATATATGGTTATTTCTAATATTTCTAACATAAAATATGTACCTGTAATCATTTTTTTGGTAGAAATATACATGTATACAAAAGTTAAATAGGAAATGATTATTTCAACAAAAAGTATCTTTGCAAAAATAGTTCACAATTCCTATGAATAAGTCATACATTATATAGTCTAAATATTTTATATTATAATCTTCCTAGGAAATTATATGAAGTTATATATTAAAACATCCTAGTAAAAATTTTAATATTGAAGCATTGTGATTTTCAGTATATGTTAACAATAGACACAAACATAAATCCTACTGAATATGTGTATCTCCTACTCAGATGAACCTATAGCCCTTAGAATCATAGAAACTTGAGATATCTAATTTAACCTCTTTCATTTTCACAGCAAGTAAACAGATATCCAAATAAATTTATTTAGGCAATTAGTGATAAAACTAGGAGTAGAAGTTTTCCTAGCTAGGTTATAAGTTAAAATAATGGGTTAGTGTTATATTGCTAAACCTCATGCATGTCAGAAAGGACTGTCTACTTTCATTTTCCTACTGGTCTTCATACAATTGTCATGTATTTTATTTTTGCATATGTTTACAAACCCAACAACACTGTTTTTTAAGTGGTCAGTTATCTTTTAAGGAGACCAAACAAAAAACAAATATATCAACCTGTCCATTTTGGTCTTCATCATTCCACATTTTCATCTACTATCAATAACTGCCTGCCTGCATCAGGTTTTGTACATCTGGAAACTTTATATCATCTCTACTCTTAAGATATTTTTGCTGGGTATAGAATTCTAGATATTTTTCTTTTCATTATTTTAAAGATGTTTCTCCATTATCTTCTCATATATTGTTTATGATGAGACTTCTGTTATCTTTATCTTTGTTCCTCTATTCTTTTTCCATTGTCTGCTTTAAGAATTTATCACTGGTTATTATGTGACTTGTTAGTTTTCCTTGTCTTTGTGCTTAGGGTTCACTGAATTTGATCTGTGTTAGTAGTTATAAGTTTTGGAATTTTTTAGAGAATTATTCAAGTATTTTTTGTTTGTACTCTTCGACTCTCCTTCCCTCAGGGACTAGTGATACTACCAGGCCAAAGTTGTTCCACAATTCACTTTACTGATCTTCTAATTTTTTCAAATTCTTTTTCTTTCTCCTTTTCATTTTGGATAACTTCTATGGATAGGTCAAGTTCATTAATCACTATACTTTTCTTCTGCAATATTTCATTTGCCATCAATCCCATCTAGTGTATTTCCCCCTTTAGGCATTAGTTTTCATGCCTAGAAATTTGCCTTTTGCCTTTTTGTTTTACATCTTGCTATAACTTTTGAACACACATGGTGGTTAAAATTGCTTTAATATCATCATCTAGGTAATGTATCAGATCTAGGTTGATTTCAATCGGTTGGTTACTCTCAGTTGGTTACTATTAGTTGTGTTTTCTCACTTTTTTCCATGCCTAGTGATCCTAATCAAATGACAGCCATTGTGATTTGTCTTTCAGTATTTTTGAACTTTGTTCTGAGATGCAGTTATGTTCCTTGGAAATGGTTTGATCTTTTTGGATCTTGTTTTATGCTTTGTTGGGTTGGATCAGAGCAGTGCAGGCAAGTACTAAATATTCTCTGCTACTGAGGCAAGTGTTACCTAGTGACCTGTGGCTGCTGAGATCAGGCACTTTTACTAGACCCATAATGAGTCCCTGACAATATTTCCTCTTGTCCTTTCAGATGGCTTCATGCAGCCTCAGCTTCCTCACTTACAAGTGCTAGCTGGTACTGAACGTAATATATAATAGATCTCTGGAGTTAATGTTCTCTCCTCACTAGTACTGTGTCCTGTGAACTCTGTCAAGTTTTCCCTAGGTTCTCAGCTCCACTGCTTCACTCAGGGAGTCCACTGGGTTCTTCTCTCTTCTCTTCTCCCTGGAATCAGTCTGGATGCTTTTTCAAAGCATTAAATTGGAAAAGTGCAAGACCATTTGCTTGTGTCCAAATTCTCAGGGGTTATCTTCCTCATTTTCTTAAATCTATTGGCTTGAAAACCACTTTTCCATGTAGTTTTTTGTTTGGTTGTTTCATCTGGAAGGGTACATGCAGTCCCTGTTTTTGCTATGTTGGATAGAAATAGAAGTTACAACTGGCTTTTAAGAAACTACAAGTACCTTAGTTTCTGTGTCATGTCAAAGAATATCCACAAGATCTGAAAAAAACTATTACAATACTTCTCCTTTTCCCAACTACACATCTGGGAGAGATTGGACTTTCTTCATATACTTCAATCCTAACAATAAATTACAACAAATAAAATGCAGAAACGTGAGAATCCAGTTATAAAGGATGATATTATAGATTTGGCAGAAATATAAACAATGTTATTTTTTCTCACTAAATTTTGATTTAGAATCAGAGTAGCTGAAAGGTACTCTAGAGGAAGTAAATAGTGGACAGGAAAGACCTTAGCAAAAGTAGATTTGTCAAAGTACATGATATGAAGCCACTTAATGATAAAAATTCTCAGTTCTTTATTTCTCTGATATAGAAAATTCACCTATAACTATTTATTATATAATTATTAGATACTAATAGTTACTAATATCTGTTACCCCATTGTATAAATAAAAATACAATGTACTTTCTTTCTAGAATATTTGCTATATTGGGTACCCTAAGACATATTAATAGTGGTGAATACTATGATAAGTAAGTCACATCTAGAAGCTTTCTCAGGTCATCAAAAGTCATCTGTGATGAACAGACCATCTTTACTGCCTTATGACTTCTGCTTAAATTTCTTTTTCTGGCTTAGTAAGTCCAAACAGGCAAAAAAGGGGGTGCGGGGAAGTAACAGATTAGTAAACTCAGTGAGTCAGTCAAGAGAAAAATTACAAAGCTAATAGAAAAACTGAAAAAAAAAAAAAAATTCTCATTTTTAATCCTGGAATGAATTTTTAATACAAGAAACGATGAACATTATTATTAAACAGTCCTTAATGTGTTTTAACTTTTGATATTACAAAATAATTAATACTCCCACAAACAAGTTGTTTTACATACTAATTAATACTCTGAAGCAAATAGTATAATTGTCTAATTATACAAATAATTTTAATCCCAGTTTTAACTTGCCTGTGACTTTCAAAATAACAGTATTCACTTTTTTTAAATCTATATAATAAAAATGCTGAACAAGATATCTGATGTTTCTCTTTTTCTTTTGGTATCTGAAGTTTCTAAGAGCTCTAAATGTTAATGTTACATAACTTATATAGTCAATCCACTTTCTTTTCTCTGGACTTCTAAGCATTTTACTAAAAATGGTAGAAAGCTTCCAAACACGTGTTTTAGAAAATTCAAATTCAAATCTATTTCATACTAGGAATTGAGTAGTACTTTATAAATAAACTGAAGTCCTTTATTTCCTACCAACCATGTTCCTAAGCATATGGAAGTATTAAGTAAAATTCAGATATGTATAAAAATCTAAAGAAAGTTATTGAAAATAAAATATAAAAATGGCTGTTAAACTTAGTAACTGAAGCTCATACTCAGAACAGGTTTATTACAATAAAAAATTAAGTAGGTCACCTGGTTTTGGATGATCCTCTCCAATCATAGTATTTAAAAATATAACTACTTTCCTCTGTATTCTAGGTATATAATTGCTAGCTTTCCTGAACTTTGTAAATTTATATGTAATTACTTTCACATATATATCCAAGGAAAGGTTTCACTGATCATTGCAAACACTGATTTATTAAATAAACAAGTCCATGCTTATAGCAGCATTCAATTTCTCACAGAGAAATCAAGAAAGAAATATTTCCTATCATAGATAGTTATCAACTGTCTTTGTTAAGTCTTCCAACTAATATTTCAGTAAAGGAATCAAGTGGGAGCTCCTTTTACAGATGACGCCTGTGTTTTTGCCATTCTTCGAACCAGTGCTTCTTGTCTTTTTTTCTGAATTTCTTCAGGAGAATACTTTCTATTTTTCTCTTCTTCCTCTACAAATTAAATAAAATATAGGTATTAGTCCTATAAGTTATAGTCATTCTGAATGAGTTTTAATTTTAAATCACCCATATTTGCCACATTGGTTTGGCTATCAAATCACACTCAACTATTAAATATAGAGTCCCAAGTATAGATACAATGCTCTGTGTCAAAAGAAAATCAAGCAATGATTGATCTGTCCTTAGTTGATGCTCTCTTTTCACAGTATGATAAAATTCATTTGATTTTAAAAGCTGTGCATTCTGATAACCTAGCAAATTCTTCTGGACAGTGACATCTAACTACATAAAACCTACAACAGTGTATTTTAAAAACAAAGTGGGACTTTAAATGCTGTGTAAACTTTAATAACAGAGTAGTCAAAATATAATCAATTAAATGAGAACAATAAAATCTTCAATCTGAGTGTCTTTTTAATATTTATAAAACATGAAGCATTCTGATATAGTCTTGTGAAATATATGTCAGACAAACCTATTATGAAATAACGTGTTTTAATTTAAATAAGTGAAAATAGAAAAGTTCTGTTTTTAAAAATTGCACTGTTTTTTGAGAACACCATGCGAGTGAGAAGTATAGGTTGGTACATCTCCAAATGTATGTTGCCACACCAGAAGCACTATCAAGGTTCCTGTAAGACCCCTCTACACTTAGCCCTCCAACCCCACCCTCCCTTTCTGGTAGCCTCAGTTCTGTAGTCAAGTTTCTAGGGATTGTTTTGGTTTGGTTTTGTCTGTTCCAAAAATGTTTTAGTCTAATAACATACCCAGTTTTACCACTGCCAAATTACCGAGTTCTAATAAAATGAATTTAATTCCAAGTTACGTCACTTTGAGCTAACATGCTAGATTATCTACATAGGGCTAAGGAGAATCAAATTTTAAAAGTAGTAAACCTAGTTTTCTCATTAAAATGATATTTTAAAATTAAGACTATTACACCAATACACATTTTAGTGATCTTGTATTGGCAAAACTATGTAAAATCTGCCTTTCATAGAATAAAATAAGAATTTGTAGCTGGCAGAAAAGTATGTTAACATTTAGACAAAAGTTTGGAATTTGTTATATTTCTTTTTTAATTAACAAAGACATTTGTCAAAAACATATCATCTGCCTCCCCTTCCTTTTTTGGTAAGATCAGAAATGGGAGAAGGTGTTCAGGATAAGAGACACATATTTTGAATCAATTCCCCAGATGATTCTGATAACTTCTATTTCCTAACCTAATTATCATAGACTGTAGCTATTTTTGCTAACAAAAATATACTACAAGATAATTTACAATAGTTTGACTATCTAATATTTTAGTCTCAAAGCTTAGACACACAAGAAACTCAGAACACACACACTTAATTGTTTACACTTAATTGACCAAAAGTTTCAAAGGAAAATGGGTTAATAAATCCATGAACATGGAAAAGAAAAGAGTTCTCTAAAATTGGCCTTATGGCTGGCTTGGTGATATTCAGGAAAATAATTTCAAATGATATAATAAAGTCACACTGTGAAAATTTGATTTAGTCATTCATTTCTCCCATCAGCCCTTCCTTTAACTCAACCTGCAATAAGAATACATAGCAAAATCTCAAACTACTGCAAGGTTCAAAGCAAAAATAGCTCTTACACTTTACCCTTAAACAGGGATCAACAATTTGTTTTTCTGATAAGGGCCAGAGAATAAATGTTAACCTTTCAGGGTCATAAAATCTCTTCAGTATCTGCTCACCTCTTCTACCGTAGCATAAAAACTGTCATGGATAATACATATATAAATGATGTACCAGTATTACACTTTATTTATAGCTAATTAAAGTTGAATTCCATAAAGTTTTCAAAAGTCACAAAACATTCTTTTCCATTCTTTCAATCATTTAAAACATTCTGAAAACATTTTAGCATGTTACCTATAAACTGGATTTTAACAGGCCACTGTTTGCCAAATGGTGTCTTAAAGCAATGAGGTAGTTAAGAATGTTTTTATTTTCAGAGGAGTACTTTGCTACATACCAAATTAAAAAGAAATAGAAACAATAGAGGATATAAACAAATATTAACTGTAAGATTAGGCACTATCAGTAAACAAAAAGGAAAAATTGATAAAGTAAACTAAATGGCATCTATACAAAATGTACAAAGGATACTAGATAAAAGTTTCGGGAAAAATCAAATAATTTAGAAAGATTTAGTTCTTAATGAATTTATTACTATATGCAAATAAATCCATGCTGGGAGTTCAGTTAATTACACTTAGTTAAATATAAGTTTAAAAACTTAAAATTATTACAGGTTGATAATTTTTTAAGTTTCAAAATTTCTATTTTTGGATATAATATAGAGAAATATTCACTGTTAGTGTTAGTAAGAACTTAAATTGGTGTAGGAAGATATGGCATGTGCACCAAAATTCAAAACATATTCTTATCAATTTTTGAATAATTAACAGATACAGCCACCTGAGCTTTCAGAAATTTATGTAAGGATATTCACGGAAGGAATGTTTCTAATGCAAAAATTGTAACCTAACTAAATGTCCATCAGTAGAAACTAAACTATGGTACCCTATACAGTCCTTAAAAAGGACTGAAGCAAATCTATATGTACTAACAGGAAAAGATTGCTGCAGTATATTAAGTGGTGGGAAACTGTCAAATAGTGGCTATATAATTTCATCTACAGGTATATACACATTTTTTTATGCAAAGAAAATGTAACATTATACATACTAAATTGTTAATAGTGGCTTCCCTGGGAAATCATTGTGGGAAAGGGTAAAAAGAGAACAACTTTCTACTTCAAATTATTTTATATTGTTTTCTTTCTTTTAAAGCAACTAACATATACTCTTATAAATTAAAAAAAAGGGGGGGAGGATAACTTTAGTAGGAAAGTTGTAACAGTAATTCTAACAAATGCATAGCCTAGAATCCAGACAATGAAAATAGTAACAATCCAATGTGAAAAGAAACTAAAATACTATGGATTTATATAATAAATACGATTCCTAATTTTAGTCCAAGTGAGGGAAACTGCAATTATAAGCTAACACAGTAGATGTTGTTAACAGAAGTTAGTGATGGGTATTAGAGAAACTTCAGAAAAAGAATCTAGATCAAACTATGTGGTTAGAAACACATTGTGTTTAACTTTTTATTGAAGTAACATTGATTTATAACATTTCACCTATATAGCATTATAATTTGACATCTATATCCACTATATCATTGTGTTGACAAATGGAAAATGGCCAGGAAGATCTGAAGTATTCACGTGTGGGAGCCATATTTGTGGGGTAGGAAGAGCAAGTGCAAAGATTTGAGGTTGTGAGAAAGCACTAGGAATTAAAAAAAACAAGTTATGCCAGATACACTCCCTTTTTAAAAAGTATAGTTATTGATGGAAAACAAACTTTTTACATTATATTGCATGTTCATTTAAATATTAAACATCTTCTATGTGAGTGATGCTATAGTAGGTCTAAGTATTCATCGAAAAAAACCAAAGACATACCTAGCTTCTGAACTAGGAAATAAGGTGTTCTGTTTGAGGGAATGAAGGACAGCTGTTGCAACTGGAACTTCACAGGTAAGGGTAAATAAAAGAGTGCAGGCAGGTTCATGAGAGATAATCAAGAGCCTTTTAGACCACAGTTTTAAGTTTGGATTTTATTTGAAATCTGATGGGCAGTCATTTAAAGTTGAATTAACACAGGAATGACATATTTGCTTATTTTTTTAAAAGAGATTATTCTATTTGAAGATGAATATTGAAAGTAGACTGGTGAAAGAATAGCAGTAGTCTGAACAAAAGATGTTGGCTTAGATAAGGTTGGTAGTCATAGAGTAAGAAATTCTTAAATGGACGATTTGAGATATATTTTTCGAGGTAGAAACAATGGAACTTACTCATAGCAAAACAAATTGGGGAAAAGAGAAACTGGAAGAATGAAAGATGACAGTTTATGTTGAATAATTACAATTCTAACCTTCACAACTAACACAATACTGTTTACCTCAATGTTATCCTACATATAAGAGTAAGATTATTCAGATTTTAAAATGAGGTATTTAATAAATCTCACACAGCAATACATATATCCAAAACAGCAATTTTCCAGGAACTAAAAAAATCCTTCATCAAATATGAGTGCCTACTATATGCTAGTCACTGTAAGTGTTGAAAAAGACAGTGATGAAGTCTTTTGAACCACTAACACTTGTATAGTACAGCATATCTGTAAACATCTCTTTTCAGAATTCTAGTTAAAGTTCAGTTTTTTCTTATCTCATGCAAATTGAATACAATTACTAGTTTTAACTACTTTTCAGAATGAAACTTTTTAAAGAAGAGCATTTCATACATACCTTTTGATGGTTGTTTCGAAGATTCAGAAAGTTTCACCGAAGATTGCTGTTTAATAGCATCCCCACATAATGGGTTGACAATTTTATTTTTCTCTAAACCCTGTGCAATTTTGGTATCAGAAATACTTCCTGTTCTACAGTTTTGATTAAACTGAGAAAGAAGTTGAGAATTCTTCATTCTTGTAAAGGTATACTTAGAAAATCCAACTGGCCTATTAAGGTCGCTCTGAGCTTCATCTGTTACGGTCTGACAAGACAGATTCTGAATATTCAAATTCTTCTTATTAGAAGCCATTTCTGTACGCATGTGATCTGAACTCAAACTCGAACTTCTTGTAAGAACCAATTTGGAACTATTCGCTTTTATTGGAACACCAGTGTTATTCCAAGACATGTGCAAATTATTTGCTTGACAAGTTGAGTTATTAGGGTATATAGTCAAATTTGTTGTAGCACCTAAAAAACTTGGAGAATTTCCACAAACTTCCCTTTTCTCTGTCTTCACTGATTTATTTATTTGAGGGCTATTTGTCAAGGAAGATGTTTGCACTGAAATGCTGCTCAGATTCAAATGCTGCGATTGCACCAACTGACTTCCTTGTTTAGATATAGTAAACCTATTTCTGGCTTCATGTTTGCAACTGTTAAGGCTCTCAAGTATACCTTCTGACATCTTGCTGTCCTTCTTAATGTCTTGTTGCTGAGTTAGTTTTTCAATATCATCACATGCTTGGTATAATAAATCATCATCTACATCATCTGCTTCCCAATTATTCTCTAATTGATGACATGCTTTAATAATTTCATTGGCAAATGATGGATCATTCCAATCATCAAAGAAAGAGCCTAACTTGGACGTATTATTCTGATTTGGGTTCTGAACACTAGTTATGTTGTCCAAAGTTGCAGAGTCAAAAGGATCTTTAATAGCAGTTGCTTTAAAAGACTGACTAACACTCGTCTTATTATTTTGATCATGAGAATATCTTGTGTTTAGAGTAGAGTTCTTAGAAGCATTTACATTAGAAATAAATTTAGTGTGTGTATCTTCCTTTACTTTCGTTAGATTAGATGCAATTGTACAATCTTGAAACTTGTCTTGAACAATAATTTTATTGAAAGATTTCTCAAATTTCATTTTATTTCCAGTGGAATGTAATATGGTTGGTTTATCATTTGGATTTGGTGAAAGTCTATATTTTCCATCACATGTTAATTCACTGTTACGTGTCTGTAAAGAAACATCTTGTAAATTTTTTGGATCTCTTAACCTGGCATCGAGATTTATATCAGTCAGTATTGACTTACTTTTATCATTTTTATTGTTAAAGTTACAAATTCCCTTTTGATCAGCAATCTGGGATGTTTCAGACACAGGGGAAAGTTCAGGCACTTTGATGTTTCGCAAAGCAATAGGTTCATTAGCTAGTAAGTTTTCCCAGTTGTCCTCAAAATCACTGGTAGTAAATCCATCAATATGTTTATTAAAAGCTTCTTCCTTCTTAGTGTAGGAAGTCACACATGATTGTATTATGGGAGTATCTATTTGATGAGAAAGTGATCCTGGGGTTTTATTTGCCAGCTTTTCAGTGACCAGAGTTTCATTAGCAATATTTTCCTTTTTCAAAACACTTTTCTTTCCAAAGATAGTATTACTGGTGTTCAAAGAAGTATGTGACACATCCTGGCTTAACTGTCCACTGCATTTCTGAGTAGAACCATCAAAAATGGCATTAAAGGCTGCTTCAGCATTCTGGTCAAATGGCTTCTGACTACTATTCTGATCATTCACCACAGGTATCTTGGTGTTTTCTTTAGTTGGTTTCTTCTTTAGTATAGCATTATCTACTTCAGGACCTATTTCATATAACTGCATTTGTACATTATCTTCATAATTATTTAAATTTTTTGCTTCAGAAATTGTTTGGATAAAATCATGATTTCTCCTGTGCTGCTCCTGAATCACATCTAGCTCTTCCATGTTTTTATCAAATTGTTTTGCCAGTTTCATAAGTTCTTCTTCTCGATTTTGTGTTTTTAACCTATTAAACAAATATTAAAAATTAATGACTAAGTTGTAAGACTCATGAATATTCAATTTTTTATCACATTTTACTGTTTAAACTTGAAATTGTAACAGTTCTATTATAATACACAATGTTACATCAAAACTATGGGAAATAATTTATAACCACGTGGATATCATAAATCAGATTATTAACATATTTACTTCAATGTATCTCAGAATGTCTGAAAAATTTAAACTTACTTTGTACAGCTGATTTTTGCTCTTGATTTTCCCTTTGCTACACTAGGGGTACAAGGAATAGCTGTTTCACCAATCCACATTCCCAGCATGGAGTTAGCTGTTGGTTTTTCTTCCTTTGACAGAAAAGGGAAAAAAAATAGGGGTGAAAATACTCCCATTCTGCCCTTGGCCTAACCCCCACTCAGGAGGGAGGGAGGAAAGGAGGAGGGGAAGAAGGGGAGGGTGGGGAGGGAGGGGATGGTGGGGAGAGAGGGAAGGGTGGGGGGAGGGAGGGAAGAAGGGGGGATGGGAGGGAGGGAGGGGGGAGGGAAGGAAGGAAGTTAGTTTTAATTAGCCTCAATTATTTTTCTAAAGGAGTATATTTTGGTAAGGTAACAGGTACTAAGAAAAAAAACCTCCAAGACAATGAGTAGCTAAAGGATGGCACTAACAAGTTGCAAAAAGTGATCTACTTATGTTTTAGAAAACATTGTGAATTGAAGATTTCTCATTTAAAAACAGAACATTTAAGTTTTAAAAATTAACAAATGCATATTTAACAGTAACAACATGTTTTTATCAAAAGAAAATTGACTTTTCAGTTGTCATTAAGGCAGTCATAAAAATAAACATTAGTATCAGAAATAAACTATGTAGCAGAAATCATAAGAAGACTAAAGACTAAAGATACCTAATGAATTCTTTTGTGTAAACTAACATTTCAAATTTTCCTTATATGCTCATTATAATTTTTATCTAAAGTTCCGCAATGCATGTTAACCAGTATTAAGGCTAGGAGAGAGGCATTTTAGTGCAGAGTATTTTTGCTATGCATTTTAGCCAGATGACTACACCAAAAATTGAGCAAAGGAGTTCTTGCAGTAGTTCAAAACAAGCCAACAATCATACGAGTTAACTACCCAAAAGGAATATAAATATTGTACAAAGTAAAAATATTCTTAATAGTAAATTATGTTATTTGAAAGCAAAGACTATTCATGATAATTAAGCAAAATGCCAGGCACAAAGAAGACACCAGTCACATTTATTTATTAGAAGGTTTAGGTAATAGATCCCTAAACCTAGGTAAAAGGTTTTGGTAGAAGCTTGGTGATTTAAATTTCCAATTAATCATCAAGCAGTTTTCTTAGATGTCCACTTGAAGCTAGTAACTTTTAGCTTTGCAAAATAGTCAACAAAATCAGTTATTTCACTTTGATTCAATATTCAACAACAATCTAGGGACAATAACATCCTTAATGATTTAATTATAGATTTTCAATCCATTTATCAAGTAATTTTAAAATGTATTCAGTTTTTAGACAATAAAAATGACATTGTATATTCAACATATTTATGGGTTCACTATATATTTGTATATGTTTACGTTGTATTTAAAAATCTTCTTCATACATAATTACATAATTTATTGATTCCCAACTACAATCCAACTGCTGTATAAGTTATCTAAAAAACATTATTTCATTTCATCCTAAAAAATACAACTTGCAACACTGTAACAACATGATGGCAAAATATATACCATCTTCAAATAACATTTTATAAAACATAGCCCTAAAGAAAGAAAATGACTCTCCAATTAAAAGGGAATCCTGCTTTTAAAAAATGCTACCTCTAAAGATATTAAAGTAACTTAAGCAATTATTTGAGGGTAACTCATCTAAAAATAAACAGCATTAACATGTCATTCTGAGAACATGACTGCTCTTAAAAGACCCTGATACTACCAAAGATTTACATTGCTTTAAAAATGCTCACTTGAAAAGGGTAACATTTAAAAGCAACTAATTTCACCGTATTTTTTCTTTTACACAAGTTACCACTTGCACACTGCTGCCATTTCTTTATGTGAACTATTATTTCTAGCCCACTTAGGTAAAGAGTCCAATAATTTACTCAACTATCTTTTTATCACTATTTAGACTGGCTAGCCCAAACACATTTTATTATGCTTCTTTCATGTGAAACCCGCAATTAATGAAGATCTATTGTTAACTTATGAAGTAAGCAGTATTATGGCATAAATGCTATTTAACTAATGAACCATATGTAAAATGAATTTCTATGACATGCCAAACATGGAATGCAGAGCTAGTAGCAACAGAGTTGTTTTGACTGTGCTGGTTGTAATTTTGGATATTTTATAGCCAATAAGAAGAACTTTATTTCCTGTCTTCTCCTCCACCTGGATGATGGCGATTCCGTGTAACTAGTTTGGACCAGTGCCATGTACTATTTATGGTCAACAGATAGTGATTTTCTTCCAACAGAGAATTTTCCACAGAGTACTTCTCATAGAAGAGAAACTAAGCAAAATTTGGATATTTTCTGAATTTTAATACTGTTGAATAAGAAAAGGAGAGGAAAGCCAAAAGGTTCAGAATAGAGGATGCTTAAACATATTCATTTCATTCAATAAAACAACTGAAATAAGAAATTTTGAAGATGGTTCTCACAATAATTTAACTATCATTATTAACTTTAATATAACCTTAAACTTATAGTGTTTTATAGTTTACAAAGAATTTTCATCTAATTTAATCATAATAGTCCAATGAAGAGAACAAGAAAAATTATAATTCTAGTTTATGGTTAAATGAATTGAAGTTCAGAGAGCTTAACTGAATTGCTTAAGGTGACCCAATATAGGAGGCTGACTGAGAATTAACTCCAAACCCAGTGTTCTTTCCACTTTATTAAGTGTTTTTTGATTATCTTATCAGTCAATAAGTATTAAGAGCAGCTTCACTGGGGAAAAGATGGGCTAGAGATAGTAAGCAATACTAACCACAAAAAAAAAACTTAACAGTTTGAATTATCAATTGATTCTATTTTTTAATAATGTGAAAAATGATGTCATATATTGTTAAACAACATTAAAAAAGGAAACAAAGCTCTAGTCAACAATCATCACTCTATGTTTAGGAAAACATATATTAATAATTTTAATGTTCCTTTTTTTCAAAGCATGCATTTCCGTAGATGAAAAAGTAAAAGTAATCTTTGCTGCTCCATTTTGGAAAAGAGAACTGTAAAAGACACCAAAATTTTTTCATGTTTGTGAAATGAATTACACGAGGATTAAGTGGCATATTTTTCATTATTTTAAAATAAACTATAATGTTAGTGATATTTACCTGAGGAGCAATACGGTTAACAATATGTGAGATTTCATCACTATCTGTGATGTAAATCTGTTTTTTTCTTCCTTTACCTAAAAAAACAAAGAGTTCTATAAATTGCAAACCAAAAAAACCCCTTAATTTTTAAAAATAAAGGCCACTGTTAAAACAATTTTAATTAGCACAGCTTAGATCACTATGTACTCTGGCATCACACACCTATCATAATACATTAAGTCTCCCCCAATCTGCTATTCCTGATATTATAACTCAACCAAGATTCTATAGTTACAAGTATCTACATTCATTTCAAATATTTACCAAGGTAAAACAAGTTAACAACAAATTACCTAACTGTTTTGTCATTGGAGAATTTTGATCCCAAAAGATATCATTCAGTCCATCTGGATCATTAGGAGAACTGAAGGCAGATGACAGTAAGTCCATTTTCAGCACTCTCTCTGGGGTTTCATACCTTTCTATATAAAATAAAATTAAAATAATGATTGTTGCATTTCAAAGTATCACTTTACTTCGTAATGCCCCATATACTTTTTAATAGTCCAAGTGTAAGTTTTTCTGATATGATTACTTTAACCACAATTAAAATGATTCACATAAAAATTCTTGTAATGCTTCACACATTTGATGTCGCAAATTACATTAAGATAATCTACAAGCTCTATGAATGTAAAATACTGTGTAACCTAGTTAGGAAAATTCATTAGCCATGGAAGTTGGGAGGCTTTGGGAACCACCTAATTTATAGATTGATTTCAAAATCCAAAGTATCCCGACAGAAAGATTAAAGTCTAGGTTTAGCCCCTCATAAGCAAATCTATCCAGCTTACACTAATTACTCCAAAAAACATTAGTGATCCACTTGGTGGGGTAAGTTTTATATAGTGTCACTTTTACATTTCTGCAGAGATTTGTCTTTGTTTATTCCGAAATTGCTTTATGGGAGTAAACAAAAGACAAGTAAGAGAACAAGTTTTATTTCAAGAACACGCTCTAGGAATGAGGTTTGTCTGAGTTCCAGGTCCTACCATGATTTACGAAATTTCAAACAGCAGAGCAAAAATTCACCAGAATGAAATATTCAAGGGTACTTAGTTTCCCGCTTCAGGGGCTACAAGAAATAGGAACTTCCGGTTTCTTCATAAGAAGGTGAGCTATCCACCAAAGCTTTGAGGACAGCGGTAGCTTTTTTGGTGGCCCCTTCGCTAACGCAACTCAGGGCAAAAAGTTTAAGGGGGAAAATCACTCCTCTGGGAACAGCTGAAGGTAGCAGGCCAGCCAGGTACTTTTCCTCGCCATGCTAATGCTGATGACTGGAGGAGCAGCTTAGCTATTAGCCAGCCTCCCCTCAAACAGGTAAAAACCACGACTTATTCCCGTGGCAGGGGCGAAAAGCGGGTGGTATAGCCTCACGCGACGGTGCTGAAACTTTATCAGAGCCGTGCTGGAGCCGTGGGGGAGTGGTGTGGGGCTCCTTTTGGACTGAAGAAGCCCGCAGCCCAGTGGCAGGAAACACTTGAGACTCCACCCCCACCCGCTTTCCCGGCTCGTCCGGTGCAAGTTGGGCTGTGGGGCTGCAGCGCTGAGCTGCGGAGGCCGCGCGGCCAACATCTCACCCTCGGGGTTACTTTTACCGCACGTAGCGGCTGCCGGAGGCTGCTCTTGCTGCGGCTGGGGCACGGGAGGTCCCTCTCCGGCCCCGCGGAGCCCAGAGCCGCGGGCCGCCCTCAGCCGCCTCTTCCCTGGCTCGACCACCGAGCTGCAGTCCTCAGCCGCTTTGCGCGGCGTGCTCTTCAGGCCGGGGCTATCCCCATGTTTCCTTCGCCGACTCATTGCCTATGATCCCCCTCCACCGGCCGTTTCTCTTTCACATTTTGGAACGGGGTTCGTAAGGCAACGGGACTACGGACGGGACCCCGCGCCAACGGGCGCCGCCATTTTGGCTGGTAGCGCGCTCGTCAGAGGCGCCTGCTGATTGGCTGTGTCCGGCCTGGGGGCGGGGCGTCGGGGGGAGGCGTGCGCTTCCGCAGCCGGCTCTGGTGCCTGCTCTGCTGCTATCAGACTCGGAATTGGGAAGGGTTGGCTGTAGGGGCCATGATCTGGCTTTAGTAGGCTGAAGGGACAGCTCGCGAGGTGGAAAGATTAAATCCACTGACATCTTTTAAAGAATTTACAAAGAGCATTACACATTCACCTTCAAATTATTGTGGGTTTTAGTGTTTTCAAGAAGGGGAAATAGAGGTGGAGACTAACAGGGAAGAAATATTTGCATAAATGATATGCACATAAGGTAATCCCAAAATTAGGAAAATCGTTAAATTTATAAATTGATTTAACAGAATTGCTGCCACAAGGACAATATTCAAATATAGTGTCGTGTGTCAATAGTAACAACGTTGGCATTTTAAAGAAATTCGATTTATAATTGCATATGAGATCAAAAAAATAGGAGTAAATGTAACCAAAGATTGTACACAAAAGTCCTAAATAAATCAAAGTCTTAAATAAGTGGATCATACTGTTGTAGAGCAACCCCGATACAAAACGGGGTGCCTGACTGTGGGTCCTCACCCGCGCGCTTAAAAGGACTTATCAATGGTCTACTGCAGGCACACGTGAAAGGTTAATAAAAGGTTTATTTACAAGGGAAGGGGAAATGAGGGAATGTACAGCTCTGGGAGAAAAGTGGGAGACAAAGTTTTAAATGAGTCCTACCCAATCCGCTGATCAGGAATCCCAAAATGGCACTCTCAGAGTTGGCCGCCAGCCAGGAGCGGTGAAGCCAGGAGGCGAGCAGTTGCGAGCCAGCCAGCCCAAGGCCCACGTGTTTGGTTTTTATATCCAACCTGGCCGCCCAACTCCACCCTCAGGTCCCAGCCACCCTCCCTTGGTGGTGATGGGATTTGTCTTTCCCAATGTCTTGATGGCTTTAGTCTGGAGTGGGGGTGGGGTCCACAAAGCCTGTATGGGATTATCTCAGGACATCATTTCCCCCTAACAATACTATGTTGATGGGGTGCAAGGATCAATATCGTTACAATGTCTGTTCTTCCATAACTCGATCTATAGGTTCAATGTAAATCCATTCAAAATTGCAGTAGGCAGGGGGGATGTGTGTGTAACTTGTTTATTTTAAAATGTGTATAGAAATATAAAAGTTTGAAAATATCAGAGATTCTTGAAGATATCTTTAAGAATAATGAATTGGATATCTATCAAGTGTCAAGACTTAAAAAGTTATGATAATTAAGACAGTGAGGCAATGGTGAAAAAAATCAATGATAAAAGCAGAGTAGGCAGTTCAGAAACAGACCTTAAAAATTACACTTGATGTAAGACAAAGATCATCCTCCTGAGCAGTGGGAAAAGTAGTTCTTTTTTTTTTTTTAATAGAGGCATGTTTTATTTATTTATTTGTTTGTTTGTTTTGTTTATACATGCACTGGGTACAGTCAGAAGTGCGGGAGGGTGAGTGAATTCACCAGAGCCAGAGCAGGGAGCAGAGCAGGCAGAAGGACCGAGGTACACTGCTGAGGGGAGCAGCGGGCGGCAGGAGAGGTCTGCGCGCCATGTGGGACCCTCCTCTGGTGGCCTGGGAGCAGCCAGGGATCGAACCGCGCCGCAGAGGCCGCGGGCAGCTTCGCAACCCAGCGCTCAACCGCTGCGCCACCGGGGAGGCCCGGGAAAGTAGTTCTTGATAATAGTGTTTGATTAATTTGATATCACATAAAAATGTAACATTTATAGCAAACCATTCAAAACAAGTGCAAATTGATCATATATTTAATTGTGAAGAGTAAAATAATTAACATTCTAGAAAATGACATAAATTGTCATCATGACAAAGAATGAATTTTAAATTGAATCAAAAGGTCACCAACCATAAAGAAAATAATTATAAATCTGACTGCATTAAATTAATAACTTGAGTTCATCTGTCTGTCCAAAAACAACACTGGAGTGATTGAAAGGCAAGACACATACAGGGAGAGGTATCCCATAGGGGCCTCCCCTCTGGCTCAGCGGGTTGAGCGCCTCACTGTGAAGCTGTCCGCAGCCTCTACAGTGTGGGTTTGATCCCGGCAGGCCACCGAGAATCCCACATGGCGAAGCACACCTCTCCTGTCTCACCTGCTGCTCCACTCAGCTCCCCTCAGTTCCCCTCACTGGTGTATTTCGGTCCTCTGCTTGTTCTGCTCCCTGCTGTGTGTCTGGTGAATCCTCTAACCCTCCCTCGCCTCTGGCCTGTACCCCAACTCTTGTATAAAAATAAATAAATCTTTATTTATTTAAGATTTATTTTTCATTTTACACAAGAACCAGGGCACAGGCTAGATGCGCGGGAGGGTGAGAGGATTCGCCAGAGACAGAGAGGGGAACAGAACAGGCAGACTGATGAAATACACTGCTGAGGGGAGCAGTGGGTGAGACAGGAGAGGTCTGCCGCACCATGTGGGATTCTTGCCAGCCAGCCTGGATCGAACCCGCACTGCAGAGGCTGCGGACAGCTTCACAGTGCTGCGCTCAACCTCCTGTGCCACCAGGGCAGGCCCCAAAATAAATCAATTTAAAAAAAAATAAAGTAAGGCCCATATACAAAATAAATGAAGAACTGATAGAAACAACTAAGAAAATAATTGTCTACACATAAGAAAAATTGAGTCAGGTACTGTAGCAGGTTCTCCAAAAGAGAAAATCAGAATGATCAGCAAACCTTGTAGAAAGATTCTCAACCTGCTTGTAATGATGATAGTGAAAATTAAATCCATAATGTGATACTCCATTACTCCCATCCAAATAATTAAAGTTAAAAAGACTGACAAATAGGGCTATCAAGGAAGTAAGCCAGAGATGAAACCACAGACCAAGCCAACATGTGTGTAATACTCCCTTTTATGATCTAGAGGAATGTAGTTTGGGGTCTCTTTGAGTTCTAGGTTTATCAGTAAATTTATCTCAATCTAAGAATCTCATCTTTACTCTTGGCATAGGGGTGAGGTCAACCCCTTCTTGTCTGTCATTTGGAGTCTCCTCCTCTCTGTCTGCTATGCTTCAAAATAAATATTCCTGGCTTACTCAGTTGTTCTTTAGAATTTATAACCATTTGAATTCTCCATAGGCTTGTTATTAAATTGATTGTTTTCCCTTTGCTTACCTATCTGATGGTGATTTGCTTACTCTTCCTTTCTGAGCAGAATGGTTAGGATGATTTCTTCTGTGCTGCAACAGGGACTAAATACATTGTAGTAAAGTCATACAATGGACAATTGTGCAACTGTGAAAAGAATGAGAAAGTTATCCATGTTGATATAGAAAGTTTTCCAAAATACAAAGGTAAGATTGTGTGTGTGTGTGTGTGTGTGTGTGTGTGTGTGTGTGAGAGAGAGAGAGAGAGAGAGAGAGAGAGAGAGAAAGGAGGAAATAGAGGGCCCATTTACCTGGTGTACTAGCGATTGTAATTAAATTTACCTATTATGCCTATCTTTCTTCAAGGGAACTTCATCACCTGTTGCATGGGTGACTTGACTTTAGAAACAAATTCTTAGGTTGACTTTTCACTTATTACTGTTACAGAAAAGTGTATTTTTCTTGGAGAAAAAAAAATATTTCTCTGGAGAAATGAAGTAAGAATATGTTACAGGGTCTTGTGAAAACCATAGGGAGGAGGACCAGAAACTTATGAGAATGCCTGCTCATGCTGATACAGAAAGAAGCAGCAGTGTTATACTGGCAAAAGAGCATTAGAATAAACATAGATTCCAGGTACTTGGTAATTGAACATCCACTCACCTCCAATGTCCATAAGGTTAGTTCTACTGTAAATCTAGTCCTTTCTCTTTAAGTGAAAGCCCTTACAGTAAGCTTCCATTCCTTGAACTAGCAATGCCAGTGAGTCTGTATTCCTTATATCCACAAAAACTGAACTGTAGCAAAGCTTGGGATCAAAGGTTATAGATTATTGTTTTTCAGTTTTTATTAGGATCCACAAATTAGGAATACAAAAATGCTAACTGCAAAATGCTTTTATTTTAAATACTACTTGCAAACCATCCATAGGACAAGCTGGTTACTGTTAACTTTGGCAAAATCACACCTAATTATGTTTAAAAGGTCTGAACAATTTTAAGCATTAAATTAGACTTACAATAAGTTCAATTTTTTAAAATTACTTTGAAAAGTTCAAAATAGAATATATCAGAATCCCATTTAAAGGTAGAGGTGGGAGCTAAAATATTTTAATGAATCATTTGAATTTGAGACAAATCATTGTAGGCACTGTAACTTGAAAAATCACCTTTTTTTTTTTTTTGATCACTATTTTTTAAATATATAAAAGTTTAGAAAGTATGGAAAGTATTTGTCTTTCCAGCCTATGTTTCAGTATAACATTTCAACCTCTGTTTTACCAGTTTCTTCAATTTCCTCACCTCTCAGTCTGCAAATGCACTTCCTTGGTAGCCTCAAACATTTGGGTCAGTCCGATCTCTTCTTTCTTAGGTCCTACACCTGAGCTACTGAGAATGTTAGAGAGGTTTCTAACTGTGCCATCATGAACCTATGAACTTAGTGAGCGTTTAATGGCAAATGACAGTGCTACTGGGCAGTACAAGTTGTACCTCCATCTGCCAATATAGAGATTCCAATTTCTACCAATTTCTACATAAGAATAGATACCATGAGAGAAATGAAAGATTTAACTACTAAGAATGGGCATATGATAAATCTTACATAGAATTTCAAGAATAAACAAGATTTGCAGTACGTATCTATCACCCTGTAGTACTAAGTATACACCCTAAATCCGCACAGGGATAATGACTGTGTGTTTCAGGGATAATTTGGAAAACTGTTTCCCTCTCCTGTCCTAAGTGAAAATTTAAAGATAAAAATCTTAGCAGACCAAAAACATCTTACATGGAGTTAATAACTATTTTCACTGACTTTAATGAATCTAATCATAATCTGTATATTTTTGCTTTTCTAAATACCAGGAAGATGACCTGATTTAAAAATTGCCCTTGATTATTTTTCAAGTAGTAGGATCTAGATCATTCACTCTGTCACAATGAATTTAACTTAAAATGCTCCTAAACTCCCCCTAAGACTATTACAGATTTCTTTATTTTTCAGTAAAAAATAGTCTTCTTTAAATTTTTATAACTTGCCTGACGATATATGGTCCATGGAAGTAATTTTCCCACCCATTTCCTAAATGGCAGGGCCAGTATTATATGCTGGATACTTGGTGCATTGCTAACTATAGCAAAGGTTTGCAATCAATGCCTATTATTCAGTGATTTGTGGAAGTCATTTCATATCCCCTTCTACATTGTGTTCTAAAATGTTTTAAGGTAAGGTGTAGGAAAAGTTATGAAAATTTTCCTAATATTAATAAAAAGAAATGCTCACATACTTTAGAAACTGTGACTAAAATTGGAAGATTTTTTTTTAAATTGAGGCAGACTTGGTTTACATTGTTGTTTCTATTTCATCAGGATGAGAACTTCCCTTTCTTGTAATGTTACCATAGCACTCCCACCATCAAAGCACCCATAACTCACCACCATAGTCCATTGTGCCCCCTCCATATTCTGTGCTTTCTCCCCTCTCTCTTTCCCAACCCCAATGACTCAGGTTTTGTAGTCAGGTTTCAAGGGCTTTTTTTAGTTTGGCTTTCTCTGATGCTTCGTTTGATTTCTCTATTCCACATATGAATGACATCATCCGATATTTGTCTTTCTCCTTCTGATTTAATCTCTTCCAGCTCCATGTTCTCATAAATGGCATGAGTTTATCTTTTTGATTGCTGAGTAGTATTTCATTATGTACATTTACCACATCTTGACCAACATAGGTCTGTTTTGGGGCACTTAGGTTATTTCCATTGTTTTGCTTTTGTGAATAGTACTACAATGAACATGGGGATGCAAATTTCCCTTCAAATTAGTATATTTGTGTTCTTCTGGTAGAATTTCTGGGTAATGTGGTGGATCCATTTTTAGACTTTTGAGAAAACTCTATAATACTTTCCATAAGGACTGGAACAGTCTACATGAAGAATGGAAGATTTTGAATAATCTCATATGTAGTTTTTCTTTTCTCATGAATGCCAAAACAAAAAGTAAATCTTTAGCTCCTACTTAGCAAAAGATGGTCCTTAATTTTTCATTAAGACCATATTTGTAAGGGAATGCTGATATTTATTCTACTCCAATATGAACACAATAATTGCAAAAAGAATTATGCCACAGTAGTTTGCTTAGCTAATTAAAACAGTAAGTTTTATGACAATATCTATTATCCTTTATTTCCTAAATACTCGTTGGATTGCCACTTAATATCATTATGAGGCATTCCTTGTGCTAAGGTGTATATTTATCAGAATTAGTTTCCCAGTTGCATTAATGTTGAAGAGGCCTGATGCTGATGAAAGGCCAAACTCTGCTCCCTGACATCATTTTTTAAAAATTTTTTAAAAAGATTTATTTTATTTATTTATACAAGCACTGGGTACAGTCAGAAGCGCTGGAGGGTGAGAGAATTCACCAGACTCAGAGCGGAGAGCAGAGCAGGCAGACTGACGAAATACACTGCTGAGGGGAGCAGCGGGCGTCAGGAGAGGTCTGTGCACCATGTGGGACCCTCACCTGGTGGCCGGGGATTGAACCAGCGCTGCAGAGGCTGCTGGCAGCTTCACAACCTAGCTCTCAACTGCTGCGCCACTGAGGAGGCCCAGCTCCCTGACATCTTGATACTGCCCAAGCAGGAAGAGACAAAGCCTGTGTACTGCCTTGGTCCAAACTCTGGCCCTAATATCCAGAGCAAAGATGCTGCTAGGAAAGGGATAGGCCTGTTTTTCATCAGAGCTGCTGCAGATAACAACTGCCTCTCCAGCCTGCCATCTGGTAGGCCCTTACTCCCCAACCCCAGTTTGTGTGTGGGAAGTCCAACCTCAGCAGCAGCATGCCTCTGCCACACCTTTCTGACTCCTGTAACTGCAACTCCACCTTGTACCATCAATCAGTAACTGGCCTTTCTCCCTCTCCCTCTACCATGCTAGTTTTTAGAATATAGTTTTTACTCTGCTGAACCCAAGTCTTCTTGTTTGCATATGTGGTGGCAGGTGGTCTAACCCAGAAACTAAGAGGTTCTGACCCAGTGATAATTTCTAGGTTTTTTTCCTGGTAACATTTTTACTTGAAGAATTAAAACAATATCAGCACGAGCCAAAAAAATCTAGGAAAAGTAGCAATGTAACACTTGTACTACATACACACACACATACATACATACATACATACATACATACACACATACATACATATACAGGCACATACAAGCATGCTGACCTATGTTACTACTCAGGCAATATAGGTGAGAGAAATGGGTCTTCTGTTTTGGCTGATATTTTGTGGATTTTTCTTGACCCTTATAAGAAAAGCAGTAATAAGTTCATTTTAAGACCAGGAAAAAAAAGGAGTTTTCCTGGTGGGAAAGAAACAAAGACATTACTGTAATATATCCTATAGATTGTTTTCTTCATTGGTATCAAAAGAACTGGCTTGTGTTTGAAGATCTGAATTGAATTAAGGCTACATAGAATGTATTTAAAGTAGTGAAGATATTTGCTACTAATGCGAAATACAAAGTTTCTTAAGACATCATTCATTTGCAGAGAAAGAGAATATATAATGCTCCAGATTTAAAAATAGGTTATTTGTGTTTATATTTCTTTAAGCTTAAGTTTTGTTTGATACAGGTACAAGAGGCCCTTTCATTTACATATGTTTTAATGATAGTTAACAACTAATAATCAAATTAAATTAATAAAATGCCTTTACTTTTGTTTGTTTCCTCACAATAGTTTTTCTGTTTCCACTGAATATTTTCTAAATTTTATTTTATACCCATGTCTTTTTTCCTCTCTAGAGTTATTTTTAATAATCCAAGAATAATACTGTAAACTGAGTGTAGCATATCTCACATTCCGGGACCATAGGGTAATCTTGATAATATTGCGGGGCTGCCCATTTTGTAGGTATCCACTGGGAGTGAAGACTTGTACTTTTCCACCTTGGTATGGAGAGAGTTGTTCAGAAACACATCCAGGGCTGTCAGGATTAGGTTTTCATAGGAAGTCAGGTCTGGGGAAATCACTCATTTAAAATGATGATGTTTAGGTCGTGGGATTCAATGAAAGCAATTTCACAGGTTAAAGGGAACAACTCCACATTCAAATTACTGGAATTGTGTTTGGAATATTCTTTTTCCCTTTTACACATCCATGTGAATGTGTAGGTTCCCTGAAGACATGACTGTGCAGACTCCTTCTAGTGAGGAGGAGAGCAGGGTAGATGCTCCTGCTGCTCTCCTGGGCTCAGTGGAATGGGGCGGAGACACAGCTTGCCTCAATTCCTGCTTACACACAGAACAGAGTCTTCTATATGTAGAGAGACCATATAATTTGACAATAAAACTAGGATATTTCTGATAATGAAAAGGGATGCTATTAATAATATCAGTTAAAAATAGCTATATACCAGGAACATTTGGCTAATGAATTAATGAGGAATATTGAAGAATGAATGAACATCATTCAAGTTTTTATTTATAGGTTCTTAAAGGTCCTGGATCTCCAGACTTGAGAAGGAAGTGGTATAACTCTTAGTTGATCTACATCCTAGTTTAGTTGGTACTTAGTTGAACTACATCCTAGTTTATCACTTGCTGTCTGTATGATCTTCGGCAAATTTCCTAACTGCTCTGTCTCTGTTTTCTGGCTATAAATGGAAATAATAATCTTTGCCACCCAAGGTTGTTTTGAGCATTAAAGAGACAATGTATGCATACAATTTAGCAAGTCATCTGGCACAGAATAAGTGCTCAGTAAATAATTATCTTTAGTTGTTGTCCCCACTTGCACAGAATCTAGTCCTGATGTCTTATGATCAGTTTGAACTCACTTCATGAACATGAAACATAAAAATAAGTCTTGATTATAACAATATGATGTGACTTGCACAACAAATTAAGGAAATATTCACCCAGTATTCAAAAAACAATTCTCTCATTCAATAAAGAAGCCCTTACATATATTGTTGTTCCACTTTCTCATTAATGTAAAGGACTAAGTCACCAACATTTGTGTCAAAACTATACTCTTGCTCATCATTTGCAACTGTAGGCTGGCTATGAATACTATAAAGTCAGAAAGGTGAAACTTAAAGATGGAAAGACAAGAGGATAGAATGAATAGTGATTTATACTGGAGCATTACATTTAAAAAGGGACAGAGAATAAATCAGGATAGAAAACCAGATAGCCAGAGAGAGAATGAGATGAAGGATAGGGGTAGTTCCTAAATTCACTCATTCTCATGTTGCCCAACTATTCACTGTCTGGATATACTCCTTAACGCATTATGGTCTCCCAGATAGAAGTCTGTGAAGTTAAGAGTGTGGTGAAGTTAAAAGTGAAATTTGGTTTCGGGAAACTGGGAATAGCCATTTCACGGAGCATACCTAGTATAGTAGAGTGATTATGAAAATAATTGCAAATTTTATTTATTCTGAAATTTTATGTAAAGTTGCTTGAATGCCCATTTCGAAAGCCTTCATTTCTCACATGGCATCTATTCGTATGCCTATTAGTTGTATCTCCGACGTATGAAATTTTATTTGTATTTTTTTCTGATTTCACAAGCAATCCATATTGTAGGAAATTTGTATGTCACAGAAAAAAAATTTTAAATAAGATTTAATCAAATGTTATAATTCAGAGATAGCAACTGTTAATATTGGACTATTTCCTTTTGGATATAGACATAGTTATATATTATATGTATTGTATATTATATATTAACATGTGTGAATTGCTTTTATATGCTACATTGTATCAATAGCATTTTCATTTGCTCTTAATTTTTTTTTATGCTACTATTCATTTAGGAGGAATGTCAATCTTTTGTTATATTTTCAAAAAATTATATAACTGTGTCATTTGTCTTTTAAATTTGATTGTGCTCATTAGCAAGTTTTTTTTTTTTTTGTTAAAATTGCATTTGGTTTTTAGAAAAACCTAAAATACAGTGGCTTAAAGCAGAGCTTCTCAGGTTTTTAAACAAGCAACAGAATTCCCTGGAGGGCTTGTTAAAACCCAAATTTCTGGGCTTTTTTTTTTTTTTTTCCAGGATTTTTGATTTACTAGGCATAGGATAGTGTCCAAGAATTTGGATTTCTGACAAGTTCCCAGGTGATAGTGATCCTGCTGGTCTAAAGACCACATTCAGAATGACTGGTTTAAAAGAATATGGAGTAACATATAGGTAAGGAATGGATGGTCTGTCTAGAGCTTGATATGGGTCTAGGTTGTATGAGAGCTGGGACCATATGCCCTTTGACTTTTGCTGTTCCTTAATTGTTAGATTGTGGCTTCAGCTTTAAGGTTCAGTGATGGTTTCTGCTGTTCCCTGTTCCTTCCAGGAAGAAGAGCAGCAGGGTGCACTTGTACCTCTTTTCCTCTCCCACTCCCCAACCACCCACTCCCCCATTTCTTCCCCTAAGGTCCACCTAGGTTTTTAGTTAGAACTATGCCATGTGGCCATATTTACCTATAATAACAACTTAGAAATGTAGATTTTTTTTTTTTTTTAGCCAGGTATATTGCTACCCTAAACAAAACTAGAGGCTGGATATGGCAGGCGTTTGTCTATTCTTTGTGATTTCAGTGGCAGTCTTTCTAGTGTTTCATCATTATGCTGTTGTTGGTTTATCATATTAAGAGATGTTTTACTTTCCTTCCGCAGCAATAAAAGGATATCAGGCATAGGATTTTTAAATGTGATAATATTTTTTTCTTATTTGGTGTATTGATGTAGCATCAGCACTTGTCTGAATGCTAGATCTTCCTTGTATTTATGCCCAATTATTATTTATAGTTTATTGAATTTAACTGCATGTATTTTATTTGTATTTTTATATCATTTCTCACTAGCTATATTGGCGTGTTGTTGACTTTGGAGATTGTATTTAAAAACTTTTTATATCATAGCTGTTCTAGCTCTTAATAAAAGCTAGAACTGAGTATGCATTTTGTTCCCAGGAGTCTACTCAATTGAGATTTACATGAATTATCCTCCTTAAATTTCATAGAAATTTTATGAACTCTGCATCTTAACTATTTCATTTTATAGGTGAGGAAACTGAGTTTGCAAGTGGTCATCTAAGGTTGCCTATCTAGGAAAATTCTAAACTTCTTATTCACCAGCCTAATTCTTTATTTTGGCACACTGAGATGTCTTCCACCATTTGTTATGTTGGAGAATAGTGTGCGGGACATGGGATATTCAGCAGATCCTCCAATAATGTTGTTTTATTCAGTGTCATATTGTTCTAATGAGAAGAAAATTAGCCTTCTAATGTTGAAGGAAATGACTCCATGTAAGTACCTGCTTTCAGTATGTACTGTTTCACTTAAAGTGTATTTTCCAAGAAGTTATCAATGGCATTTAATGAGAATTTACTGTATTAATTTCTCAGAAGGTTAAATAATTTATTCATAAAATAAAATCAAATGTCCATTGTTTACTTGATTTTGTAATCCTTGGATAGATTATTTCATGATAAGTTAAATTTTTTGTAAAGTTAATTCAGATATTTAATTCTTCCATGTCATTGAGATTAGCAAATTTATTAGTATAGAGTTAACAAGATATACAAAGATGAAAATGATGTCCATATTTGCCACTATCTTTTATTAGATTTATCAAAGCATTATAATTATTATAGTTTTCTCAAAGAACTAAACAATAGCTTTATCAGTTTTCTCTTACAGTTTTCTAATTCACTATCCTATAAACATGAACATCATTTCTTTATGCCTCTTTCTTTCCTTAGAACATTATAATAGTTTTCCCCAACTTACTGGAGAAAATGATTAGATTTTTCTTTATTTTGTGATTTTAAAAAATAACAAAACACTTTTATAACAAAATCCATATTAGTGTTTGATTAACTGGGATTATAGCCCTTTTGACACATCAAAAAGACCATTAAAATATAGTTACAATCATAAAAAGTATTTTAAGGAAGAGGTACATTATGTAATTAGGTTGAGTAGAGAAAACCACTTGACTCAGGTGTGGAGGCCATGCAGGCTCCCTTCGTTGTCCATCTTGTTGCTTGGCCAAGTAGTTTGTAAATATTTGGGAGTCATGAGCTCAGTTCATTTTTCAGATTGGCTAAGACTTCATAGCCACAATACACTGACTATTGACTTAAAGGGATGGTTTACTTTATTATTATATGTACCTAAATTATCTTCCTCCTAAACCAGGACAAAATAAATCTCCCTTTAAAATATTTCTGGGGGTGTTCTTTGCTTTAAAATGTAAATCTAAGCAAATATTCTATCAACCACCACTCAAAATGTACCCAGCTTTCAAAAGAGCATTTAAAGATTTTTTGAAATCTAATGAACTTTTGTATAATTAAGAACTTAATATTTTACCTTCAGTTCTTGACAAAGTTCTTGAACCCTCTTGAAAAGATAATAAATCTGTCCCTGGCATTCATGTTCAAGATATAGTCTTCACAGTTGGCCTCTTGGAGCCAGTGTAGTCCAGTGGAGAACACAGTGAGCTCCAGTATTATGTGTATAACTCCTGTCTTCAAAACTGAAGCAAAAATAAATGTGTGACTAACCACTATAGGCACTCCATCTGCACCTTAGGTACCCAGATATTTTGTCTGATTGAAGTTTTGTTCAGTAAATAAACTTTATTTTTTAACTATTTTGAAGGTGCTAGCAGCAATAAATTATCAGTAAATATAATGGAAGAGCTAAAGAAATGAAAACACAGAGGTGTTTGGGATACTGGTGCAGAGATTTCTAATTATGACAAGGTAAGAGGGCTGACAAATCCCCTTTTTTAAAAAAAGGTATAAAACTTGACACTTTTTTGAAAAAAAATTCAGGACCCTGGAAATCAAACAATGAAAAGTATTTTTCATTTAAAATATATTTCTGCTGAACTTCAGGTAATAGTAGTGGAAGTCTGCAAGATTCATGCCTTTAACTGTTCCATCTGGTTTTCTGCTTATAGTTGGTATTTGTACCTTGCTAATCAAAAAGCCAGCAGTTTTATTGCTGAAGGATCTGACTTGATTTGGAGAACAAGACCCCCCCAAAACAAACAAACAAGCAAACAAACTTTATTTTGCTATAAATTAACAAACTGCTTCCAAATGTTTTCGAAAATACAAAGAAACTAGACCAGGGTCAGGACTGGCCTATGGATCAGTGAAACAGAACTGAGAGTCTAGAACTAACTCTTGCATTTATGGTCATTTGATTTCCAACAAAAATGCCAAAGCAGTTAAGTGGCAGGAGAATCTTTCCTACAAATAATGCTGGGGAAGTTTGATATCTATGTGTTTTTTAGAGAGAGGTAGAAGTAGAAGATGGAGTCAGAGAAATTTGAAGTGTGAGAGGGAAACAACTCCCCATGGTTAAAGAGTATCATGTGAAAAATAGGAAGAAATTTTGTATTTTTTAAATTTTATATCTTTGTATAAAATATTGTCAAGTTTTATACTTTTTTTGAAGAAGGGGATTTGCAACATGACAGCTAGCAAGGAGACAGAGACCCATCCTACAATCACAAGGAAATGAATTTGGTCAATAACCTGAGGGAGCTTAAAAGAGATTATTTCTTGGTGTGTCCAGGAAGGAACATGTCCTACTGATAATTTCAGTCTTGTGAGATTCTAAGCAGAAGATTCAGCTGAGCCCAACTGCATGTCTCATCTACAGACATTGTGAAAATAGATTTGTGTTGTTTTAAGCAGCCACATTTGCGGTAATCTCTTGACAAAATAATAAAAAATGAATACAGCGAGCAGCACATTTGCACAGAAATTTCCTTGAAAAGATCATGGGCTAATAAGCTCATGAATGCATACTCAAAATGGTCATTTAGGCAATATAAATTAAAATGAGTACAGCTCTAAAGCCACTGAAATGACTCAACAAAAGGAGCGACAATCTCAAGTGTAGATGGGGATGGAGTAAGTGGAACTCCTATACATTGCTTGTATGAATATAAAGTGAGAGAGTTAGGTTAGCAGTTTCTGAAAAGTTAAAAATAGCATGTTCAACTTGCTAAGATACTAGAGTACACTTGTTCCCATCACAAAAAAAGAAATAATAATTATGTAATGTGATAGAAGTGTGAACTAAAGCTAGAGGATAAACATATAGCAACCTACCAGTTATATTTCAATACAAATAAAAACATACAGGCCTCCCTGGTGGTGCAAGGGGTTAAGACGCAGCCTATGAAGCTTTCCGCAGCCACTGCAGTGTGAGTTCCATCCCCGGCCAGGGAGCAACACACATGGTGCAGCAGACTTCTCCTGACTCATCCGCTGTCCCCCTCAGCAGTGTATTTCAGTCAATCTGCCTGGTCTGTTCCCCGCTCTGTCTCTGGTGAGTCCTCTCACCGCCCCCACCACCAACTCTGGCTTGTATTCCAGTTCTTGTATGCATAAATAAATAAATCTTTAAAAAAATAAAATAAAAACATACACACAAAATAGTTAAACATAAACGTACTATAGAACTTGGCAATATTATGCATAGGTCTCTATTAAAGGGAAATAAAAGTGTATGTCCATACAAAGACACGTACAAATATATTAACAGTAGCATTATTTATAGTAGTCAAAAAATGGAAACAATACAAATATCCATCAGCTAATGAGTGGATTAACAAAGTGTTGTACATCCATAAAATAGAATACTATTTAACAATAAAAAGGAGTAAACTACAGATACATGCCACAACACAATGAATCTCAAAATATTATGCTAAGTGAGAGAAGCCAGACACAAAAGAGTACATATTGCATGATTGCATTTATATAAAGTTTCCAGAAAAGGCAAATTTAGAGAGACAGGAAACAGATGAGTGTTTGCCTGGGGCTGGAAGTGGAAGCAGGGATTGACTGCAAACAGATGCAAAGGAATTTTTTTTAGGGGGTGATGGAAATGTTCCAAAGCTAGATTGTGGTGATAGTTGCATAACTATAAATTTACGAAAATCCATTGAATTGTATTTTGACTTGTAATGATGGGTGCATATTATGGTGTGTAAATTTTACCTCAATAAAAATAAGATGGTAGTAATTAGTTTCATCAAACATGTAAGAAAGGGAATATAATCATAATACAGTGCTCAGCTGTGAGTAATATTTACATAGACATAACTGAATATTGATTTAATCTGAAATGAATATAGCTACCTTAGAATCATGGAGCAGGGAAAGCAGAGAGGATAGAAATATAAGACAGTAAAATTCGCAACTACCATGATACTTAGATTATGTTTAAAATTGACATATCTAAATATAGCAAAATATACATATTCTTTAAACATATAAAGTTTAGTTAAATGTCAAAAAGGCAGAGGAAAGAGTGAAAGTGATTGCTGCTGAAATCACCAAGTAGGAAGTTAGAAAAAGTGGGTAGGGGAACTGCTAATTTCTATTTTATTATATCATTGTTCATTTTTGTACAGCAGTTGGTTGCACCCCTCAGGTATAATCCCCATAGTTCCCCACCACTATAACACTTGGGAACCATCACCATACTGCTAACTTTTAAATTACAGGGTTTTTAGTACAAATTTACTTTTTAAAATACCTACACTTCATAATGAAAATAAGGAAGAATTTAAACCAAGCACACAAGCTTTCTTATTGTTTTCCTCCTATTTTCAATTTATTCCATTTTCTCTTTTCTTTCTAGGAAACTACCTACTTTTTTCCCTCAGATTTTATGTCCAAATAGATCTATTGAATTTTTAAAAAAATTATGCTCCCATTTTTAAAAACCAAACTTTCTTTTGTTTTTTGAAAGTTCCTTTTTATAATATCTTATTGTTTTCTGTTTCAAGGATTATTAAGTTTTTATCAAGTTTTCTTTTCCTTGCAAGATTTTTGTTTCCTCCTGACACTTTTTTTTTTCTTTCTCTTTGCTTAATCTTAATTTTCCTGTTACAAGGTTTTCTCAATCATCCGGGAATTATGGTAGCTCACTTTTATTTAAGATCGTCATACTAAGTATGAGTCTCAAAAGAATGTACTACTAGCTTTCTGTCTGGTGATAGGGGAGAATTTGTTCAACTTTGCAGAGTGGAAGAGAGGATCTTGTCTCGTGACACTTCTGAAATTGTTCTTAACCAGTTTTTCTAATGCCATCACCCCATTTCTAGAAGTTCTTAGTTCTTTAATGCCTTAGACTGTGTGAGATACTGAGATACTGTACACACATCAGCCTTTCCTCTCGCCAGATTAGTATTAATCTTTTACTAGTCTTCTAAATAAGTTATCTTTGTCAAAATATTGTTGAAATTGTAGCCCTTGTATTCTAACTTGGGAATTTATGTTCTTAGAAGCAAAATTCCTTTATTGCTATTTTAATGAAAGGAACAAAATTAGAGACCTGTCTTAGATTACTATTTTTACCTGCATAAGTGACACAGAAATGTTGACTACTAAGTCTTCTTCAATGTTGTATAAACAAGGAAACAACTCCTTACCCTAGACCAGAGTGCCCCATTCCTGAGAAATTCATAAACTTGAGGAGGTTAAATCTGAAGATGAGGGAGATTTGGGATGGACTGGGGTTGGTGCACATGCTGAGGATGAGGTGGGTGGTAGGGAACATCCAGAAAGAAAACTGTATACAACCTAGAATCATATCTGTTCTATCACAGGCTTTTTATCAGAACAATTCTGTGTCAAGTGTGTGCTCATTCCCTGAGAAATTACTTGTATTCTTCATGGTATGCATATCAAATCTCATTATTTTCAATAACACATGGATTTGTTAGCTTAATGATGATACCATTTTTCCATTGGAAAATTTAAAGGAACCATTGATAAGTTTCTTGATTACAATTCTCAGAGAAGTTTGAGCAATTCAGAAATGCATTTCTTACTTTCTCTCCTATTGATTATAGAAATAGAAACATGTCTACCAAGGGGAAAGTAGCGTCTTTTGTCTTTAGTCAGGAGTTTGATTTTGGCATATAAAGTTTTAATTTTTATTTGATATTTATTATGAAGTGACAATAAGAGAAGAGAAGGTTTTTAAAGGATTTATTTATTTATGCATACAAGAGCTGGGGTTAGCAGTGGGCGAGACAGGAGAGTTCTGCTGCACCATGTGGGTCACCTCCCTGGCCGGGGATTGAATTTGTGCTGTAGTGGCTGCGGATAGCTTCATAATGCTGCGTCTTAATCCCTTGTGCCACCAGGGAGGCCCCAAGAGAAGGGTTTTTTATGGTACAGTATGTAGTCTTATATTCTTAGCTACGGACTATGCAGAATATCCTCAAGTAATTTTTCTATTCTTTTATACTTAATATTATACATACTTTTAATTGGATACTTTAGGTTATTGTATAGTAATGATTTATACATCGTTAGAAGCTAACTCAGTTATAACACTTAAGATTATTTTTCATCCTAAAAGTAATATGTTTGATAGAAATTCATATTATATCAAAATGAAAAAGTTGAAAGTCTTCCTTAATTAGCTTGGTTATATATGCTAAGCATCTTATTAAAATAATAATGTGCTAGTAACAAAGCAATGATGTTACATTAGGGCAGACTACTTTATTTTTTTTAAATTTTTTATTTATTTTTTTGTTTTCATTTCTTTTTTTTTAATTTATTTTTTTAATAAATTTTATTTTTATATTCCCCATACAATTGCAACCCCCCCATTCTGATCCCAATCCCTCCCCTCTCGCCCCCGATCCCCCCAAAAATGTCTCTGTTTCATAGTTTTTTGTTGATTCTGATTTTCACTTTCTTATAGTTATTCATTTTCCTGGTCCCTTATTTAAGTTTTCTAGATTCCTGCTATGAGAGAGACCATCCGGTATTTTTCTTTTTCTTTTTGGCTTATTTCGCTGAGCATGATCCCTTCCAGCACCATCCCTGTCGCTGCAAATTGCATGTGTTTATCTTTTTTGAATGCTGAGTAATATTCCATGGTGTATATGTACCACATCTTCTTGATCCAGTCATCTATTTTTGGGCATTTGGGTTGTTTTCAAAGCTTAGCTATTGTAAACAGTGCTGCTATAAACATAGGGGTGCAGGTGTTCTTTGGAATTGATGTTTCTGTGTCCTTTGGGTAAATACCTAGGAGTGGAATTGCTGGATCATATGGAAGCTCTATGTTTAGTAGGTCCAGAAATCTCCACACAGCTCTCCATAGTGGTTGGACCAGTTTGCACTCCCACCAACAGTGCAGAAGAGTTCCTTTTTCTCCACAACCTCGCCAACATTTGTTGTTGCTAGTTTTTTTAATATGTGCCATTCTCACTGGTGTAAGATGGTATCTCATGGTAGTTTTGATTTGCATTTCCCTGATTACAAGTGATGTTGAACATTTTTTCATATGCCTGTTGGCCATTCGCATTTCTTCTTCAGAGAAGTTTCTTTTTAGCTCTTCTGCCCATTTTTTGACTGGATTATTTTCTTTGTTGTTGTTGAGTCTCATCAGCTCTTTGCAGATTTTTGTGATCAGTCCTTTATCATTAGTGTTGTGTGCAAAAATGTTCTCCCAGTTGGTGGGGTTTCTCTTTGTTTTTGTTATTGTCTCTTTTGCCGTGCAGAAGCTCTTTAATTTTATGTAGTCCCAGCTGTTTATCTTTGCCTATGCTATCACTGCTTTAGGTGACGAGTCTTTAAAGATGTTACTGAGGTACATGTCATGTAGTGTTTCACCTTTATTTCCTTCTATATATTTTATGGTTTCAGGTCTTATGTCTAGTTCTTTAATCCATTTTGAGTTGGTTTTTGTGCATGGTGTGAGGTAGTGGTCAAGCTTCATTCTTTTGCATGTAGTGACGCAGTTTTCCCAGCACCATTTATTGAACAAACTTTCTTTGCTCCAATGCATAGTCTTTGCTCCTTTGTCAAAGATTAGTTGACCATAAATCTGTGGGTTTATTTCTGGATTTTCTATTCGATTCCATTGGTCTGTATGTCTGTTCTTGTTCCAATATCATGCAGTTTTGATGATTATGGCTTTGTAGTATAGTTTGAAGTCTGGGAGTGTGATGCCTCCATTCCCTTCTTTTTTTTTTCAGGAGAGCTTTGGCTATTCGGGGTTTTTTGTGATTCCATATGAATTTCATCAATAATTGTTCTATTTCTTTGAAGAATGACATTGAAATTTTGATTGGAATAGCATTGAATCTGTATATTGCTTTTGGTAGATGGCCATTTTAATAAAGTTTATTCTTCCAATCCATGAGCAGGGGATGTCTTTCCATTTCTTTGTGTCTTCTTCTATTTCTTTTAACAGTGTTTTATAGTTTTCTTTGTATAGGTCCTTTACCTCTTTTGTTAGATTTATTCCCAAATATTTGATTTTTTTTGTTTCAATAATAAAAGGGATGGTTTTTTTGATTTCTTCTTCTTCAGATTTATTGTTTGTGTATAGGAAGGCTACTGACTTTTGCGTGTTGATTTTGTATCCTGCCACTTTACTGAACTGATTGATGAGTTGAATTAGTTTTTCTGTGGAGTTTTTGGGGTTCTCTATGTATATTATCATATCATCTGCAAATAGTGATAGTTTGACTTCTTCTTTTCCTATTTGGATTCCTTGGATGTCTTTCTCTTGTCTCATTGTTCTGGCTAGGACTTCCAGTATTATATTGAAAAGCAGTGGTGAGAGTGGACATCCTTGTCTTGTTCCAGATCTTAATGGAATTGCTTTCAGCTTTTCACCATTGAGAATGATACTGGCTGTTGGCTTGTCATAGATGGCCTTTATGATGTTGAGGTATGTTCCTTGTATCCCAAGAATTTCAAGGGCTTTTATCATGAATGGGTGTTGCACTTTGTCGAAAGCTTTCTCAGCATCTATTGATATTATCATATGGTTTTTATATTTCTTTTTGTTGATGTGTTGGATAACGTTGATTGATTTTCGGATGTTAAACCATCCTTGTGTCCCTGGAATGAATCCTACTTGGTCGTGGTGAATTATCTTATGGATATATTGTTGGATTCTGATAGCTAAAATTTTATTGAGGATTTTTGCATCAGTGTTCATTAGGGAGATTGGCCTGTAGTTTTCCTTTTTTGTGTTGTCCTTGTTCGGTTTTGGTATTAGTGTAATGTTGGCTTCATAGAACGTGTTTGGTATTGTCCCTTCCTTCTCAATTTTTTGGAAGAGTTTGTGAAGGATAGGCACTAATTCGTCTCCGAATGTTTGGTAGAATTCATTTGTAAATCCATCAGGTCCTGGGCTTTTGTTTTTGGGGAGGTTTTTGATTACCATTTCAATTTCGCTGCTTGTAATTGGTCTGTTTAGGTGTTCTATTTCTTCTTTATCTAGCTTTGGGTCATTGTAGAGTTGTAGGAATTTGTCCATCTCCTCTAGATTGTTAAACTTGTTTCCATATAACTGTTCATAGTTGTTACTAATTATTCTTTTGATTTCTGCTGTGTCCATTGTGATTTCTCCTCTTTCATTTGTCATCCTGTTTATTTGTGCTTTCTCCCTTTTTTCCTTTGTGAGCCTGGCTAGGGGTTTGTCTATTTTATTGGTTTTTTCAAAGAACCAGCTCTTGGTTTCATTGATCTTTTGGATTGTATTTTTAGTTTCAATTTCATTTATTTCTGCTTTGGTTGTTATTATTTCTTTTCTTCTACTGGTTTTGGGGTTTTTTTGTTCTTCTTTTTCTAGATCTTTGAGCTTCGAGATTAGGTTGTTTCTTTGAGTTCTTTCTTGTTTCTTGATGTGAGCTTCTATTGCTATATATTTTCCTCTTATTACTGCTTTTGCTGCATCCCATACATTTAGGATATTGGTGTCCTCCTTGTCATTCAATTCAAATAATTTTTTAATTTCTTCTTTGATCTCCTCATTAGTCCAGTGGTCTTCCAGTAGTGTGGTTTTTAATCTCCATGAGGTAGGAAAGTTCCTTGCCTTCTTTTTATGGTTTATTTCTAGTTTGATGCCTTCATGGTCAGAAAAGATGGTTGGTATGATTTCAATCTTTGTGTATCTGTTGATGTTTGTCTTGTGCCCCAGTATGTAATCAATCCTGGAGAATGATCCGTGTGCGCTTGAGAAAAATGTGTACTCCGTTTTTTTGGGGTTTAGTGTTCTACAGATGTCTGTTAAGCCCAAATGCTCTAGGTCCTTATTTAGAGCTTTAGTTTCTTTACTTATTTTTTGTCTTGTTGATCTATCCATTGTTGATAGTGGTGTGTTGAAGTCTCCCACCACGTATGTGTTTTCTTTGATATCTGTTTTCAGAGAGGAGAACAGTTGTCTGATATATTTTGGTGCTCCTTCGTTTGGTGAGTATATGTTAATGAGTGTTATTTCTTCTTGAAGTATTGTCCCCTTGATCATAATGTAGTGGCCATTGGGGTCTCTTTTTATCTTTTTGAGTTTGAAGTCTGTTTTATCTGATATAAGTATAGCTGTTCCTGCTTTCTTTTTTGGTCCATTTGCTTGTAGGATTGTTTTCCATCCTTTAACTTTGAGCCTATTTTTATCTTTTGTAGCTAAATGTGTTTCCTGGAGACAGCAAAAGGTTGGGTTTTGTTTCTTAATCCAGGCTGCAACTCTGTGTCTTTTTATTGAAGAGTTTAGTCCATTTACATTTAGAGTTAATATTGATATGTTAGCATCTGTATTTGCCATTGTGTTTGTCTTTCCTTTGATTTTATTCATTTATTCTTTTAATAAATTTTTTTTTTTGGCCTTCTTTCGTTGTTATTCGTCCCTCTGAGTTTCTGGCTTTAGGATTCCTTGTAGTATTTTTTGGAGTGGGGGTTTAGTCGTAATGAAATTCCAGAGTTTCTGTTTGTCTGGGAAGGTCCTTATTCTTTCTTCATAGAGGAAGGAGAGCTTTGCGGGATAGAGTATTCTTGGTTGGCATCTGTTTTCTTGGAGTCTGTTGACTATGTCCCTCCACTCTCTCCTTGCCCGTAGTGTTTCTTCAGAGAAGTCCGATGTCAGCCTGATTGGTTTTCCTTTGAATGTTATCTGTTTCTTCCCTCTTGTCAGCTTCATTATTTTTTCCTTGTCCTGGATTCTTGGGAGCTTTACTATTATGTGTCTTGCTGTATTTTTCCTTTCGTCGTGGAAGTTCAGCTCCTTCTTCACATTTGGGAAGTTCTCTTCAATTATCTCCTGGAATATTTTCTCTGTTCCTACATCTCTCTCCTCTCCTTCTGGAATTCCTATAACTCTTATATTTCCTCTCCTTATGGAGTCAGATAGTTCCCAAAGTCTTTCTTCGTTCTTTTTCCTTCGTACTTCTCTTTCCTTTTCTGTTTTGGTTCTTTTTATTTCTGTGTCTTCAAGAGTACTTATTCGTTCTTCCATTTCATCTATTCTGCTTTCATTGCTTTTCCCAGAGTTCTTTAGTTCCTCCATTAATTCTTTGATCTCCTGCGTTTCTTTTGCTTCCCTCTTTACGGACTCAATTTCATTCTTCTGATCGTTGATTATTTTTCTCATATCATTGTTTTCCTTTATGACTTCTGTCAGTTTTTTAATCACAGCAATTTTAAATTCTCTTTCTGGAAGTCTCAGAAGTTCTTCCAAGTTACTGTCGTTGTAATCTGGAGGGTGGTTTTCTTTTTGTGGTGTGCTTTTTTCCTGAGGAGTTGTTAGGTTGCGTGTGGTTCTTCTACTCCCTACTGTCTGTTTTCTAATTTGTCGTATGCATTGGGACACTGTGTTGCTCGGACTGGCCGGCATCTTGGGTGAACTTCTCTGCTCCCCTCTGGCTCCTCCAGGAGCCATCTCTGGCTTCTGAGGGAGCTTTCTGCTGGTTTCAGGCAGTCTTTACTGAAGAAATGCCCCTGTTCTAAAATGGCGACGTGGGACTCAGTCCAAGCGCTTCCGGTCTCAGGCACACTCTTCTGCACACCCGGTCTGCCCCGGCCGTGGGTGCCTGTTCCCTCTGTGGGCTCAAACTGCTGGTCGGAAGGGGCCTGGCGTGGGCTAACTTCCCAGCTGGCCACTGTCTCCTCCGGGAGCCTTCTGCCCTTTTCAAGCAGTCTTAAGTAATTTCCCTGTTCTATGGGGTGTTAGTGACTTTTTTTTCCTGGTCGCTAGGTGGCGCCAGAGATCTCTCCTATTGTCCTTGGGGGGGCTGTTTTTCGCCCCAACCCCACCCTGTGGGACAGGGAACAGAGCGGGAATGGTAGGGTAAACCTCAACGGCTTTGGGGTGCTGTGTCTGCCTTGTGCCCCACCGTCGTGGAGAACCCAAGCCCCGAATTTCGTGCCCCGGGTCTCAGTTCCAAAGCCCTCAGGTCCAGGACGCGGGCTGTAAGGGCAGACTACTTTAGATGTTAAAGCAGCCAAGCCACTAGTCTGCTTGGTCATTATATTGGGATCAGAAAGTCTGCCTCAAGTTACCCTCACCTGTTGATTCCTTGTAGTGTTGCATCCTGAGAGAAATGGCACCTGAATGTAACTGGAAAAAGAGAAGCTTTAGAAGCAGTGAAGGAGGAGAGATGTTGCTGAATTAGAAGACAATTTTGAATGGGAAGAGAGGTGAGTTTCTGATAAATTCAATGAGACACATTTGAGTTAGGTGTGTTCAGAGATGAGAGTCAAAACTTTTGCTACCTGCCAAGTATCTGTCTTTAATACTTTGATTCATAATTTAGGTTTTAAGCATTTCTGGAATAAATTTCTCAGTTCATTCTTACTGTTTATAGGTAGTAGAAATTTCTCTGAAACTGAGGGATATTATTTTGCCTTCAGTCATTGTAGTCGCCTGTTTCTTTTTTATGGGTTTTCATAAGTATTTTATCAATTAGAAATGGGGAGAAGGTGAAGTAGGTGCTGCTGTTGTGATTACAAAGAAGTCCTTAAATGTTTTATAAGTCTTTGTTATGGAGGTTAAGACCAGGATTTAAGCAGACACTTGTAAGACACTTACACTGACAAGAAAGTCATGCTAGTTTTATTTCTGCTTGCTTGTTTCTATAAATTCCACAAGGTAATTCACTAGGCAAAGAAAACATGTGCTGTGTTGCTTAGCTCTATTTTGGAGGACAAAGTGTTTCAAAGGAAAAAATACTCACCTTGAATTCAGAAGATGTGAAGTTGAATCCAGGTCTGTCACGTAACTTCTCTGAGCTTCAGTTTTCTTATCTGCAAAATGAGATTTTTGATACCTCCATCATAAGGTTGCTGTAAGGCTTAAATGCTATTTAAAAAAGTGCAGTTCTCAATTGTGTCATAGTAAACAAAAACAAGTGTGATCCTTGCCCTGGTAGAGCTGGCTGTCAGGAGGGACAGTCAGCAACCAGATAATGAAAATTATTAACAAAATTAAAATTGCATCTGAGACATGTGTGCTAAGGAAAGACTTTTTCATTTCCCACATCCCTTCCCCGCCCCACCCCCCAAAAAAAAAATTCCATCTCTGCCTTCAAAGTACAGCCAGTCCTTATTTTGTGGGTCTGATAGACAAGGATTTCAGTTACTATCATTTAAATAATGCCCAATTCACCAACATAGCTCAAATTTCAACTACCTCAGTATATTAACTATGAGTAATTATACACAGTACAAACTTCTCTTCCAACTCTTCAGTCCACATACATAATATATAAATAAAAGATGCACTTCATATTTAGTAACCAATTATATCACTTCTTATAAAGTCTGTGGGCGATTGATCACTGAACATTTGATGCTAAGTTCATGCCCAAACAGCAACATGTTTGTAATTATGTTACTTCCTTGTCTCTTAGTGATAAACCCACATAACATTTTGCAAAAATGAATAATCAGAAGTAAGAATTGTCCCACAAAGATGAAAATTCAGCCAAAGAAATGCAAGGTGATAATGATGGAAGTGAAATTCGGATAGAATATAAATGGAATGATAAAGACATGCATGTCTTTTGGGAGTTTGACACAACTATACTTCAAGAGACCCTAGATTTGTAGCCACAGATGCTTAGTTAAGGTTCAAAGTACCAACATAAGTGAGGAAGATGGTTGTGACATAAAGGATAAAGATGCTCAGGGACATTATGACTTCACAGTATATGAACTCTCAGAAGTATTTCAAGATGTGGAAGATGCAAAAGATAAAATGTTGGAAGCTTACCCAAATTTAGAAAGGACTATGATTCCACAAATTATAGGAAAGATGCTTGCTTGTTACTGCAAGTTACCCAAGAAGAAAAAGGCAAGCTCTGTTTAAATAACTCTAGATAAGTTTTTTTTTATAAAGAAATACTAATTCTTAGTGCTTCTAATGTTTTAAGTTATGTTGTCCTAAATGAATATAGTTCTACTACTTTTTCTTTTCCCTATATAATGGACAAGAGTTTTTAATGTTTTGAGGAAAAGTTCTAAAGTTGTGGAATAATTGTAATTTTTCACAATGATTGATAAAATTGATTATTATTTATTAAGATGCATGTTTATGGTGTGCATGGATATATTCACATTTATGCAGTCTGTTCAAAGCAAAGACTGCCGTGATATTAAAAAAAATTGAATTGACATGATTGTTACCACTCTGATCTAGACCATCACCTCATACTTTGATTATTGCTAAAATTCCTTACCTTTTTTTTTTTTTTTTTCCTGCTTTTGACTTTGCTCCCCTACAGATCATTACAGAAGCCAGGGAGGTCCTGAAAAATATATGACGGATTATATTAGACTTTCTATCTCACTCAAATTAGAAAACCCCAGTTATTACTTTTGTAAGGCTTCATATGATCTAATTCTAGATATTTTTCTCACCTCATCTGCTATCTTTCTTTTGCTTCTCTCTGCTCCAACCAAAGGACCAGCTGCTGTTTGTCAACCTGCATTAGGTGTTCCCCCTCTGGAATGCTTTTCCTTGAGGTGTCTCATAGCTTATTTTCCCATTTACTTCACGGCTTTATTCAAAAGGCTTTTTTCTTGACTACTTCCCTGGCAACTCTGTCTCAAAATTTCACTCCCCCTCTCTGAACATTTTTCATTTCTTCTACTCTTCATTTTATATTACCTTAAAACTTTCAATGACACTATGCTTTACTTTTTTATATTGTTTATTTTTTGTTACCTTCACTACAATGTAAGCACAAAGAATTATGGATTTTGTCCTATCCCCAACCCCCAAAGCTGTGCCTGATACATATCAGATGGCCTTCAAAAATTTGTTAATGTTCAGTACATGACTGAGAGCATATGGTTTTAAATTTTTGTAGTAAATAATTATTTTGGATCATAAAGGAATCACTGTTTTCTATTTTATTATTGAATATATATGTATATTTCATGCCTTTTTCATGCCTAAATATTACGTTTTTTATCAGAAGAGAAAAGCAACTATATAACTTGGCCTTCAATGACAAATATATTATCATGTAGTTTGCTTTTAATCTTCTCTGTTCATGTTCATTGATGACTTATACCTGAATCTATTTACAAATCTGGTACCATCATCTCAGTTATTTCAATTGCTCTTTCACTTTCTTCAGTGGCTTAGTTCATTAGATGGTCAGGTAGAGTAGACTCTACATCATAGTGTGTCATATATGTACTAAGTGTGTCTTTCACATGTAAAATGGTGATGTGCTTTCAGTGAACTGAAAAATGCCTACTTTTGGTAAGGTGCAGAATATTCAATAACTAGTTGATGATAAATAATTTTCATTATCTACCTTTGCCCCAACAATGCCACCGTCAATAATTTCTTCTGTAGCTGTCATTTCCTCATTAAGAAGTATTCAAACTATAAGAAAGAAAAAATCAAAATCAACAAACAACTATGAACCAGAGACACACTATGGGGGAGGGGGGGAAAGGAGGGATTGGCATCAAAATAAGGGGGTTGCAATTGTATGGGGAATATAAAAATAAAATTAAAAAAAAGAAAAAAGGAAAAAAAAAGAACAAAATAAAAAGAAAAAAGAAAAGAAAAATATAAAAAAGAAACTTTCAACTCAGTCTTATAAAAAAAAGAGGTATTCATTCTCTAAGAATTTATCCCTTGAAATTTTATACATTATATGTTAATATTTTACTTTGAAATGATTTCAGGCTTACAGCAAAAAACAAAATAGTGCAAATTTTCCCCATATATTTATCACCCAGATTCCTTAAATGTTAACATTTTGCCATGGTTGCTTTATCATCCATCTATCTATGTATCTATCTACAAATTTTATTTTTGAACAATCTGAGAGGAAGTTGTAAACATATGCTCTTTTAGCTCTAATTATTTCAGTGTGAATTTTTAAAAACAAGGACATATTCATAGATAAACTCAGTGTAATGATCAAAACCAGGAAATTTACATTTACTTTTGGATACAGCATTTCTAAAGCTGTGTCTGTTGGTAACTTATATCATCCTGATTATTATTATGGATTTTCTTTAATCTACTTTCAAAGGAAGCACTATGTCACTGCTGCCTTTTGTTCTTATTTTATAAATTTTGCTTCTAATGATGTCAAAATGAGGCTTATTGTGTTCCTGGCAGTGGTTATATCACACTATTTCTTCCTTGTGAATTTAAAGCAGCAGATCAAAAGTTATTTGGAGACCTCCCAGAAATAACACATCTGTCTCAGTTTTTAATGTTACTATTTTTGGTTTGGTAAAATTAGAGAAGACCCTTGGGACTCAAAGGTTTGTGGTGCATGGTTTTGAATGTTCACACAGCTATTTCTTTCCACAAATTATGATGTGCCTTTTGTTACAGTAATGCCATGGTGCTACCCCTCAAGCTCTGTATCACATCAGCTTCTATGTAGTGAGCCCTTGATGGATTCCTTTTCTATTTTGCTTTTTGGTTTGTTCCTCCCGCCCCCCTGGATCCTGAAAACTTTCCCATAGGTTTTTATAGACAGGACACACTTTGCTTATCACAGCCTCCCAAAATCACATTTGCTGGTCAGTTCTCTATTATTTCATTTCCTTTACCCTTTATTCCTTTTGCTACTAGGGTTTAGGAAGAGTTACAACTTTCTTGTCTCTAGCCCTAGATTTCTGCATTATCCTCTGAGGTTCCTTCTCGTCAAATTACAATTGTTTTAACTTGAGTGTGTTATTTATTTCTTGATAGGATCTTAACATATAATTTCCTTACTGTTTAAGGAGTTTTTTATTCCTTCCTGTCAAAAAGATCTGAAGGAGTGGTGGTGCTTTCTATTTATTTATTTATTTTTTAACATCCAAGCACATTGAAATTCATATGTTGGTGCTTCATGTGCTGGTGCTTTCTTTCTTTCTTTCTTTCTTTTTTTTTTTTTTTTAACATGCAAGCACATTGAACTTCATGATAAACAAACATAAACACACAATTTTGATTTTTTGGCTAATTTTTTTCTATTAATTACTCAAATGGGACAGACGTGATATCATTCAATTATACCTTTGTTTTGCTATTTCATGGATTGAGAAGGAGGTTTCCTCTAAGAAAATGTTAAAAGGTTTCTTCTCTTTCCTTCCCTTATGTCAACATGTATTTTTAATTCGCAACTTGACATGGAAGGTCGGAGCCTTTTAGTACTTGATTTGGAAATTTAAGTGTCAGTCCCAAATTATATGCACAATCCTGATAACACTGTACTTAATCCATATCTTCCTTAAAACAATGAGGGGCGGGCCTTCCCAGTGGCGCAGAGGTTGAGCGCTGGGTTGCGAGGCTGGCTGCAGCCTCTGCAGCTCTGGTTCGATCCTCCCACTTGGCATGCAGACCTTTCCTGCCACCCACTGCTTCCCTCAGCAGTGTATTTAGGTCCTTCTGCCTGTTGTGCTTCCCGCTCTGGCTCTGGTGAATTCTCTCACCCTTCCACGCTTCTGACTGTACCCAGTGCTTGTATAAATAAATAAATAAATCTTAAAAAAAAAAAAAAGGCAGTATCTTTAAAAAAAAGTTACATGGTCAAGTCAGCCCATGGAGACAGTGCAGAGTGGCTCTGAAGGTCACATGGTAGAGACAAGTAGATATAATCTTACAGGAGAGGGAATAAGAGGTCTGACTAATGGGCCTCCCCTGGTGGCACAGGGGGTTGAGCACAGCGCTGTGAAGCTGTCCGCAGCCTCTGCAGCGTGGGTTTGCACCCGGCCAGCCGGCCAGGGTCCCACATGGCGTGACAGACCTCTCCTGCCATGTCCGCTGCTCCCCTCAGCAGTGTATTTCGTCAGTCTGCCAGCTCTGCTCTCCACTCCGACTCTAGTGGATTCTCTCGCCCTCTCATGCTTCTGACTATACTCAGTGCTTGTATGAATAAATAAATAAATCTTAAAAAAAAAAAAAGAAAGCAATGAGGGGCTACCGTGTGTCTACTATCCGCAAAAGCTCCTTGTATGATAGTTTGAGTGTCTTCCTGAATATGTGATCATATTCTGAATATAATATTGATTTCAACCTTCACTTTCATCTCCATTTCTATATGGTTATAGCTTTTGAAGATCACATCTTCTTTCTTCTTGAGATGCTGTTCACGCCTGGTGATGTGGTGTGCTAGAGCTGGTGCTTATAGCTTCCTGAGAACCCACTGTGTATTCCCTCCCAACTTCATGTTCACTACTTTACATTGAGTTCAGTGACTTTAGCCATGGTGGCTGTTTTATAGAAGAAATGCAGCATGCTGGCTTAGTATATTTAAAATGTCATCTCATCTCTTTTTTTCTTTGTACAGTATCGGGCAAATGTGAAATTCTTACCTTGGGAGCTTATAAAGGCAGGTCAAAATCTGGAATTCAGAATCAATTCTTGCTCTTACTTCATATTGACCAACAGTGATGTTTGGCAATTCTTACCAAGAACTATTCTTTTCTCCCATTCTTCATAGCAGCTGCTCTTAACCTTCACCATTCCTAAAGACCACCATGGACCCCCATGTTTCAAAATATCAATAGTATCATGTTCCCCCATAAAATTACAGCACTGTAAAATTGAAAATATAAATAGCTACACAAATCCCTAATGAGGATTGCTGCTTGAAAGACAATTTTTAGCACACTCATTGGTAAAGAGATTTCTTAAAACCCACAGTCACTCAGACACAGTCATAGCTCAGCAATAAAACACACCATTGCACGTCACCTTCGTGGCTGCTTGGAGGAACCCAAATTGTTAAGATTAAATTCCCAAGTGCCAGTGACTTCCTTTATTAACTGTTCTGGAAAAGATCTTCATACTTTCTGTCACTTCATACTTTGCACATGAAATTCCCCTGCCTGGAAAACTCTTTAACTACCCTCACCCCCTTTCTTAACCTGGGTAAGCCCTGTCTCTGTGATTAGCTCATCTAATTATGGAAACATTAAACATGATAATGCATATCTTTGAACTATTTGTTAGAAATTTGTACTCATATAAATTGCCACTAAAAGTGTGTGGAAATTGATCAAGTGGAGGAGATATTTTTGATATTGTCTTTCAAAATATTGTTATTTGAATTGTATCAGAAAAATATTCAAACTATAATTTCATTCATGTCCAGCCCCAATGTTTTAATCTATGAATGTTTGCTATATTGTAATTATGGTAAAAATAACTCCCATAATTCTTTACTTTGGTTTATTATATGGACTTATTTCAGCACTTTGGGAAAAATATCATCCTGGACTTGATTTAAAATTTGTTTTATTAGCTATGAGTGACACCTGAAACTGTAGGTATTTCAGTGATTGCTTCTTGGGAGGTGTTCATCCGAGTGCAAATGAGTTTGGCTCTGAACAGACTTTAGCAGGCATTTGACAGCTTGGATGACTGGCACATTGTCATCTTCATAACACACCTAATGTGCAGAGTGCCAAAAATTGCAAACAGGTTGGGTGTAGTTAAAGATCTGAGACCTTGTCCGACTTAGTTAATCTTTTAAATCATAGCAGCAGAAAAATGCCAACTTTAATTAAAATTGCAATGTATAGTATAAAATATGATCATCTTTTCTGCAGATATACATTTTTATTTTGATATTCCATGTTTGTGTAAAAAGGTGTCTTTGTAAGAGTTTTGTGTAGGATGGAATTGACATCTGATTGGAACAAAGAACTCCTTAGGCAATGAAGGATAATTTTGATATTTCAGCATTTTCTTTTGCTGACCATTTTGATATTTTGCTCTAGGGCTGTAAAACTGGGGGAATTTTTATTGATGAGAAACAAATGTAATTTTTGTTATATCATATGTTGATGATAGACATTAATAAAATACAGCGAAGGGACCCTAAAAGTCAATGATTCACATCACACAAAGTATTCTTTTCTGGAAATGATAGGGTTTTAATAAAGATGGTCTTTGGATCTGTGTGCGTGTATGTATGTTTTAGTTTATGTCCACAAGACAGTGAAATACAAGAAGAGAATAAGGGCTCAAAGAGGTATAAATCTCAATATTTTTCTTTATAAAAATATGGTTTTCAAAAATTTGTCTGTTGAAAATATCTACTAGATATTTTTATTCCTAGCACAAAAACTTTACCAACATATATTGAGTCCCTATTTTTAAATTCTTAATTTCTTCTCCCAGAGTAGGGATGTAGAAATCACGATCATTCCAAGGACTGAGGAGGGATATGACACATGCAAAGTTAGAAAGGAAATCAGTGGGGATGTGGAAGGGGAAAGAAAAATCATCATCTACTACCCTGAAGACCAAGGCTGAAAGTGTAAGCATGATGGAAGCAGGGAAGCAGTTTAGAGAAATGGAATGGAGAAGTGAGTGCTGGATTTCATTATAAGTAAATTACTGATACTTCTGGCACTAGTACCTTGAGGAAGTTACTTATCTTAAAGTGTGAATGTAAGTGCTGTGAGAGACCATAGTGTAGTTTTAATTCCCTTGTTTATTTTTCCAGAGAAGGAAATTGAGATTCAGAGACTTGTCCAAGATTTTAGTGAGGTGGGTTTAGTGCTGAGACCAGAAGGCAAATTTGTGGGTTTTCACTTCTGTGATCTCTTTTTGATGATTCAGAAAATAGGTCCACTTGATAGTTTGAATACTTTGAAATCGGGTAAATATGTGACTCATATTTCTTAAAACAAACATGCTCAAATTGGCACAGTCAAGTGAATTTTAACTTTTCCTAGAATCATATTTAGGAATAATACAGTAGTTTCCAAATTGAATTAGGATATGGGTAGATTTTGGTAAATTTCTTTATCTTCTTAAATGTTCATTTTCTCTGTGTCTAAGATGAAGGTAATATTGACCTTGCAAAGTTGTTAGAGAGAAGTTATACAAGTGCTATAGGTACTAAAGAATAATAACTAGTGGGCCTCCCCGGTGGCGCAGCGGTTGAGCGCTGGGATGCGAAGCTGCCCGCGGCCCCTGCAGCGCTGGTTCGAGCCCCGGCTGCTCCCCGGAGGGTCCCACATGGTGCGCAGACCTCTCCTGACGCCCTCTGCTCCCCTCAGCAGTGTACCTCGGTCCTTCTGCCTGTTCTGCTCCCTGCTCTGACTCTGGTGAATTCTCTCACCATCCCGTGCTTCTGACTGTACCCAGTGCTTGTATAAATAAATAAATAAATCTTTTAAAAAAATTAAAAAAAAAAAGAATAATAACTAGTGATAAAAACAAACTAAACACAGATAATATTTATTGATAAAAACTACTGTTTGGTACTTTACACAAGTGTCTTATTTGATCAAATTATTTTAATGAAGATTAATATTAAAAATATATATTAGCATTGCTCAAGTTGTTCTAGCTTTCTGAGTGCGAAGCTGCTGCTTCCCCTCTTATATCTACTGTGTGACCATTTTACAGGTAGACTTGTCCTACCAAAGGCAGTACATCTAATCATAACATTGTTTTACATGGCAATACACATTAGTTTCCTATTGCTTCTATAACAAATTGCCATAAACTGAATGGTATAAAATAACACAAATTGATTATGTTATTATTTTTGGAGGTCAGAAGTCCTACATGGGTCTCACTAGCTGAAAATCAGAAAGTCGGCAGAGCTACATTCCCTCTGGAGACTCTAGAGGAGAATCTGTTTCTGCCTTTTCCAAGTCCTGGAGGCTACAGCATTCCTTGGCTCATAGGTGTCATCTTCCACCTTCAAAGTGTGCATTACATCAAATCTGTCTCATGCTTCTATCTCTGTGGTTCTCCTGCCTCCCTTTTCTACTTATCAGGTACCTGATATTATATTAGGCCCATCCAGAAAATTCAAGATAATCTATTTTAAGATCAGATTATTAACAACCTTAATTCTGCAACATAAATCTTCCCTTGTCATTTAATATAATGCTGTCACAGATTCAGGGGATTAAGATGTGGAGGGTTTGTGGTAGAGTCACTCTACATGCATGAAATAAGTAGAAGCTGCTGGTGATGAAGTGGATAACCGTACCTCAAACCATGTCTGTGTCTCCTTGGAAAGGTATCTGGCAGCATATGTCATCAGTACTACCTTGCAAGATAAGTCCAATTATTCTAGATGTAGTTCTTCTCCCTGTATGAATGGATTAAACAAATTAGCATTGTTTTGTTTTGTTTTTGAGGAGTGAGATGTGTAGTTTCAATTAGGGATTAAGTATCTGTGCTATAAAGGTTATACATGCATTTAATTTTTAAATTCATTTATATAGATTGACTAGATTAAATATGTAATATTTAAAGTTTGTATTGAACTAGCATTACATTTTATAAATTTTAGGTGCACATGGCTATGAATCAAAATCTTTACATTAAATTAACTAAATGACATGCAATTGGTAATAGCATTATTTTCTGATTAAAAAAAATTCTGTTCTATAGCTATATATTTTTTTCTCTATTTTGATTATTTTTTCCCTTTTTTTCTTTATGTCTTTATCATTTTGATTAGTGGTTTTTCTAATTAGTTTTTTTTGTTTTCAAACCAGATTTGCTTTTATTGACACTATTTTTAAACGTTAATTTCTGCTTATATTTTTATAATTTTTTTCATAGTATTTGTATTTATTCTTGCTTTTCTAATTTTTTGAGCTCAATAGTTATTGATTTTCTTTCTTTTTTTCTAAAAGTACATACAGTTAGAATATAAGGGTTTTTTAAAATATTATTTTAGCTGTGTCTCACAAGTTTTGATACAAATTTTCATTGTTACTTAATTATAAATATTTTGAAGGTACTATTGTGAGAATTAGAATATGTGAATTTTTCAAGGTTGTGTGTATGGGTACTTCCGTATATGTGGGGTTATCTTTGACTATTAATCTCTTTTCATTTGTCAAAACACTGTGACATGAGTGACAGAAATTCTTTAATATTTGTTGATATTAACTTTGTTTCATAACAAACGGTTAAATTTTGTAAAACTTCTCTCTGGGCTTGAGGAAAATGTATTTTTTTAATGGTAGATGATTTTTATATGCAAAATCTGATACAACACTTACTATTATTTTATCCCTGATTTATCAATTGTTATTATCAATTTGTTGTTGCATTTCGATAGATTTTTTTTTTATTTTATATACACTGTGGTATATTTTGTTAGATACATACAAGTTTGCAGTTTTTATATATTCTTAATATTCTTAAGATTTTTAATATTCTTAATATTTAATATTTAATATTCTTAATATTCTTAAGATTTATATTCTTAAAATTTTTTTTAAGATTTATTTATTTATACATACAAGAACTGGGGTACAGGCCAGAGGTGGGGGGGTGAGAGGATTCACCAGAGAGAATGGGGAACAGAACAGGCAGATTTACTGAAATACACTGCTGAGGGGAGCAGTGGGTGAGTCAGGAGAGGTCTGCTGCACCAGGTGGGTAGCTCCCTGGCTGGGGATGATCTTGTGCTGCAGTGGCTATGTAAGCTTCATAGGTTGTCTTAACCCCTTGCGCCACCAGGGAGGCCCTTCACTGAAAATTTTTTAAGGAGATGCAGTAGACATAGAAGATTATATTAATTTCAAGCATATAATATAATGAGTTGACATATGTGTCTGTTGTGAAATGATCACTACAGTAAGTCTAGTTAAGTTAATATGTATCACAACACAGTTGTAATTTTTTCTTGCAATGGGAACTCTTAAGATTTATTCTCTCAGCATCTTTTAAATATTCTATATAGCATTATTAACTATAGTCACCATGCTATATATTACACTCCCAGAATTTTTTTTGTAACTTGAAATTTCTGTTTTTGGCCACTCTAACCCATTTCAACTTCACCTTCACCCCTCAACCCCCACCCTGATCTCTTGCAATCTCTGCATCTGTGACTTCAGTTTTTTTTATTTTTATTTATTGTGTAGGGTTTTTTTATTTGTTTTTTTTTTTTGGTTCCACATAGAGGTGAGAATGGATGGTATTTGTCTTTCTTTGACTTATTTCACTTAACAGACTACTTTCAAAGTCGATTAAAGTTGTTGCAAATATCAAATGTGATTAAATTTGGTAGTTAGAAGATGTGAAAGTCTTTGAAAAAATTGTTTCAGTGGAATAGTATAAACAGAAGTTTTGTGGATAAAGAAAAGGCCTGATATGAAGTAGATCTTCAAGCTAAAGATTTATAAGGTTGGGGAATGCAGCCTGGGAGAAGATTGCTGTCAAGATATAAGAACGATGATGCAACAGAACAGGGATAACTGATGAATCAAAGTTTTTAAGATAATAAAATCTCTCCACTTTATTCTGATGTAGGTTTCTTTTTAAGAGTCCACTTTAAAGCCTGCACAGATTACATGCCTAATTACGAGTTGGAAGAAATGCAATATAAATGACGAGGGTGTCTCAATAGGCAGCACTGATGAATCCATTAATTTGGGTATCATTGATCAAGCACTGTGAAGTTAATCCTGCAACGTGGGTTAGATCAGAGCATACATTAATAAACGCACTTGCGCTTGACCTATAAAATGAATGATCAACATGTCCCATAGGGCTGTGAAACCAGTGAGCTCTCTGAAGAATCATCACTATCACTAAGCCATTTTAAAGGCCTGGTTTTAGATTTTCATTAGGAGAAATATCTCTGAATGCCTTTCCTAATGAAAACCAAGTGCCTAATTTCTGCTAAAACAGACTCAGGGCAATTATTAAAGTTTTTGCTCTTAAAGTGAAAATAAAGTAATTTTACTTTACTTACCTATGTTTTACCTTTTGTCTCTTTTCCTTTGGGAACTGACTACAAAGATTAACTTCTTCAACAAATATTTATTGACTGATTCTAAAGTGTGACACTCATCCTAAATGATACTAGCTTATCAAATAGCTTAGAAGGTGCTATTTTTATTTTATTTAAGGAAAGAATACTTAACTAGGATATACTTCCTCTAGACACCTGAAAGCAGATTTTGGGGCATGGGTATTTATACACACAGCTGAGAGGTTTGGTTGCTTCAGCAGAGTTCTGTTCATCCACTGGAATTCTGAAAATTGGATATTGCGAAAACATAATTTTAATAGAGAAACTGCCCTATGAGATAGATGTCTACCTTTTAAAAAGGAGGATAAATCTTTTTTGCAAGGTAGCTTCCTTTCTAGGTTCCTTGGTTATGAAAAGCAAGTGATTTTTCCCCTAATTCATCTAGACATTGGGGATAACTTGCTGGATATAATCAATGGCAATTGTTTCCTGGTAACTCAAGGAGTTGCTTTAGGGCTTGACAGAATTCATAGAAGAGGAGAGATGGAGAAGATATTATGACTGGATATCAGGACTGAGGGAGAATGAAAGATGGTGAGGATTTACTTGTGGCATATGGCTGAATATATTTATGAGATAACATGCCCCACTTGAAGTTGGTCTGCGTTATCTGGTGTGATCTAATTTTTTCTGTATTCCTCAATAAAAGTCAATCTTACACAGCAGCTTTAATTTAATGGTGCTTTTGGTAATGAAGTTCTCCCATATCTGTGACAAAGTGAGAATGAAGAAGATTTCATCAGGAGATGAGGTGGCAAGGAGGGTGATTTTGATTTTAGGAGATGTAGGGATTAGAGAGAGGAAGCCCTTTGGAAACCCATAGAAAGCATTATGAAATGGCTAGTCTTGGCACAAAACAATGGAATGATTACTGGGAAGTTTTATTGATAAAAATATAGTTCCTGACTCCTGATGTCAGGGAACTTGGCTGATTTACCCTTGAAACTAATAGCAGTATCAGTTAACCATGAGGATTTATTCACTCCAAGTATCCCAGGAAAAAGCTGACCTTAAAACTTCTAGATTTGAATTGGAAATAACAGACTTTTCAAAAATGCAAATGAACATATTACGTTCCAACATAAATGCCATTCTAATATTAACATTTTCCTGTCTAGTTAGCACTTCTTTTTCAAGCCATATTCAGCTGCAGGTAAATGTATTAGGTCAAAACATATTCTATACAGTAAGAATAGTTCCATTTTTTGGAGAACTTTAGTGGTGTGTAGCCCAAATGAGGTCAGACTATATCTTAGCATTTGCTTTGCATTCTCAATAGCTCTTAGCAGAGGATTTTCATGCGGAATGTATATTCAGTAATTGAGGTTAACATTTGCTGAGCATATTAGCAATAACTTCCAGTGGAATTACTATCATTTTGCTACTTTTCTTAGGCTAGTGTTTGTTTTAATAAGCCACACAATGATATAAGTAAGCGAGGAAGTTGTAATTTGTCAGATGAAACATGGGAGGATAGTAGAATAGTCAAACTTGGGAATCCTGTTAGAAGCTTTGAAATCCTAGCTCTGTCTTTTACCTGTGACTCTGGATAACTGATCTGTCCTTTCTGAACCTTAGTTTTAAAATCTGTACAATGACATGGTTAAATAAATTACTTATTAGAAGAGTGGCACATGATAAGTTCTTAATAAACATTAACTTCCATAAAAATTGATTTTATTTATCCAAAGTCATTTATCCATTTGACCTCTATTTTGCATGCAGTATGTGCCAGAATCTGTTAGAATGTGGCGATACAAAGAAGAAACATTACCTTTTTTCTCACATACTTTAGAATTTTGGAAGAAGTTCTTGCTATGACTCACTCTTCCCTTCTGCCTATTACTGGCTTTCTAATCAATGAGAAATAGCCAGAAGAAGACAGATGAGGATTCAAATTTTATGCTTGTAAGACTAGTTCATCTTTAAGACAAGTCTCCTGGTAAAGAGAGATGGGAAAATGAGGCATCTCAGTGTGTACCCATCATTCCTTTTTTGACAGAGCAGCAGAGAAATACTGCCTTTCTTTCAGGAAAGAAGATTCTCTCAAGGTGGGCTTGCTTCTTCTGATAGGAAATGGATGAGGAAACAAGCAGGTCTGAGAGAGCATAGAAGGGGCAGCGTCCAGTTCCAATCAAAATAATCCCAATTGTCAGTGGGACTTGGCCTGATCTCACTATCATATAAACGATTTCTTTTCTAGTGGCACAAATGTGCATAGATGTGCAGTTTTAAACATTTGAGAGAGTGGATTTTGATTAAAGACATCTCCATTCATGTTTATTAATGGGGAGGTTGTAGAAGCAGTACTGGTGTTTGTTTCATTTATTTAGCACTTTTGACAAGATGGCTCTGGTTCTGGCCTGTACAAGGGCATTACTTTATTGATTAAATAATGTGATGAAAAGGAATGGTGCTTATGTGTTGAGAGATTATTGCCAGAGACACTTGGCCAACAAAGCGCTGAAAGGAGAGCAGTGTGACACTTTCACTATGAGTAAGTAATTAGCAGCCAGTTGGAACCAAAATACAGTATCCTGGGGAAAGTTCCAGTTAATGCTGCAGGTTTGCATTTTTGAAGGCATGCAGTATCATACATTTTATTTCCCAATTGAGCTCATAGTTTTTATTCTGAATGAATAAAAAATAAACATCTGAAACTGATACAATACAATATATGTGAAATGGCACAAAAGAGAAGTATCCAATTTTATAGAAAAGAGACATGATTCTAATCACAGGAATCAAATACAACACAGTAAAAAAATACAAAAAATGCATATACTGTGTTACTTTCTTGGCAATATAATGTGGATGTATTTGTTCATGCATTTCCTGGAGAAATTAGGACTGAACTACTCGGAGTACAATTCGGCATTTGTCCTTTGGCTTGTGGCATGAATTGAAGGATACTTTGCCAAGAAAGATGGGGAATCATTAAGAACCCAAAGCACCAGGGGATTTACTTTGGTGATGGCATCAGGATGTACACTCTGCCTCTGCACAAAGTCTTGACCTACTGGAAGCGGATACTCGGGGCAATTTTGGCTCCTTTTGACAACTTGACCTTAGTACCACCATTTCTTTTCTACCAATACTTAAGAGTATTGCTTCTAGCTTTCTGTTTTTCATCTTTTTTCTGGTTTAAACTTGTCTGCCTGGATTCTTCTCTCCCCCTTTCCTTTAGTAGAGTAAATAGCTAAATCAAGGACTGTACAGTGTGTCTTCCTGATTTCAAATGCTAGTTCTGTGACTTAGCTATGTGACCTTCGGAGAAGGACTTGGCTTTTCTATGTCAGTTTCCTCATTTGTAAAATGGTGATAATAATATTACCTATCATGTAGAGTATTATAAGGGTACAATATTTAAAATATTTAAAATGGAATTATTCTTGACGCATGATAAATGCTGTCATACTTGGTATATATTTATACAATTAATAAATACACTGGCCCTATTCCCAAGGACTCAAAACATTTATGTACTAAGACCTGCAAAATAACACAACATACTCAAGGTGCTCTATTTGACTACCATCTTTTTAAAAATACATTTTCATAACCTGCTTCAGCACACTCCATATTCCAGTTATTTGGGTCTGAATTTGTCATATATTTTCTTACTTCTCCAAACTATTCACACAACCAGAAATGGCCCCATCTCTTCTTGTTTTCTGCAACTCAAAAGTTGAACACTTATGTTTTTAATCACTGAGGAATTTGAACACTCTGAGTATATTAAGACTTCCCTGTGTGGACCACTCCCATTTAATATGGTTGTGGTAAACCGAATAATGGCTGCTTCTTTCCTACTCCCCCCGCCCCCCTTCCAATGTCCACATCCTAATTCCTGGAACCAGTGAATATTACTTTACATGGCAAAGCTTTGGCAAATGAGATTAATTTAGGTTTCTTCAGATGCAAAGAATATTTTAGATTACTCACATGGTCCCCAATGCAATCATAGGAGTCATTATAAAGTGAGGTAAAGAGAATGTTCACACAGACAGAAGAGAAGGCAAAGTGATGATGGAGGCAGAGATTGGAGTGATGCAGCCATAGTTCAAGGAATGTAGCTGTTGCCTGAAGTTGGAAGAGGCAAGGAACAGATTTTCTCCTAGAATCTCCAAAAGGAGACTGACCCTGCCTGCATTTTGATTTTAGCCCCCTAAGACACATTTTGGACTTTAAGCTTCCAGAACATTAATAGTATACATTCATGTTGTTTTAAGTCACCAAGTTGGTTGTAATTTGTTACAGCAGACACAGAGACTAATACACTGGTGTTTTGATCTCATGTTTTATTTTTTTACATTTTTCTCCATTTATTTTTAAATTTACACAGTAAAATTCATTTTTTGCTATAGAAAATATTAGTAAATCGGGCCTCTCCTGGTGGCGCAGAAGTTGAGCGCTGGGCTGCAAAGCTGCCTGCTGCCTCTGCAGTGCCGGTTTGATCCCCGGCTGCTAGTGAGGGTCCCACATGGCGCACAGACCTCTCTTGCAGTGCCCGATGCTCCCCTCAGCAGTGTATTTCATCAGTCTGCCTGTTCCCTGCTCTGGCTCTGGTGAATGCTCTCACCCTCCCACACTTCTGACTGTCCCCAGTGCTTGTATAAATAAATAAATCTTAAAAAAAGAGAAAATATTAGTAAATTATATATATCTGATGAAGAGTTTTCTGAAATATATAAAGAACTCATGCAACTCAGAAAAATAATATGTCCAGTTAAAAAGTGGGTAAAGAACTCAGCAGACAGTTTTCCAGTGAAAACATACAAGTTACCAACATGTACATGAAAAGGTGCTCGATATCACTAATCATAAAGAAATGCAAAACCACAATGTGATACACTTCATACCTGTAAGAATGGCAGTTATCAGAAAGGTCAGATGTAAGTGTTGACAAAGATGTGGAGAAAATGGAACCCTTGTGCCTTGTTGGTGGGAATGTATACTGGTGTAACCACTGTGGAAAATAGTATGGAGTTTCCTCAAAAAATGAAAAATAGAACTACAATCTGATCCATCCATCCCACTTCTGGGTATATATTCAAAGGAAATGAAAACAGAATAGATTTTGATCCAAGAGATATCTGCACCCCAGTGGTCATGACAATATTGTCTACAGATCAGTTTGAGAAGAATTGACATTTAAAAATGATTAAGTCTTGGGCCTCCCCTGGTTGCGCAGCGGTTGAGCGCTGGGTTGCGAAGCTGCCCGCAGCCTCTGCAGGGCCAGTTCGATCCCCGGCCACCGGCAAGGGTCCACAAAAAAAAAAAAAAAAAATGATTAAGTCTTTCTCATGTTTTTATCCTTTATAAGTGTCAGAATTTTATTTATTTATTTATTTTTATACAAGCACTGGGTACAGTCAGAAGCGTGGGAGGGTGACAGAATTCACCAGAGCCAGAGGGGAGAGCAGAACAGGCAGACTGACGAAGTACACTGCTGAGGGGAGCAGCGGGTGGCAGGAGAGGTCTGCGAACCATGTGGGACCCTCCCTCTGCGGCTGGGGATCAAACCGGTGCTGCAGAGGCTGCAGGCAGCTTCGCAACCCAGCACTCAAGCGCTGCGCCACCAGGGAGGCCCTGATTTTTTTTTCTATCATTTTTTTCCAGTTGACTTTGTTTTTGTTGTTTTCTGTTGTCACTATGATGTGTCTGGGCATAATTTAGAATTACCTTACCTTTTTCTTGATGTTTTTCCATAAGATCGTGTGTGTGTGTGTGTGTGTGTGTGAGAGAGAGAGAGAGAGAGAGAGAGAGTACATATGTAGTTTTAACCTCTCATTTTTCATCTCTTTCTGAAATTGTCTCGACAATTCCTTTAGATCTATTTTTCAATTTGCTCATTCTTTTGTCATTTAAGTGTTTTTGCCACATTCACTGTCTATTATCATAGGTTTCAGTTCTAGATTTTTGAAAGTTCTTTTGCAAATATGATTGTTCATTTTTCTTGTTTTGTTCTAGGGATTTTCATTCTCCCCTCCCCCCTTTATTGTTTTTATTCATTATGTGCTATGCATTTGAAACTTTCTAGATAGTGTAGGATAAGGCTAAAGTATCAGGCTTTTCTGCCCTCCCGCCATTAGGATAGATGACGGAACCCTGCGGTCCTGAATGCATGACTGATGGCGGGCACCTGGAGTAGGGTGTGGGCATAGGTAGATGGGATTCACCTGGGCTGAGACTGGGCTTTTAAGGGTGGCGTCACGGGAATGAATAGAAGAGAGCAGAGAAGCTGAGAGAAGCAGAACCACAAGAGAAAGAGAGAAGGCCGAAGAGCCCAGAAAGCGTGAAGACTTGCTGGGGGCTGGGAGGCCTGCCAGCCTCCTGGCCCCCCCAGCACCCCTGCCTGCCATGTGCCTGGTAAATCTAAATAAAAAACCTGCAAAAACCACTGAGGGCTCCAGGACTTCTCCTTCACCCATCTGCTGGATCAGAAAACCTGCTCCATGGCCTGTCCTGCCCTTACAGATAGCGATATTTTATTTTTTAAAAATATTTATTTATACAAGCACTGGGTACAGTCAGAAGCGCTGGAGGGTGAGAGAATTCACCAGAGCCAGAGTGGGGAACAGAAGAACAGGCAGACTGAGACTAATGTAATACACTGCTGAGGGGAGCAGTGGGCACGGCAGGAGAGGTCTGTGCGCCATGTGGGACCCTCGCTGATGGTCGGGGATTGAACTGGTGCTGCAGAGGCTGCGGGTAGCTTCACAGCCCAGCGCTCAACCGCTGCGCCACCAGGGGAGGCCCATAGATGGGTTTTTCTTTTGGAGATAATAATTGGGAAAGCTTGACAGATTGAGGGTATCAACTTCATGGGAACATTTTTTATGTACTTTTATGGTCTTTGGACTCTTAATTCTGACCTAAGTAAAGATCTATGGCTTTGATTACTCAGGGAGATTTTGTCTTTGATACCCACTCTCTGCCCCTCACACTCTATGCCAAAGTGTTGATTTCCCTTCCCCATCTTTTCTTACCTTCTCCCACCTATCCTCTCAGCATTGTATCTGTTCCCCATGGTTACTATAGTTTGTTTATGAGCCTGGGCACTTTCCTTTATTTTCTTACAAACACAAGTATTTATTTCAAACATTTTGTGGTGTTAAATGTTTATATGTTTTTGATTCTTGAAGGAGGTAAAATTTACACTCAGCATGGCCTGCCATTCTACTTGAAGGGATCCTGTAGTTAATTCATTACTTTTAGACACTACTTCACCACTCTTTCAACATAAACTCCATTTCTTATTGATTTTTTTTTCTTTCATAATACCTATCATAGTATTTATGTGTAGTAGAGGCCAAACATTGCTTTTTGAAGGAATGAAAATGAAGTGTGTGTTTCAGGATTCACTGGTAGAATGGAGAATAAGTTATTGTTAGAAATGTAGAGTAAAAATAAAAATAAACATATCATTTTGTCCACATCAAATTCTGTTTGTCTCCCAAGAGTCATTCTTTTTATACTTTTCCTTCTTGTTCTGTATGTGGGATACTAACCCTGAAGACCAAACCATCTAAGTTCCCTGGCCCTCTGGCTTTCTTTTGGGTTGGAATTACAGGAAGCACCAGTAGGGCAGTGAAAAGCAAGAAGAGAGAGACTTAAGTTTGCTTTTGGTAGTGCAGGGTTTTCCAAACTTAATATGCACACATATTACCTGGGTTCTGATTCAGGAGCTCTAATGTGGAGTCAGTGATTTTGAATTTCTACTAAACCCCTGAGTGATTTTTGTTGATGCCCTGAGGTCAACTCTGTAAGTGGCGGAAGTTGGAGTCTTCGTCCTTATTATCTTTCCCTGGTGGCAGCATTCTAGCACTGACTGCATCCTCCTTTAACAGTGGCTCCGTAGTTTGGGTATAAGCTAATATCATCTATGAGGTTTTTGAGAACATGGTGCCTACTGTGCCAGCAAGGCGTGTGGCAGATTTTCTATGGATCTGGCAGACAGGTTGTAGGGTGAGGAAAAATGTCAGGCTTTTCTGCCCTCTCGCCATCAGGATAGATGATGGATCCTTGCGGTCCTGAATGCATGCCTGATGGCGGGCACCTGGAGTAGGGGGTGGGCATAGGTAGATGAGATTCACCTGGGCTGAGACTGGGCTTTTAAGGGCGGCATCACGGGGACGCCAGCAGAAGCTGAAAGAGAAGCTGAGAGAAGGCTGGAGAGAGAGAGTGAAGACTTGCTGGGGGCTGGCAGGCCTGCCAGCCTCCCGGCCCCCCAGCACCCCTGCCTGCTGTGTACCTGATAACCCCAATAAAAGACCTGCAAAAAAACACTGAGGACTCTAACTCCTCCTTTACCCGGTCTGCTGAATCAGAAAACCTGCACTGTGGTCCTTCCTGCCCTTTACACAGGTAAAGGAGAGTTCTGGAGCCCTCAGTGTCTTTTACTATTTGTAGTGAGGTAACCAGGTGCAGGGCAGGCAGATGGGTTGGGGGAGGTGGGGCAGGAGGCTGGGACTCCTCTTAGCCCCCCTTGAATATTTACTCTTTGGGCTCTCTGACATTCTCCTGTGGCTTCTTCACTGCTCTCCCCTGCACTCTGCCAAGCGGTCCTCTGCTGCACTCCATCCTCTGTGATGTCACCCTTATAGGTGCAGTCTGCTGGCTCAGGTGTGCCCACTTATGCATGCCACACCATACTCCAGGTGTCCACCATCAGGCATGCTTACCCCAAGCCAACGCTCCTAAGCGTCTCCTGCATGGAAGGCCACAGGTGAGGCCAACAGCACAAAACCCTGAGAAATCTTCATTTTTCCTCCAGTGTCCTAGTTACATCTCACATACATTAAGCTGGAATCTGTGGCGGTTGGAGCTGATAGCAGTAATTCTTAAAGTTAAGGCTAAGAACAATGGATGGATCTTTGACAAGCACTTCTGTCGGGTCCCCTATTCCATGGCTACAGCTCTTCAAAGATCATGATACTCTTGTCTCTTCCACTCCTTACCCTTCAACTCTTTACTCTTGTAATGTCTTTCTATGAGTAGTATTGGCTTCTGGTTGTTGCTAGTTTCTGACTGTGTCAATATTCTGTTTTGATTCCCTTTTAATCAAACCCACACCTCAATAAATATTCCCTTTAATGAATTGTCTTTAAAATCCCAGCTCTTGCCAAATTTCTAGTTGATATATTAAGATAAGAAATTTAATTTGTATTTAATAAGTGATTGGTAAACTAATATAATTTTAGGAATAGTAAATATAAAGTTAAGACTTTTGTATTAGTTATTACTTCCTGTAGGGTAAGGAAAAATGTCAGGCTTTTCTGCCCTCCCGCCATCAGGATAGATGATGGATCCTTGTGGTCCTGAATGCATGCCTGATGGCGGGCACCTGGAGTAGGGTGTGGGCATAGGTAGATGGGATTCACCTGGGCTGAGACCGGCTTTTAAGGGCGGCATCACAGGGACGCCAGCAGAAGCCGAAAGAGAAGCCGAGAGAGAAGCAAAGAAGCAGAAGCAGAGATCACCAAAGAGCCCAGATAGAGTGAAGACTTGCTGGGGGCTGGGGGCCTGCCAGCCTCCCGGTCCCCCAGCACCCCTGCCTGCTGTGTACCGGGTAAATCCCAATAAAAGACCTGCAAAAACCACTGAGGACTCTGACTCCTCCTTTACCCGGTCTGCTGGATCATAGAAAACCTGCACTGTGGCCTGTCCTGCTCCTTACACTTCCAAATGAAACTTTTCATTTTACATACTTTAAATTCAGAAATACTGAATTTTACTATAAGAAGCCAAGCTCAAACCATTTTAATTTAACAGTTTTGTTAAAAATTATGACTTAAGGTAATGCAAACTTTTTGAAATTATATAAAAGGAATATTATAAAATTAATTCAGCTTCCAATTACAATTTTAAGGAACGATCATTGTTGTTCTTTTGCCATGATGTAGCTATAACATAATCTATAGATCAGATTAATTTCTACCTCAGAAGGATTTTTTTTTGAACTAGTACATTTACTTAAACAGGAAGTCACCATGCTACTAGACTTGTTTTCCCTTGGAGGCATTGGCAATTCCACTACTTTGTGACCCACTTACAGTGCCATCACTTGAAATAGTGAATTTGAGTTTATCTTTTCTTCTTAAGTACTATCCATTTCCTTAGAATTCACATTTCAAGAACTCCCTGGATATTCCAACTAAATTGCCTTTTTAAGAGACTCTCTATTTCAATTTCTCAACTCTCTACCAATAATCCTGCCTTTAATCCTAGCAAAGGACTTTCCCTACAAAAGACTACTAAGCCATCATCATTCCCCAGGAGAAAATTATTCTCTAATCTTCCCCTCAATTTCTTCTTGTAAACATTGAGCCTTTGACACTCTACCCAGAGAGTTGTTAGCCTTTTGTCTCTTCTTCTGTTTGAATGGGCTTTTGCAATCAAACGAGTATAATCTTGAACTGAACTCAAGTGAACAAATGATTTCCTCCCTGCTGTTGTGTTACAACTCTGTAGTGAGAAAAATAAAAGGTTTATAATTTGTTTTCACTACTGAGAATGGAATAATGGTTCGCTGCTACTAATCCTACTTCAGAAGCATTGCCCAATTTTTTAAGAAAGGTATGAAAAAAATCAACTTGAGAAAGTGGCTTTGGAATGAAGTAAAGTGCTTTATAAGCCCTGCTACAGTTCCCGATGCCCTAGCTCAGCTGCTTTTGGAATATCATCTTCCTCACTGTAATGTCTTTCTTTCATAAAACCAGAGAATGGAAGGGGTTCAGTGAGAGCTTTGACTACAACATGATGACAAATAATCATGCTGGCAGACTATGTTGGTTTGAAAAAATTTCAGGAAGCATTTCATTGAGACCTTCCAGAGAGATATGTTTAAGACACTCTTGCGTACGCCTTTTTGGAATTGTTTAATCCTAAAGTGTCTGTTTGCCACTATGTAGATGTAATCTGAAAGACTGAAAAGTTAAAATCATCATTGTGCACTGTGAAAGAAAATGGGCTTCTTAAGTGTTAGTAGACTTTCAAATATGTGAATTTTTTTTGTAGGCTAATTCCAATGTTAATAAAAAAGACAAATGAATTGATCAGAATGTCTTTATTCTTATACTCATAAACCAAATTCTACACATTAGTTTAGAAATAATGAACCTTTAACCAATTATAAACATCTCTATTCTAATTATTTAGATTGAAGTACTTCTAAGGATTGCATCTAAGCATGCAGTTAATGAAATGAATGTTTTTGCAAGTTTTTTTTTTTTTATAATGTCTTCCATTTTTTTCTTTCTATAAACAGAAATGTTTCATGTGTTTTGGGATATTCTAGTAGCTATTCATAGGCAATACATTAACTGAATAGTAAAAAGCTAATGATCACCTGTTTCTCCACTTTGTCCCTCATGTCCTGGGGTGCAGGTTTGGATTTCTAAAAGAACTAAGAGAACTTACAACAACCAACCTGCCTAAGGCAAGTTGTAAAGATGGCACATAACACAAACACTCATTCAGATGAATCCATTGACTTTGGAATGGTGTTTGTCTCTCAATAATGTTTTGGCAAAGACCAACATTAAAAGTAGTTTGCCAAGGAAAGAATAAGAACTGTTTCAAAGCAAAACAGATTAGAGAGAAATATAACTGAATACAATGTATGATCCATAACTTTTTGAACATGAAAACATTATTGGAACCCTTGAATGAAGTCTATAAACTAGATAAGGATATTGTATTAATGCTAATTGTTTAATTTTCATTATTGCTTATGCTTTTGTAAATATGTCTTTATTAGGAATACACAAGTATAATGTAGGATCACATTTGTAACTTATTTTCAAATAATTCAGAAATATTTGTGTGCATGTATATAAAACACATTTGTGTACATTTGAAGCATATGCATATGTGTGTAACTGCACATGTGTTTGCATGTACAAATAACAGTTAGATAAAGCAAATATGGTATAATGTTAACATTTGGGGACTGGACAAAGATTCACTGAATCATTTTTGCAGCTCTTTTCTATTAGTTTGAACTTATGTCAAAATAAAAAGTTAATAGAAAAGAATAAAATTAAGTTTATTTTTGATAATTGACAGGTTGCTCAGAAGAAATAAGAGGACAGGAAAATTGTAGGCTCTATTAACAGGTAGTAATCACTATCAGTTTATTTTTATGCAGATTTTTTTCCAAAACCAAAGCTAAATTTTCATTTAAGAAATTATGTTAAATGAATCAGAACAAATGTACCCAAATAGTAGGAAGTAACTATTTCTATAACATTTTACCTTATTGGCAAATGCCAACCTGCTTTCAATGTATTAAATAGGATGGTATGTATTTATTTTCATAGGCATTGAAAATAATATTTGCTTCATTAGCCTACCCAATTTTCTTCTTTCTGATAATGATACATTGGATCGTGTTAATTTCAGAGTAAACAGGTTATACATAGTGTATTCTTTATAGCTATATTTCCTTGTTATTAAGCTTGTTGTTAAATTTGCTAATTTTTACAAAACTGAGTGTATTAAATAATGGGAAATTGTTTAAACTTTGTATTTCACCAAATCTTTCCTTCAAACATTTTCCAACTCTGCCTGAGTCACTGCTTACTCAGTATATACTTTTTCCCCAACACTCCATTTTCCTTGCCCACTGACTTCTGTGCTTCATTCACGACAGGCCAGCTCATCTGTAGTTTGAAGGGTTAGAACTTTCCTAACCCTATTGTGGTGATCATATTTCTTTTGCCAGTGACTGGTTTAGGAGATATTATATCGTTCATTTTTAGCCAAAGAAAATTTACTGATTGTGATTTAAGAAGCATTTAATTCACTTCTGAGAAAAAAAGCTTTAGTTTCATCACTGTGGTATCTGGCATTGACACTTGAACTGTACTGCTCTGTGAGAGGAAAGCTGGTGGAAGATGGGAGAGTAGAAAGATGGCAAGACCAATACCTCACCTTCATGAGAATTTTAGGGAGTATGTGTTATAAATCTCAGTTCTCAGATAATAAACTTGAAAACTTCAATCATATTGATGGAACTCTCTTTGTGTTTCCCTCAAGTACAATTTTGGTCCCTCAAGTTAATTTTTAAATTTTGAAGGGCAGCATGGGGTAGTATGGTGTTTGCCAAATCGTGAGTCATGCTGCAATAGTAACATGTGAGATCAGTTTAGTGGAGTTGCAACCAAAATTTTATGGACTTGAATTAGAATAGACAAGGATAAATAAAGTCAAAGTAAGTTGCATGAATCAAGGTATTATTTCATAAAGCTGCATTTTAGTAATGTGTGTAATGTAATAGATTATATTATGGAATGTATTTTTCACTGTGAGTTTTGGACATTGGTATGGTGGAAAAACATGACATCTATTGCAAGACAGACTTGGCTTAAGATATCTAACTGGTTGGCTTGTTATACAGTAAAGACCATGGGACTGTGCCTGAAACATAATAGCCACTCAGAGAATGCCACTTCTTTCTTGCCTCTGGCCAAAGCCTCCCTCATTCTCTTCCCCAGGTGGACTTGAACTTATGAAACTAGAGTAAAGCAGCACTTACATTGGCAAACAAAGCATCTTCAAACAAATGGATGTAACTGGTTTTGTATTTTAAATTCCTCAAAGCTTAAAACACCAGGAGCACTTTGTGATCTGGTTCCAAAGCGAGGAAAATCAATTTTATTTAAACTACAACAAATAGTGTTCCCCATGTGCCTCACAGCTAAGAACTAACTATTGCCTTTTTCTTAAAATAACAGGTATTTGGTTAGAGCTATTGATTGTTTTCAGTTTGGTTACCTCAACAAAATGACACGCCATCCATTAAAAATGAGAGTATGAGGCCAGTGGACCACCGTGCACTGAGCAGCTGGGCTGACTGAGAGCTCAGATGCCACCGACCAAGCATGCCAAGGACAATCTCAGATGCGCAGGCTCCTCCTATCAGGTGGATGAGGGCAGATGAGAGGATGAATATACTACCACACAGGGACCATTGCTTATCCACAATCTACATTACCATGGGAAAGGATGTGTGTTTTTTTTTTTTTTCCTTCTATTTGTTTTTACTCACCCAACTCCTTATTTACAGTGTGGAATGCTCCAGTGAGGAGAAGAAACACAGAATGTTACCCGGTTTCACTGACACGTTGTTGAGTAAAAAAGAGACTGATTTTTCTATTTCTCCATCCCTTCCTCTGTCTTTCTCACCCTCCCCCATTCTTTCTTTGCTTTTCCTCTCCTCCTTCTTTAATAAAACATCCATTTTTATGCCACAACTTAGGAAAAGTGCTGAGCTAGTCAAGACAGTAAATCAAACTGGTCCATTTTACCTCTAGAAAATACGAGAGCATCCTTCTGCCACTGAGCTGGCACCATGGCGGGATCAAGTGCTACTGTTAACGGGAAGGCAGGAAAGTACATTATCACTTCAGGGCTGTCATTACCACAGGGCTTCACTGTGAACTATAGCATTCAGGGAAAGCGGGCAGAAGGGGGAAGGGCAGCCAGATTGGGAGGGAGGGGAAGGAAAGAGTTGTTTTTTCCAGAGAGGCTCACTGGAATTGTGGTGATACTAAGAGTTATGGAATTCTACTTGAATGCAAATATTATACCTTTTTCACTTAAAAGGTCATTAAGATAACCACCTTCTTCCATTATCTTGTAGGTTCATATTTGGAAAAACACAGGCTTGGCCACACCCATTGACTTCGTTTAATCAATTCATTTGCATCTCAAAGCTGTCAGGACAAGATCTATTTAGTTATAAACCTAAATGTATATATTATGTCAGTGAAATCCCAAAGAGATCAATTCATTTTATTTTTCCCTTGCTGCTTGTTGTAAAAGAAAAGTCCTTTTTTTCCTCCTTGGTATACATTTTTAAATTTATTTAAAATAAATCACTTATCTAATATCCTAAAGTGCAGCAATAAAATGGCTAATGATCTGAGAGGGGTTTAGACTTTTTAACTTAGTTCATAATACAATTGCCAAGTGCTATCTCTAAGTGGTGTTATCACTATCTTATAACAGGAGAATTTTGCTGCAGGCAAAGGAAACAAAAGTCCAGAATCTTGGGCTTTCCTCTCTTCATTCTCTTATATCGAGGTTGCTTAGCACACACTGAGCTCTTCACTGAGAATATTATAATCATTTTTATCTGCATCTTCACAGTCTGTTTTCTGTCTGGATTTTGTCGTGCACTTTATGGGATAATCAGATCCCTAATGCGTTTGGTCAGCGAGTTAGTTCCTGGATGTGTAGCAGGCCCTTGTTAATCTGCTTATGTGTAGTTAGTTATGTGTAGCAGGTAACTCATTTTTCCCGCTTACCCTCCACCCTGCCTGAGCTAAGGTTTCTAATTTTATTGTAGTATGAATCACATTTTAACAACAGAGAAGTTATTATTATTATTTTTGTTTTTTAAAAGCTCTAGCAGTAAGACTAATTCTAAGCAAAGTGTTAATAGAAAAAGTAAACAGTATGGTAGGGCTATTGTACTATTATCCTACAGAACCATCTGTTTTGCCAACAACATAAAAAAAAAAACCCTAGTGCTTCCCTGAGCTATTTTTTAAAGGGCTTAAGCAGTCATTCAGATAATCAGACTTCATTGCAGTGAAATTTCATCAAAGTGTACTCAATCCTTGAACTCATATCTGGGTCCATTTTGCCAATCAGATAAAACTTCCTAGGCTTTTTCCTAGAGGCAAGAGGGTTAACTTGATCTTATTGCACTGCAAAAGATTTTGTGCTACAAACCATTTTTCATAAAAGCTATTTGTTGTGTTAGAAGAACTCCAGACAGTCTCCCTGTTAGAATAGATTTTGGGGGATGGGGTGGCTTGCTTTGCTTTGTCATTTTGGGTGAAATGAAGATTCTTAGAAATTCTTGCAAGTTAGCTGTAGAAGAAATGAAGAGGCAAAAACCAAACAAACAAAGAAAACAACACAAGATATGGGGAATTAACATCTTGGAGACTAAAAAATGTTATTTCTCATGTACAGACCAAGATTATTTTGAAAAGAAAAAAAGGAAATAATCCCAAGGAAACACAAAATTCAGTTTTTAATATTATCATTTCTTTCTTTTCTTGGGCATAGAGGTTAAGGTTAGCTGATTCCTTTCTTATTTCCTTTGTAAAGGTCAGCCACCCAATACATGCCCACTTATGTCCATAGCAGCACAAACAGCTTTTGCATCGAAAAAGCACTAGGTGGTGCCCATTTTCTTTGCCAGTGAAAAAAGCTGGCTTTCCCCAAGGGAGTCACTCCAGGAAAGTTCATCAGCCACCAGCCCTGTACGTTGGGGTCCCTTCCTAAGAGATGACCAGGAGTGTGTTGTTGTGTTCGCTCATTTTCAAAAGCATCCTGGACTTGCCCATTTCACTACGAAGCCTTGGTTTGGAGAGGCAGTGTTTTCAAAATGCAAAGGTGGAAATGGAGGGGTGGTGGTGACAATTGCTTTGAATATTGCCTTTGAAAGTAAACCTTAAGAGGAATAAAGGCTATCACCCTGCCATCTGTATTTTTGAAAAGTCATAATATAATATCTTTGGCAAGGCTTTCCTCCTTCCAGATCATTCCAACAATGTAGTCCATGTGCTAGTTTAATTTTTCACATTTTTGCCCATAATCAAGTTATAAAAGTAATAAAATAAAGGTTACTGATAAATTTTAGTTTACTTCCACACAAAAACAATTCTTTGTCAGAAGAAGTGTGGCTAAAGTGCAGATTTTGCATGCCTGTGTCCACCCCTGAAACTATTGTTTGAAGAGGTGACTTTTATACCACTGGATTCATCCCTTAAAAAAGGCCTTATTAGGCATGCTTAACAGATTGTTGTTTTGTGTGTAGGGAAAGCAAAAAACTGGCTAAGGTGTTTTCTTCAGGATTATTTTGTCCAGACAATATGCTCATTGGATTTGTTTTACAATTTAGAACATTTTTGTTCCTGTAAGGACATGGTAGCAGTGACTGGCCATAATCATGATATTGCCAAAAAATGAGAAGAAAGGAATATAACCTATTACCCTGAATCATACAGTATTGTAAACCAGTGTTACTTCAGAAATAAAAATTTTAAAAACTAAAAAAAAGTTAGAGAAACAAAATATCGGGTTTTTTTTTTTTCCGGCAGAAATATGTAAAATGTGTGTCTATCTATGACCTGAAATTTGGCCAGACAGGGTTTGCTTGTTCAAATATGCTTATTTAATTTTAATGAGAGCAAGAAAATAGTTTTGTGAATGTCAAAAAGTAAATTCTTATAGTAAAACCTGAATCCTGTTTCATCATTGGTAAACTATACTCCCAGATAAAGGACAGATGAAGACTATTAGTGATTTTTAAAAAGTTGAACTAAGAGAAAAGCTTTACTATGAAACTACAAAAATTGTCTCTATGCTCTGGCTGCCCTGTCATATGTCATGACATGTGGCAGGTTGACTGCTCATTAATTCTATTTATATCAGTATGATAATCCACCCCACTGAGTACACATGTGTTAAAATATTCATAAATTATGTTTATTGCGAGCAAATATACATTAAATGGCAAAAGACGACCATTATTTAAAGACAAAACTAGTCAACAATCAAACAAGCATAGCCTTTTTACTGTCAGTCCAGTACATTATGTTTTATCAAATTCACATTAATTGCTTTACCTTCCAGTGCCTCATAGGGAATGTTTATCTTTTGTTTTTCAACTATGCAAAAGCAAAGGATTTTGCTGAAAATAATGGATTTGGAAACCAAAAGATGTTATGTTATTTTAGACCAACAATAACCTTGTCTAGAATAAGCCATCTAAAGAAAATACAGCTCTGGTTTCCAAATTGTTAAAAGTATACCATTTGAACATTAATATCAACTTAAATTGGATTTAATGGTGTTTCATGAAATTGTAGACCAAGTAAAATAAATCAAATAATTTCTTGATAAAATACTATGATGAACAATTTTATGAATTTTGAAAACAAACGCATAAAGGATGGCTAAGAAAATCTAGAACATTGAGAACTGAAATCAATAATTAAAGTATCCTACAGCACATGGTGTTTTAGAACTTACAGATGAAACAATCCTGAGCTACTCTGTTTTGAATGATTTCAGCAAGTTGAAAAAGTTGAGATGATTACTCTTTTTATCAGTTGCTTGTTCAGTTACAAACCACAGTTGAAAAGTTTGAATTCTTTGTCAAAATCCAAAGTGGGTTTAATTAAAATTATTGCCTAACTTACCCAGTTCATCATATTCTGAATTAATGCCATGAAAACATGTAGGATTATTAATTATTAGGACCACAGTTCAGGTATAACTAAAATAATGGCCATTTTAAAAAGCGAACTGTATGCTGGCATAAGAGTTTATTTTTGATTCTCTTAAGGGAACTTATACATTTCAGACCTTTTGTTATCTTTAAAGAGCACTTTTTTTTCTATAAAAGAATTAAAAAATGGGGCCTCCCCTGGTGGCGCAGTGGTTGAGCACTGGGCTGCAAGGCTGCCCACAGCCTCTGCAGCGCCGGTTTGTTCCCCGGCTGCCGGCGAGGGTCCCACAAAAAAATAAATAAATAAATAAATAAATAAATGATGAGTCAAAAAAATCGGAAATTCTAATTTTATTTTATGGCTATTGTATGATTCTTTTAAAGAAAGTAGGAAGAACACAACATAAAAATTAATACTTTTCTCATGGCATCAATACTTTGGTATGGGAGGGAAGAGACCACCCTTATATTGTATGTTAATTTCTGGTATTTTTTTAATTTCTTTCTTTTTATTCAATTTCAGATTTATAATTCACAAATAGCTTAAAGTTGTAAGGAATTTAAAGTATATATTTTAATAATTCGATATACGTATGCATGGTGAAAGGATTCCCTTCATCTAGTTAATTAACACATCTATGACCTATTTTTTTGTTGAGAACATTTAAGTTCTGCTAACTTAACAAATTTCAATTATATAAAACAGTATTATCAACTGTAACCACCACGTTTTATATTCTATCCCCAGTATTTATTCATTGTATAACTAAGTTTATACTCTTTACCAAGCTTTTCCTGTTTCCCCTAGTGCCTAGTCCCTGGCAAGCTCTTTTTCACTTTTTTTTTTTTTTAAATGAATTTGGCTTCTCTTTGTTTTTAGATTCTTCATAAAAGTAAGATTTTCTATGTAGCAAGATCTTACAAAATGGTTTACATTCCACTTTACCTTGGAAGAAAAAAAAATTTATTTATATGCTGTTTAAAGATATGATGTTTGTAATCTTAGAGTACAGTATGGGACTCTATCTTAAGGAATCAATCAAAAATGTAGAAAAAGCCCTATGTGCAAAATTTATCTAATGTTATTTATAATAGCAATATTGGAGGTTTAAATGTGTCTTAATAGCTAACAATGGAAGCAGGTTCAGAAAATTACAGTATTCATTTGATGAACTGTTGTGTAGTGTCAATAAAAATTATGGGTACATAGCAATGGGAGAAATTTGTAATAAAATATTTAGTGAAAAATTTCAGGGTACAGGAAATACATAGCCTAATTTTAAGAAATGCAAATAATGACACACCAAAAAAGGTAGTATAAAAATTAAAAATGCTGATCATTTTGTTAAGGAGTGAAACAGATTTTTGCCTTCTTTTCCAACTTTTGTATGTATTGTCTCACTAAGGAAATTTAAAATACATTTTAAAATTTCAAACAAATTATTTGAAAAAAGTAGTCAATTTATGTTTTTTTTCCCTTTAGATGTCATAAGTAATTTTCATAGATTTTTGAGGAGAAAGATTAGACAATGCCTACTTCCCAAAACGCTCACTTTGAAACTGGTGACCCAATGTGCTGTTTTTAGCAGTCAAACCGAATTAGCGTTTTACTGAATAACAGCGCACATATATTTTATTAGATAAGAATTCCCCCCACCCTTTTTTATTTTCCTGCATATTATATTCTCTTTCAAAGCACAGTATTTTCATTTTTCAGTTCTCAAAAACCTTGAGCAGCCATTTCAGAAACAAAACAAAACAACACATATCAAAACCCCACAAAACCCTCTCATTAAGCGCTCTGCAAAGTTTGGGACATACTTTCATGTGAATCTTGGCCTCTGTACAGCACTGCTGCACAATGATTTTCATCTGAGATTTGAACATATTGGAAGAACTAGAGCCTTCCTTTCTTTTATCCTGTCATTTCCCCCCCCTGGAAGTGACGGGCATATGGCAGGCACCCTCCCTGGATTCTCAAACAACAGGAGGGACCTGATTTCAATTCCTACATCCTGTCATCAGTGACTCTCGGGATATTTTGTTCTTGCAAGGCTAAAGATGTGATTCGAATTTGCCATACGGACAGAGCTTAATGCGATGCCATTTTTACCACTGGAGCCCTCAATCAGTTAATTAAACATGATATAAATCACTGCATGTATTTGTAAAGTAAGATTAATATGGCAAAGTCAAAGTAAATGAGGACTCCTTCCCTTCCTAGGAGTGTGAATCACTGATAGGAAGATTACACTTTGGAAACTCGATACTTTTGAGCAGGCTTTGTTGGTTTAATCCTTCAGACTGCTTTGTGCAACTTGAGACTTGGAGCTGTCATCTTTAGCCAAAATTTCAGCCATAACTTCCTCAGCTTTCACCCCATTATTGAAATCAGCATTCACAATACTTAACAAAGATCAAACCTTTCAGCAGACCACAGGGCAGCCTCTTACCACCTGGGACACCAGAAACATGTTTAATAAATATTTCATTTTGTTTTAACATGAAGACTTTCCCCAGTTCCCCATTTTTTTTCCTTCCTGGGGAGCTAAGGGCTACCCCCAAGCTGCACATTCCATCACTGTGGTCAGTTAGGTTTATAGCCTTAATAAAAGGATTTTCCCCCTTCACGTGCTAGGGAGCCTTGTTAAACCAGAGCAATTATAGAAACACAAGATAGGTGCTCTGCAAAGATCAAAGCTCACCTAAAGACAGCTCTGTAGGAATTTGGAGCGCTCTTTGAAAAGCGCTCAGTTTACAAAGTATAGAGGTATTAAACCCCAGGAATTAAAAAAAAAAAAAGCTTAGTTTCAAATAATGTTAAAAGTACTTAATAGGGGAGCTCCTTCAGCCACTCTTTGTGTATTATTCCTGATATCTATTCACGGCATATCTATAATAGCTCCAAAGGAACCATTATGCTCAGAAGACATACGCATATGATGGATCCTTAATACCAAATACATTACCTACTCAGTAGGTACATTTTAACCTCAATATCCTGGCTCAAAGAGGAGGGGGTACTAGGGGAGGAAATGGCCTGTAAATTTCTTTAGGAGGAAAAAAAAAATGCAGTGTTTCTGGATCTTACGCTTTGTGGCTCACTCGGTGGCATCTCTAGAGGCTGCACCAGGTGACAATAGTGCCTGCCCTTTGGGGCCAACACACAACCACCCAACTGCAACTGGGTGTTGAAGCACCCACTTTTAGGAGTTGTGCAGTTTCTTCTGCTTCTCTAGATTGTATCATTCTTCCTGAAAACACACACGCATGCACACGTATACATACGTCATGTTTGTAGGTTCTGTTTCAGAGTAAGATTTATAAACTGAGTAGTTTAATCTCAACTGGTGGCTATGGAATATTTTAGGTTGTCGAAGGTTTGAAGATTCCTTTCTTGAACCAGCTACGTACAAGACAAATAATTTCTTCTGTGTACATTTTAATACAATAAAAGCAGTGTAAATGATCTCAACCTGGAATTTTGAATTCCATGCTTCTGTTTAGGAAAATGATTTCATTTAAAAACTGCCTTTGCCAGTAATATTTTGGTATCGGTTTATAGAAAACCATTTGGGAATTTGGTGTCCAGTACTCACAGTTTTTAAAAATATAGAGACAAATGTAAAATCTTCATTTTATATCAGCATTATCTGATTTTTTAAATTATAATTTGCATTTTTTATGTTGAATTTATTCCTGAGCCATACATTTTTCTTTCTTCATATTCTTCTGGGTTACCTTTTGTGCTCAGTGACCAGATCATCTACATCTAAACCCTTAAGTTCAGCATTACTCTACATTTTGAAGCATGTGCTATAAAAATTCAGTGACACTTTTTGGCCACTGAACCTGGTGTTTAGCACCACTGTTTGACCCAATGCACCTACCAATCCCACCATTGTAATGAAGGGATGGCACACATTGCTCTGTAGAGTGACATCCTTCATATGCTTGGTGGCTTTTCAGATATGCATACCCTTGATGACTTGGGCAATTTCATGAATATTCTTAAAATGAACATAATTCGCAAGACTTTACCTGAGTAGAGAAACATTTTCAGAGGTCACCCAAGGTTGCTTCCCAAGGCTGCTTATGTAGAACCAACATATCCTTTTCTATGAAAATATATTTTTTTAAAGATTTATTTATTTATACAAGCACTGGGTACAGTCAGAAGTGCTGGAGGGTGAGAGAATTCACCAAAGCCAGATCATGGAGCAGAGCAGGCAGAAGGACTGAAGTACACTGCTGAGGGGAGCAGCGGGCGGCAGGAGAGGTCTGTCATACCATGTGGGACCCTTGCGGGTGGCCGGGGGTTGAACCGGCGCTGCAGAGGCTGCAGGCAGCTTCACAGCCCAGCGCTCAACCGCTGTGCCACCAGGAGAGGCCCTCTATGAAAATATTTTAATGATGATAAAAAATGACTTCATATTTATTGACTGCTTGTTTCAAAGAGGTTACATGACATATCTTACTTATCCTCATGAAAACCCTATGAAGTTGTTTCTGTGATGGTATTTCTCACAGATTGCGAGATTGTGGCACAGTGGGGCTATGTACTATGCCAAAGATCACACAGCTATTAACAGATGAGGTTGTGATTTTTTTTTAAAGATTTATTTATTTATTTATACAAGCACTGGGTACAGTCAGAAGTGCTGGAGGGTGAGAGAATTCACCAGAGCCAGAGTGGGGAACAGAACAGGCAGACTGACGAAATACATGCTGAGGGGAGCAGTGGGCGTGGCAGGAGAGGTCTGTTTTGCCATGTGGGACCCTCGCCCGGGGCCCAAGGATCGAACCCGTGCCACAGAGGCTGCGGGCAGCTTTGCAGCCCAGTGCTCAACCACTGCGCCACTGGGGAGGTCCTGAAGTTGTGATTTTTAATCTGGGTTACTTGACTCTAGAAGTCAAGCTTTTACAACCAAATCTGATTTGAAGTTTATTTTTTGCTGTAACCTAATGTTTCTATTTTGTACATTCTTTTAATTTAGACCTTCTCTAACCAGACCTTTTTTGTAACTTGTAAGAGTTGAAATTAAAGTTGACAAAGTTTTTTTCCCCTTACCTTTCAGCTTTTAATTTTGGTGTTAAATGTATAATGTAACTCAATGTTTTGTGTTTCTCACAATTTATTTTGGGGAATGTCATACACCAAGAATGAATTGTGTTTCATGATAATTAGCAACGTTTATTTTGCCTTGGGATTATCATTTCTTAATTCACCTCAGAACATGTCACTACTGCAAGTAAAAACATTCAAGTATTTGTTTGCTTCCCCTTTAAATAAAAACTTTCCTTTGACTAGGTCAAGTTTCAAATGGTGAAGGAGACTTAAAATTTGAAATTATTATGTTGCAATGTTAGTAAGATAACTCTTTTTTTTTAATTTTTTTTTTTTAATAGAGGCATGTTTTATTTATTTATTTGTTTGTTTGTTTGTTTTGTTTATACATGCACTGGGTACAGTCAGAAGCACGGGAGGGCGAGAGAATTCACCAGAGCCAGAGAGGGGAGCAGAGCAGGCAGAAGGACCGAAGTACACTGCTGAGGGGAGCAGCGGGCGGCAGGAGAGGTCTGCGCGCCATGTGGGACCCTCCTCCAGTGGCCGGGGAGCAGCCGGGGATCAAACCGGCGCCGCAGAGGCCGCGGGCAGCTTCGCAACCCAGCGCTCAACCACTGCGCCACGGGGGAGGCCCAGTAAGATAACTCTTAATTAGAATCTTAGATTCACCAATAATGGGTTCTTTATCTTGGGTAGCTAGTTAAATTCTTTTAGAGTCAGCACATTATCATTGGTTAATTGAGAAAAACAATGCCAACCCAAATAGTTATTATGAGAACTAAAATGAATAACATATATACTACTTAGCAGAATTCCACCTGTAGGGCTCAATAGATATTACTTTTCTTGCTCCTTCTCTTGATTATATTTCTAACTGTCTGATTGAAAAGGTTCTACATTCTTCCTTGGAAAGGCTTAGGAGGTCTTGTCATTAGAGATTGGTGCTTTATTGGAAAATAATTCTCTGAGACCCTGATTCAATTTGAATTTTTGTCTCATCAGGAAGTCCTTTGACAACTTCCACCAGACCTGAAGCAATGAGTACAGGGAAAACTGCTCTTCTTTGCTGAGTCTCTCTTGGACTGTTGGACAACAAAGGGAACCTTGAAGTAGGAGCACAAGATACAATTTAAATTTTGGAGATTATGAACTTCGTGGATTTTAAGAATTTTGTAGTTATCATTTGTAGATTATCAGATCTCGTTTGCAAAAAAAAAATATCTCAAATTGCTGCTCGGCCATAGGAGACAACCAATGTCACTTTTCCCTTAAGATTTGGCATCAGGGGGAAGAATAATAACAATACAAAACACAACAAAACAAAAACAAATAGATAATTATAAAACAGACACATCCTGCAGGGGAGAAGGAGGGAGAGGTATGGGAAGGAGAGAGAGAGGAGCCCAGGGGACTGTGGTGATGGTGCAGGGGTGCATTGGTGGTGGAAATTCTATGGGGACTAGACCTGAGAAAAGAAAGCAAACATTGTTTAAAAATAAACAATGATATAAAGTATATATAAATAAAAAAAAATTTAAAAAGGGGAAAAAAACACGTAACTGACATAAATAGAATCCACCTTCTCCAGATGGCTGAGATTTTTACTGGATAGCAAACTTCTAGTTTCTTCTAAAATCATTTCTTGAGCATATACATTGTGCCATCCATGGAGCCCAAGGTATGTTATACACTAGGGAGTCAGCAAATGTTTTGGAAGGAAAGATTATATTTATTTATTTATTTAAGATTTATTTATTTATTTATACAAGCACTGGGTACAGTCAGAAGCGCGGCGGGAGGGTGAGAGAATTCACCAGAGCCAGAGAGGGGAGCAGAGCAGACAGACTGAAGCACACTGCTGAGGGGAGCAGCGGGTGGCAGGAGAGGCATGTGGGACCCTCACCTGGCGGCCCGGGATCAAACCGGCGCTGCAGAGGCTGTGGGCAGCCTCGCCAACCCAGAGCTCAACTGCTGCACCACGGGGGAGGCCCGAAAGATTATATTTAAATACTGTAGTTCTCATTCGATAAAAGTGAAGAATGAATGTAAGATTTGCAATAAATATTAAAAACTCTAAAAAAAAAAAAAATTGCCACTCACTGCTCCAAGATTGGTTACTTCCTTCTGAGGCTTTAGAGACCTGACCTGCATATTCGAATAGTCTCTACCCTTTTGCTGGTATGTAATAAATAATAATTATACAGTCAATCAATCTGCCACCTTTCAGAAACACTAAATTTCTTTCATGGCATCAAAACAAAATAGACACTTTATGGAAATTCAAGTCTTTTTGAGGAACCCTTTTTATCTTTGATCTGAGTGTATGTTTATGGAAACATTTATGCATACCAATATCCTCTTAAAAGTGATTGTTTATGTCAAAAATGTTTGTTTTGTCTCTTGGAGTATCCCCTGTCTTTGCTTTCTTCACTTTTCATAATCTTGCTTTGTCTACATGTAGTAACATGTAGTATTTCCTTGTCTTTCAAAGCATTCAACATGCAGTAAGAGTGTAAGATCAAGCCTCTTTAAAAATATCTATTTAGTGAACTATGAACATGTGGCCATCACTGAATAATATATCAAGATAATTCTGCAATTACTTCCTACCCAAAGATCTACCTACTTTACTAGAGTCTGCATGCATAGACACACCTGGTATTTAGTCAGAATGTTTGTTTTCCTTCTGAGGTTGCCAGAATCAGCAAATAAAAATGCATGGTGCCTAGTGCAATTAAAGTTTCAGAAAATCATGGATAATTTTTAGTATAAGTATATCCCATGCAATATTTAGTACATACTTATACTAAAATATTATTCATGGTTTATCATAATTCGACTTAATTTGGCTTCCTGTAGCTTAGCTGAAAACTATTTTTTCCAACTTTTTAGTGAATAAAATAACAAACTCAGCCCTGTTCTTGTCAACTCTTAGAGGATTCAATAACATGCCACTTGATAGCAGTGGGAGAGGGTCTCTACCTTTACATAAATACTGAATATAAAAATAATTAGAATAGTGTAGAAAATCAGACTGCCCCTGGATACATGTCATTTTTTAAAATTCATTATGCGTCCTTTCATTCCTTCCACAAATACTTATTCAAGGCCTAGTAGGTGTCAGGAACTCTATGGCTGGCATAGCAATATTTTTATATTTATGTATACTTATGTCCATGTTTGAGGGGATTGTGTGTACCTGAATTTTAATAGTGATTATTTCGAATGGCAAAGGCTGTAGATGCCCAAGTCATGCTTCTTGCCTTCAAATCAAACATCAGTGATAGACAACATATGTACTCATGATGACTAATGATGTATATTTTATTGTAAGTCTTTTAGTTTTGCTTTTAAAAAACAGCTATACAGCTCAAAGATTATGTTATATCAATCCATTTATTTTTATATCTATAGCTGCCTCTTTGGAAAGAATCTGCTTCCCCATAGCACTAAGTTAAATTATGATTCATTCTATATTTTTAGAAACCAGAAAATCAAAATATTGTTCAGGTATATTGCTTCATCTGTCAGGCATCAAAATGACTCCTATCAATTTTCCTTCTTAATTTTTAAGTCGTTTTTGCCCATTTTGAGGTTATGGCGATCTTATATGTGTTTGATTGGATTCAGTCAAATAGGCTGTGCAGTTTTTACTATGCCTTGTAATTTTTTTCATTACAATAAAAAGCCTTTTAAATCACTGCTACTTAGAATTATATTGAAAATACTTGTGATACTTTTATATACAGTGAGTTTAATGCCAGGATGTGAAAGCAAATTGATTGTAGGCAATTCTGTGCTTGAGCACCCCAGAGTAAAAAGAATTACACTGGTAACCCTGGGGACCTCCTGCTCTCAGAAAAGCCGTCGGTGCACTCAGCCAGCCACTAGCAGGTGAGAAAAGAAGGAATTGCTTAATTCTGATCTGAAATCCTATAAACACATTTTAATTCACAGAAATAATTTTTGAAGAGGAGAAAACATCTCAAGAGACACTTATGTTTAATGTTTTTAATTTAGTAAAATGAGTTGCCAAGAAAGTATGTCATCTTCGCAATAAACATTTGAATATCTTCTAAGAGTGACTTAAAATACAAACCACTTGCCATTCTGAGGGTGTGGAGGGTGTGGAGGCGCTTGACTGGATCAGCAGATAAAAACCCCATGGACTTTTTACCTCTGACACCCTGGTCAGAGTGAGAAATACTTGGGGCTTTTAACTGGAGTCTCTAATGACACATACCTCAATCAGCTTGAGGAGCAGCTGACGTGTTTTAGAAGTGACCTTAGACTGTCATACAAACATTAGAGAGAATGAATTAATATTTTGGGGAGGTGCCCTTCCTTTGTCAAGATTATGACCCTAATGAGTTATTCTTGATTCTTCTTTACTGGATCTTCAAGGTGAAATGCTTCAGAAATCAGAGTTCGTGGCTTTTCAATGAAAGCAGAAGGCAAATGTGTCAGGTTTGATTTTAGGAGGCAAAATACAATAGCTATTTGCTATTGTATTGCTACAAATAGATATTTGTTTTCTTCCATTCCTAAACTTAACTGGGGCAGATGTTGAAGGAGGGGCGAAGGTGGGAAATAAAAGGATAGAGCATGTCTGTTGACATAGGTCCTTAATACCAGAGGAACCAAAAGAAAAAAATATGCACAGGCTAGTGGACCTGGAGACAATGTGGTTCTAAATAAAGTCAGGCCTCTCATATGCAAGCCCACTTCACTCGTGGATGTGGCCCTGAACAATTTCTAGAGGGAACCTCAGGGCACAGTGACTACAACCACTCACTGGGACTCAGGTTCTTGCCATCAGTTCCCCTGAAGAGAGTGCCTTACTCAACACCTTACCCCTGCCTGTCATTCTCCTTAGGTTACAATGGCTGATGTCTGTTTAGAGTGGCCGTACCTGCAGGGGGGGTATCAGAGTGCAGACCTCAGAGCTTGCTGCTCACATTCTAATCTTGGCTTTGTTGGCTGTTAGCTGTGCAACTTTAGGCAAATTATATAATCTCTCTGTCCTCAATTTCTTCATCTATAAGATGGGAAGGATTGAGTTAATATGTAAACAGTTACCACCATTCTATACCTCTTCCCATGCAGACTGTGGGACTTGCATGCTGAGGCTGCATGTTGTATTTTCAGTCAAGTCTACTTTGAGAATAAGAGTGTATGGGTATGGATAGGTGATAAAAGCATTTTTTACATGTGTTTATTAGAATAATTGCCCATCACCACAGTGAGGACCTGACCAATAACAAGCCACATCATCATGTAAGCCCTTGTGATAAGGTGTCACGTGTAAATATTGCAAAGGTATATTCTCAGGGATTGTCTCATCCCCAAACTGTCCTTTCATAGATAATGTGGGTCCTGAGAAGCGGCTTCTGTATCTGGGTATCTGTGTATTGGCAGTATCAGGATGAACTATGTCCCTTATCTAGTGGCATGCCCATCCATGACATCCATCTATCTTTGTGTCTTTGTAATCAAACAGATTCAGTCCAATCACTATTAGGATGCCCTTATTACTATTTTTCACCTGAGAAATAGTCTCCTTATAAGTTTTTCTTAAACATTCTCCTTACTTTCCACATTATCCATCTTTGTGTCTTAAAAACTGACTGCCAAAGTGGTGGCTTCACTGCCAACACCCAATTCACTCCAAAATATAATGTCAACCATCATAGCAATGGGTAGTTACAAAGGTTCTCAGCAGTCTTTTAAAAGGGGTTGTGAAAAATTTAACGAAAAATTTTTCAATAAAAAATTATTAAAATGATTTACTTGTGGGTTGAACTTGAAATTTTTATCATCCACCACTCTCAACACTAATTATATTCTTCTACCTGATAGGAATAGCCATTTTGCTGCACACATACCTTGAAAATTTCTATCACTGCAACTTTGTTCATGTTGTATTTCCTACCTGGGATGGCTTTTTCTCCTATACACATTTTATTAGATTCCACTCAGTTTTATTTACCTCCCATGGAACCTGTATTAAGGTTCCCAGCTCACAGCTGGTTAGTCAAAGCAAGTAAGTGTTAATATTACATTGTATTATGACAAACTGGAGGTGGCAAATATCCATGATATTTCACTGTCCTTTTATGAATATTGTTCAACCTAGACCTCTGTTCTTCTAGGCCAGCGCTGAGTATGCTACTACATGTAGTCTAACCGTCTGCACTGTGGACTAATGCAACTTTTTGTTGTCTGGGCTTCCTGAGAATGCATTATATAGATTGCAGTTCATTTAGAATGCAGCTGCCAGGGTCGTGACTCACACAGAGATTAATCATTACGCCTGGGTTAGCTTCATTACTTTGACTACCCATTACATTTTGCCCGAGATTATAAAATGTTGCTTTTAACTTACAACGCCTACACCAGCATCCACTTACCTCCAAGACACACATTTATGCCATTTTCTTTGGTGTTATCAGGTCAGTGGAAATTGCCAGTATTTCTCATAAGCTTTGACTTCAAAAATTAAGTCATGCTGAAGCTTTCTGACATCTGATTGAGTAATATGCATGTGTTCTATTATAAGAAATATAAAAATTTACATAATACATATAAAGAACTCAGGTGAAGATTTTTCCAAATCTTTCCTTAACTTTCTTTTTTTTTTTTTTAATAGAGGCATGTTTTATTTATTTGTTTGTTTGTTTTGGTTTATACATGCATTGGGTACAGTCAGAAGCGCGGGAGGGTGAGAGAATTCACCAGAGCCAGAGCGGGGAGCAGAGCAGGCAGAAGGACCCAAGTACACTGCTGAGGGGAGCAGCGGGCAGCAGGAGAGGTCTGCGCGCCATGTGGGACCCTCCTCCAGTGGCCGGGGAGCAGCCGGGGATCGAACCGGCGCCGCAGAGGTCGCCGGCAGCTTCGCAACCCAGTGCTCAACCACTGCGCCACCGGGGAGGCCCTTCCTTAACTTTCTTTTAAATAATATTGTTACCAAAAAAATTAAACCTTGTCTTGCAATTGTAGAGTGGCTAACTAAAATGCTGCCACACTGGTGCAAACCAGCTATATTTTCTGTAGTATGATTGCATTTCCTTCATCATGTGATTCAGCTCAACTCTGAGTAAAGAAAAGAACTCTAAAAAGAAATGTTACTACTTCTTTCAGTAAACATTGAGCATAAGTAGAAAAATTGAGGATGAAGGCATTTTCCAACAAAAATTGCTGCATACATTCTGTTACTACAAATAAATAAGAAGCACAAATAAAGATGGATTCCATTAATTTCCTCAGATCTATATCCATGTGCGGTCTCCTCAGGAACAGAAGAAGGTTAAGATAATACATTTTTGAGGCATGATTGTGAAAGTATGCTTGATATACTTCTCCAGTTGTATTCTCTGACAATTATATTTTATGCAAGTTAAAATTACATCTTAAAATATGTGTGACATATGTGTGAACCTGAGGGGGAAAATGAAAAATTAAAGATGCTGTAAATGGCCATATTTAAAAGCAAAAATTGTATGTTAGACTTACAATCCTTCTATGAAATTTTGAATTTTGAATACTTTATTTTGAATATCTTATTTTCTTATGGGACCTGAAAGTTAGGTTTCACACACCTAGTAGTGTGATGTTTTCTCTGTGTTGTTCTGTTTTGTACCATTGGATTATAACTTCCTTCTGACAGAGGATATTTCCCTTTTACACTCAGTATGTGTTGAATTCTAAATGTAAAAACTGGGGTTTAGTTCAATTTACCAAACATGGCTGAGGTACTTATTGAGTAACAGGAAATGTGTTAGCAACAGGGATTAGAAATGACTTAGATGTGGGCCCTGCCCTTGAGGGATTTAGTTTTGTTGAGTTCCCTGTAAAGCATTTACATATCAGTTTCACTGATTTAGGATTTGCCAGTCATCCTATGATTATCCTCTCCAATGTCATATTCTTGAAGGAATCAGTTTGTGTGTCTTGTCCTTAGCCACTAAATCCTGTGAATTGGTGAAAACTTATTTGTCATCCATCAGTGGAGGACTTGATAAGTGCCATTTTGTAAAAAAAAGAACAACACCAGCAAAAAAAAAATAAGTTCAGAAACAAAAAGTAATAAAATATCATTATCTAAGAATAACATTTTTAAATTGTTTTAATTTTTTTCTTAAGAATAAATTTTGATGTCAATTTATTAAAAAATGATACAAAATGGACTCTTGATAGTAAAATTTCCCCCAAAGGAAAGATGCTACAGCATTACTCACATTCTGCCTAAGTAATTTCTATTGAATAGAAACAGAGCTAAGAGCTCCAATACATTCTACATTCCTGGTTTGCAGTCCAAATGGAAGACATTTAACTTAATAAGCAACTTAAGCATTTAAATTTGCTGTTGTCTTCTATAAAGTTCCTGTCCTGTTTCTAAAAATAATCTGCTTGAAATTTGATTGAATATTTTTTCCATGGCAGGGTTTATGGTTCTTAGCACTCTGTAGGAAGAACTAATAAATCAGTAACTTAGCTACATAAAATCAATAAATGTTTAGGGACAGAGTTCTTTGTGGTATAGCCCAGAGGTTGATAAACTATAGTTGCCTAGCTCCTGCTTTTGTAAATAAAGTTTTCTTGGAACATAGCTACAGACATTCATTTACATATTGTCCAAGGATACTTTTGCACTACAATGGCAGAGTTAAATAGATATAAAAGAGATCATGTGGATCACAAAGGTGCAAATACTTAATATTTGGACCTTTATGGAAAAGTTTACCATCCCCTGACCTCAACTATCCTTCAAACAGACATTAGGAGTAAAAAAATAAAAACCAAAAGATTCAATGTATAAAGCCTATATTGTAGGCCTTTAATCTATTTTTGGATGAAACAGGTAACATAACATAAAAGTTGACTTTTAATGATTTATTGATCAATGATGCAGACATTAGTATCTTATTCATATTTATGTAATAGACACAGAGGAACAATTTTAATTTGAAAGGAATAGGCCATGATTCATGGGACTAGAAAGATGACAAAATTTTGCTCATAATCTGAAAGTAACAGTGGCATACACATTCAAGTAATTATCCTTTAGATCTAATACAATTAGCTATATTTAATGAATGAATAAAATATTGACAGGAAGAGAAAATGATAGGAGTGGTTGGTGAATAAGGTAAGAATCAACAATCTGAAGGATTCTGCTGGTAGAATTGGGGAAATAAGTCATTTTAAATAGAAATAAAAGTGAGCTAAGACATGAAAGTAGGAAACCATTTTGTATTCAGGGTATGGAAAACAATATTTTAGTAAGAAGAAGTTAACTTTGACAGAAGATATTTATTCTGAATTTTTAAAAGGTCACTATAAGAATTAGTAACTGCACAATGAATTCAGAAGAGATAAAGAAAGGTATGGTATTTGCCACCAAAAAGAAACCTGCATTATAGGTTCAAAATTAAAGCCCATAATAATTATTTTTAAGAAAGAAGTGGTAGGGAGAAAAAAAAATACACCAAATGAAAAGACATTCTATGAATGGGAGAAAACGTATGCACATCACACATATGACAATGAGCTAGTATAAAAATAAACAAATAACTCATGAAATCCAATAATAAACCAGACAAAATACTTGATTAAAAAATGGGCTGAGACTCTGAATGCAAACTTCTCCAAAGAACACATGCAAGTGGCTAAAAAGCACATGAAAAGATGTTCATCTCTTACTAACAGGGAAATGCAAATCAAAACAATGGCATATCACTTCACACCTTTGAGAATGTCTATTATCCAAAAAATAAGGAATAACAAATGTTGGAGAGAATTTGGAAACAGAGATGGGAAGCCTTATGCACTGTTGGTGGAAGTTTAAATTGTTGCAGCCATTATGGAAAGCAGTCTGAAGAGTCTTTCAAAATTAAAACTAGAAATTCCAATTATTCCTCTTCTGAATTTACTCAAAAAATGCAAAAATTGTAAATTAAAGACATATGCACATTTATTGTAATAATTATTGTAATATTTATTGTAATATTATTTCTCATAGTTAGGTACTAGAAACAATCTAAGTCACATAGACTGGTGAATGGATAAAAGGATGTGGTGTATGTACACAATGGAATACTATTCAGCTAAAGCAAAAATGATGGAATACTGCCATTTGCAGAAACATGGATGTACTTGGAGGATGTTTAGCTTCATGAATAGGCCAGACAGAGAAAGAAAATTACCAAGCAATAAAGGACAAAATAAATGGGAAGATAATCATGTTCATGGATTATAAGACATTATTATTAGGATGGTAATTGTCCCCAAACTGATCAACAGATTCAATACTTATAAAATTTCCAATTGACTTTTCTTTTTTTTTAATTTTTTTAAAGATTTATTTATTTATTTGTTTGTTTGTTTATTTATTTATACAAGCACTGGGTACACTCAGAAGCGCAGGAGGGTGAGAGAATTCACCAGAGCCAGAGCAGGTAGCAGAACAGGCAGAAGGGCCGAAGTACACTGCTGAGGGGAGCAGCGGGCGACAGGAGAGGTATGCGCGCCATGTGGGACCCTCGCCCAGTGGCCGGGGATCGAACCAGCGCTGCAGAGGCTGCAGGCAGCTTCACAACTCAGCGCTCAACCGCTGCGCCACCAGGGAGGCCCCCAATTGACTTTTCTAAAGAAATTGATGGGGTTATCCTAAAATACCTATGGATATATAAGACCCAGACTAGCCAAGATAATCTTGAAAAAGAACAAAGTTGGAAGTTTCACATTCACTATTTGAGAACTTATTACAAAACTTACAGTAATCAACATTGTGGGTATTGGGATATGATTAAACATAGATCAATGGAGCCAAATTGAGAAAGAAACATTAATGATCAATTGATTTTCGACACATGATTGGACAGCTTAATGGGAAAGAGAAATAATCTCGTCAACAAATGGTGAAATGGTGTTGAGACAGTTGGATCCACATGCAGAAAATGCAATTGACCCCCAACTTCACACTATATACAAAAATTAGTTCAAAGTAAATCAAAGGCCTAAATGTAACAACTAAAACTACAAAACTCAGAAAAATATGAATATAAATGTTTGGACCTTGAATTAATCCATTGTTTCTTAGATAAACCACAAACAATCGAAGAAAATGATAGATAAATTATTTCTTCAAATTAAAAACTTTTCAAAGGACACTATCAAGACAGTGAAAAAATAATCCACAAAACAGGTACAAATAGTTGTAAATCATATACCTGATAAGGGTTTAGTATCCAGAATACATAGAGAGGTTTTACCATTGAACGATTAAAAGAAAGATAACCAAATTTTAAAATGGGCAAAGAATTTGGATAGACATTTCCCCAAGGAACTTATTTAGATATTTAAATAAGAATATGAAAAGTGTTCAGCAAGATTACAAAAACAAAAAACACCACCACAATGAAATCCTACTTTATACCCCTCAGGATAACTATAAGCAAAAAAGTGGACATTATTATGTGTTGGCAAGGACGTGGAGAAATTGGAACCTCTATACTTTGCTTATGGAACTGTAAATTGTCACTGTCTTTTTGAAAACAATTTGGTAGTTTCTCAAAAAATTAAACATACTCTACCATCAATTCCTAGGTAGTCCATCAATTCCTAGGTATATGCCAAAAAATTGAAAACATTTCTATTGAAAATATTGTGAATGAATGTTTATAATAGCATTTGTCATAATAGTCCAAAGTAGGAAGGACTTAAATGTCTAACAACTGATGAATGGATTAACAAAATTGGTATTTCTATAAAATGGAATATTATTCTTCTGTAAAAAAAGTGAAATATTGGTTCATGTTATGGGTGAACCTTGAAAACATTATGCTAAGGAAAAGGAACCAGACACAAAAAGCAACATATTGTATGATTCTGTTCTTATGAAATGTCTTGAATAGGCAGTTCCCAGTGGCAAAAAAATTGATTATTCATTTTCAGGGGGCTCCAAGAAGGGAGAAATGGGGAGTGACTGCTAAGATACAAAGTTTCTTTTTGGGATGATAAAAATATTCTGAAATTAGATAGTGATAATGGTTGTGCAGCTTTGTGAATATAGGAAAACCATAGAATTGTACACTTTAAACAGTGAATTGCGTGGTGTGTGAAATGTATCTTTAAAAACAGAAAATCAGAACAAGAAAATGGAAGTTGATGAAGCAATGAGCTACCTGGATAAGGATAAATCTATGGGAAATGGGAATTTAGGTAAAGAACAGTGTATTTTGGTCCGTCTGCCTGTTCTGCTCCCTGCTCTGTCTCTGGTGAATTCTCTCACCCTCCCATGCCTCTGACTATACCCCTGTTCTTGTATAAATAAATAAATCTTAAAAAAAAAATAAGTGTGATGATCCTACCCTAAACACTTTATCATGAGTCATTCTGAGAAATCTATACCTATTGCAAACTCTTTTATCACTTCTTCCTTAGTGTGTAAATTACATCAAAACTCTGAAAAATAAAAAAACATGAAAGTAGGAAATAAGAACATCCACACCCTTTTACTCATACTTATTCATACCAACTAATAAAACCAACTCCAAGGTCTTACAAGATCCCTGAATATTGACAAACACACCTTCTTGTGGATAGTTCTACATGCTCTGTTGAGTATGACTGTTGATGGCTATTAAAAATAACTTGACTAGATAAGTATGCCAAAAATGAGGAAGTTCATTTATGACTCTATACCCATGGCACTAAACTTAAAACCCAAAACCAAGATCTTGCTAGAGGAATAGGTGTGGGTCCTACATTTATAGTCACAAATTCAAGGTTGCAAGTTTGGTTCTGCCCACAGGTTTTAGTCATACTGTAAAAGTGATATGGTTTTAGAAGCATTTTGCCTTATCAGAGTTTTCAATCATCCGATCATCCGAAGGGCAACTAATAAACAAGATAAAATCTTCCTTTTGTGATATTCAATGGGTAATTTAGTCAAAACATGGAATTACATATTAATAAGTCATTTAGTTCATTATTTATTATTGTAACTTTGTACACCAAATGGTCATAATTATTAAGCAGGGTAAAATCATAAGTTAAAAAATTTTACTGGCTCACTTTTATTTACAGTAAGCTTCAACATCGTTTGTTTTAATTTTCAGTAGTTTCTGAATAAATAACAGTATTTATGACTAAAAAGCTAATTATTAATATGTGCCCAAATCTAGTACAAAACATTAGTATATGCAATCTTGTAAGTTACATATTTACATATGTAATTGTTAATGAAATTATCAATTACATAATTGTTTTTAATATAGTTACATCTACTTAATTTAAATATTTATATTTAATCTAAATATATTTGACTTATTAAATTGACCTTGTTCCAGTTCATGGAATTTTATTGCCTTTGAATTTAATTCTACTACTTTCATCTATGACTTTTTTGTAGTGTTTCTTCCATCTACTTACAACCTCTTGAACCTTCAATGACTCCCTATCTCTTCAACCCTTTATAACAATTCCTAATTGATTTTTAAAGTCCTTGATTAACCTAACTTATTTTCTACTTTTCCCAACATACAACCAGCTGCGTCAAGGCTATCTTATTTCTCTTTCTTATTTCCTACTCCCCTTAGTACAAAGGAGCTTTTCTTTACCTAAATTCCCATTTCCCATAGATTTATCCTTATCCAGGTAGCTCATTGCTTCATCAACTTCCATTTTCTTGTTCTGATTTTCTGTTTTTAAAGATACATTTCACACACCACGCAATTCACTGTTTAAAGTGTACAATTCTATGGTTTTCCTATATTCACAAAGCTGCACAACCATTATCACTATCTAATTTCAGAATATTTTTATCATCCCAAAAAGAAACTTTGTCAGTGCTCAACCCACTGCGCCACCGGGGAGACCCACACTTATATAGTAAGTGATAGCATTTCAAATTGTCAGTAACTTTCCACCCATTCTTTATGCATTGAAAGAACACTTACTGAACTTCAATCAGATATTAAGTACTTCTTTGTACATGTTGTCAAAGGCACAGTCCTGGTCCCAGCATTTCAGGATTAACACAAACACACAAGTATTCTGTAAAGTGAAAAGATCAGGCTGAAATTATAATTCATATTGGTGACAGAGATATGCACTTTCTCTGCGCATTAATATTTACAATACTTATGCAATGGGCATTTGTTACTTTATTAGCCAAAACAAAACAATAGAAGAAAAATAAATTAAAAATAAGTCTGTCTGAGAGAAGAAATAAAGTAACACCTTCTATGAAGATTGAAAGGACAGTTGCAGACAGGGTTGGGAAGACGTGGTTTTGTATTCTCTGCAAGAGAGAATAAAGAAAAACTGTATGGTAAAAAAACTTTGGAGGTGACCTTCATGACAAACACCAGTTGCCTGCCCTGACCCTCCTATTGTCTGACCATGTTTTTCTGACATATCCGCTAAATGTCTGCAGTCTGCCCCTCCTTTCTCCTGCTATTTTCTCCTGATTCCAGAAGCCTCTACTATGTCTACCCTTAAACCTTCACATGTTTTTCCATTTTCTAATGAATGATTTTTAATCTCCTTATCCTGCCATTGAAGACCTTTGGTCATCTAACTCCAATTATACTACCCTATTTTTATGTTCATTTGATGCCTCCATTAACCTTCCAGCCACACAGGCCTACTCTATGTTCTCTGATGAATTCTTATCATTTTCCTCTTCCAGTTTTAGCTTTTGAACATTTATTCCTCATATTCTGACTGAATAACTCCTGTACATCCTTTGAAGTTCAATTCAAGGGTTCAATTCAAATTCTTCCACAAAGGGGCTCAGTTTATTATCTCTTACTTTAGTACTATTTTGGTACACAATGCACGTGTTTTTGTCTTTAAATGTCACTTAACTTTTGTATTACTCTTCTCTTTCCATATGTATGTGCATATATATACACAAATATATAATTTTATATATACATATACATTGCCTTTCCATATATATGTATATGTATATATACATACATATCTGCTACATATATTTATAACTGTATTTATGAATGTATTGTCTGCTCAGTAAGTCTTCAAGTTCTTTGAGGGTTGAAATTACATATGTTTTTCTCTCAATAACATTAATTATTTTTTAAAATATTTATTTTATTAATTTTTGCATACAAGAGCTGGGATGTATGCCAGAGGCATTGAGGGTGGTGGTGAAAGGATTCACCAGAAACAGTGGGGAGTGGAACAGGTGGATCTATTGAAATACACTGCCTGAGGGGAGCAACAGGCAAGACAGGAGAGGTCTGCTGCACCATATGGGTTAGCTCCCTGGTCAGGAATCAAACTCATGCTGCAGTGGCTGCTGATAGCTTCATAGTGTTGAGACTTAACTCCTTGCATCACCAGGGAGGCCTTCTCAGTAACTTTAACATGACATTTTATACATAGTTGATGATTAAGAATAATAATTACAAATACTTATGTAACACTTGCTATGTGTCAGGAGCTGCTCTAAGTGCTTTATGTATATTTCATTTATTCCTCACAGTGCTTCTATAAGTTAGGAACTATTATTATTCCTATTTGGAAGTCAAGAAAATAAGGATATTAGATTTTCACTAGCCACATTTGAGGTACCTAATAGTCACTCGTGATTAAGGCCTGCTGAGTTGGACAGCAAAAATAAAGAACATGTCAATCACTGCAGAAAGTTCTATTGGCCAGAGGTAACCCATATGTTGAAATGATTTCCCAAGGTTCACACAGTTTGTGCCAGAGTTGGAAGTTTGACCCCAGTCATCCTGGTCCCATGTTAATGTGCTACAATGATTCTTCATGAACCATGAGCAAGCACACACACTTACATACACTGCAGACACAAACACAAGCTCACTGAAGACTATAAAACAAAAGGGCTTGGTAAGATGGACTTGAAAGTAGATTATTCATTGCTAGAATAAAGTCACAGTTGCTCTACCTACCCAGTCTCATGCCACCACAGAGAAGCAAGAGGATCTAAAAAGGCCCTCAACAAGGTACAGAAAAACATCCACATTTAGTTCCAGTGCCCAGTCACCACACCCACAAATGCTTGATTTCTGATTTATGCAGGAGAGAGGTTCTTGACTTGACCTTTGGAGGAAAATGAGGCATACACTAAAATGTAAAAGTGTTTTTCTTAATCTATGCACTATTTTAATTGGAGAGAATCCTTAACTTTTATCAGATACTCAAAGGGATGTTTTATCCCAACAAGTTCAAGAAACATTGATCTAGGATAAAAGGTCAATTATATTATTTGACTGGAAATTGAACTTGGTATTTTAAAAACTTTAGCTGTAACTAACTCTCATTTGTGATGGTTATATAAATTGGTACCAACTTTTCAGGGACCATCATGGCAGAATCTATGAAAATATCAAAATGTTTTTTTTGATAAACAATACTAAAATTTGTACGGGATCACAAAAATTTCAAATGGACTGGATGGTGGTAGAAGGTTATTAGAAATTTGGTTATGGGTGTGGTGTGGTATACAGTAAGAGGTGTGAAACTGTACTCTTAAAAAGATATGCAGTATTGTAAACCAATGTTACCGCATTGAGAATAAAAAAAGAAAGAAAATGTTATTTGAATCAGCAATTCCCTTATGAATATCTGTCCTGAAGAGGTGTGTGAGTATGAATGCACATAAAATATATGTAGAACAGTCCACTGTAGCATTGCTTATAAAAATGAAAAATGGGAAATAACCTAAATGTTCATTAATAGAACAATTAATAATGTAAGTTATGGGATAATATTTGCAATATTATACAGCAGTTAAAAGGGATAAGATTGATCTATATACTACATGTAAAGATTTTTAAACATATTATTATTATTATTTAAAGATTTATTTATACTTACAAGAACTGGGGTGTAGGCCAGAGGCATGGGGGTGTGAGAGGATTCACCAGAGCCAGTGGGGAGCAGAACAGGCGGATCTTGAGGGGAGCAGTGGGCGAGACAAGAGAGGTCTGGTGTGTCATGTGGGTTAGCTCCTTGGACAGATATCCACTTCATGCTGCAGTGGCTTGCGATAGCTTGATCGTGCTCAGACTTTAACCCCTATGCCACCAGGGAGCTATATGTAAATAATATTTACATATTATTAAGTAAAAGGAAAATTTAAATAAGTACAGTTTTTAAAAACTTACAGTATATATGTTCTTGTAACTGTAAATGTGTAGAAACAAGCTTGGTACACATAAAATTCTAAATCCTTAGTAATAAATGAATAGGGGGTGAGCTTGATTGCTGAGAGCTACAGGGGGATGAGGAATTTTAAGTTTTTCCTCTATTTCTGTACCAGTTGTATTTTTATAACCTAAGTACATTTATGTACTGCTTGCATAATTAAAAACTAAAAAGTGCAAAAAAAATTGTACTAGGCTATAACATAAGTCTTCAGTTACTGGGGAAATTAATCCTTTTTTGTAATCTAGATTTCCCGTATTTTTAGTGATTAAGTCATAGGCACTGATGTCAAATCACTCAGTGTATGCACTCTACCAAAGTCATCTTCAGAGAGTTGTGCTTTGACCAGGGTGCATCTTTAGAAGACTGTTTCTCTGTACATCTTCAGTCTCCAATGTTGTATCTAAATATCTTCAATAGTCATGTTGAGATGGTGGTGATGATGATAATGATGACGACGATGATGATGATTGCTAACAATTACCGAAACTAACCTCTTGGACACAGGTGCAAATGCTTTACAGGTAGTAACTCATTGTATTTTCATGACCACCATATGAGGCAGGCACTTCTATCATTCCCATATTACAAATGATAAAACTAAAACAAAGGGAGATTTAACAATTAGCCAAATTTACCTGGTTCCCAAGAGACAGAATTAGGATTCAAGTGGCTTGACTGAAGAATGTACCTGTGCCATGAAAATGTTCTTCTGGCTCAAACTCACCTTCCCAGCCCTATCTTTTATTCACTTTCAGTTTTTTCCACCTCCCTTCATGCTGTGATTTGGTCACATGGTACTCTTTAGCTTTTTCTAATATTCTCTGCATTTCTGAGAAACATGGGATCTTATACTCCTGGGACACAGTTTGAAGATGCCTGGAACACCACAGACCTGAAGTTTGGGTTTTTACCCACATCACTTCCTCAAAATTTTACATTCTGCCATAGTTGATATCAAATGCTGTCTCTTTTGTCAAACATTTCTTGCTTTCTTTAATCTGAATTCCTTCTTATGCTCTGTTCCCAAAAACCCTTCAGTCACTGCTTATATAGCATATACACCAGATTCTGTCTTCTATAAGCTTCATTTCTACTTATGGTTTTCTCTCTCCCTAGTCTCTAAGGTCTCTTAAAGCCAGGGTTAATTCTTGTTACTCCTTTAAATGTATTGTCTGGATAACATCTTTTTGAATTTGCAAAAGTATCCAGAAGCATACTTAACATGTGGATCATTAGAATCAGACAATTAGCTTTGAAACTTTCTGAGCAGAGTTGTATGTGTGTGTATAAGAACTCTGAAATCTCATTTTAGCAAACAAGTACATTCAAAAGATTTGGACTTTTAGCAGTGAACTTAATGTAATGCATATACATGTTGATTTTCAACAACGGACACCTGAAACTTATATACTGTCACAGTGCACTATTACATTAATAAAAACAATAACAAAAATAAAGATAGATACTGAAGATGAATACTTTTGAACATGAAAAAAGTTATCAGCAAAATGAGTCATATGTTTGAATAATAATAAATAATAATGTGGATAAAAGAGTGGTAATGGACTTAGCATTCACAATACTTCAACTATTTTTTTTTTGATACCTGAACAAATGTTTGGGGTTGGCACTATTAAATCTCTTTTTTACAGAAAATAACTCAGGCTTGCATAGGTTACATATATACTGCTCAGACTCATGGAGGTAGCCAGGGTCCAAGTTAGGACTTAAAGTCTAGTCAGCTTGCTGCAGAGCCCAAGTGTCTCATGCCTTATGTTGACTTCGAATAGTGTGCACTGAAGTATCAGGGAGGGAACATTTTTTGTCATGGGTTTAACAGTGGACTGGATCTTGGATAACAAGGGATCCAGTTCTGGTTCTTAAATTCTTTATGGAAACTTTGCATTTTCTATTATTTTTAGGTCTCATTTGCATAGTGTGCTGAGGTGGGTTGTAGTAGTAGATCAGTAAATCCCCACACTTCCCTTCAGTTCCAGTCTGTGATCCTCAGAAGAAGCCAAAGCCTCTTTGACGTTTACCAAGTGTTACATATGGCACGTGTCAAGAGCTGTGAAAATTTCATTTAATCCAGTGTGTTTATTTTCTTCAACATAAAGGTGAAATATTTTTACATTTTTCCAATGCACTTCTCAGTAATAACAGAGCCAGTAAAAATATTTTTGTTCATGTAGAGCAGTGCTATTATATCTTTGCCAAAGAAAAAGCACACTATTATATACTGGTAGAGGAGAAAAAGAAACCTCATTTGTTATCAAGAAGGAATGGAAATATAGCAATTATTATACTGCCCTTTCCCTAATTTGACTTAAATTAGTGACTTTAAGTTATCAGAGGTTATGAAATATACAGTATGTGCACATTGGAGACAAAAATATTGCTTGCTAGTACCTACGTTTATGACATTAATCTATCTCTCAATGATCTAATATAAAATAAACCATTTGAAAGCAATTTCATTGAAATACTTTCAGAAATGTTGAAATGAAAATATTAATCTTTTGAAAGTGTCATGCTGGATTTTTTTTATCCTAGGAAGATGAGTTAGGAAGTGCTGAGAATAAAGAAACAGTCAAGAAATACAAAACCTACAGTTGCTAACCAAGAGTCCCATTCCCTTCTTACCTTCCTTCTTACCTCTCTTTCTCCTTCTCTTTCTCTTCCTTCTTGCTTTTTTCCTTCCCTCCCTCCCTAATTACTGTAGGGACTACATTAAACAAGGTATTAAGACAGAGATGACCTTCTGATATCTAACAAACCAAGTTTCTGAGCACTAGTGTGGTCCATAGAGATGGGTCAGTTTCCTTGGAGGATTGCCAGTGAGATGGCAGGCTGGGAGATCACGGTTAGTCTAGTCATGGATGTTTGCAAACTGTGTCTGTTCACAGGTCCTTTTTCATTTTTTCCCACCTTTGTACAGTTACTCTCTTGCATGTCAGTGTGTTTTTCCTTAACCGAAAATTACTGTGTTTTTCCTTAACTGAAAATTAACAGGTAAATAAATAATGGAAAAACTAACTTTAGTCTTTTAGAACATTAAAGTATTTTCAATATATGTAACTAAAGTTATTCTAGAAAAAATATAATTGGGGTTGGGAGTTAGATGCATTTTTCTACTTATGATACAGGAAGTGTATTTCATACCTACCTATGTAGTTTCTTTGCAAAAGGAGCAAAAGATATGATTAAAATTTTTCAATGATTTCTATTATCTCACCTAAAATAAAATCTGGGCCTCCCCGGGTGGCACAGGCAGTTGACCACAGCACTGTGAAGCTGTCCGCAGCCTCTGCAGCGCCGGTTCGATCCTGGCTGGCCAGCGAGCATCCCACATGGTGCGGCAGACCTCTTCTGTCACGCCCGCTGCTCCCCTCAGCAGTGTAATTTCTTCAGTGTGCCTGTTCTGTTCCCTGCTTTGTCTCTGGTGAATCCTCTCACCCTCCCACACATCTGGCCTGTACCCCGGTTCTTGTATAAATAAATAAATCTTCAAAAGAAGGAAGGAAGGAAGGAAGGAAGGAAGGAAGGAAGGAGGGAGGGAGGGAGGGAGGGAGGGAGGGAGGGAGGAGGGAGGGAAGGAAGGAAGGAAGGAAGGAAGGAAGAAGGAAGGAAGGAAGGAAGGAAGGAAGGAAGGAAGGAAGGAAGGAAGGAAGGAAGGAAAAGAAAATCCAATCTGTTCTCTGTGGTCCAGAATGATCTGACCTTTCTTTACTTTTGCTTTATCTAGTCTCCTTTCTATATCTTGAATATGACTTGGTCTTTTCCAATTTAATTTTTTTAAACCAATGTTGATTTCCTTTGTTGCTATAATGTTACAGTCTTTATGGCTAGTGTGTTACTTGTTTGTTGTTTGTGGCCTCCACAAAATGCCATAGGGGAAATAACCTAACCTCTCTGTGTCTCAGTTTTAGAGGATGAAAGTAACACTGGAATCTATCTCAAGGTTTATTTTGATTATTAAACTAAGTAACATATGCAGAGTGCTTCTATCAGTAAATTCTACAAGAATGATTGGAACTTTCATGCTCAATAATTTCAGAATTGAGAAGGGATTGTGCTCAGTGAAATAAGTCAGAAAGAAAACGAAAAATATCAGATGGTTTCACTTATAGGAGGAATATAGGGGGGGCAAATAAGGCATTAGGGGGAAAATGATAATAATAAACAGAACAAAACAGAACAAAAATAAACAGACAACTATAAATCAGAGACATTCTGCAGGAGCGAGGGACGGACAGGAATCAAAATGAGGGAGGAAAGAGCACAAGTGACTATGGTGATGGTGTATGGGTAAACTGGTGCTAGAAATTCTATGGGGACTACACCTGAGTAAAGAAAACAAACATTGTAAAAAAATGACAAAAGATGTAAAATACATGTAAATAAATTTTAAAATTAAATAAAAATTTAAAAAATGAAATTTAGAAATCCCTTCAATCACCAGGAATTGAATGCAATGAAAGTTTGAGGTAGGGAGTCCTGTTGCTCTTTGCTTAGTTCATCATGTGACGTCAGAGCTGGCTGCCCCTGCTAGAGTTGGGAAGATCACAATGCTCTCTCTCATCTGGCTGGCCCAGGAACATCCTAAATACACATGAGCCTTGTCTGGCTTTACTATTAGTGATTGAAGACTGTGCACTGGTAGGTGCAGTGTGGAGCTATCCCTGGTAGTATTTCTCTACCAGTGTAGAGATAAAAACAATAGTGAGATAACTCAGCTAACAACTGCACAACTGCCAGCCTTCACAGCATCCGGGGTTTGCTAGGCAGAAATGACAAGACATTGACATTTTTGAAGCTTCTACACTAGAATTTGATTCGGAATCAAGGTTTGTAACAGGCTGAAAGTGATTCGTCAGTTCATTTTTGCAGGTAGATGAGCAGTGCCTTGTTTCCTTGGAAACTCAGACCTGAGCATCTGTAGCTCGGAATGTATACCCTCATGTTTTCAATCGAGCAGATACAGGATGAGTTTCTCTCAAGAGATTCAATATGTTGCCTTAGCCAGAAGAGCCAAGAATAAGAGACAATTGCCCTATTAAAATCTGACACTACAAAGATGGTTGGATCTCACAAGACACAGTAATTCCAAGTAAGAGATAGACTCTCTTGTTGGTAAGAAATTTCCCTCATTTGCATAATTTATTTTTCTGAATTGAAAAGGTGAGTATTCTTGAATTATCTCTGTACACATTGACAATTTCTACTGTTTACATAGCTTACTCCTTGGGGCTCTTCATGAGATTAAAAGAAAAGAAAAGAAAAAGCAACAAGTAGTAAGTCCCTATTTCTACCTAGTGGCATTTAGAGAGCTGGATAGATTAATTCTTGCCCTGGAAAATTTAGGACATTGATGGGGTAATGATATTCTATTTAAATAAAGTCTTAAATACTTCCCAAGATGCCCTAGTGCCATTTTGGCTTCTGTTTTGGGGTTCAGAATGCTCTGGCACTGGTGCATTTTGCCATAGCACATTTAAAATGCTGGCTACTTTCTATCATTTACATTTTTGGTGTAAGGCAACCCTCTAGCTACTCTCTTTGAAAGTTTAATAGTTTGCCTGTTTAGCAAATGATGAAATTGATGCTCAGAGAATTTGAAGCAATTTGCCTGTGTACCACCTATCTTCAAGTGATGAGACCTGAAGTTGAACACCGGTTTATCTGAATCCAAACCAAAGTCTTGTTACTCAAGACCTACTTTATCTATTATGATAAAGCAGAGTGAAAGATGGAATGCTCCATTTTGTTAGTATTCTGGTTAATGGAAAGTTGCTGATATATCATTTATAATTTAATAACAGTTAAAATATAGGACAAGTGAGTGGAGTGGCAAGGAAGTAGACATTAACTCAGGGTGGGGGTGGAGTGGGGAAAAAACAAGCTGCCATAAAATAGAATGGTTGTCATGACAAGTTGGATGCCCCTTTCAGTGGGTCTGTAATTACAGATGGGAGGACCACATGTTAAGCAGATAGCAGGAGTTACTGCCTTTTGTGAAAGATGATGTTGAAGCTTCCTAACAATTTTTAGACTATGAATCTAAATGACTGAGACCCACAGTGAGTGAAATTTAATCTGCTGATTCAGAAGTTATTTCAAGGTTTTTCAGCACTTCGTGGATATCACTGTGATCATCAATAATGAGTCCTGAGATGACAGGAAATATTGGATCCCTGGCTCAAGGAAGAACAGCTAGGACAAAATTTTTTATTTTGAATATTTAAAAAATATTGCCAAGAGTCAAAGTTCCCCTTAGATAATGAGTCTGTAAACTTTTTCTTAAAGGGCCAGTTAGTAAATATTTAAGCTCAGCTTACCCATATGTTCATTGTCACAATTCCTGGGCTCTTCCATTATAGAGGGGAAGAGGCCTTAGACAATATGTAAATGAATGAGAATGGTTGACAATAATTTTATTTGTACAGATTTGTAATTTTCAAACCGCTTACCCCACATTAAATATTCCAATATTTTCATGTCTTTCTTTATCCAGTAGCTTTAAAAAAAAGCAAGATCCCAAAATCTAGTAACAATGTTTTAAGATCACCTAAGAGTCTTTTCCTCTTGATGTACATCAGAGATAGTAGAATAAAAGATAATGCAATGTCAGTTGGTTTCTTAGAAAAAGAGAGCCAGCAGAATCAGTGTATTTAGAAGTAATTTCCAACATTCATAAAGTACTTGGAAAAAAGAAGAGTCCTCAGAATAGCTCCTGGGAAATTAACTAGGACCATCAATTATGCTGAAATAATCTCCAAGGAGTTAGTTGACACTTAACCGGTGTTCTATATGATGACCATGGCCAAAAATTACTCGTGAAAATAACTACAAATGAATTTAGAGGAAATTGTGATTTTTCCTGTTAGTTATGTGAGTGGTAAGAAACCCACTGAAATAATGACAAATGTTACAAGCTGACTTTGCTCCATGGAAATGATGTTCAAATAATACAGTGCCTGAGCACCTCTGTCTAATTACCTAGGCACTATAGTGATAAATAGTTTAGAAATATTGAGGTGGCTATTGATAAAGCACATGGAAAATGTGAATATTCATCAAATTTCTGACAGCAGAGATGGATACTGAAGTCCTGATTTAAATAGAGTGTCTGTGGCTTCTTTCAACTGCTCCAGGCTTCCTCTGAATTTAGCTCCTCTCAAGCCCACTGAGCAATGGGGGCATCAGTCTGATGTCTAATTAAAATTATTGTAAACCACTCTTTTTTTGCTTTTAAAGAAAGAAAACTTACCGTTGACTTACTTGTGATTTAAAACATACCTAATTTATGAAAATTCCTTGCTTGCAATACCCAGGCAGATCTACAGAGAGGAGATTTCCTGGTAGGGCCATCTGGGAAGCTGCTACTTCTGAATTGTGAATACCTGGATTTGTCATATGACCACTCAGCCTCACTTTCTCCATGTTTAAAATTATCGTAGCAATATGTAGCTCAAAGGGGATTAATAAATATAACATACAGGGAAGCATTCTATTCCATGAAAGAGATAAGATTATGATTGTTATTAGTGCTATTAAATTATTTTAAAAATAGGGCCTCCCCTGTGGCTCAGCGGTTGAGCGCTGGGTTGCGAAGCTGCCCGCGGCCTCTGCAGCACCGGTTCGATCCCCGGCTGCTCCCCGGCCACTGGAGGAGGGTCCCACATGGCGCGCAGACCTCTCCTGCCGCCCGCTGCTCCCCTCAGCAGTGTACTTCGGTCCCTCTGCCTGCTCTGCTCCCCGCTCTGGCTCTGGTGAATTCTCTCACCCTCCCGCGCTTCTGACTGTACCCAGTGCTTGCATAAATAAATAAATAAAACAAATCTTTAAAAAAAAAAAAATTATTTTAAAAATAACTACTTTAAGAATATTTAAGCAAAACAAAAAAGAAGTAATTCAATGAATATTTATTTAATTCTCCTCTTCCTTGAACAAGACTGCTTTAATCAAATCAGAAGGATATGGTGGTGGGAGAACTATGGGCACTACAATGATATAAGAAAAGAAATTAATTGAAAAAGAGTTCCCCAGACAAAATAATTAACAAAGTAGTCAGGTGTCTTACTCTGGCTGTAGCTCCATTTGGAAATCTTATGGAGAAATAGGTGATTACATTCTTGACTGAGTGCATGGGGATTTTGCCCCCTGATATCCTGTCCAGAGGGATTTATTGGCTTAGTTGTCAAGTATCCATTTCTTTGGCTGCCTTGAAAAATATTTACACCCAAGTAGTTAAGATCATAATTCCGCTTGAGCAAAACTTATTTTGTCTCTTTCTAATGAGAATACAGCCAGGAGGATAGACTCAGTTGAGTATGGCTCTGAGTAATTCCTTTATATTTTTTATTCTGTTAATCTTTAAGTGCAACAAATCTGGAGTTATTCAAATTACAGTGCTCTATCTGAAAGCTTGCTAGTTAACTAAGACTAACAAAATTAGTCATATTTAGTTAACAAAGTAGTGAATAATAATTATAAAAATTATAATATAGTATATATTACAATATATATGGTATACATATGTATCTATAAGTCAGGTGACTTAGCCTCAAAGAAAAACTCCAACTTATTATTGCTTAAATATGAAATCCTCCACAAACTTTTTCCCCTTTGCAGTCTGTCTTTGGACTTCCACGATTTTTGGATCTCACTATATAGGTTCAATTCTTCAGTAACTAAAACAATCCATAAACCCTGCAGTTTATCCCATAACAGGCTATGATCTTCTTTTTTTTTTTTTTTTGACATTGGAAATCAAACTAATGCTTATTGAGCACTTGATTTTTCTGAGATGTTATTTCAATTACTTTGCTTGACTTTTTTCATCTTTGTAGTACTACTCTTGAGAGTAGATATTATTGTTATTTTTAAGGATGAGAAAACTAAATATTAAGGAGTAAAATTGCTTAAGGCATACATTTAATAAAAGGTGTAAGTCAGTTTGGTATGAAAAATCAAATTTTAATATATCATGTATTCATTGGAGTTGTGGATGTAGAAATTACAGATGAGAATATCTTGATGTGTAGATATATACATTATATTAATATTATATTTGTTATGTACCATAATTTATAATATATACACACATATAGCTGTATCTATAATATATGCCTATATATTTTATGCATACACATACATATATAATCATGTACACATAAATAAAATTCCCCAACATTGGAAATGCAGCATAGTATTTACATGGTCACTTATATGTTTTCTGCATTTCTACAAAGGAATCTGCAATGAAAGCCATTAAATAGGATGCAATTTGTAAGCCTTTCATTAAATAATGATTCTCAGCTGGATTTCTGAAAAGGGAATATTAATGCAACCATATGTAACTAGCATTGCAAGAAATTAGAGTTGTTGAATTAGTCTTGAATCAATCATTTTAAGCTATGCAATTCTGTCTCAAACAACTTAACACAAATTGTGGGCTGAAATAGAGTCATGTTCAGAATATAATTTTTGTGAAATGTCATGAGTATTTCAGGTTTCTTAGGTTTGTTTGGGAATGATCAAATCCACATGCAGAAAATAAAAATAGTCCAGTGGCTAATTATTAATATCTAATGTATGTATTCTTGAGCATAAGGTTAGGTGATTTTATGGCAACCCAAACACCAGACTTCTGGACATGGGAGCAGATTAAGTTAGGATTTGGGATGGCTGATGTGTGTATATTAAAATTTCTAAAGCCTTAATCTGTTTGCTGAGTTTTGAAAATGCTTTGAGGCATTTGAGGTTTTCTTGGAAGCTGTATTATAGGGCCAGTTCTACAGCATTTTCTTCAAGTTTGAAGTGCTATTGTCCATACTTATTTTATTAGTCATGAGAAGCTGTTTTAATAACAAAGATTAAGTCATCACCCAATACAATCAGAGTTTTAGCTAAGAGAGATCATGAAGGGAAAGGAAGCAGAAGAATTCTAGACAGGACTAGGTAAGACATGTTTTCTGGGGGAGAAAATGCACTAAGAGGCTTTGCCTGGTGACTTACAGATTCGTGTCCACTGCAGTGTCTGAAATATTCACTCTGGAACCTATGTTATGATTGTATTTGATTGTTAATTATCCTAATTTATTTTTATTTTTTCAAAGAAAAACAAGATAATTTATTAAACAATGAATTTGAGAACACAAGAGTATATTGGTTAGACGTGACTTGATCGAGTGGCTCAGATGATGGCAGCTCGGCCTCACACCATCTCCCGACGCTCCTGCTCCTCATGTCTCTGTTTTTTTTTTTTTAATTATTTAAATATTTTATTTTATATAATTCTTACATCTTTTTTCATCTTTGCACAATATATACATTTTCATTTTGGTTATATTCCCCATACAATTGCACCTCCCCCCTTATTTTGACTCTAGTCCTTCTTTTCCTGGTCCTCTCCTCCTCCGCCCCCCCCTGCCCCCCGTAGTGTGTCTCTGATTTATCGTTGCTTGTTGATTTTGATTTTTACTTTGTATTGATTAGTCTTTTTCCTGGTCTCTTATTTAGGTTTTCTAAATTCCTGCTATGAGTGAGACCATCCGGTATTTTTCTTTTTCTTTCTGGCTTATTTCGCTGAGCATGATCCCTTCTAGCTCCATCCTTTAATAGCTTTTCTCCCCACCTTTAGTTTGAGTAACCAGTTATTTTTATTCTGAGAAATAGATTTGATTGATTGCTTCCTCATGGTATCATTTAACTTGTTTTTCTTGTTTTCTGTATTTCCTGTAAACTAATGAGATCTAGGGACTTGATCAGATTATTGTTCAAAGGTGTGGCCAAAGAAACAACTTAGGTGTCTTTTATATCCATAAGCACATAATGTATGGTTGATCAATCAATGAGTGTCCTCCCAAGTGCCACCAAACAGATCCATCCATTATAAAGTTTCCCATCAACCTTTCACCTAATGATTTTGGAAGCAATGAAATGAAGGCTGTCTTGCTCCATTATTTCTTTGGGGGATACTAAAATCTTTTTGAATAAAGTATACTTCAGCTAAAAAGAGAGAGTGGGTGGGTCACAACCCCTGATAAGTAGCCAAGTCATCAGACAGGGACAGAATCACAGTGCAGAACAACCAGATGCACAAGCTTGTAAGTTATCTTCAGCATTCTCAAGTACATATTTCATATGTATATTTGCCAATGTTAAGCAATAGAAAAATCTCTGTAGTCTGGTAGAACACCCAAAACTTCAACACAAAATAACTCAATCAAAATGAACACCAAGAACAGAATATCCTTACCCTTATGCTCCTTTGTATATTGGCTTCTAATGGTATCCAGGTGGTTTTGGCCTCAAGCAAAACTCCCAGGAAGCTAATTAGGTGACTGCAACATCCTGTACTAATTTTGTACACATAAATCTTCTACAGAAAATATCTAGTAAAACCAAATAAATTGTAATGACAAAATTCTCTGCTCTTTCTTGGTAATTTTGTCCCGTAACAGTCATCAGTGTAGTGGTTTGATGTCTTCAAAAAGTACACTAATACTGAAAATAAAACAAAGCAAAAGAGTTTTAGGGTTTGATTTTCACCCATAGCTCTCTCTGACCTCTTCAACTGGGATTTTTCATCCCTACCATAGAAAACAGGAATTGATTTGAGTAACTATTTTCTCAAATATTCCTAGGATGGTTCAGAACAAATAACACTCTGGATGTATAGGAGAGAGGTAATTCTTTACTCTAAGTGAATGCCTAAAGGTGTGTGACCTTAATTCTCTTGTGAGACCTTGATGGATAAAGGCTGCTAGACTGTGAACACTGAAGCATCTTAGTGAGCCTGAAAGATCCTTGAAAACATTTCTTGTTCATTGTTGTTTTCTATGTGTTGCCTAACTCATTACCTTGTCCAGAGAAAGTAATCAAATAACATTTGACATTCATTGAATAAGTGTTTGGTTAAGCCTGGATACATGGCCTCGACTGTCATACTGCACAAAACTTGCTCTTCTCCAAGAAGCATAAAAATAGTACATTTCCATTGTTCCACTTTCTGAATCTTTCTATCACACTTTTCTCTTTTATTTATGATTTTTTTCTAGTCCCCTACAATGTAATATATATATATATATATATATATATATATTTTCTGATTTGCTCACTGCTTACTCCCTTTTCCCCCAGGGCCTAGACCAGTACCTGCACATAATGAATAGCTAGATATTTAAGGGAGAAATGAATATTCAGGGATTGTGTGAAATGTATAAATAACATACACCCTACCCACTTCTTTAGCTCTATGTTTATGTATGTTGCTGAAATATTCCCACATTCTATTATTATCCTTAATAGCTAAATAAAATTGCTCAAGCCTATAGGAAATGCTAACTCTGAATTATTTCACTGATTCCTGGTAGCTACTTAGAAATACGTTTTTTGTCTGTTACTTCTTTTCTTGGTCCTCTACCAAACTAATTTATTGTTGCCACTTGCTCTCCAGATAGCCATTGAATAGACCATGGCCTGAATACCTCCTTACTCCTTTGTTGGCACATCTCTCCTTAGACCTAGGTTTCCTGCCACATTTCTGGGATCCAAACCTGCATCCTTCCTCTCCTGTCTCCTTCCTCTCCTGTCTCTTTTCTTCTCTATATACTTAGCTCCTCCACAATTCCTATGCTCAGTTAATATAAGAAAAACATCTCTATCTGTAGAAAACACCTTCATTTTATATTGCTATAATTGGGAAAGTAAAAGAATTCAAGGATGAGTTATTGAGCAGGCCACCAATGTGGCTACAAGCTTGATCCTACTGGTACTTTCTGAGGAGGTATGCAGAAACATTCCAGAATTATGCTAGAGAACAAAATAGTAAAAGCCTATATCAAGCTTGATGCTTCCAGGTGCATAATGGATATTTGCATGTGTGAATGTCAATGCTGTGTCAGAGGACCTCCAGGGTCTCTGTTATATGGCTGAGGAAGTTACTGTGATAATCCAGACTGGCTGCCACCACTGCAATTAGGGTGAAAGGTAGGATGAAAGCATAGAGGTGCTTCCAGGTTATTCAGTATAAAAATCTAACATGGGGCAGGACACAAGAAATCCTGGGTTTGCTGTCCTACTCTAGAGCATTGACTGCCTCCATGAAGTTGGGCAAATCCCTTCCCTTCTCTGAGCCTTTGATGCCTCAAAAATGAATTATGCCTGGATGGAAAGCTTATTAAAGTTAGGAGATTATATGACTAAAAAGTCAGAACAATGGAATCAAGAACATAATAGGTTTCCCAAACAGAGTAGTTATTTTTATAATGTAGAAGTTTAATTAAAAAATATTGATTGTTGAGTGACTACCTAAATTGAACACAAGATATAATAAACTATTCCTGTAGTAGCAGGCAGGCAGACTTCCTTGAAAGGGAGCTGCTCTACATTTGCCTTTTCTTTTTTCATTCAGAGAGTTATGGGAAGAGTAGATGTCCTGTTGTGTGAGGAGGGCCTTGCCTACAAGGGGAAATATGCACTTCAAAAATGGCACCATGCTTGAGTGTTCCTGATATGTAGTACCCTCATGGAAAGCTAGAGCAATAACAAACAGGCACACTTTGGGCTATAAAGGGACGAGGGTTGAGTAGCAATGTGGTGATGATCCTTCCTACAGGAGAAAATCTACCCAGTAAAGCCAACCAGCACTTTTCTATTTCAGAGCAACATGGTTGTCGACACTCTTATGGCTACTTGTGAACATTTTAGCAAAGGAGACAAGAGATATGGCTGAAGTTTAAGATTCAATTTTGAAAAGATAATGGATCCTTCCAGGAAGTAATAAATTTAATAAACTCGTCACTGAAGTTTGTCTAGACATGTCCTGAAACAAAGCCCATCAAGATATACCTGGGCAAATACAGATTCTTTCTTAAACCATTTCATAAGGTATAAACAGAGCTGCCAGGCCAAGATGAGGCACATCCATGAAATTCTCAAAAAGTTTTCTTTTGTCAGAAATTCCAGAAAAATACCAAAATTTAAAAAGTACCACATGTTCCCTAAGAGTTATTGCATATTAAAAATACTGGAAATTATTTTTGTTGCAGTAACTAAACACACATTGAATTCAGACTCCCATAGTTTATGAATGAATGAAAAACCAAAATTAAAAAAAAAAAAGAATCAACTTAGGTAAGCATATATAGCTTTGTCACAATGACCTGATACAGCAAGATGCCTGTGTCTATTTCTGCCCCTAGGTCATAAAACTATGTTAAAAGTTGGCTCTCTAGGTGATTTTGGAACCAACTGAGTTATTTGGGATTTTCCTGGAGTTATGATAGTCATCTCTTTTCTACAATTCTTTATTTTTTTCTGTGATTCTTTATTATTTTTGTATATATGGAGGTTTGTATCAAATAAGTAGATACATTAGCACTCTATAAAATATTTATAAGTTTCCAAGGTTCTTACATTTTTTTTTTTAAGATTTATTCATTCATTCATTCATTCATTCATTTATTTATACAAGCACTGGTTACAGTCAGAAGCGCGGGAAGGTGAGAGAATTCACCAGAGCCAGAGCAGGGAGCAGAGCAGGCAGAAGGACTGAAGTACACTGCTGAGGGGAGCAGCGGGCGGCAGGAGAGGTCTGCGCGCCATGTGGGACCCTCTGGTGGCTGGGGAGCAGCTGGGGATCGAACTGGCGCTGTAAAGGCTGTGGGCAGCTTCGCAACCCAGCGCTCAACCGCTGTGCCACCGGGGAAGCCCAGGTTCTTACATAGTTGTTAATCTCATCTTGACATGTCTTGATATTTCAATTTGAAACGTCTGTGTACACTCTGTGTGTGTGTGTGTGTGTGTGTGTCTTATTGAACACCTGAATAGAAAAATCTAAGGAGTTTTTCTCTTCTACAAGGCATTATTTCAGAACAATCTGGAAAACTCCTTTTTTTCCCTCAGTGTTTTTCTTTTACCTCTAATGTGCTGAATTCACTTTTAGTTATTCATTGCTTTCACTCAAATGTTAGTCCTTTATAATTCCTCAAAGAGAGGTGATACCTGAAGTCACTTCAAAAGTAGAGTGTCTGTGATTCAGTTTATCATCGATGTTTAATTTTTTTAAAGATTTATTTATTTATGCATACAAGAGCTGGGGTACAGGCCAGAGGCATGTAGGGTGAGAGGATTCACCAGAGACAGAGCGGGGAACAGAACAGGCAGATTGACCAAAGTACACTGCTGAGGCGAGCCAGGAGAGGTCTGCTACACCATGTGTGTTGCTCCCTGGCGGTCTGGGGATCGAACTCGTGCTGCAAAGACTGCGAATTGCTTCATAGTGTGGTGCTTAACCCCTTGCACCACCAGGGAGGCCCATCATCGATGTTTAATTTAAAGGCAGAGAGTAGCTTATGAGGACACTGGGCACTCAGGGGTAAGGGTAGAGTTACCCTGGAAGGAGGAAGGGGGTTAAAGCACACAGAACAAAGAGAAGGGATTGTGAGCACTTAGGACCAGCAGTCCCCATCGGGGACCATCTATATAATTCTAATAGGATGCAAATTAGAAACTAGAACTGATTAAGCTTCATTTTTCCTTACAACAGTGATGTCCCATCCTCAACAAGTACTCTGTTCTCAAAACCACAGATAAAGGAAGAAAATAAGTAGTACTGTTGGAAGGATGATATGTTGTAGCAGAAGGAAATCCTCATGACATAACTGAGAGGGTGCGAAGGGAAGGTCAGAGGTCAGTGGGGGCTGGTCTGAGTTTCCTAAAGTTTCCAGTAGTAATAGATAAGGAATAGGCTGGCTTCTAGGCGCAAGAGCCTGGGCATCCTTAGAACACTGAATATGAAACATGTTAGAATCAGCTAGCACCCACCGAGCACTGAATGTTGCAGACAATGGCCCAAGAGTCAGAGTGAGGCCCACCATGAGACGCTATGCCCCCACACCAAATGGACAAAGAAACAGCTTTCATTTGAGATTGCACTGTCAACATTAAAGGAAATAGGGTGGGGCACGTGAAGAATTTTGGGATCAGCTATGGAAAGTAAAGATGCTAAAATTTTCCTATGTACTTGAGTTACATGGATAATTTAATGGCAGCTATAATAACTTTCAAGGAAAACAGGCACTTTTGGTAATCTTGTCCATGCTATTCTCTAGTTTGTTCTCATGGCAATAATTCTTCTAATTCCTTATTCCAGGAGAAAATTCTATGCTATTCTGTCTTTCTCAATGGGCATAAATAATAAATCAACCTTATGTGATGTTTCTGTCTTCAGAAACCATATGAGAAACTCCCATCTGTGATGCCTTGATGGTAGTTTGGTGGCTATTAGGTTCCGTTAGTAGATCTGATTGTTAAAAATTTTTAGAAGTAACGAGTATCTGTCAATAAAATGCTGGCTGAAACTCGGGAAACTTTCTTCTCTTTTGGACTCCTAATTCTGATTACTTAGTTCTATGAAACAGTGTTTTGGGGTCATTGTGTAAGCTCTGGGTAAAAGCAAGGTGGAGGCAATCTTCTGAATAGGACCATTGATGGGGAACTCAAACTACCTATCTTTAATGGCTATGATTTGGGCATTTGGTAGTGGGTGGCAATAAAAGTTATTTGAGAAGCCACGTTATACAAAATAATAATGACTTTTAAAAAAGGTGTGAATTGAAATGAAAAGATTGCAACTCTGAAGTTTCAAGACAAGCGATGCAACATAAATAATCAAAATATCATTTGGCTTCAGTTTGAGTCCTAATTCTAGACAGCTTATACATTTTCAAGTCAGAGTTACAGGAAAAACATTGATAGCTAAATAAACAGAGTGAGTACATGATTAATGTTTTAAAATAGTAAACACTTCACATTTGTAACATTCCTTTAACAGATTGGTCTAGGAGGCCTTGTTTTCATTCCTGCTTTGCAATCTGTGTTTTGTTTATTTATCTTCTTTATGTTGAATTCCTCTCTTTTGATTTACCTTTCATCTTAATTTACTCTAGGGGGCAAAGTGAAAATGTCTAAAATAAGTGAAAAATCTAAAACAATTAGAAAATTTAAGACTGAGCAATAATCAACTCTGAGAACATAACTGCCTTTTTCAGTAGAAAGAATTGTGAGCAATAAAAAGATACCATTAGCAGCTATTTTCTTTAGACTTCTGAAGACTCATAAAGCTGTATTTTATAATTCTAACAAAGAAATAAAATCAACTAGGAAAATTTGGAGGTTAAGAATAGATCATTTCTTTTATTTTGCTTATTACCTTAAGAATGATGTAGAAATATAAGGAGAATGAGGGGTTCCGAGGTGGCATTTCCTTTCGCAGTTGCCTTGGCCGAGATGTACATATATTATGTGATATTGAGCATTGAGCAAAAATACTCAATGACCCATTAGAAAAAAAAAAAAAAAAAGACAAGATTCCTGTGGTTTTTAAAGAGAGAGAGAGAGACAGAGAGAGAGGCTCTTGAAAATATTCAGAGATAATACTTGAATTAGACTGGATCTCATCTAATACTAACTGGAAAATAGTAATACTTTTTGGAAGGAGAGGATTACAAGCTTTGTTGGATGTGATAGGGCAGATAAACTCAAATGCTGAGTATGTGTATGTGAAGACTTTTAAAATGTTAGCTATTGCTTCCTCATGGGAGAAAGATAAAGATACATGATTCTGATAATTTGTTGGTGATATGACCTGGTTGGTCTTGTCCTGGTTACTAAAAATATTTTCCCTGCACAGAAATTTGAATTCTTTCTGGGAAAAGATGGGTCTACAACACAAGTGTAAACAATTCTCATTCATGGGAGTTTCTCATTCATTTATTGAGCACCTATTTTAACATGACCTCTATTACCCAAGATTAAATCTGGAGAAATTTAGTGTATGTACCACTAAATTCTGGGGACTATAACCATGAAAAACTCATCAAGGAAGTTGCAATCTAAGGTGAGTGCAAACATGAAAGACCAAGATATAAACAGCAAAGCAGAAGGGAATGAAATAAAAGTTATGATGCCAAAGTAAATAATAAGTTATGAACATGCTGAAGAAGGAAAAATTCTTCTAGAAAAGTGCAGTTTGAAGGATGTGTATGTAGGATTTCAATCTATCTATATCTATAAAAGAGCATTTAGGTCAAGTTGGGGGAATAATGCATGGTTGACATGTAGAAGGGAGACATATGAAAAGACAAACATGAGATGTGATTACGGACCAGAGTGTTGAGGAATACAGATATTCATTTAAAAAACACTTTCTTTGTGTGTGTGTGTGTGTGTGTGTGGTTTTCTGATTTGTTAAATTAAAATAAATTAAGTACTATTGTTTACATTCTTGTTAGCATTTTGGAACTATGGGATTTCCCCCTTCAAGTATCATCACCATAATGTACCCACCACCAAGTACCCACAGTCCTCCACCTTTGTCCTTTGTGCTCTCTCCCCACCCTGTTCTCACCTCCTCTTTCCCTTACCTCTGGATGCTTCAGTCCTATGGTCAGTTTTCAAGGATTGGCTTTAAAGTTTGTCTTTGTCTGACTCTTTGAACAAATAGTTTTGCAGTGCTGATGATGTACCAGACATTCATAATGATTTTAGAAAGCCAGTGCTGATCTTAGCCTCACTTTACAGATGAGAATCCTGAAGCTCAGAGAGGTTAACCAAAGGTGGAAGGTTAACAGCCAGTAAGCAACAGAGCTGGGATTATCACCCAGCCTCTCTGACTGGTCTATGCTATCTTGGGAAGATGCATCATATTGTCGTAGGAATTCAAAACATGTTCTTTATGTGCTGAACAGTCTTTGGCAGCTGTTGAAGTGGCTAAGTAGGAGCTAGTATTGATGGTAGGAAGATCATTATGGTGACAAAATGATAACTATGAGAAACTAAAGATTATTAGACTATTGAAGCACCAACGCACAGATCTTAAGCAAACGAGGGTTTAAATTTATTGAAGCCTACTGTGTTCAAATTAATGTGTTAAGGGTCTTTTGGTACATACACTAAATTTCTCAGGATTTAATCTTGGGTAATAGAGGTCATGTTAAAGAGATTATCTTGTATTTCTCTGATTCTTATCCCTAACAGCTGCTCCGAATCTTTCCTGATCCCCCTGCCTCAGTGTTCAGGCACTTCAGAGGGTTCTAGTGCTCCTTTCACATGTGTTTTGGAAAAGCTGGTCATCTAATACTTGGCCAGCATTGTCCAATAAAACTATATACAATGGTGGTTCTATTAGTGAGACTAAAGAATAATTTTTTAATTTCCCTTCATTTTGGTTTAAGTGGCTGCGCATGTGGCTAGGGAAACCATATTGGACAATGTGGCACAAGTTGGTGTTTTCTGGATACCTCTACTTGTTACGACTTTTTTTTTCCTGGTTACTACTTCTTCCACTAGGTATTTTTGGGGAATGTTCTTTCTCTGAGCATGGTAGCACTTCTTTTGGGAATATCCTATTTCCGTACTACACTGTGTCTGATGGAGACCACTGCCAACCCTCCCTAGAATTCACTGCTTCCACTAGGTCTGGTCTTTGCTCCTGACACCTCCCCACAGTGCCACCCTGAAGTGAGGAAAACACATCCCCAAATACCTCTCAACCAACTTGAAGACTTGTTTTCAAAGGTTTTCTTCTTGCTTGACTTCCTCTTCTTTAGGATGAGTTTTCTTCCAAAGAACCCTACGTTCCAGCAAGTTTAAATCTTTAGCAACCAGTTTAGATTATCAAGGCAGATTAGGTACTTTGATAAGAATAGGTTACCTCATTTAACCCTCACAGAAAAATACTACCCCAAATAGAAGGATGAGAAAATTGAGACCAGGGGTATTTAAATATTTTCTAAAGGCCACCGACCTCAGAGCTACTTGAAACAGGACTCAAATCTAGGTCTGAGGTCTTGATTCTAATCAAGTCCAGCCTCCTTCCATTTATTACAAGCTGTTCTCTGTTAAGTTCCTATTGCAAAAAGAGGAAAGAATTTATAATTACATGAAAGGTTTATGTGTATAATATACTGGTTTGAAATTTAAGTGTGTTAAAAGTAGAAAATGCATATTTAAGGATAACTTAGTCAATCTTGAACAGTAGGATAATGTATGATTACAAATCATTGTTTTCAAAGTAACTGCTAGTTGAACTGAGATTTCATTTCTCAAACCAATTTGGAATAAACATGTTACAGTGTTAAATCAGATATCAAAAACACATATTAGTAATGTTTGGAATGCCCACAACCAAGTTCCTCCTTAGAAGTAGTTTGGAGTCACTAAGGCATTATTCCTAGTCTGGGGTGATGCTCACTGCCTCTATTGTGTGTATATAACTTAAGATGCTAAATCCTGTGGAACTGCCAGGCTCTTATTGCAGAGGTCTGTTTAGGGTAAGCAATGTGTCCTCAACTAAATCAGGAATGCAATGGTTTTTGTGAAGCAGTGACTAAGACAAGAAAGTATCCTTCCTCCTTCCTACCAGAGGGCTATGTTTTAAAGATTTCAAAACACCAAAAACTACTGGTGCAGCACCTAATGCTTTGCAGCCTTTGCTTTAAGTGTTCTTTCTCCTGGAGTTGAGATCATGGGAAATCCCACAGAATCTTATAGCTTGAATTATTTCTTAAATACTGGACACAGGGTTGAAATTGTTTTGCTGGGAATTTTATTTTCTCTTCCATCAAAAATCTGTTTTTTCCCTTTTATTCTCTAATTAAGTAAGCTTTAGTAATTTCATGTAATAATGACTTTAGAAAGTTTGAAGTTCAACTGGGAATATATATATAGGGAGCAGATTACGTGTTGTATCCATTCCACCAGGACATATTAAACTGGTTATGTCATCCATTATCTTGTTCTCTTTATGTTTTCATCAGTTATTCTGAACACACTATTACCTGGGCAACAAACATATTTTCCAGTAGTTTTTGGTAAGTAATGACTTTCAGATGCTTTGAAAAATAATGCAACTCTGTACACATGTTTTATCACCATGAGAATGGTATTCTTGGTGTATTCATTTTTTTAAAAAAAAAATTATTTATTTATACAAGCACTGGAGTACAGGCCAGAGGCGCAGGAAGGTGAGAGAATTTACCAGAAACAGAGCAGGGAGCAGAAGAGGCAGAAGAACTGAAAACACTGCTAAGGGGCGCAGCGGGCGAGAGAGGAGAGGCCTGCCACGCCATGTGGGTATCTCCCTGGGCGACCAGGAATCGAACTGGTGCTGGAGGCTGCAGACAGCTTCACAGTGCTGCGCTCAACCCACTGCACCACCAGGGAGGCCTGCTGTATTCATTTTTAATTTAAAGTCATGTCACACTGCACCATAACCTAACTTGGGCACTACAGTGCTAAGTGGTAGAAGCAAAATCTTTCTGCTTATTCAAATACTACTTAACGAATGATATTACTTTAAGCCACTCCTTTGGTGTTCATGCTTTTTATTTGATGTGAGGACAAAAGGAACTCTTAGTGGCATCCCTAGCACATCTACTTCTCCCTTCCAAGTCTAGCAGTGCTGGGTCTTCCAGCCTGGCATATAAGGTCGAAAACTGAATTTCTAGAAATCAAACTGCAGTTCTGCCTTTCCTTGATGTCCTCCCAGGTGAGCTTCTGGGCTTCATGCTCATACTTCTAAAGCAAGCAAACTTTAAGCTAATTATGTGCTAGTGTATTCTCCCTTGCTGAATTTTGGCAGGTTGCTTCTGTAAATTATGAAAAATAAATGTGAAATATGCAGATGTCTTTTGTTTGAAGCAGATGTTTGGTCCGTTTTGCCAGAATCCAATCAGCTGTTCCCCTGGGGGCCTTTCCCCAACAATATCATCCCAGAGCAGCTTGGAAACATGAAGGGGTGATCAGGAAAGCACTTCACAGGCCTTTGAGGAAGCTTCTGGACTTAAAGGTCTTTGTTAAAGAGAATTAAAAATAGAAATATCCCAATTCATAAGAATCAGACTGTCTATAATAACTGAGACTAGAATGCTATTCTCTGGTGGTGTTTGATAACCTGGGAAAAGGGTGGATTCAGTGTTGACATAATATTCTCTGGGGGTCTGCCTTTCATCCTGCCATCTTGATAATTTATAGCAATACCTTGGGGCTGTTACAGTCACAACATTGCTGCCAGTGCTCTTCACACCTTGGTCCAGTGTGTCCTCACAGAGAAATCCTACCTTAAAAATAGTGTCATTTAAAAGGAAAAGTTTTGACCATTATGTAGCTAATTGATCAAGTTTACATAGCCATCCAGAATAATTCAATGACAAGATCTTTTTGCTGATGTATGGCTAGATAACAGAAAAATAAAAATATTTAAGGTCATGCATTCTGTTTTGAAGATGAAATCTCTCTACTTGCTGATTCAGTGATTCCAGCCTACTGGGCTCTAATTTTACTTTGAAATTTGGTTAAGGAAGACTTAGTTAGGGTAAAATATTTGCATAAGTATTATATCTCTTTTTAAAGAAGTAACTTCATAGGCAGCATTAGTAATGGTTTTGTATTATCACAGCTGTCAATCTGCTTTTGCTCTTATACAGTCTGTTAAGTAAAAAGGGAAACCGGTTGTAGACACATCTACACTCCATGGAAAAAGAACTGTAGAGCTGGTCAGCATTGACCTTGAACATTGTGGACATCTTAAATGACCACTTCAACTAAAAGGTGGAGGTGGGCATGCATCCCAGGCTCTGCTGACCACTAGCACATAATTGTGGACAAGTTACTTAAGTACTCCTAGCTTCAGTTTCCTCATCTACAACAATGTTGACCACAGAGAACTTATTTGTACCTGAAAGCTCAATTGTGGAGAAATAACACTGTAATTTTCCTAATCACTTTCTACCTCTACTTCTCAGTGAGGTTTATTTTATGTATGTATGCATGTATGTATTTATGAATTCATTTATTTTACTAATGCACATTGTTTTGTTCTATAGGCAAACACACTTCCCCTTCTTCTGTTCATGGCAGAGGTAAAGGAGTCCCTTAACAACATGTTCTGCTTCATTACAGATATTATAAGAAGTCAAATGATATTTACAATCTCCCCTTAATTTTTCTTTTTGAATAATATGTGTTCATTTATGAGTCCCATCTCCAACATTGTTCCTCTTTTTAAAGTCCATTTCAAAATTCCAAGTTCCCCCTTAACTACAAAGTTTCAAGTTTGCTAAAGGTCTGATTTACATGAGTATAATGAGAGACTTTACACTTAGCTAATATTTATTGAGCACCATCAATGTGTTAGGCACCTAAACTATTGAGTGTGAACAAAACAGAAAAAGGTGCACCTTGAAAGGAGTTTGCCTGCTAGTGAGGCAGGTTACCAGGGAATACCTCATAGTCTCTGTACCTGAGCACTGCTACTCACACGTCCCATAGCATGTACTGTGGCTTTTGTTTTAGCAACAGTCTTATAGAATCTATGTGCATTTTATTTCTTTTGTACTTAGAGAATTTCTGTACTTTTCAAAAACATTTTATCATGTTCGTAAAAGTCAGTACAACTGGCTAAAAAATTAAAAACTTGATCATATGGTATATTATTTTCTTCTGACATCAAGTGAAGTTAATCAGCTACTTTGGCAGCATATAAGTACAACCTTACTGAGCATTTATTTTTCAGAGTACTTTACTATATGCATTAGAAAAACCTATCTTCTGAATATATTCATTGAGCCACATAAAAGAAAAGAATACAAGTAAAGAATAAAAGAAAAGAAAAATAAATGAAAGATAGTTATGATCTGTGTCCACAGGGCTGTTAATATTAAATTGATAATATAAAATCTACAGACTGAAAATAGTGGTAGTTTAGGGTGTTAAAAATAACATTTTCATGTAAAAATGGGTTGGTAATAATGTTTATTTTACATTGTTGTTTGGGGAGTAAGACAGATAAATGTGCAAAAATTTTATATACCTAGAGAAATATGCAATTATTTGGTGACATATCACCATTATACAAAACACATAAGTAGGTTTTCTTATTCCTCTTTGATATCAAAGAAAATGAATATCAGGCAAATCAAATAACCGATGTAACATCCATACAGATAGTAAACCACAGAGTTTAGGTGTGATTCTAGGTTTTCTGACTCCAAATTGAACCTTTTCTGAACACATGACTTTAGCTATAAAATGATTTGTGAATAATTAAAATGCTACTTACCAATAAGATCATATTAATGAATTATTAACTTGATACATAACTGCGAGATATAAAGAAAATTATCATAATCAGAAAGGCTTCCTTTAGATTTTGAAGGAGATGGAAGTAGACTGATCTATTAATTCTTTATACTGTATGTATCATAGCCCTCCTAATTCCTGTCTTGGCCTTTAGCTTTTTTTCTAATTTAGGTTTATAATTCCAAATTATTTTTTTCCCAACTTTGAAAATATATGCCCTGCCTTTCAGGAGTTATTCTCCCACAAAGGCCAGTTTTCATGTCCCATGGAGGTATATGCTGGCTAAGGGATATCCTCTCCTATAACAAAGGTGGGGGCACAGCAGAAAGCAGATACCAACAGCTTTCCTCCTCCAACATTCAAGGAAGATTCCAGATCATGATCCAGAGGAAAAAGATAGTTTGGACCATACTCAACATCTTGAGAAAGTTGGAGTTCAAATTTCTGGGCATTTTTTATTGCAATTGGTCTTAGAAAAATAGAAAGTTCTAAAAAATACTGATAATATAAATAATAATAATAATATAACAATCATTCTTTGTAGATCTATATCCATAGTTAAAGGGAATATACTTTAAAGACATCACTAAAGCATTTATCTAGCTTTAACTGCCTCATCAAGGAATATTATTTTTTAAAAAGAAGCCTCATAAAGATGTATGAATATATAGACCTATGATTATTCAAAAAAATTGTACAAATCAAAATAAATTTGCTAGAGCAATTTAAAATAATTAACCTTTGACAAACCTCCCTCTCTGGTAATGGAATAGTAACTATATGAATAAAAGATAAGTCATGACATCAATGAATTACAATATTCATCCCATAAATTACTTGATATAATAGCTCTATAGTCTACATTTTTATAACATTAAAATGTCCCAAACACCAAAGAACTCATCCATTTCCAGTATGTGCTTTGCAGATAACTTGGGTAATTTCTTTTGCCTTCTTTCGATATCCTTTTAATTAAGTTTTTACTATTATTTTCCATCCAAAATATACCTGTGTCAGCCTATCAACCATTTCTTCTAGTACAGACCCTCCAAGAGTGGAGGCTTGTGCTCACTGCCCGAGTAGCTCAGGAAAATGAGTGAATGTGAATTTGATTTGCCTGCAGGGTACAATGGTTAAGGGGTGGGCGTTGCCACCTGGCTGATTGCCACATTTAAGGATCTGGTGGCTAAGTCACTGTGCAGACTGTGGGAACCTGGGCAAGCTGCTGCTCCTCTCAGCTTTCATCTCCACTCTGAGATACAAGAGCAACAGTAATCTGCCCCAGCAGGGAAAAGTGAAGTCCTCTTTGACCACATGTGATAAGAGAACACAGTGTTTCATAATGATAAGTAGGTGTTCGTTGGCATAGATATATCTTACAATGGCAGAATGGATGCAAAATACCCAGAGATTTTTTTGATCCAAAATGCATTGTGGAGGCCTCCCTGGTGGTACAGGGGTGAAAGATAGCACTATAAAACTATCAGCAGCCACCTCAGTACAAGTTCCATCCCCAGGCTGGCCAGGGAGGTGACCCACATGGTGCAGCAGACCTCTCCTGACTTGCCCTTTGCTCCCCTCACCAATGTATTTCAGTCAATCCACCTGTTTTGTTCCCCACTGTGTCTCTGGTGAATCCTCTCACCCCCTGCATCGCTGGCCTGTACCCCAGCTCTTGTATGCATAAATGAATAAGTCTTCAACCCCCCCCCAAAAAAAAAACAACAACAAAAAAAGATGCTTTGTGATTTTACACAAAGAATGGAAATGTATGACAGAGGATGTTTTCTAAGAAATGGTTGCCTCTCTGGTTACCTGTTTTACCCATTAAGCACAAGACCTGATAATCATGTGTGTTGAGGGTGGAGGGTGCAATTGGTTTTCATTAACCCTTCCAAGTCATTTGCTAAAGTAAAGTGAACAAAATGGGCCATGAAGACAGCGCTAGTTTTCAGTTCAATGTCTTTGAGTTCAGTGTCTTTGAGTTCAGTGTCTTTCATTATAGCAGAATTCATCTACACTACTACACCATTCATAAGTTCCTTTTCCTTTATCTCTTAATCATAGAGGATATTCAGTTATACCATATAGAACAGGCACCCTTTACTGAGAACTTACTATATATCAGTTATTGGGTAAAGTCCTAAAAATATGCTTTCTTCTTTAATTCTTTCTATTACTCATGAGGTGGCTCCCAGTTTTAGTCCCATTTTGCTCAGGGAAATTGAAGTTTCCAGTTCTCAGTTATTTGGCATTACCTATTTAACTCTTGTGCTGTGCTCCCCCAGATAAACTATTCTGTTTAGTTACCTAAGCTCAAAACTGGTTATCTTTGTTTTCTTACTCTTGTCAGCAAGTCAGAAATGCAGCTACAGGTGAAGGCAGGCACAACTCCAGCACTAGGTATCATTTGGCTCCTGGTTTATCCCAAAGTCAAAGAAGCAGGTGGGTGGGGCTTGTGCTAAGTCCAGGCCTCTGAGTAGGTGCTGAAGCTAGAGCAACTCAGCAAATGCAGCAGAGTGTCCCTATCAGGCTGCTTTTTGGGCAAGGTGCTTATTTGAGCCTATGTCTCTCTGCCGTTTGTGTGAAAGGATAAATGTGTAAAAATAAAAGACATGGAACATAAACGAGGTCACTAAGTGGCAGTCAAGCTACTATTTGTTAGTTTGACAGGCTTAATAGAAATTTGGTTTGTCTTTGAATTTTTTTAAACTAGTCTCCTTTGGAGGTTTTTAAACTAGTTTTTAAACTAGGCTCCTTTGGAGGTATTCTTTAGAATTTTTTCCCTTTAAACCACTGTTACTGAGTCAGGAAGTCAGTACTCGTTGTATGATCATGAATACATAGAAGAGTACTGAGTACCTAGAAATCTGGCGAAGGGATCACCTATTGGCCTATGAGTTATAAATGCATTTCATGGCCATCCACAAATACGGCATGAAAACAACTCTGCAAACGTCCCTGAAGGAAACACTACTCTTATCCAGTCTTTCTATTGTTGAATAAGTGGCACTCAAAGAAGCTAAGAATGTTACCCAGCTTTGCCCAGTAATTTAATAGCTGAGTCTAAAATTGACCCTTTTGTCTCTTAGTTCAACATTCATTCAACACACATTATTAAACATTAACCAAGTTCCAGGAATTGTGTAAATAAAATTTGTAATTTATATCAAACTTTGATTTTAGGGAAAAAAAAAACATATCTTTAAACTATGAAAGAATGGTTTTTTTTCTTTTTCATCTGTAATGCATATGTCCTTTTCTCTAGTTTTCTTATTTTGAATGTTTTCTCATTAGTAATCTATGGAATTTTGTATAAGGCCTGGGGTAAAAAGAACATTTTAGGCTGTTGTGACTGAAAACAAAAATGGTGACTATTTTTCCAAATAAGAACAAGCCCAATGAAATCTGACTGCAGAATTGAGGCTACCAGAGAGGAGGGTAGGGGGTGAGGATCCCTGAGGAGAAGGGGCTCAGTGGGTTTTGGTGAAGAATCATGGGTGCCTTGGTGGTGGGTGTGGTGTGATAACATACATTTGAATAGGTGAACCTGTGTCCCCTAAAATATATATAGTTTTGTAAACCAGTGTCACTTCAATAAAAATAATTTTAAAAATAAAGAAAAATATAACTAATTAAAATTTCTCAAAATTTTTATGAAAAGGTACTATTTTTCATTTCCTGGTATTTTTTTTTTAAAGGAGGTTAAGTGAGACCAAAAGTGAAATTCTACTTCAGTGCATTTCCATTTATTAATATGACCCATAGTATGAAATATGTGATACATACCCTGTCATATGTTTGTGTATATCTGTGTATATATAGAGACATATGGCAACATGAAAGGTTTTGTGAGATAATGCTTTTGTAGGTCATAATAGAAATAATAATTTGTACATCAAATATGACCTCAATATTTAAACATCACAAGATGTGTTATGCTGCTTATTTTACTCTATTTCTTTTTCTTTCATTTTTAAAGCTAAACAAAGTTCAGTAAATTAACCAAGGCAATTTGAACAAATGTTTCAATTCTCTATTTAATTTCCCTTGTAAAAATACCAAAAGGTCAGGTGGCCAGTGAATTTTGTCTGGCTTAGTCCTTGATCTCAGATGGAGTCATTTAAGATTAAAATGCTAAGGGTATACTGGGAAATCTGCCCCCAATTTCTCTATAGCCTTTATATTTCCTGAAATCTAATCATGTGCACAACTGTGAGCCATGCCTCAACCTCTCTGAACTTTCCACACACGTGGTAAATGGCGGGGGCGGGGGGAGGGTAGGTCTACAAAACTCTCATGATCCTTTCCAGCTTCAAAGGTCTATGACTCTGAATTTTTTTTTTTTATTATTTGAAACGTAGGTACCTGTGAAAATAAAGTTGCTGCAAATGCATTCTATGCATAAACCAAGTCTTTCTGGAACCACAAATGCATTCCACTTGAAATTTCTCTAAAATGTTGACAGATGTGAAAGTGAGCATTATCGAATGCTTAGTTTTATATTTGCAATCAGATCTGTTGTTTCTGTGGGGGCAGTTTTATAAAATAAAAATGTGTTACTGCTGTTCTTGGAACTCTGGTCCAATAGTGGATTTAATTAACTAAAGCACTGTATTCTTATGTGCACTTTGGTTTTGGGGAAGCTTAACCATTGTTGGGTTTAAGGTGTCCCAGGGAGAGTGAGGTCCAAGTTTTTCATTGTCATAATATTATGGCTGCAGTGCCACTAGATGTGCAAGGGAATTAAGGTAACAGCAGTGCCAGCACCAACACATATTGTGCACGTTCCTCAGAGGCACAGGGATGGCATTTCAGCTAAGTTTAGTAAAAGTAATCTGGGTAATGGAAGAAAGCGAAACTACCTTTATTGGTTATGTAGCTCACTTGCCAAAAAGGTGAACTGCCTTTATATTTTCTCCATATATGGCTATATGAATATTTGAGTCCTAGATTAGTAAAACAAGTGAATCAGCTGAGAGGTTGCGTTTAGGGATATGGAGCTCACATGGATTTGTAGAAAGGTTTGGCAATGAGTAGAGCTTAGGAAATCTTTATTCTTTCATTCCAAAGACAACTGAACTGAAGTTTTTGTCAAATTGACTTTATATAGAACAAAGCCAATGCAGTCATGTATAGTGAGAAATATGACTGCCATATGGTCCAGAATAATTACATGAGCGTGTCCTATGTGTAGTCTCACTGTTGGCAGTCTGTGTGAGAAGCCAAATGGTAACCTGAGGTTGCTGGGTGATCTTGGAATTCCAACTAGGGGGTGTCAGCTACATAAGTGATGCCATTGGGCTAAAGTTGTCCAAGTATCTGTTTGCAAAATAAAGAGTTGGAGGGCTCATAGCCTATTGGCCAGAGCTCCTTGTGTTTAGATAGCAGCTCAATGCTGGGAAGAATATCACCTACTCTTCAATGCCTCTGTGAAAGACAGAGAATATATACACCTAGCACAATATCTGGTACATTCTGAAAGGACTCACAAAATGATAGCTATTTTAACCTTTGTGATCGAGCTGTGTCTGACCAAGCAGTCTCCTTCACTTCTGAATGATATTTCCTTTCTTTTTTCTATTATATAGTAATAAAAAAATAATTGTAGGAATTTTTAGAAGTCAGAAATATACCCCCAAAAATAAAAAAAAAAAAGTATAATCTACACAGATTAACAGAGTCCCTTAATATTCTGGTATGTACTTTTCCCTCTAAATGTGGCTCTATTTGAAACACAGTTCTTTAAGACAGAAGAACAGAAATTCATTTGATGCCAGTAAAAGCAACTCTACATTGACCCTTTGTATGGAACCTGACCTCGTTTATCTGCCCCATGTAAGAGTTTTTCATAATGTGACTCTACCTTCTCTATCTTTAAGGAATATTGAGAAAAAACAAAAAACAAGCACAAAATGCTCTCTGGATTGAGTCTTAAGTCACACTAAACCAAGTATGTGGCAGGCCAGAAATAATCTGTGAAAACAAAAATCCCGGTGTTATTTTTTGCAATGTAGCCTGAATTTTGGATGTGTAGAACTAGGATGAAGGAGGGGAAGGAAATGGGGGAGGGTAGAGAGGTGGGGGATGGAAAAGAGGACAAGGGAGGTGTTTAGCTTTCATTTGCAAGTGTGATACCCGCTGCTTTGTTTATGGATTTGATGCTATTCATACAGTCTTTGCAATATTAATTTTTAATTTATGATGCTCATTAGGAGACACTTAAAACAGAACAATTATCATTTATCTTGATATATTATTTACTAGGACTGACTGTCATGGTTAGGGGCCCATGATTAGTGAGAGGGGGATTGAGAAAAGCTTCTGAAAGGTGCTGGGGTAAAAGGATAGGAGCTTAGGAAGCAGTTATCAGGCCCAAAGTTCTTATGTCAAAGCGAAAGCCACACAATCCCTAATCAAGACTCAGGAGGCCCCCTCCAAGACAAGCCTGGAACAGTACTTAATGAACCTGCAGGATCATATTAATGAGATTCTCTGTTAGGCCACCAGCTCATCAATTATTCATCCAGCTGCATTCCTGATACTTTGCTATATCTTCCTCCTCTTTTTGCATTGGTGTGATTACTTTTTTTAACCCTCCATTTCCTTACCTGGAGTGTAAACAAAGCCTTCTGTCTATAGTTCTGTTTTCTTCTACTCACACACCCTCTCTTACCCATACTCAGGCAAGATCCCATATTTGATCATGGGTGTCTACCAGATAGAAAGTTTGACTTTTGAGTCTCATGGAATTGGGACATCCCTTGCTTTGTGCTGTCTTCATACTCTCGGCCTATCTTTGGCAGTGTTCTCATCACACAACATTATAATTATCTACTTGTGTGTGACTCTCCCCAACTAGACTGAATTTCCAGAGAACAGGGCTTACGTTTTATTTATCTTTTCATTTTTAAGTCCCAATATAATGCCTGACACAAAACAGACACTCCCTGAATGATTGAGTGAATGAATCAATGAATACAGCTGCTTAGTTGTGTCTGACATTCATCCCTGTTTGCCTGTAGCCAAGCAGACTGTGAGGTAGAGACCTGAACATTGCATTCATGCTTCAGAGGAAGATAAGCAAAATGAAACAAAATAGAACTTTGCATTTACAGTCTAGGTCATGTGGGTGTAAATGTGTCTGCAGGCTTGTAGCAAACCTCATGATACCCAATTCTACTTATGCTTATTTTACTCTTTGTGATTAATAAATTGGATGTAATTTTAGGAACAAATTGTGTCTTATTAGAACCTCCTGTCATGTTTAGATGGCTGCCAAGATCTCGAAGACTGGACAATTGAGAGGAGTGTTTCAATGACATGTCAAAATAAAAGCAATGAGATTGCAGGAGTGAGTTTTGGTGTGGCTCAGAGACCAAGAGCTGAAACTTACACCTGGCATCTACTATTTGATTCATGTACTTAAGGCAGCAGATAAACCAAAGAAACCAGTTTTATTTCTCAGGAAGTAGAATGCTGGAGGCTGCGGTGGTGACGAGAGTTGTTACATCATAAAGTGAGAAGAATAGGATAGAACTGGAAGTGTTAGGAAAATGGATGGTGGAGATGATACTAAGTGAAAGGTTTGATGGACAAAACAAGGAGAAGGCAGAAGTAGGCGTGAGGAAATATTTTCACATCCCACCCCCTAGCAGTATCTCCAAACAGTTATGACCATTCATACGCTTGAAAAAGAGCAAGGATACAAATTCTCTAAAAGAATAAAAAGAAATGATAAACATGGGCATCATCCTTTAGCTTTGTCAAGTGGATTACAAGGGCAAAGGTGAATAGTGACTTTGACCAATTCTAATTTATTACCTCTCCACTAGTCACAATTCTACAGTCTAATTTAGAGAAACCTTGTCTGGAAGTTCTTGCCACAGGTCTCTAAGCTGGTCCTTCTTAGTGTGTCAGGGTGAGAGTGGTTTATAGATTCTCTTGAGGCATACTGTGGTGGACTGGGGTTGCTGGGGGTCACAGTAGTTGACTGGACCAAGAGAAGCCTTATCCATTTATCCTTATTTCATGCATTGGAAAATATAAATGTCTATCCTCAATTAACATCTCTGAAAAACAAATGTGTTTCCTCATCAATATTTTATAATTGTTTTTGGCCAACCGATAGTGATAAGATAGTTGTCGTAGCCTGCATCTGAGTAAAAGTGGTCACAGCTGTTCATATTATCTTTACTTCATCTGAACAGTGTACGTTGTACTGCTTGCACTGGGTTCAGTTTATCTTGAAGTGTCTTCATTAAAATACACTATGATTCAATGCTGAAACAAACAAACAAACAAAAATGACTGTGTGCACAGAAAGGCATGGAGCAGAAAAGGGCCTCCCAAGTGGCGCAGCGGTTGAGTGCTGAATTGCGAAGCTGCCCTCAGCCTCTGCAGCACCGGTTCAATCCCCAGCTGCTCCCCGGCCACCAGAGGAGGGTCCCACATGGCGAGCAGACCTCTCCTGCCTCCCGCTGCTCCCCTCAGCAGTGTACTTCGGTCCTTCTGCCTGCTCTGCTCCCTGCTCTGGCTCTGGTGAATTCTCTCACCCTCCCGCGCTTCTGGCTATACCCAGTGCTTGTATAAATAAATAAATCTTAAAAAAAAAAAAAGTGGTTGTAAATGTGATATGACAAGGTAAAGTATGCCACAGGATGGCTGGACATATTTTTGGGCTGAGAAAGATGATGTCCAATAGATGAAGCCAATAAGAGACCACGTCTACAATTATTTAAGAATTAAAGGTGGGAGAAATTATTTTTTCTTTCTTAGTGGTATACAAAGATGTGTCTTTTAGTGGCAAGATTTTTAGCTTATAAATATGTTCTCTGTGTGTCATAAAATGAAATAAATTGGGAAATACAGTTTTAAGTACTAAATTTTTGTTTTTCCTCAATATTTCTGGTAAAGAAAGAAATTCAACTTAAAAAAATAAGACTTTTAGATTGGAAGTATTGATTATTTTTAAAAAGTTATCTTGGGATTAATTTGCTCTATGTTGTATTTTAGCTTCCATCTAATTTTAGATTTGATTTACATACTAAACATAGACTCAAACTTTGTGGGTCCTTGAAGCATTTCACGCTCAGGCAATTTACTTAAGCATTGTCATTGCCAGTGGGAGCACTGGGTAGTGTTCAGAGGGTTATAAGCAATAAGTTCTTTCTGTATCATCTGTGATAATTTTATGATGTACCTATATTTATATGAAATACTGCATACTGACGGTATGCCATTAGAGAGGATTAGAAACATTTCTTATTTTTGAACATACAATTAGAGGCTGGCTTTCAGCTTTCATTGGCCTCATCATCAAAACAAGTGGATCGTTCTGAAAATACAACTTTCGGATATGAATTAGAAAATCAAGTGATTTTATATGTTTGAAAGGCATTTAAGGTCATTTAGTTCAACTCTTTCATTTTACAAATGAATAAATTAAAGTCCAAAGAAATTAGATGGTCATCTGGACTCTAATACTGTGTCCATGGCAATAAGCATGTCTCTGCCAGCTCTCACACACCTGGGCCTTCCAAGGCAACATTTCGCATGAATAAAATATAGAACTTTTTGTGTATTTTGATGGGTAAACCATTATTAGATTCAATTCTTCTTCTCTTCGTCCTGTTAGTATCAATGGACATTTATTCAAGTTTTGACACTGGTTAGGGGCTTAATTCTGGCTTTAAAAGAAGACTCTTCTGTCCCAGAAGTTTTACTTCAAAGTGATTATGACCTTGGTGTTTTCAGATTTCACACTCTCACCTTGTTTTTATTTTCCCAATGAAAAATAAAAATCTAGTAAAATGCTGTAATGTTTTTGGATTTAAAAATATATTAACATGACTCAGAGAGAGAGAGAGAGAGAGAGAGAGAGAGAGAGAGAGAGGTGGTAACAAAAGTCATTTCCTCTCTTTCCTATTCCACTCCCTGCTGTGGAAATTGAAAATATATCGACAGTATATTTTAGGTTATTAACCTAAAAATAGATTCTAAGTGGAATAACTCTTCCACATTTTAGGATAGGATATTTGAGTGTTATAAACAAGACTAGAGAGGGCTTGTCAGTATATCTTAGTATAAACGAAATGAGGACTATCCTGCCTTTGTTTAGAATGAGGTTGACCTACCTTGTTTTTTTTTTTTTTTAATGTTTTGCTGTAGATAAGGCTTTGAAATCAAATTGAAAGGAATTTATTTATAGCATACTGTATTATGTACCATTGTGAGTATCTGTGATATAATATGTGTACACACAGATATACATATCTATGAATTCAACAAAAGACAGATTTTTCTCCTCCTGTAAGGAATCTTAAAGCCCAAGGAGACTATTGTCTGCTGCCTCCATACAAATCTGAGATAAGCATCTCCCTTCTTCCTATAGAATCATACATTTGCTTGAATGGGTGTTCTAAAAATTATCTTTGTTGTATAGCTTATCTAGAGTTAGTATCAAACATTTTTTTCCAAACTAAAAAATGAAAGTAAAAATACTTAAAGAGAAAGGAAAAAGAGAAAACTCTTTTTCTTGCAATCAAATAGAGGGATATGATACACAAAAATCAAAGGGCTTTTCAAAACCATGTCCAAAAGTTTGGGGCCTGTACAAAAGGCCTATGATGGATATTGCATTGAAATTTAAGAATTGAATAACTGTTTAAAAACTATATGAATTTGGGCCTCCCTGGTGGCGCAGGTGGTTGAGTGCTGTGCCGTGAAGCTGATCACAGCCTCTGCAGTGTGGGTTCCATCCCAACCGGCCTCGGAGATACCCATATGGTGCAGCAGACCTCTCCTGTCTGGCGCGCTGCTCCCCTCAGCAGTGTATTTCAGTCAGTCTGCCTGTTCTGTTCCCCACTCTGTCTCTGGTGAATCCCCTCACCCTCCCGCCCATCTGGCCTGTACCCCGGTTCTTGTATAAATAAATAAATCTTTAAAAAACTGTATAAATTCTATCTCATATATGTATATATACATATAGATAATAAAACAAATCTTCCTCTTGACAAGCTACAAAGAAAGGTTATTAGAATAATTAATTCTGTAAAAATTATTATATACAAACTTCCATTCAAAATAGAAATGCCTTATTTTACTTAACTCTATGACTATTTATAACATTAGCTTCGTTTTTTTCCTTGCAGAAAATCTTATGGGAAATAGCTCAAGGAATATGGGGTGCAGTGCTGAGCTAGAGAGTGAGCACAGGAGTAAAGGTGGGGTATAAATCCTGGTCCCTTATAGGGATTTCAAGGGTAACCAATAGAACCCTTTCCCAGGGTAGAAGGTCCAGGGTCTGTGGGTCCCAATTCATGAGGAGGGCTGGATAAACTCATTGCTGTCATTCCTTCTGGTCTTTACCATCCGTTGCTTCATTTGCTTCTCTTGCATCATAAAACTTTACTGGAAACTGTAGCTTGAATAAAGGTAGGAAATAGCCATTAGGTCATAAAAACAAATTTTAGTTAAAAAAGAATGTGAAATTTATTTCCATTGAAAATTCTTTTCTCTTCTCCATTGCCAGGATATACACTAGCTAAGAAATCAAATTTGTCAACTCTTATTTCCTATAGCTCACAGGGCCTCATATTTTCAAAATGTCATTTGTAATCATTCCCCTTGATATAGTGAAGCATCGAAGTTGAATATCTGCTTAAGCTTTCTTCTCTTAAATCTTATGTCTTAGTCATTTAGAGAACAATGCTTTTGAGTAACAGAGTTACTCTTTCCTCCTGATTTTTTTTTCTTACTAAATTCAGTTTCCTGGACAGCTTCTAGAGAGAAAATTCAATCTTGAGATGTACAGTAGAAGAGGGCACCATGCTACTTTTAATATTAGCCCCTTTTAATCTGGGTAAGGTCATCGAACTTTTCTGATTTTTGCCTAGGGAGAACTTTCCTCTTATTTTTTAACATATCCTTTTGTATTGTTGTCCAGTAATTGACTTTGTCCCTTTTTTCATTTATTTCCCTGTCTCCTGGTTGTAGCATCTTCTCCCTGGAGTCTCAGGTTAGAAGTTTTCCCTTTTGTGAAACCATGACAGGTGCCTAATTGAATGATGAATGTCCCTTTATTACTCTGTAATTGAACTGCCAGCTTTTTGATTGGTTTGTAGAGATGCTCCCCCCCTCATCAGGCACTGCAGGGGGCTTGGTAGTTGGCAGTCTGGTCCTATACTCCATCTGTCTAATCCCATCTAGCCCCCACTTGCTTTTTGGGGGGTGGTGATAGAGGTAAGGAGTGAGGGGGAGGGGAGCTGTAATAAATTATGCTAATTCAATGTAGCTCTGACAATGAGAAGATCTTATTGTTCCATGCATCTTGGGGGTAAATGCTTCAAGACATTTTGTCGTCATGGGTGCCTACCCTGACAGGCCCAGGATGAAGATTAATGGGCCTCACCTGAGTGACAGAACAGGGGATTGTGGGGAAGAGAGGGTCATTCATCATACTTTGACAGGTGTCATTCAACCCGACAGCAGCTTCACCATCGCCCGGCTTGCAGTTCCATTTTTCTGCCAGTTAAGCAAGGAGTTTAATAACATCCCCAGAATTAAAACTCATTCTTTGTAGCAGGCCTGACAGCTGAAAATAAGAAAATCAATTCTTCACATGTTAGAGCACAGTTAACTGACTGGGGCTCTGACTCTAATTTAGTCTTTGGGCTGCATTTCAAGCAAAGAGCCTTTTGTAAGACATCATCTATTAAAATTTATCCATAGAGCTAACTTTGGTGGTGGTGTTATTGTGGGCACATTAAAGATTCAAGCTTTCATACTCAGTGTCCTTTTACTCACTGTGTGCTGAAACACATCCCAGCAGTAGCTGGGTCTCTCTCGCTTCATCCTCATTAGCAATGTTTACTGCTTCTCTCTTCATTAATATTGATCCCCTCCCCAACTACCGGCAACAACAAGACAGACACTAATTTGAAACATTTGGTATCATTAAACTGTTTGGGTTTCAGAGATCTTGGAAGGTGGAGAAGATAGTTCAAAGATAGTAAGGGGAGATGAATTTTGGTGCGATGGGGTTGAACTGGTGAATGATGACACTCTGGATTGCTTAGTGTGGTAGACAGAAAGCGTGGCTCTGGATTTCTTTTGTCCCCCTTATCTGGAGGAGGCTGTTTTTCTGCCTCCATGAATTTGGGCTGTCCAAGCCTGTCATTTGTTTTGTGCAATAAAACTGGCATACTTGATTCTGTGTAACTTGGAGACTGCAGCTTAAGAGACCTACATCTTTTATTTTTTATAATTGTGTTTCTCTTCAGATTGTATAAATTTTTTGCCTTTTACGTCTTTTATTTTCTTTCCTTTGGAAGTCAGTTACCATGTAAGATGTCAGTTCATCATGCTGTGTAGAAGTCCAAGCTAGCTACAAAGAATAATAGAGGCTACATAGGGGTAGGTGTATGGAGGCACAGACATATGAAGGAAGCATTCTTAAGTCTTCCAGCTTTTCTCAGCTGCCAGTTGGATGCAGACCCATGGAAGCCATCTTGAACTTTACAAACCTAGCTGATACTGCATGAAACAGAACTGTCCAATTGGGCAGTGCTCTAATTTCAGTCTCAAAGAATTGTGAGCAAATAAAATGATTATAGTTTGAAGCCATTAAGGTGAGATAATGGTAGCATGATGCAAACAGAATAGCTTCACAATTGATTTCTGCAACACAGATGTAGAAATGTTTTTGTCATTTGGACAACATTCTTTCCCTCAAAAACTTGTTTCATTTATTTCTATACTTAGTTTTTTATAAACTCTTCCATTTTATGTAGCTTGGGTCAAAAACAGCATCTTCCCTTAGAAAGATACTGAGTATGATTTAAGGGTTGATAGATAAATAAATGAATGTATTAACTATTGGCAGCTTAAGAGGATTCTATATAAGCACAGTATATATGGAAAAGATAATTGTTTTCCTGTGAATCATCTAATCTGATTATCCACAGTAATCAGAATAGCTAAAATTTTTGGTCAAATAATCTATTGTGGCATCAAAATTTAAAATTATCTCATCCCTGCTGCTTTTAAGGAGGTAGACACCATTATTTCAAGCCTTTAGGTTTCTGAGTAATGATCTTGGAAAGAACTGGGACAAAACATAATGTGAATGATAGTTACTTGTTTGAAAAGAAATTCTATAAAGGTATATGCTATAAGCACACAGAGGACATGCACTAACTATTTAAAAATTTTTTCAAATCCACAACCATGGGCCTTTATTATAACAGGAAGATCTGAAGCTTTAGAAGATAATTTATAAGGCCATAGCATCTTGAGAAAGGTCTTAAGTCTGTGATTCAGAGTCCAGGAAAGAAATGAAAATAAAAATCATTACAGCAAATTTTATTACAATAATTTTTATAATAGAACTTCTCCTTTACTCAAGGGCATCCTTCTAGAAAACACTTGAATGTCAAAATTAGGCACATAATATAGTGTCTTGAAGTTGGTAAGATTTGTCTGAAGAATCTTAAAAAGAGGCTGCTATGACAGAATATTGTTGCTGTGACCTTATGTGGATTTTCTGCACTGACCTGCCTTTTTAAGTATTCCTGCTGTCTTTAATTTCTTTTTTAAAGAAATTAAGAAATTAATGTCTTTAATTTCAAAGTGCCCTGCAGACTTGCATGATGGTTAAGAGTCAATATCTCTTAAGCCCCATCACTTGTGGTCTAAGCTGGTGGTATGAAGGCATCTCCTTAGTGTCTGCCATATTGTTGTTGTTTCATATTTCAGTTTGTGAGTCCATTTCAATATCATATTAGAAAGGAACCCATTCTGATAACCCACCATCAGTTTAAATAGTGGTTCCTAGGCCTCCCTGGTGGCACAAGGGGTTAAGCACCACACTATGAAGCAATCCGCAGCCTCTGCAACACAAGGTCTATCCTGGCCAGCCCGGGAGCAACCCACATTTTGCAGCAGACCTCTCCTGTTGTGCCCGCTGCTCCCCTCAGCAGTGTATTTCAGTCACTCTGCCTGTTCTGTTCCCCACTCTGTCTCTGGTGAATTCTCTCACTTCTATATCTCTGGCCTGTGTCCCAGCTCTTGTATGCATAAATATTAAAAAACATAAATAAATAGTGGTTCCTCTAAAGTTCATTATATTTTTCCAACCCGAAAAAAATTAATTACAAAAACAAACTTTTGGCAGCTAGAATGATCAGTTCATTTTAGAGCATCTGAGATGTTTCAATACTAAGTAAACTATATTAATACTTCATAAGCTAACAGAGAGCCTGGCACATATTGAATACATATTAACATATGATTGTGAATACATATTAACAATTACAAATATATATCAACTGTTTACTGTCTGTAGCAGGCACATTGGGCTAACTTCTAAAAACATAGTTCAATAGTATTCCAATAATGTCCTTTTTGTTGGTGGAAGAGGGTGAATAACCCTCCACACCATGAAGATCTGGTTAAGCCAACAGCACAGACACGGTAGTCCCTACTTTGTAATAGGACATGTAGTTTCCATTCAGGGAAGCTCCAGTTGCAGGAACAGCATTCCAGTGGGTGGGTCTGATGTCAGGGAGGTGGATTCCATCCGACTTACAGCTGCACCAAACGCTGACTTTGGCAGCAATTCCTGGGCTATAATTTTTATAAAGTCTTTTATTTCCAGACTTCCAATGTGAATTTAGACCTCAGCACAGATTCCGTCTCACATCTTTATTTTGTGTCATCACATTCTAATCCGATGACAAACAGTTGGTCTGAGATTTCACTATATTACTATATTAGTGCAATTTATGTCCTGTGTGGAAGTTGATGATGTGTAAAGATTATATTGTGAACTAGCCTGGATTCTAATCCAGCACCTAAAAGGAGAGTGTTGCTTTGTTCGATCATAATGGCACTTTATTTTGAAATTAAATGCTTAGTTTATGGCAGAGACTTGTATTTCAGCAATATTAAGTACATTTCCCCAAAAATAGGACTAAGCTCTGCAATTCACCTTTGAATGACCATTATTATAATTCTATCAACCAAATATACCATTTATGCTTGACATTCTTTATAGAAAAATTATTTTTATGTTTTATATATATATATATATATATATAACATCATTTACTTTTAAAATGTACACTCTATCTTAAATAAGCAAGACATTTGGAATGGAATGGGTCCAGCTGAGGAAGGGAGATGATAACTACCCAGTGACTCATAAGACTGCCACTTACTAACCAATAGAACAATGGCTTGAATATTCTTCCTACTTTAGTGCTGATGGCAAACCAGTTAGCTAAGTACATTCTCATTACAAGTCTCCTTCAGTTGTATTTTTTTTTAAGAATTTTTCACAACTTCACTTGAAAGCACTGTGGTCTCCTAGCATATCCCAGAAGAAGTAGACTGAAATTGATGAACTCAAGAAGAATAGAGTGTAAATCAATTTCCATTTTCACAAGTCTGAGTTTGCTCATTTTCAGAGAGGACAAATCAAGCAGAAAATAGTGCCAAATTACTTATGGTTTAATGAAAATTTCACAGAAAAGTCAACTGATCTCCCAAGTTTTTGCACTCAGGCTCCTGACTGCATACAGGTGCTTTAGATCTGAAATGTGGCATCGGGCGAGGACTGAATGCCTTCGGGATCAAAGTCTCACTCCTTTCTTCCTTGTGTGGTGCGTTGATGTAAACAAGATGCTCTTCCCTGGGCAGCTGCCAAATTCTTTTACAGTACTCTTTGGGTCTCCTTGTGATTAGTATCTTATTCTTGCTGAGACTGAAGATATTAAATAACACCATGTGGCATTAAATGAAGAAAATTATCATCTACTTCAACTATTTGCCTGGTAGTCTCTGGTTTACAACTTTCATTATTTTTGCTAGATCAAGAGATACTTTTCAGGCCATCTCCTTTTTGAAGGTATAAATATGGAGCGGGGGGCTATTCACCAACTTTCTTAAACTATTTTTTTTAAATATTTTATTGTATATAATTCTTACATCTTTTTTCATCCTTGCACAATGTATGCATTTTCATTTTGGTTATATTCCCCATACAATTGCACAGCCCCCCGCCTTATTTTGACTCTAGTCCTTCCTTCCCCCGCCCCTTTCTCCTCCCGTAGTGTGTCTCTGGTTTATAGTTGCCTGTTGATTTTGATTTTTACTTTGTATTGATTAGTCTTTTTCCTGGTCTCTTATTTAGGTTTTCTAAATTCCTGCTATGAGTGAGACCATCCGGTATTTTTCTTTTCCTTTCTGACTTATTTTGCTGAGCATGATTCCTTCTAGCTCCATCCTTGTTGCTGCAAACTGCATGTGTTTATCTTTTTTGATTGCTGAATCATATTCCGTTGTGTATATGTACCACATCTTCTTGATCCAGTCATCTGTTTTTGGGCATTTGGGTATACTTTTAAAGGAAAGGAGAATGGATGATTTAGGCCTTTACTCATAAGATATGACCTCAGTTTTCTTATAATGTTCAATAGGCAGATGTTGACCTATTGGGCTATTCTTTTCCTTGTTATTTAGGACATGAAACAGTGGAATATAATCAGAAAAGGTACAAAATAATAATACATTTTCTACAAATGTATATAAATTTTCCTATGTGTTGGGGTTTGCCTTCATAAAGATTTATTTTCCTCTCCACTAGTAGGAAGTGGTTTGCAAAGATCCAGACCAGCACTTTCCATGAGAAATGTAATTGTAGGTAATACAAAATTATAGGTAATTTAACATTTTCCAGTAGCCATATTAGGCATGTTAAGTGACACTGAAAATAATTATTTTCAAGATTTTTATTTATTTATGCATACAAGAGCTGGGGTACAGGCCGGACATGCGGAGCGGGGGCTGGGGTGGGGGTCGGGAGAGGATTCACCAGAGACAGAGTGGGGAACAGATCAGGCAGACTGACTGAAATACACTGCTGAGGAGAGCAGCGGGAGAGACAGGAGAGGTCTGCTGCACCATGTGGGTTGTTCCCTGGCCGGCTGGGGATCAAACTTGTGCAGTGGATTGCTTCATAGTGTGGTGCTAAACCCCTTGAGCTACCAGGGAGGCCCGAAAATAATTTTAATAATAAATTTTATTTAACTCCCATAAGCATTGCCAATATAATCATACAAAAATTACTGAGATATTTACATTAAGTTTTTGTACCATGTCTTAAAAACCCAGTGTATGGAGTACATCTCAGTTTGAACTAACCACATCTCCTGTGCTTGAAGGCATGTGTGGCCCGTGGCTGCCATCTTAGCACAGAGTTAGACCAAACATGATTATCTGAACTGTTTTCAAAAGTGTGTTTGTAATATCTATGTGCATCTCTAAGATTTTAGAATACTTGGTAACAATCTAGCTTGCTGAAGCTTATATTTATATGAACACTTTCCATTTGTTAAGACACAAAGTAAGTGTGTATGAAGCTGGTTGCCAGCAGGATTTCTTCTTAGGCATCTTTTTAAATGACAAGCATGCCAGCAACCCAGAGCGAACTATACATGTCAGAATAGTATTCCTTTTTTCAAGATAAACACATGCAATTTGCAGCAACATGGATGGAGCTAGAAGGAATCATGCTCAGTGAAATAAGCCAGAAAGAAAAAGAAAAATACCAGATGGTCTCACTCATAGCAGGAATCTAGAAAACTTAAGTAAGGGACCACGAAAAAGAATAACTGTAAGAAAGAAAATATCAAAATCAACAAACAACTATGAACCAGAGACACTCTATGGGGGTGGGGGACGGAGAAAGGAGGGCTTGGGGTCAAAGTAAGGGGGTTGTAATTTTATGGGGAATATAAAAATAAAATTTAATTAAAAAATAGTATTCATTTTTTCAATGGCATCACAGAAATATGTACCAAAGAGGAAAAAAAAATACAATTAGAAAATACTTTTTATTTCAGGAAAAAGAATACTTAAAAAAAACTAAAAGTCACATGATAAATAAATTCTATACTATGAGAAACCCTTGGCTTAGGAAAAATTTAGAGGCTGAAAAGTAAGGAGATGCTGGTAGGGACCTGAGAAAGAACACTACCCAGGTGAAATCTGAGGTGAGTTTAACCCCCTCAAGGAAAGTTATACTCCATGCTGTCCCAGACTCTTTGCAAAAAATTAAAATAGATATCTGTAGTCCACTTTGTAGCAGCTGGTGCCTGGATCATCATAATCTTCATTGTCTCTTTCCTCACTAATCATTCTAGGTGAGGCAAATGGTGAGTTCACTCATTGCAGGTCCCATAGCTTCCTCTCTGAGGGGTCTAGCATCAATTGCCGTACCTTTGCAGGCTGTGACTACTACACTTGCCTTTTCACTGTTCTCTTAATCATGATAGCACTGGGAGGTACCCTGTGAGTCTCCCAAGTTCCATACACATTCTTTACTGCCCATTTCAAGAGTAGTAACTTCAGCTCCTCAAGATAAATCTGGTCAATTAACCTTGCGATTATATTAATTCCTCTCCTTATCTGCTACTTCACTTGCATGGAGTCCAACATGACTAGGCAGTAATCAGTTTTAGGTTTAGAGATGGCCTTACTGTGTTCCCACATGAAAACTTTCATCAAACTCCCACCTAAACCCTTGCTGGGACCCACAACCTGTATAATTCAACAGAACCTCAAGCGTTGGTAATGGGATGCACAAATTCCATAGTTGGGTCATTGGGAAATCATGACTCTGTATATTCTAGCTTTGGGGGGACTAGAACCTTATATCAGGTGTAGGTTTGTTTTGCATACATGGCATACTGGAGCATAGCACTGTGACCCTGTAGGTTGTGAAATCTGAGCTGGACCTTAGTAGAAATTAAATCAGGTATTCAAATGATCTAGCTGGTCAGCTACTGCCAGCTGATGCCATATGTGGAGTCTCCAGTAGATATCATCTTATGTGTTCAATTGTTGCATCTCCGTGACAAAATAATGGCAAACATCTATCAAGTATTCACACAACAAATGTGAATCTATTATTTCGGTTAGTGAATGAAGATGTTCACTGCTTTGAGATGTTATAATATGAAACTTTGACCATGTCAGAGTGATCAGGAATCCTTCCCTGAGGAGATAATAATTGAACTGCCATTTGGAGGGTATTCAGAAGCTAACTAGGTGAAAAGGAGTGGGAACAATAAAAAAAAAAAAAAAAGCATGTGTGAGCATTGCAGGCATAAGGAAATAAAAGAAGGCCTCCTGGTTTTGAATAGAACTTGGGGCATGTGGTCAGAGAAAAGAATGGAGAGAGAGGGGAGGCAGGCCTTGAAGGACCCTGTAGGTCAAATGCAGGTGTTTTTATTTCATCTTACGTGGATTAGGAAGCCTTTGGAGCACAGTATGTGTGAACACTTAAGGTGGGGGAGAGAATCGATTTTGTTAATCAACCTTACAAAACCCTCTGTGGCTGCTATATGAAAAAGGTATTAGAAGGGGCCACTGTTAGGAGATGACTGAGTGTCCAGGTGGGAGAGGAAGGTAGCTTGGCTCTTAGAAGTATTCAATAAATCGTAGCTCCTGGAGCTGTTATAATTGCTGTTCCATAGGTAGTAGCTGAAATTTATGGGGCTTTCACACTTAGGAGGCTTTTTCAGGAGCAAATCTGCCCCAGCAGAGGAATAGACTTGGGAGAGGAAGAAGCAGATGTCCTGCATACACACATTAGTGCTGTTCAGCTAGCAACTCTGTTCATTTTTAAAGTATTATAAACTGGGCCCAAAGCACTGCCTTATTAATCTGCTCTTACCCACAGCTGATTGGACATATCCACAGGAGACCATTGATGAAGGCAATGGAGCAACTTGGATAAACACAGGAATCTGTATGGAAGAGTTAGTTAAGTATGGAGGAAAAGTCTCTCCTTTAATCTCTAATCTGTCTTCAGAAATGAAGATAGCTACCTTATTTTAGATCTTAGACTAAAGAAGGTGGATCTCCAGGCACACAGGCTATTTCTTGGTTATGAGGTCCATTCTTCCCAGAACATAGTACTCCCACTTACTTCATTTTCCTTATTAACAAACTCCTTTTAGGACCCAAGTCATCTCAGAAATGAAGGTATTTTCTGATCAGCCCACTCCACCCAGGCTGGGTTGACATGTCATTTCTGTTCCCAGAGTCTTCCGCTTACCTTTTCTACTGCCTTACCACCTTGGACTCTTTCTGATCATATGTCACTCTCTCCCAGGGTTGTAAGGCTTTGGCATCAGATGATAGCATTTCATTCACATTTGTATCCTGAGCACCTAGCATGGTGGCAGAAATTCGATTTTATATGTGAATAAATGATTGAATGAGGAATGAATAAAGGTAAATAACATCAGCATTTAGATAGAATCTAGATGGGCAGGACTTAATCAGTCAAGTGAGAGGAGAAAGCTTGTTTGGAGGAGGCAGCGATATTTGTCTGGTGTGCTGGAGTTGGGATTGCTCTATACATGCTTGGTGTCTTCTCTGTTCCATCTTGTTATTACCCTCCCTTCCTTCTAGATCCACTCCACTACATCTTATGATTCTTTATGCCACACTCATGACATTCTTCAATTGGTTCCAGAGTGAGGTAAGCGGAGTTAGAATTGAGAGGTAAGGGTTTGGGGAAATCTGCAGAGCCAAGGTCCTATACCCTTTAATGGGGTTGGACTTGCTCATCAGAGGTAAGATCACACCTGTGATTATCACAAATGAAATTAGCTACATAACTTATTGTTAGTCAGTTGTTTAAAAATGACTTTAAAAAAAACTAGACTTGTTTTTCTCCTCACATTGGTGGATATGATGAAGTAATAGGTCAAAATGTAAAAAGGAGGTGGCAAAGTTGTTGGTAACACTTGGGGCTTTCTAGTCCCAGCTCTGCTCCGTCCTTCCTCAGGTATCCTGAACAAGACACTTAACTTCATGGAACCTTAGTTTCTTTTTCCATAATTGAAGACAATACTAGTTCTTTCTTTGATGGGAAGAGAAAATGAAATAATGTTCATTTAGCACAAGGCTGGCCACATGAATGTTAGCTGAAGCTATTGTATTTGGTGAATTTATGTCACATGCAATTGTATGTTTAGTTCCATTTGCTTATCTGCTTTACTTATGACTCTTCCAGTAAGAACATTCACATGCATAGATTTCTCAAGTTATTCTGCATAATTATTACTGAAAATCAGCGGATACATATAAAACTTAGTTTATCTTAAAATCAATTGATTTCATTGATTTTAACTTTTTGATTCGGGAAAAGAATATACTATTTTTCTTTATACTTTAACAGAAATAAGAATCACACTTGTTCAATTTACTCCAAGTGGTTCTCAGTAGCATTATCTCAACTGGGAGATATAAAATCAGTGTAACTTTACATCATTCCATTTTATCTGATACGCCTAAACTTAGCAACTCGGGGAGCCATGTTCCTGCTAGTTGGGTAGAACTACCACTTTTTTAGCTCCTGGAAAATCCAGACATCTCTTTCCAGAAGAACAGAAATGGGATAAAATAAATCACTTACCCATAATGAAATTTACAGATACTATTAGCTTTTCTGAAATGTGGTTCATTTCGGGTTCAGACTAAAGGCAGCATATGGTACCAAAGAGAGTCCAAGATTGAGAAGCTGAAATACCAGTTGTAATCCTTACTAACCATGTGACCTTGTACAAGTGCCTGAATCTTCTCAGGTGCACATTTTAGTTTACCATGACATGGGAATAAAATAATGCCTTAGCTGTTGTAAATTCTGATGGCGATTTTATTTTTACTATGAGGGTACTGTGGTCATCACCTCCTCTTTTCTCTGAAGGGTAGATTTTCTCATATATTCTAAGATTCCAGAATTGGTATTGTCAGCAATGAGGAGACCTATTTAATAAATATTTGTTTATTTAAATGTATTTATATTTAAATAGAAATATATTTTATATATATTTATATAGTCATATAACCTAGAATTGAGAGGTAAGGATGGGGGAAAATGTAAGAAGTTTATCAAAAGAAAAATTGTATTTCCAATATAACAAATTCCTCAACATTGAAAATTTATTAAAATGAACCAAATTTTCTTTCAAAGTGAACTGTAAATAATTCCCCTTTAGAATACATTTGCTTAGTATTATTAATCCCACTTCTTACTTTGGAAAAAAGTGTTTGAATAATGCAATGAAATTTTTATGTCTTTATAGATCTTCCCACTTAGTTCATATTTTCACTTTACTCTGTAATTCTGAGAAACAATTATCTTATTGCTCAGGGGAGCTGCACTTCAGTAACATCTCAAAGTCTCCCTCTCTTCTGGGAGACTTGCCTCTTATTCTCATAAGCTCCATCTCTGAGCTTTCTTCTCTTGGCTAAGGGTATAAATCAAGAAGCCAGTTCAATTTCAAATTTAGGACTTAGCCTCAGTTGCTGTAAGAAACCTGCTGGATTATTTATAACCATGGATGTCCGGGTTTTCATCACCACTGAAGGTTGGGTGTTTGAGAGCATTCACCTTTAAGATATCCAGAATACAAGCTGTTGATCCTCTGAGGATTGTAAATTTCTAGAGTTGGGCTTCTTGGTTCTTGTCGGGGAGGCAAGTTTTATGATCACCATTACATTTGCTCCTCTGAAATGTTAGGAAGCTGGGAGCCTCCTTCCTATTAGGAAGCCTTGCCTTGACTTTCATACCAATAAAGTTGTTCTTAGACTAGAGTTCATCCTAATAAGCATCTTGAGAATTGCACCTGAACTAAGAAATATTTCCCTCTCTCTCTAGCCTAAGCCTTAGAATCTCAAACAGCCTACATGCTTTGAATCTAAGACAAGGCTTACAGCCTAACAGCTTTTTTATCACCTTCCATCAAGCAGAAAAGCCTCCAGGTGGATTAGGCTGAGTGTGTAAGAAGCTTACAAGGTAGCAGATGTCAAGCCTCAGTAAAGGTCATTCTATTAGGGCTATTCTCTTTCTGGGCACAGATTTCCTCCTGGACTAGTATAGATCTGGGAAGGAGGGCTTGGTATTCTGCCACAGACCTCTGGAATGCTTAAGAGGAAGGGTTATGTGTGACAGATGTGCATACGGTCTAAGAACCTAAGCTTCAAAGGGGCAGCATGTAAAAGGACAATGCAATACAAATGGGAAAATGTTACTTGAGAAATCTTTCCAAGTAAGACACACCAAGGGTTACTGGAATGTGATGGTGTTGTGGTTTCTGGATAAAACATCTTTCTCGTATATAGAAATACACATTTCTTCCGAAAAAGTAAGTTAGAAATCCACATATGGTTCTGTCTTAAGAAGAAAGATTTAGGAAACTTCTCCACCAGGATTAAACATCTAACCAGGATTAAAGCATAAAGCTCTTACTTAGTTGAATGTGGCACAATAAGTAGCTAGAGAGATGCAAAGCAAATGTGCTAAAGTGGTAAAAAAATCAGTTTGAATAAACTCTCCCTAAGATTCAAGCTCCATATTATGGTTGCAATTTGCATAAAAGTAGGATTGTCTTAGGAATAGAAAAATGAGTGACTTTGGCCAAGTTGTTCATGCATCAATCATTAGTTGGCTATTGGAGCAATGTGATTAATCCTGCCACTTATCAGTCAAAATGACTCTCCTGTCACAATTACACTGTCAGGATCACACCAGTGGATGGGGTGAAACAGGGTGTGTTTCATAAGTTGCTTTAGTCCAGTTATCAGTCTCCAGTTACATGATACTCCTTTTTCCTGGTTCCAATTTTTCCAAGAAGTCTGGCTTTCCAGCAGACAACCCAAATTAATATCAAGTACAAATGGGTTCCCCATAAAAGTGTTTGCCTAATTCGTTGCCTAGATCTTAAAATTCATGGCCAAATTTCCAGTCTTCCTGCTGAATATCTTCTTCTTGAAAAATGTCAAAAAAAAGGGGAGACGTCATAGGTTTCTGAGTCAAACTATTTCCTCCCACACACCTGAGTCATGGGTCAAAGGTTTTACCAATTTCCTTTCTAAGATATTTTCCCTAGACTCCTGTCTAAAGAGCTCAGTGCCAGATGGGTGGGAAGTAGGGGTGTGATTAGGAACTCATTTTGTATTTTTTCAGTGTTAGATATAATCTTATTGCCAGGGATTTCCAGTCACCTTTTGTGAATAGAAATCTAGTATTTCTGAGGAAGTAGTGGTGGTAGGAGAATGTCTTTACAAGGCAATACAAAACCTGTCGCAATCTTGTGAGCCCTCACAGTGTCTTGCTTCAAAGGGTTCTTGTCACTGAGAGTACTCACTGGAGCCAAGCCAGTTCCCTAGGGAAGGCTGGTGTCTGCTAGTTGCAGAGCTGGCTGTCAGGTTGGTCCTGTGTGTTTGTAATTAACTATGATGTCTGGATGTTGATAGAGTGAGTCTGTCCAATGGTTCTCCTCCAAAAGGGGGTTTCCTGGCTAGCTCTCCTGTGTCAGAAATGCCAAGTTGGGAGTTGCCTGGAGACTCCAGAGATGCAAATCCATTTGGCAGAGCTCCGGTTGTGAAGCCAAGTGCCGAGAAAGCAGATCAGAGACCAAACCTGAATTGTAATCAGTGGGCTTCTCCAACCATTTGGCTCCTCTGCTTTCCAATGTTATGTTTAACGTTTTAAAGCATATTTAGTAAACATGTCACTAGCAATTGCCAGTTCTTAGACTCTCCCCACTCTTTCCTTAATGATTTCTCCTTTTCCTCTGGGGTAATGTGTAGGCTAATTTTGCAATATGTGTGCGTGTGTGCGCTTGCACCTACACACACACATATACATGCATGTTTCAGGCTAGGCAGATTGGGAGATTTGTTATTACTAGCTCAGTAGATTGTTTATAGCTTCTGCCCCTAATGATATAGGTAATCTAAATTCTTCACTTTCCCCATCAAATCTGGCTAGTTCTCTTTTGAGAAAGCTGAGCTTAGCTTACTCTATCTTATTTTGAATTTCTAGTCTTGAAGGTATACCCTATTGCCCCTGAATTTTCAAAGAACTATGTTCCTTTGTGTTTTAAGTCCATGTGGAAAATGGTCACGCTTCACCAGATGAGAAGTATAGGACTCCCAAAGTCTTTTTATTAATTACCCAAAAGTATGTATGAGATGAAGTTGGGAATCTTGGTCTTCTCCATCCCTGACCTTGCCCTTTGTCTTTATCTCTACTCCTCCTCCTTACATATATCTTTTAGTTGAGTCACTTTCTAGCTTCTTACAGTGCCTGAATGTATCATGTTGCCTCATGCCTCCTTGCTTTCATCCATTTTATTACTTCCCTATGGGTATTATAACAAATTACTACAGACTTGGTGACTTAAATAGCAGAAATATGTTCTGTCACAGTTTTGGAAGCCATAAATACAAAATCAAGGGTCATCAGGTTCATATTCCTCCTGAAGTCCCTAGGGTAGAATCTGCTTCATGTCTTTTCCAATTTCTGGTGGCTACTGGCATTCCTTGGTTTCTGACCAGCCACATCACTCCCTTTTCTGCCTCCACAGTCACATTGCTTTCTCCTCTTCTGGCAGTGTTAAATCTATCTCTATATTTTGTGTTCACCCAGGAAATCCAGGAGAATCTCCATATCTCAAGACCCTTTATTTAATAAAATCCACAAAACCCTTTTTCAATACAAAAGAATATGTATCATTTCTAGAACCTGGATCTCTTTGGATAGGGGTGGCGGAGGGCAGTATTCACTCCACCACAAACTTCGAGAATACCCTTTGCTGCCTCATCAGTGCTTCTCAGTCTATCTCTGATGAAGGACATTTATATTTTTTAATTTAAATTCCAATGTGTTCCAATTTTTCAAAATCATGTGGTTGGACTTTGCAAAAATAGCAAATTGCTCTGAAAGTTTCCAAAATCCTACTTTTACCTCACAACAGACCAGTAAAAAAGAGTCTGACGACTGCCATCAGTTCACAGCCCATATTATGAATGGCACTTTTCTAAACAACTTTTGCTCATTCAAGCACTGCCTTTCCCAGGAATTTTTTCTGGCTCACCACTTCTGAGCTGTGTTGAATAGCTCTGTCCTATACTGTCATTCTTGTATGTGTGGTTTTATTCCTCACCACTTAGTTCTTATTATTCATTTAGTCCTCTAGGCTTAAGCTTAAAGGTAACTTTGGTTACCTTTTCCTAACTTTGGTGCATTTTGAGCATAACACAGATCTTAATATATAGTAGATGCTCAATAAATATTTGTGGAATGAATGAATGACATGCACATGGATTCTGCTGATTGGATCCAAAATAAACAGAGGCAGGATTTATTTGGGGAAAATATAAAGAAAGAACAAGGCTAAAGAAATAAAGGGAGTCTTGGATGGTGTAGTAGATTGCAGAAATGTCACAAGACATTCCCATCAGGAAAGGAAATCTGTTGACTTACCATTTATATCTGGGCTGGCCCAGTGACTTGCTTTCACCAATAGAATGTAGCAGAAATGACTTATGAGTTCTGAACTAATATTCAGAGGCTTTACAACTTCTGTTACATTTTGCCACCATATAAGAAAGGCTGGCTTAGCATCTCAGAGAATGGCAGAACTTGTGGAAAGGGGATACCAGTTGTTCATCTGACACCCCCATCTACCTCAGTCCTAGCTATGTGTACAGCTACGGTCAAGAACAGGTGAACCCAAACCAGCCCAGAAGAACCACTTGACTGAATCTAACCCAAATTATTAATACACATAATAATGAGCTAAATAGAGTAGTGGTTGTTTTTCGTTATAAGATGGTGGGTTTTTACTTAGTAAAAGCTAACTGCTACAGAGAAGAATCAAGAAGGAGTAGTGAATACTCCATGAAAAGTTGTGAATAGGGCCTCCCCGGTGGCATAGCGGTTGAGTGCTGGGTTGCAAAGCTGCCCACGGTCTCTGCAGCGCTGGTTCGATCCCTGCTGCTCCCCAGCCACCGGAGAAGGGTCCCACATGGCGCACAGACCTCTCCTGCCACCCCCTGCTCCCCTCAGCAGTGTATTTTGGTCCTTCTGCCTGCTCTGCTCCCTGCTCTGGCTCTGGTGAATTCTCTCACCCTCCCGCGCTTCTGACTATACCCAGTACTTGTATAAATAAGTAAATAAATAAATCTTTAAAAAAAAAAAAGAGTTGTGAATAGTTATCCTCTGTATCTAGAGCAGAATAGATAAGGGTTTGAAATTTTGATAAAGAAGATTAAGGTTAGAGATCAGAAAGTATTTTTTCCTTTGAAGTCTCTGAGACATTAGAAAACTAGCATAGTCAGCAAGAGAGTTTAAGACAATTATAATTTGGGTCCCTGGTCTTGGGTATTAACTGATCCATATGGAACTTAAATGCAAGACTTGTCTTCAGAAACAGAATCAACAGGCAACTTTGTATTGATAATTGTATAGTTCATCCTAACTGCACAAAAATGGACAATGAGCTTGAAATTTGCAAATAATACTAAAAAGAGAGAAGTATTTGAAAAATACAGTTTTGGACTTGGAGTGTGCTTTTCCCTCCTCATGACTAACTGGGTCAATCCTCTTATTAAGCCTTTCTATATATAAGTTCTGTGCAGTTCTCTTGTGCTGGATGCAGGTTTAGGTACCAGATATTCAAAGGTGAGTAGAGTGAACACAGACCTCACAGGTCTTACTGTTTCACAGGAAAGACAACATAACAGGCAACTATTAAGCCTTGGGATTCATTGTTTGTTTTTTGGTTTTATTCGAACACATCAAGCATACTTTGCTGTGTCTGTGATGCCTGCCATTGGGTATAACCAGCCTCCAACAAGTCCAAGGCATCTGTTTCTTTCAGTACGATGTTTTATCTTGTTTCAGGACTAATCTGAAATCAGCTGTTTGAAATCATGTATCACTAAGTTATTGACATGGATCATGAGTGAATCAGGGAGAATGGAGTTAGAAAGTGAGGTGGGGGAGTAACTTCAGGTGGAGGCATTTATAGGCTTACAGGTGAGCCTATTTGTGCCAGGACAAAGTACACACTTTCAACTTCTGCTATAAAACATCTGAGGCCTGCAGATCACAAATCAGATATATTGCATCCAACGTTAAAAACATCTCATAATTTACTACAATAAATCACTCAATGCTTTCCTAGAAATATTGGAACTGAAACAAGAGTTGAGTGAAAACAGAAAAATCTCTGAAGGTTTAGTTGACTTAAAGGTACTTCTTGAAATATTGAATCTCAGAGACTCAAAAACTGTATTGGATTCTTAAAAGATGTTTTTCTAAGTCATGGAAAACTGGCTTCTAGAAAGTTGTGTATTACTTGATAGAAGGAATCAGTTAGATCGGAGGATAGTCATCTCTCAATTACTGGAGGGCTAATTATTCCAAATCTGTGCCCCTTTGATCCTTGCATCAATTTTACCACACCTTTTCTTTCCAAGAGGTTGCTGAGGAAAGCAAAGACCATGTAACTCAAATTAGCTAAAAATTAATAATGTAGCTATTTTGGTCTTTCCATAGTTTTGTGAGACAATAGCTTCATCTTTCTAACATGGTTGGTTACTTCAGTGTTTTATTTTACTATGCGTGTCCATATTTATAGTAGTGGATAACCAAATGTAGGTGACCAATACGGTTTTTATTTCTCCCTTTAGTTTTACTTGTTTCTTTTAATCTTTAGCATAATCTTTCTCTCCAATGAAGTCCTCGCCCTAAAATGTCTTCAACGAGGTGGGGTAGAAGGACTGTGGGTCTGGTTACCAGGAAACTTGTACTCTTGGCTCAAAGACGAGCTAACTTCTCAATTTCCTTACCTTAAAAAATAGACATAAAAGAGTCCATTCTAGTCCTGTGGTGGGGAAGAAGGTGTTACTCATCAACAGAGAAGGGAGGTACCTTATTAAAGGTAAAACCCTGTGTAAATGTAATATAACATTTAAAATTCAAAACGCTTGATCTCATACCTTTTGGAATCTATCCCTGAAACAGCTCTCAGTTCTCACCCAGGAGCAAGGTGAGGCTGTGGAGGGCTGGCTGTGAGCCCTTCCATTCCATGTTTGAAGATACAGCCCCCTCCCTGTCAGTGTCTTTTTTCTTGTTTTGGCATAAGGTCTCAGCAGCTCTCCTTTCCTGGTTTGGCAGTTGTCCATTTGCTCTCTCCAGAGGAACCCTGATAAACCTAATTTCCTAATTCACAGGCATGCCATTAAACTTGGGGGAATTATAAGATTATTTCTTCCAAGTCACAATACTCAGTCTGCACACAGCACATTTCAGGGCTTGAAATCTCAAGAATGCTTCACTCAATGTCACTACTGTATCAATTCCAAAACCTTGGAGGCATTTATAAGAGGATACTCTTGAGAATTTTGAGTCTTTTAATAGCATTCTCCTTTGATGAGGAAACTGCTGTAGACACTATATCTTGCTCTGTTCGTGAAGCTGCAAAGGCAGGCACACATATATACTCATAAACCATGGGCACATACACCAGAAACAGGAAATGCTATTATTAAAAACCCAATCTGATCATATTAAGCTATCACATTAAATGAGTAACTAAGCACATCATGTATTATTTAATGACTCTAAGTGTCATTAAACTTCACTTTTTAAAAAGTGAAGTGTACGTCACTTCTTTCGCAATCTTCTCCTGAGTGCCTGTGAGTTTCTAACACATTGCTAGGAATGGTGATATAACAGTGACAAAGACAAGGTCTTCATCCTCATGCAGCTTGTCTCAGTGAAACCAGAAATTAACACTGAATCCAGTAAACTGTGACAAACTTTGTGAATGTCTGTCAAGCTGGTCCCTTGCTGTCTTGGAAAGCTGAAGATGATAGTTTGTCTTAGGAAAAGCCAACGTAGATCTCTGCCTGGTCATGTAGGCAGAACATTAGCTTCTGATTTGTATTGTCCAACAGGAGAAAGTTTATTTGTAAATGCTGGATCCTGGAAGGAAAAGGGTAGAGCATGTGCCAATGGGAGCCTGCCACCCACTTCTTTGGTCTCACTGTCTCTTTTCTAATCTCTAATAGAGGGGCAGATTGAGGGATCAGGTGTCCTGACCGGGTCACTTAGCAATAGGAGCCACATTTCCTGTTTGTTAGGGGAGTGTGCTGACCGCCCCTCCCTTCCCCCAACCACAGGGCTCTAGGTGGTTACAGATGATGAACCAGAGAGACTACTAATGTTTAAAATAGCTGAAGAGTTCCTCATGAAAACAACCTTTGTCTCCTTTGTTGATATTCACAAGGGGTTGAAGATAAATTTGCTCTAGACATGGTTGGAGAAATCACTTGAAAAACTGATCTGAAACTTGTGATAATCTTTTGCCAAATGAAACTGGCCCAGATTCTTGGATTCAGATGCCACTCAGCACCTCCTGGAGTCATTACAACTCTGCTTATCCCCGTGAGAGGAGGAGTCAGCATTTTACAGCTTCACTTGTCACACAAAGGAAGGGAGCATCATAAATATCAAATGGAGGTTTATGTCTTTTATTTCATGATACAAACAGACATGCTAGTGAAGAAGGGCATCTGTGGAGATTAAATGAGTTAGCTGGTGTAAACACCTTAGCACAGTCCTTAGCACATGATGAGGGTGGACAAATTGTAGCAGTTGATAGATTGTAGGTTGTACAACATTCCTGTGTCATTTGAGTCACAAGAAACGTTTAAGTGATTTAGTATACTGGAAATAAGTATAGTCAGGCTGTATTTTTTTTTTTAAATCTGTTTGATTGTTTCTTTTACTAGAAACCACATATTTATTTTATTTTTGGATACTAACTGGGAACTTACCAAATATAACTAATTCCTACACATATTGTGGGCCAGAAATTCTCCATTAGAATTTTGATTGTTAGAGAATGAGTTTTCCAGTTTCAAGACTCTTTTTTTTTTTGGGTAAGATTTATTTATTTGTGCTTACAAGAGCTGGCTGGCATACAGACCAGAAGAATGGGGTTTGGGGGATTCACCAGAGACAGATTGGGGAACAGAGCAGGCAGATCAACTGAAATACACTTCTGAGGGGAGCAGCGGGCGAGGCAGGAGAGGTCTGCTGTGTCTTGTGGGTAGCTTCCTGGCCAGCTGGGGATAGAACTCATGCCATACTGCAGTGCTGCAGTGGCTGCTGACAGCTTCACGGTGTTGTGATTTAACCCCTTGTAGCAGGGAAAAAATATCATCTTCCTTTGACCCACACCTGAGACTGGTAGAAAGAATCAAATAAGCCAAATAATTCCTGAAAATAGCCTTCAGATACAATTGTGATCCAAGAGGGAAAATGGAAACTACTGTCTAATGAAAGAAGACCATGCATCAAGCAGTCTTACCTGAACTTTCATTTATGTCCTCAAGTAACTGTTGTTATTTAAATAACTGTGGCTATTATAACTCAGAGGGATTAAGCACTAATCTTTAATACTTCTATAATTAGGTGCCAGAATTTAGAATTGGGTTGGTCTAATTTCAAAGTCCAATCTCTTTCCCATACTACTAAAGGCAAGAGGAAGAGTAGAAAATAGGAAAAGGGATTAAGTTCAAATGGGATGAATCCTTATTTAGGACAAGTCTTGGAATAAAAGCAGATAAACAAACACAGAAAATACTTATCTTAGTCAGCTTGGACTGCCATAACAAAATACCATAGACTGAGTAAATGAAAAACTGGAAATTTATTTTCTCATAATTCTGGAGGCTACAAGTTTGAGATCAGGGTGCCATCAGTGTTTGTTTGTTTTTTTTCCTGGCTTTAGGTGGCTGCCGTCAATCTGTGTCTGCCTATGATCTGTTCTCAAGAGGAGAGAGAGGTAGAGTGAGAGCTCCCTGGTGTTTTCTCTTATAAGGGCTCTAATCCTGTCGGACAGGGACCCCATACTTAGAATAGCATTTAAAGATAGTACCTTTATTACCTCCTTATAGGTCCTATCTACAAATAGTCACATTGGGAGGTAGGGCTTCAACAGATGCATTTAGTAGGGAACACAACTAATTCTACAGCAATACTTTGAATTTATTCTTGTCTATGTCTATTTTTATGTTCCCAACACTCAAGGTGGTCCTTATAATAAAACTAAATAACTTATTTTGCATGAAATAATAAATTAAAGAATGAGTTAAACCAATTGGAATTCCTTTCTTTCCAAGAGGTTATATAAAAAATGATACTAAGGTATAATAGGATTGTAAAAAGAATATACAGATGTTTAATTTTCTTTAAGAATATCCCAAGAGTTTCAATTAAGTAACATCTAGATTTTTTGCTTTAATCTAGAAAAGGATTTTCTCAACAAGAACATTATCAATATGAGCAGATAATTCTTCATCATGGAGGCTGTACAGTGTATTGTACAATTTTAGTAACATTCCTGGCATCTATCAGTAGATGCCAGTAATGCCATTCTGCCCCAGTTATGACAATAAAATTTATTTTCAGGTGTTTCCCAATGCCTTTTTCTAGGGGGTGGGTAGCAAATTTATGTTAGAACCACTGATCTAAATTCTAAATTTTAGACCATAAAGTATTATGGATTTTAAAAACCTTCCCAATCCCAAAACAGAAAATTTGTTTCAACTTCATTGGTTTTCCTTGAATCTTCCCTGATTTTTCAAACTATGACCCCTTTGTCAACTTTGTGCCTCATAAAACACACGGGTTTCCTACTCTGCCCCCAGAACCATTGGCCATCCGTCCTTCTACTGTTCCTCTCTTGACAATTCCTAGTCCTGGGAAGTATTCACTCTCTGCTGTCACTTGCCATTTGGTAAAGTCAATTGAATAAGCAACAACTATGGCATCTTAAACATATGTCTTTCTGGGTCTGTTTCAAAGGTATGCTCTTTAATCTCAGCTGAGCACTAACCTGCAACTTGCTTCAACTTTCTAGTGAGTTTTCTATCCTCAATTCCTATGATCAATTCTACCCTCAATTCTTCCCTCCCCCTTCTCCCTCTCCCTCGCTCTATCTTTATCTCTCCCCTCCCAACCCCAGTGGTTTTCAATCAGGAGAGATTTTGCCTGCCTAATGGACATTTGAGAATGTCCAAAGACATCTTTATTGTCACAATTGAGAGGAGGGGGAGTTACTGTAGCTAATGGTTAAAAACCAAGGTGCTAATAAACATCCTTAAAAATTACAGGACAGGGCCTCCCTGGTGGCACAAGGGGTTAAGACACAACCTATGAAGCTATCTGTAGCCACTGCACCACGTGTTCGATCCCCAGCCAGGGAGCTACCCACATGGCACAGCAGGCCTCTCCTGACTTGCCCGCTGCTTCCCTCAGCAGTGTATTTCAGTCAATCTGCCTGTTCTGTTCCCCACTCTGTCTCGGGTGAATCCTCTCACCCCCCCCCCACCTCTGGCCTGTACCCCAGCTCTTGTATACATAAATAAAATGAATCTTAAAAAAAAATTACAGAACAGCACCCCCTGCCCCCTGCCCCAACAGATGTCTCTGGCTTAAATATCAACAGTTGCGAAGGTTGAGAGTGTTTGACCCTACAATTTCCTGGAGATACTGTATCACTTCTGCTCTTTTTCTTACTTTTTAACTTCTTAGAAGATTCATGTCCCCCAGCTGCTCTGCTTGCTCACTGCTCAATCACACTCACTTATTTCTTAATCTGTTGCAATCTGACTTCCTCCATTGGTCATCAAATCATCAAATCAAGTGACCCCAGTCATGTTTTTATCTTACTAAGTGTCTCTCAGTGAGTAATGCTATCTTCCAAGCCTGTGGCTTGGGAAATGAGGTCCCAGTAGACTGAGGCAGCTTCTGGTTGGAATTGGAAAGTCTTCTAATATCCACGCCATTCTAAGCTCTAGAATCTAAACTCTAGATCAGTGGCTTTCAAATGAATTTTCTACCCTCTACCCTCATCTGGGCACATTTGACAATGTCTGGAAATAATTTTTGGTAAGTCAGGGATACTGCTAAACATCCTACAGTATTCCTCTCATCTTTTGGCCTCTGTCTTGTATTCAGTCTCCTTCAGTCTGACAGATTGGTTTCCATTCATTCTGCAGTCTTCATTTTTTGCTCCTCTTTGTTTTATACACCCTGCTTTATTGTAAACCCACCAAGAACATTTTAATCATGCTTGCAGCCTCTTTTGTTTAGAGCAATAAATATTTATCCACTTGAATTAGTATTCAACTTCATATATGCCTATGTGTAATACAAAATAAAACAAACAGCTCTCAAATATCATGAAAAATCCTTGAGCAAAATTTGGAACTTTTATATATCATGTGGTACATTTTACTTAAATTGTTCTGTGATGGCAAAACAGGTTCTGTGGAGACATGTAAGGAGAAGGCATCAGAACTTGATTTAGTTGCTAACACTGCTGTGAAAGAGCTGTGTGACCTCCCTAAATCCAGCATCATCCTTGGGCATACCGTCTCATCTGTAAAATCAAGGAGGCTAGAGCAGATGTGTATCAACATGCTTTCCAGCTCCAAATAGTATCTTAAAATTGAATCCTAAGTAAATTTTTTTTTAAAGATTTTATTTATTTATTTATACAAGCACTGGGTATAGTCAGAAGCGTGGGAGGGTGAGAGAATTCACCAGAACCAGACTTGAGAGTAGAGCAGGCGGACTGACGAAGTACACTGCTGAGGGGAGCAGTGGGTGGCTGGAAAGGTCTGCGCGCCATGTGGGACCCTCGCCTGGCGGCCGGGGATTGAACTGGCACTGCAGAGGCTGTGGGCAGCTTTGCAACCCAGTGCTCAACCGCTGCACCACCGGGGAGGCCCCAGTAAAACTTTTTTTTTTTTTTGGGGGGACCCTTGCCAGTGGCTGGGGATTGAACTGACGCTGCAGAGGCTGTGGCAGCCTCACAACCCAGCACTCAACTGCTGTGCCACCAGGGGAGGCCTGCAAAACAATTTTTTTTTTAATTTAGCAAGTTTTTTTTTTTTAATATTTATTTATTTATTTATACAAGCACTGGGTACAGTCAGAAGCACGGGAGGGTGAGAGAATTCACCAGAGCCAGAGTGGGGAGAAGAACAGGCAGACTGACAAAGTACACTGCTGAGGGGCGCAGCAGGTGCGGCAGGGGAGCTCTGCGTGCCTTGTGGGACCTTCACTGGCAGCCGGGGATCAAACTGGTGCTGCAGAGGCTGCGGGCAGCTTCTCAGCCCAGCGCTCAACCGCTGCACCACCAGGGAAAGCCTTTAATTCAGCAAGTTTTTAAGTAAAATGGCATTCATCTGTTGACTTACTAGGATGCTTCTGCATTTTCACATATCAAGATTGGATCCATAAAAATCCATATACTAGATTATGTATATGTTCATAAGAAATATACAAATATATGTGTATGTTTGTATTTTTAGCTTTATTGCATCTAAAATTTGGTAAACCCTTGGGCCTCCCCTGGTGGTGCAGGCGGTTGAGCGCTGCGCTGTGAAGCTGTCCACAGCCTCTGCAGTGCAGGTTCAATCCCTGCCAGCCAGTGAGGGTCCCACATGGCTTGCAGACCTCTCCTGACTCGCCCACTGCTCTCCTCAGCAGTGTATTTTGTCAGTCTGCCTGTTCTGTTCCCCACTCTGTCTCTGGTGAATCCTCTCACCCTCCTTCACATCTGGCCTGTACCCCAGTTCTTGCATAAATAAATAAATAAATCTTTAAAAAAATAAAAAATAAAATTTGGTAATCTGAGACTTTATTCCTAGATCATATGTCCCAGTGGAGTTCTAAGTGAGTTAAAAGAATTTAATCATAAAACACAGATTTAGTTTTAATAGTGGTGTCATAGATGATGACAATGCAATAAGAGAGAATTTAAGAAACAGTCAGAAATTTTGTATTCTCCTCCCTCAAATAACATGTTAAATTAACCAGTAAGGCTTGAAATTGTATATACCTAATGCTTATTTTACATCATGTTTTAAAAAATGGTTCAAAAATACTCGATTTACAGCACTGTAGAATCCCACACTGTTGCAATGCTGTCTTCAATTCAGCCACTTAATATTGAAATTTCACACACAATAATTGGCTGACCTTCACAGCTATGGCAGAAACTAATTAAAGCTGTAAGGCTGTGCTAGCAATGCTTTTGTGTGAAATGTGAAGTTTGGTGATAATGAAATATGGGGTGCAGATGTTATTGTCTTAGATAGACTGTGCCCTTGGTTCACACTAATGAAGAACAGCAATTATTAAACAAAAAGTATTTTCCCCATTAATTATTTTGTGTTGTGATAGTGGAAATAAAAACACAGTGGCATCTCTCCTACCAGCTTCTACCCAAAGTAATTTTATGGAACTTTACAAGCTGACTTCTTTATCATTAGACATCTCGTTTTCACTTTCTTCTCCTGCTGATCTTAGACCTTTGGGAGCCTCAAGCAAGGACCTGGCTGGGTTCAGAAAGCAAAGGGTAAAGGGCAAGCTCAAAATGGTAACCCATAAAGATTTTTAGACAGCTGGAGGATTAAATAAATGAAGCTTTTTGGAAATAACTTCACACGCCAGAGATGTCAGTAGAAATATGATGCCCTCCACACTGTTGGTATACGATAGACAAAGGTCACTGCTGCTATTGAGGTGCAAGTAGAGAAATAAAGCAGCCTGGGCTCTGTTTCTGGGTTGTTAGGAGACTGAGTTTCTATTAATAGGTCAGTGTGACTTGCAGGACTTTCACTGGGTCAAATATAACAAATCACAGATTTGCAACAATTGAAGAAAAGCACTAGAATAAAGAAAAGGCACATTGTATAGTTAAGTCTTAATTTTTCACAGACTAATGATGGCGTCTGCTTCTCTTTATCCTTCTCACTGAACTTCAGGCCACTCAGTTCCCATTAACAGGGTAGAGATGGGAGAGACATGAGTTAAACACAAATTGGCCAATTTCCCTATTTGGGGAAAGGATTGAAATTATTTTCCAAAATAAAATGTAACAATTACTTCTGCAATTTTGTCTGTCATCCATGTCCTACTCTATTGGAATCACAAAGCTTTATAGGAGGTGTGGGCTTCAAAACCACACCTATAGTAAGGGTGGAAAGTGACAGAAGAATATGTAGGGGGAGATGGGTATCACAGAACCACGTCACCTCAGACTGGGCAGGGAAACAAAGGTTAGTGCCTGGGAGCAAGAGGGCTAGTGGCCATGGAAACATTGTGTTGGGGAGGAGATTCTGAAGGGGTTATGGGAGAGGGCTTTACAACATCCTGGGCTCCATCTTCTTGATTGTTGCACCACTTGTCAATATATTTATTTAGTCTTTAGCTAACAGGATATCCAGTGGATCTGTGACTGACTTTGAGGAGCAAGTAATATATTTAGTGATGGGTAAAACAACAGCTGACACCAAGTCTCTTCATTTTGGGAAAGGGATAAGAACTTTACATTTGAATAAAAGATAGCTATATATTGTTCCCGTGAAAACATAAACTTCTTCTGTTGCTGCGAAGACATTCAAATATGTACAAAATGGACACATTCAGAAGCCCAGTAGCCAAAGGGGTAGACTGTGCCAGTGGTTAGACCATTGCCTTTCAGTTCCAAATCCACCCTTCATTGTCCTGCTGTTGACAGTGGTACATTTTTTCTTTGCCAACTTGCACAAAGTTAAACTAAACTAGAGGGCACAGCAAGGACACTAGAAGAGGAAGCACTTTTCTTCCTGCTTCCTGTGAGTTTCCTGCTTGTCTTTCAGTGTAAGGTTGTGGAGCTCCAAGGACACAAGTAGTGCTCAGTGCCAGTAAGTTTCATCAGTTTTACTCCCCTGTGTGCCTCCTCCCTGAACCTCAGATTGCTGCCTAGCAGAAAGTTCTACTGGTGCTGCAGACTTCTCTGCCTTGCCATGGCCCTCCTCAGACACTCTCCAGAGGGCCCTGTATCTCACCCCTTGGAGAAAGCAGGGTTACCTGGTGTTCTCCTGCTCAGTCCTAGAGAAATTACATATATACTCTTTATGTAATTCTACCTCCTAGCAGTCCATCCTTCCTTTCTTATAATTGAGGTAATCTTTTTCATTAAATTTTCCTTGTTCAAATTACCATGTGGTTTCAGTCAGGTTGGAACCTGACTGTTTCAGTGTTAGAGTATAACATGTCATAAAAGAAATAAATGAATTCCTTTATTATAAAGACTGATGGAGTTAAATATGAAAAGTTGCTCGGCAAGAAATTATTGACAATAGTAGGAGTAGTAGAATAGAATAGAATAGAATTGAAGCAATTATCAGCTTTCAGCAGAAATAGTTATGAATTAGAAAAGATTATAATCCTTTGCAATTTTTGATATGAAGAGCAAAGCAAGTTGTACCAAAACTCTTTTTTTTTTTGCCAAAATAAAATTTATTGTTTTGAATTTAAAAAGAAGCAAAACATAATTTAAAGTTTGGGATACATATGGATTTGTAGATCCCTTAAAATAAATCTAGATCTTCAGCGGTCCATGGTCCACAGACTAGAACCAGTGCCCTAGAAGTTTTACAGCAATAGTTTTTATTTATTTATTTATTTGTTTGTTTGTTTGTTTATTTATTTATTTATATTAATTAATCATTTTTTTACTTTGGTGTAATCCCAATAGTTCCCCCACTATCATTCTACCTTGAACCATCACCATATTCCCTTGTGCTTATCCCTTCCTTGTCTGGCCCCCCTTCTGCCCCCTCCTTTGCTGTATGCCTCAATTTTAATGTCAGCTTGCTAGCTTTGACTTCTTCTTGACCTTTGTTTTGTTTCTCTATATTCCACCTCTAAGTGAAACCATCCAGTATTTATTTTTTTCCTTCTAACTAATTTTGGCTACCATAATCCCTTCCAGCTCCATCCGTGTTGCTGCAAATTTCATGAGTTTGTCTTTTTTTCATCACTGAGAAATATTTCTTTGTGTCAATATGCCAAAACTTTTTGATACATTTGTATGTCTTGGGGCATTTGGGTTGTTTCCATGTCTTTGTTATTGTAAATGGTGCTGCAATAAACATGAGTGTTGGTTTCCTTTCAAATTAGTGTTTTTGTGTCCTTTGGGTAGATTCCTAAGAGTGGTATCTCTGAATCAATTGGTAGGTTCATTTTTAGTGTTCTGAGGAACCTCCACACAGCTTTCCATAGTGGCTAGATCAGTTTAGAATGTACCAAAACTCTCAACTTTGCCATGTACCAAATAAGGTAGTAAATTAGAAAGATTGAAAATGGAGAAAATGTAAAACCAAAAAGGTCATAGAAACATTGTCTCAAATAAAATTAGAGCATCCACTCAGAGATTACAACAGGCCTGTACAGTTAAATCCTTTTTTTTTAAAGATTTATTTATTTATGCATAAAAGAACTGGAGTACAGGCCAGAGTATGGAGGGGTGAGAGGATTCATCAGAGATAGAGTGGGGAGCAGAACAAGCAGATGTACTGAAATACGCTACTGAGGGGAGCAGCAGGCAAGTCAGAGGAGGTCTGTTGTGCCATGTGGGTCACCTCTCTGGCAGGGGATAGAACTCGTGCTGCAGTGGCTGCGGATTGCTTCACAATGCTGCATCTTAACCCCTTGTGCCACCAGCGAGGCCCCTATGGTTAAATCCTTTGGACCAAAACATGAAACAACTACTCTGGAGTAGTCATGACTTCCAGTGTAGAAGGAAACATGACATTGCTTCAATCTCAGGAACTGGTTTCGCTCCTCTCACTGTTCACTATAATACTTCTCCAATCCATCTGAGTCCAACTCCATAGCATTGCTAAATTACATAGACATAAGATTTCATACTCTACCCTCTCTTTATAGCATGATCATTAGTTTTCTCAGCAAATCTTACATCACACATACTATGATCAATAATGGAGTGGATGCAGTTAACTTGAGCACTTGGTGCATTAGTGAAAGGCAAGGCAAGCAATGGAAGCTGACCCTTCTCCAAGGAGAGGAATTGCCCCCTAGGCTAGCAACCCTTGTTCTCCCCAGGTTACTTGGTACATGGATCTATCAATATCAAGAGTGCAATGTTGTGACGGTAGAGGCTGCCAATGGAAATGGCATCTGGGGACAGCAATTTGGGCAATAAGGGAGAGGGTAATAACTTGTTCAGTGAGGAATAAATGAGTCACAGTGTTTCTGGCCAGGTGTCTAGTCAGATACTTCGATGCTAAGTGTTCCCTATTGGCTTAGAAAAAATGTCAAACTTTGTTTCAAGCCAGAGCCTTGGGGAAAACTAAACCTGGGTTGCCTCAAAGTACTGCTGAGCAGAGGCTGAGCAAAGTGCTGCTAATAAAACATCAAATGTCTTTAGGGTAGTTTCTTTCAGTCTAGGCTGGCTTCTGAATGATGAGTCTTTGGCATCTGGCTGTTTCTAGCAGTTTTAACTCTGAGGTCCTATTTGTATTGGGTCTTATTTGCCCCCATGAAGCAAAAGTTGCTTTAAGAGGGCCTCCCTGGTGGCTCAAGGGGTTAAGCACTGCACTAAGAAGCAATCTACAGCTTCTGCAGCAGGAGTTCAATCCCTGACCAGCCAGGGAACTACCCACATGGCACAGCAGACCTCTCATGTCTCGCCTGCTGCTCCCGTCAGCAGTGTATTTCAGTCAGTCTGCCTGGTGAATCCTCTCACCCCCTGCATCTCTGGCCTGTACCCCAGCTCTTGTATGCATAAATAAATAAATCTTTAAAAAAAAAAGTTGCCTTAAGTGGGAAATAGAGAGCGACAGTTAATGTGAAGTCACTTCTTGTTAGTGGCTCTAGGACAAGCCAGGAGGGTAGTCTTCCTCTTACTAACTACCCTTAGGGGCATGAGTAAATTGCTACCTCCTCTACTAGTGCTATAAAGTATGATGATTATGTCACTAACCCATTAGTTCTTAATCCAGGGGTGTTTTGGTGATGGGTTCCGACTTTGGATATTCAGATTAAGTAGGTCTTGGGTAGGGAACAGACAGCTATATTTTGAACCATTGTGCCAGTTGGTTTACTCACATCTGTTTCTGGAACTATTATTTTATTATTATTTTTATTATATTATTATTATTATTTTATTATTATTTCTTTTATTTTATATATTTTTTATATCCTTCTTCATTTTTTTACAATGTATGCTTTCTCATCTCAGTTATATCCCCCATGAAATTCCCGCCACCAATTCATCTGTGTTCCATCACCATAGTTTCAGGGACTATTATTTAGTAATCACTGCACTTGGTGATATAGATTCTTCAAAGGTCAGTGTGACTTAATGTGATTAAAAAATTGAAAGTGGAAAAAGTGGTGCACTTTTGGAACTTGCTACAATCTGGAGAGGTCTGTATTGAGCTAACAAAAATACAGATGCAAGAGTTTACATGATGTGATATGGGCAACAGAGTTTGGATATAAAATCTGTCACAGAATAAGTCCAGTATCTCTTGCATCACATTATACATCATCAGAGGATACATTCTCATTGTGTCCTTTGTCAATGACACCCTTTAGAGCACAACTGGATACTGTGGTTAGTAATTAACAAATCAGAAGCGTCACCAATATGGTTCAATCCACATATTTATTAATTATCATGGCCTCCAGGTCAGGGAGAGGTGACCTCTGTTGACCAAAGGGGATCTGTCACTGAAGGGGTAGTGGCAAAGATATGAAGTCTTGAGGAAGTAAGAGAATGTTCTGTCAACATCATTCTGTAATGTGAAGCATAAGAACCAATTTACTACCATTCATTCCAAATAAAATAAAAAAAAAAAACTCCTTATGAAATGTTATCGAAGAATATCTTCTATATTTCCTCATAGTGGGGATTCATTTATACTCATTTTTTTTCATATTCTTACTAGGAGTGCATTCAAAACAATAGTGCAAAGTTGAAAGCCAGGTGATTGATATCAGGGCACAGCCCTGTACCAGATAATAGGAGAGAGAACACTGGTCCACGTGGGACTCACACATGTGATGCTGGCAGTTCAGCACTGCCCTTTTGACAACCAACATATTTTAAAGTCAAGTTCTTACATGCAAAATATTTATTGGCTCATTCTAAGTATAATGTATGTTCCATGTGGACTCCCATGAAAATAACATACCCACAATATACATCAAAGATCTGACAATTCTTGTATAGTTACACATCCTACTCTTCTGCTAGGTAATCTTCAGCAGTGAAAACATCTTATACAAAGTTGAATATGTTTCCTCGGTCATGTTTATTGGAACCTGGTTCAAAGGTCACATCCTTAATTATTCAGTTAAACAGCACTGTATTACCTTTAATACATTTGTGTCTGGATACATTCAAGTCAAATACAATTTCCAAGCAAACACAACCAAAATCATACTCAAACGTGTTATATTGTATTTCCTTGATTCAGCGTATTTATGTGTAAGATTCATCATCAAATGTTTTTAAGGAAACAAGTGGAAACTTCCTATGCCTGGACATTGCATCATAAAAAGGAATAGGGATTTTGGGGGTATAGGATGATGTTGATGAAATTCAATTGAAAATTTAACATGGACAAAGACAAACACCTATGAATTAACTCATATGTTATGTAGAGAAAACAAACATATTAACTTAATAAAACAAACAAATGTAAAAATCATTTTGGATTATAAGACCAGTTAGTGGTTACCAGAAGGGAAGCGGGTGAGGAAAGATGTAAATCGGATAAAGGAATGAGTCTTATGATAAAGGATAAAATTGGATATTTAGTGTATACTCATATGGATTTTCAATGATGCTTAACCTGAAACTTATATATTATTACAATTTAAAAAACCTGTGGTGCAGCGGTTGAGCAGCCTCTGCAGCGCCAGTTCGTTCCCCGGCCGCTGGCAAGGGTCCCACAAAAAACAAAAACAAAAACACACACACAAAAAAACAAGAAAATAAATAAGTATAAATTCAGTAATGTATTCATTTTTTAAAAGAAGAACATACAAAGAACTGTTTTCAAATGCACAGGTCAAGAAATTATCCTAACTTCATGTATCTTCATTGGCAATTGAATCTTTTCTGGCAAATGTGCAGAATGTATGGATGTGCTTAGCAGGGTTTGCACACAAGGGATTGAGGTATCTCTTAGCAAAAATTGAATAGTGAGAAGAGAGACTCCCATGGCATAGAAACCATCGAATGACATCAAGCTTGGCAGAGAAGGATAGTTGTCAGGCCAGCTCACGTGGATTTGCACTTAAGTTCTAGGCTGAGGGTATGACCAAATGAAATTAAAACAAAAATAAATTCAGAGGGATTTGATTTTTTGATAACTCTGTGTAGATACAGCTTATGTAAGAGAGTATAAAACAAGAGATTTAGGAGATCTGAAAAGGTTAAAACACTTTCAAGTGCAAACACTGGGACTTAGCAACTGTAGGCTAACAGAAAAATACTTGAGAGGCTCTCATGTATCATTGCAATCACAGGCAGCAACAAAAACAGGCACACTTGGAGGGAGGGCATCAGTAACATCGCACAGGCGTCATTGAGGCCTTTGGTGGGCACTGACAATGGAGTTTCATTGCCAATTATAGGGCATCCCAAGGCAGCTGAAGGAGAACTTATCAGCGAGAATCAAAACAGAAGAGAAAAATATCAATGCCAGATTATAACCAAGAGCTAACGAGGAGCCTTTTCAAAACTGTGTATTTGGCAGGGGGTTGGGGAAGAGGGAGGCAGGGTAAATAAGTATGAACAATGTGACTTTAACATGAAACTGAATTTCTTTTACTTCTAAGTGAGGGCAGAGACACAAAGACATTTTGTTGGCATTTTTAACTTAATTTGAACAGACTGCTCTAGTAAGAAAAACCCAGGTTATAGGAAAGGCATATTGCATATTCTAAATGAACTTTCATTTTAATAGCTCACATTAAATAATTCCATGTAGTCAGTACTCTATATTTTAGGCAAATTGCTCAGAATATAATAAATTGTTCAACTATTAAATATAGATGATTTAATCCTGAGTATTGTAGAAATATAAATTTTTCCTTTTATTAATCAACCAATTAAGTTAATCAAGTGGCCCCAAATAGAATGTGACAATTTATAACATATACCAGCAATAAAAATATAGGATTAATCTCCCTGTGGTAGCTGTCATTTCAAATGTGAACTTGTAGATGTTTGTAAGTCTTGAAGACTATCCAAATAGAACTCAGTGCTTAGTTGAATCTTGTAATAATTATATTACGACTCAAAATAGGCTCCAATAAAATAATTAAACAATTCAAAACTTATGCACATACACAGGTATGTTAACACACTGTGATTCTCTTCCTTTAAATAAGAAGCAATACTGGCAATTTACAACTTGAAAGAATATGAGACATCTTCTGTCTCCATTTGGGTTTTCTTCTCTTTCTCCGTGGCGTTTGTGGTAATCAAAACCCATTGGCAATAAAAATCGAAGAAACATAAGTAACTGTGTTTATTTTATATATGTTGCTTTTTATTTAGTCTTACATGACATTTAAAGAAAGAAACATGCTAAAGTTTCAACAGGACAGCTCATAGTTTTCCAACAAGTTCCTGAGATCAGCGTTGAGTTCACTTTGCCTTTCTATTCCGGAAACCTCTGATATCTGTGTGCTACTTGGAGCATCAGAGCAAAGCATGTTGCCATGATAGATAAGAAAAAGAGAAAAAGTCATGTTTACTCCTTCATAAAAGTTTTAATTTTTTATTGCCTATGTATGTTAGCCCAGGTATTATTACCCACAATCAAAAGGAAATGCTAAAATGCTAAGTGTATTTTATATTACTACTCTGAACAAAAAAAAAAAAAAAGTGCTATGTACCTATGTACCTTATATGTACCTTACTTTTTTTTTAAGATTTTTATTTTTTTAATTCATTTATGCATACAAGAGCTGGCATGTAGGCCAGAGGTACAGGGGTGGGGGCAGAAGATTCACCAGAGACATAGTGGGGAGCAGAACAGGTGGATCTATTGACATACACTGATAAGGCAAGCAGCCGGGGAGACAGGAAAGGTCTGCTGCGCTGTGTGGGTCAGCTCCCTGACCGGAGATCAAACTTGTGCTGCAGTGGCTGCTGATAGCTTCATAGTGCTGAGACTTAACCCCTACCATCATCAGGAAGGCCCTGAATCCAAAGTTCTGATGAGATTGAGTAACTCCACTGAGAAACAAGCACAATACAATCCATGCTTAGAAACATCCTCATTAAGCAGGACTTTAGAAGCTTGCAAATGTTGCCAAATTTAATTTAATTCTGAGTGTTTTAGGAATGTTGCCAAAACTTAGGGCTGGCAAAGTTACAGCTAAAAATCTCCCCTCCCCTCCAAAAAAAAATTGGAGATTGAAGCTATATTTTTTAAACATTACGGTCAATTTTTCTGAGTTTTATGTGTCTCACTAAAAACACACATGAATGTCAGTGCCCATGCATTTATCCACTTGGAGAACAATTCTTAGTGATGTGACCACTTTTGTACAGGGATTAGCTCTTAACCTTGCATGGGTCCCTCTCTAGGGATCCCAGACCTGCTGATTACAGCCTTTAACTTAACTAGTTCAAACACTTAATTGCTGAAATTCACAGACCCTTTTTCTTCAAGCACCTTGACAGTCTGAAAGTCAAGTAACAGTATCTTCAGAATGGTCTATTGTGAGGCTGAATTTTGGTAATTGACACCAATAACGTAACAGCATTAAATCACCTATATTTTTATAGTAGATAAGCTAGTCTGCTTGTAAATATGTTCAAGGATAGCATGTAGGTGGCAGAAGAATTATGCTACAACTTTCACAGCTAATAAATCTTTATTTAGGCAAGGGACCTCTAACATTTAATTAGGCATATGAAAGCAGAGATCATTCTGAGGGTAAAAATATGCCAATTCTCACAAGAAAAGACATCTGCTTCACGAAAAACCTTCAAGTTAAAATTTACTCTTCTGTTACTTTGTCAATAGAAACGCTTTCTGGTAGAAAAACAAATATCTAACTTAAAAAAAATGATAGAGGCAGACAGGAGGCATTCCTGGCACACCCTAGAGAGGAGAAAGAAAGGCCCGTTTGTGAACTTTGTGTGCATAATTTACCTAATTCAGGTAGAACCCTCTCCTTTTTCTCTTTTCCTCCTTCCTGGGTCATGCAGGGGATCTGCATGGCAAATTTGGGAGGACCCCAGAAGTAAAATTAATGGTCACCTGGTAATTAGATACTTCAGTGCAATGGTCCCTAACTGCTCCCAACCTAAAAGTGTCCCCTCTGCTCACATCACATGACAGCACAGGACTGCACTAAGGTAATATCCTTCATTCCAAAACTTGTAACTTATATATTTAAATTACAGTGGGCCCTTGAGCCCTTTATAGATTACAGGTGCCTCAGTACCTAAAATCACTCCTGTCAGAATGCAGAAACTACTGCAACTGGTCATATTCTAATCCCAGATTCTTGTTCTTTTTATTTATTTTTTATTTATTTATTTGTTTGTTTATTTTAAAGATATTTATCCACTTATGCATACAAGAACTGGGATGAAAGCCAGAGGCACAGGGGGTAAGAGGATAAAGCAGATACTATCTTTGAGGGAAGACATCAATGTAATGCAAAGTAATACAAAGAACTGCAATGGAAGGAGAAATGCAATTAATTATCTTTCTCAAGATTCTAGGAGTAGACAATTCTACACTGGACACCCATAGCAAGAATTCACTAGAGACAGAGTAGGGAACAGAACAGGCAGACCGACCAAAATACACTGCTGAGGGTAGCAGTGGGCAAGGCAGGAGAAGTCCGCTGCACCATGTGGGCAGCTCCCTGGCTGGGGATCGAATTTGTGCTGCAGGGGCTGAAGGCAGCCCCATAGGCTGCGTCTTAACCCCTTGCGCCACCAGGGATGCCCTTAATTCCAGATTCTTGTAGTGTGATTCTGTCTTCCTGTGACTTTCCTTCTTTGGTCTGTGAAGCCTTCATGATGACCTCGGGAAAGAGAGCAATGGACTGTAACCATCACTAGTACTCTTTCAGCAACTTTTCTTCTTTTTTTTTTTTTTATAGTTTATCTTTTTTATTTTTTTAGATGTATTTATTTATTTATACAAGAACTGGGTACAGTCAGAAGCGCGGGAGGGTGAGAGAGCTCACCAGAGCCAGAGCGGGGAGCAGAACAGGCAGACTGAGGTACACTGCTGAGGGGAGCAGCGGGCGGCAGGAGAAGTCTGCACTCCATGTGGGACCCTCCTCCAGTGGCCGGGGAGCAGCCGGGAATCGAACCAGCACTGCAGAGGCTGCGGGCAGCTTCGCAACCCAGTGCTCAACCGCTGCGCCACCGGGGAGGCCCCAACTTTTCTTCTTTTTGTGTAGAATTTGGTAGGCATTGTGAAGGTAGATATTAAAACAGTCTCATCTCTCATAGAACTTGATCCATTTCAGGCGATGAGACATAAATACTTGAAACATGCAGTTACATTTTATTTGTAGAAAGTACAGCCCAAGGTAAGATACACATACACACACAGGGCTGGGATAAACAACCCTGATCCCCGCCTCCCCCCATGGGCCAAACTCAGTCATTGAGCCAACAAAGTTGTTTTTGTTGTTGTTTGTTTGCTTTTCCTTTCTCATGAGTCCTTCATGTAAGAACAGGATAATATATTTTAACAAAATTAACTTTAGGGATGCATCCTTTGTTGATACACGAAAGAAAGTGAATGAACATCATGAAAACAAAACCAGTTTGTGATAGGATGCGTACTTGCTTTGTGTTTTTGTTTTTTTTTCCTGCTACCATTTGGTATGTCCTGCAGATGTTCTTCTGCTTGCATGGTATTTCCTCTAAATCACTTATTTTATGCTAAGAAGGTAACATTGGTGACTTGCTTCAAATGTCAACAAGCATCATAAATAATGAATTCAGAATCAAGCTCATATTACCCAATTAAATAGTTCCTTCATCTGATCAAATGTCATTTAGGTCTTTTAGTGCACTTCATGCTACTTTAAAAGTCATGCTGGTGTTGTTTGTAAAAGAAAGTAAAGCAGATACTATCTTTGAGGGAAGATAGTAAGCCTAGCCTTAAATAGCAAAGTAATGCAACATAATACAAAGAACTACAATGGAAGGAGAAATGCAATTAAGTATCTTTCTCAAGATTCTAGGAGTAGACTATCCTACACTGGACACCCATAGCAAGCACTCAGAGTCCCTAAGCCTGCGACTGAAAGTCAATGCCCAATGAAGTAGAAATAGGAACCTGGTTGGTCATGAGATGAGTGGGTGGACATGGGCAAGTTTTTTCAATCTCAACTCTCTCATCATCATATTTCAGGAGAATAGATGACCTCTGAGCTTCTTTTCAGTTCTGAAATTCTTTGAGCTCACCCAACTCCATCAAAAGCCTACTGTATGAGATTTAATACAAAATGAGTTTTAATGTGAGAACCTGCAAAATTTTTTAGAATGCAAATGGTTTCAATCTTTGCAAAACTGACATCAGGCTGGGGCCTCCCCTGGTGGTGCAGTGGTTGAGCGCTGGGTTGCTAAGCTGCCCACAGCCTCTGCAGCACCAGTCCAATCCCTGGCCACCGGCCACCAGCGAGGGTCCCACATGGCTCGACAGACCTCTCCTGCCGCGCCCGCTGCTCCCCTCAGCAGTGTATTTCATCAGTCTGCCTGTTCTGTTCCCCGCTCTGGCTCTGGTGAATTCTCTCACCCTCCCGCGCTTCTGACTGTACCCAGTGCTTGTATAAACAAACAAACAAACAAACAAACAAATAAATAAATAAATCTTAAAGAAAAAAAAAAAAAAAACTGACATCAGGCTGGAGTCTGTCATCTCCAAGACCTAGCGATAGACTTTTAGTCTATTGAGAAATGAAAGAGATTTTTTGGGAACATTTGGGGGCTTCTGATTCATTGTATGAAGGACAGCAATACTTTTACACAGAAAAAAAAAGTCTGTTCAATACAGAGATCTTCAAGGTTTTGCTTCCAGTATCCACTGGCTCATGGTTTCAGGGTTTTGTGGAGAAGTCAATATTATTCTATTCTGATCCACAGTTTTCTCAAATGTGAAATGGGTAGGTATAATACATATTTTAGGGGGTTATTCTGAAGACTGAAATATAGTGAAAATAATCTTGTGTATCAGTTATAGTCTTATATGTATCAATTATGCCAAACCTTAGTGACTTAACGTAACCACCATGGCATTGCTTGTGATTATGTCAGTAAGGGGATAGGGGCAGACTCACAGAGATTTGCTCATCTCTGCTCCATGTGGTGTTGGCTAAAACTAGATGTTCTCTGTGATCATCCAGGTAGCCTCTCACTCCATGTGGTGTCTCATCCTCTCCTCATGGGGTCTCTTGATCTAGCAAGAGAGGTTGGACTTCTTAGCATGATAATGAGATTCCAACAGGGAGTCCCAGGAAGCCATTTCTGCTATAGTTTGTTGGTCAGAGCAAGTCACCAGCCCATCCTAAATTCAAGGGGTAGGGAAAAGATTTCTTTCTTGATGGGGGCAACAAAAATGTTACTTTGCAACTGATTTAGACATAGAAAGACTAGATTCATTGGGGCCATTAATCACTCCTTGATTTGGGGCTCATGGCACACAATTGATGAATGTCTAATGTATACCCTGAAATTATGATTAACTTTCAACCTTATTAGCGAGGCAACACATATTAACTCTCTGATTTGAGGAAACTGAGAAGAAATGTGTTCCCCAAATTCATACAGTAAAAGAATGATACAACTGAGACTTGAACAGAGTTTTACTGACACTAGATTCTCTATGTTTTCTTTAAAAAAAAAAAACAACTATTTTTTTATGCATACAAGAACTGGTGTGTAGGACAGAGGCTCAGGGGGATGAGAGGATTCACCAGAGACAGGTGGATCTACTGAAATACACTGCTGAGGGGAGCAGTGGGTGAGACAGGAGAGGTCTGCTGTGCCGTTTGGGTCAGCTCCCTGGCTGGGGATCGAACTCAGGTCTCAGTGACTGCTGATAGTTTGATAGTGCTTTAATCCTTGTGCCACTAGGAAGGTCCTCTCTATTTTTTCTGTAGTTGAATATTTGCTACAGATTTGGGGAAAAATGGACTATGGAAAGTGTTCCGTGAAAATGCCATGGCCATAGAAACCTTACATCACTTTGTTACATTAGAAAAGAGCACTTCTTTGTTTACGAGCCAAATGCTAGTTGAAAACAATGAAAGAATATTTTTCTTGACTACATTTCTTAGGTATCCTTTTCCAAAATTTAATTATATCTGGGGCGACTTTACAACTGAAATCTAGACATATAATTATTAGTAAACGATTTCTTGGAAATATTTGGAAACTTTTACATTGTTTCAGCTTTCACTAAGAAGTCTACAGAGAAAAGAGGTAAATTTATTGGAGTCGTGTCAGGCATTATCTGAAATCTATACCTATCATGGTCTCCTGAATTTAATCTCTGTTAATTCTTTTCTTCCTTCAACTTTGATATAAAAACTGTGACTACTTTCAGCAAGAATGCAAAATGAGGAACAAAGAAAAAATATTGATATTTTTAAAATTACAGCATACTCATAGTATAAGTCATATCGAGTTTGTGTAATACTTAACATAAATATAAAATTTATGTTAAATTGTCATACAAAGGTTTTTATTCTTTGCATTATAGTTGTTGTTATTGTCATTATTTTGATTGAGTCCCTTGTTGAACTCTGAATTCTATTTGAACCTGAAATGGTAATCAAAACTGTGGGCTATTTGATAATCCCCATGAATATGACTGAAAAGTTTTCATGAAAGCCCTACAGACTGAACCCATTGAATTTAGAATAGTTCTCATTCCAGTAGAAAGAAGCAGATGTCCCAAACTAAACACACTTGGTTTAATATACTTTTACATTGGCTTTAATGGACAGATGTTTTGACTATGACATGGCAAGACAAGGATTTGAAATGGTGGATTGGAAAGATTTTGTTCATAAAAGTAATTGCTCTTACATTACAAAGTGCAGGATTTACATGTGGAAAATGTCAGTCTGTTGCAGCATCTCATGATGGATCGTGTTACCACAAGCCATGGAGTTCACTGGAAATAACCAACTTACTTCTGCAGAACCCTTTTAATAGGCATCACATACGGAATGGCAGGGAAGGGGAGCCTCAAATCTAGAGCCATTCTAGTTATGTTGCTGATCCTTGATTATACACTTTTAGGATTATCTGTGACTTTTTTCCTATCAGAATTTGACTTCTCTCTATATTATTTTACAAACTAAAAGCAATTCTTACACAGCAGGCAGGGCTTTGCAAATATAAATAACCTATTTATATTCATCAGAATTCCTAACAACAGGTGAGAAAAATGATGCCCAGAGAAGTTACATAACTTGCTTGCAGTCACAAGTAAATGACAAAGACAGAGTATCTCTGTCTAGCTTCAGAGTTCATGCTCTTAACTCAGAGTCTACTTTCTCTTTTATTATTTAACAGCTGGTAGGAGCTACATCTGGTTATTTGTGTGGCTTAGGAATTTAAGTGACGTAAATTTAGGTAAGTATCAATTGCCCTAGAACTTCAAAAGCTCCCTCCTCATTTCTCAGGAAGTCAGTTCACCAGCAACTTTTCCACCCAAATCTGTTAAGTCAAAATGGTCTTCTAGTTCATGAAATAGTCACAAAGCCCTTACACTAATTTCATACACTTTATCCCTTGGACTCTCCTTCCTAATGCTTATTTTGACATAGAAGAGACAAAAGGGAAAGGGACAGAAAATTTATAAATAATAAACCTATTTGTATCATGACATAGCACAATAAAATTTTTATGATGATTCCACTGAATTGTTAGCAAAAGGTTAAATAATGTTCACTGCCCTTTATTTTAAAAAGCAGGGAAATAGACAATATATGTTAAAAGGTCTTTTCTCAAAAATGTTCAAATTCCAGTTAGTTGTTCTGTAGGCTCAGCTTCTATAATGAGAGATCATATTTGTGGAATAATCTGTTCCCAGCAGTGCCAGATAACTAAGTAAAAGAGGCATCGTTGTGGAAAGAACACTGGGTGAGTTGGAGACTCTCTCCCACTAGCTTGCTGATAAATGATCTGGGCAGGTCATTTATCCTTTCTGTGCCTCAGACTGCTTATGTGCCTCCCTCAAAGAGTTATTGTAAAGATTAAATGAAATAATGTATGTGAAAGTGCCTAGTATGTAGTGTGTTCTCAGTAAATATTTGTTAAAGAAAAAAGTAGTGTTGCATTCCAGTGTCAAAGATAAATTATATTTGAATTATGCCTTGGATATTGTCTGTGCAATAACACACATGTAGAAATATGGATAAAGGAATGGATTCTTCAATAATTATTATACCTTCCTTTTGATTTATTCAACTTTTTTGTCTTTGACTTACTTTGAAGAATGTAACTATTCAAAGACAGAATCCTTCCCCTTTGATAAAACCCAGATGCACCGGGCACATGCATTTTCTGCAAAGATTCATTCAAGGACTGAAAGGTCTGGGAACTTTTCTCTTTTAATTCCACCATACTTCTGTTTTGTTTGACTTGGCAAGTAGGGATGGAGAGTGGACCTTGGTTCATATCCTATTCTTGTGACGAGAGAATGACCTTGAAAGGATCAAGCAGGTTATCAGTCTCTGTCACGAACAATCCCAGGCCATAAGCATGGCAATCAACACAAATAACTAATTGTATTTTGCTGTCTCAAACAGTATTTAATGTGCAAGGGTGAGACTGGGCAATTCAGAGTATCAAAATGACTTGGAGCTTTAATTTTTTTTAATAAGAAATGTATATAACTCCTTTTCTCAATTTTAGATAATTTTTCAGAGATTGAAGGTAGCCCATGAATATTTTCTAATACCTTTCCAGGAGATTCTGATCCACACTCCCCACAGCCCCCCAACCATGAAAACTACTAGCTTAGTATATTAATTATGCTTGGCAACAATTCGACCTCACCCCAGTCAGCATAACAATGAGCTGAAACTGATCACTGACTGCTTCCTTCAGTAAGGTGACATCCTCAGTGTCCCTATCATGAACTGTATGTGGCATATGTCTTTTACACTAGGTCTACTGTATGATTTTAGCTGGGAATGAAGGGATGTATCCCAGTGCTACTCTTGATCTTGGGCCTCATCAGTCATGCCTCTCTGTGTAGGGATAAGCAGGTCTGCGTTGTAGCTCTGTGCCTTGCTAACATTAATGTGCTTATAAAATGTCTCTGGATCTTGCTGAAATGCAGATTCTAATTCAGTGGTCCTGGAGTGGGTCTGAGAGTATTCATTTCTAATAATCTCCCTGGTGCAAAAAGTAGCAAGGGTCCACATCATGCCCAGGTCCCCAGGCTCCTGAAATTCCTTGAACAAATGACATCAACTCTGCACAACCTCTTCCCTGGGTCTCTCCTAATGAAGACAGGATGTTTGGTCAGTGTGACACTCCAAGGCCTGAGAAGTAAGCAAGTGAATGCTTAGGGTGTGGGTCTGTGGTGACAGTGTAGATGTGTGAAGCTCTTGAGATGGTGCACAAAAGAGCAGAGTTCAGAAAATAAGAGGGGATCATAGGATTGACTCTGGGATTGGGATCACAGACCATGAACTAATTCTCCTGACACTGCCATATTCTAACACAGAATTCCAATATACAAGTGTTAGCAAGGAAATGAGGGGGTCCCTGGAACCACCATGCTCTAAAGGGGCCCAATCATCCATATGTATAAAGACAAAGCATACTCAGTATTAAAGAACGTTAATGGAATTAGTGTGCATAAAGAAGGATAGGATAATAGCTTCTCAATAAAACATCCCAAATTACCCATCCCCTCGTGGGTAAATGTCCAGCCAAACAGAGTTGGTTTGAAGTGGGCCCACTGAGGCCCAAAATCTTGCCACAAATCTAAGGCATCTTCTGGTAGGGAACTGTGGGAAGGGAATGAAAGAGGGCAGGCAGGTCTGGGATGAAAGGAGAAAAATCAAGATTATGACTATCATTGTGAGCCTCCCCATGTGTCTCTCACTCATATGTCTCTTCCAAGTATCTCTACATGTATCTCCTCCATGTCCCCCATGTCCCTGGTGCAAGTCCAAAGTCAAGAAGCAAGTGCCCTTCTTCTCCACGTGTCTTTCTCTCTCCTGGCCCATCTGTTTTCCATGTTAGATATCTTTACCTATTCACTCAGCTCCACCCCCTAGTTCCCATTAGCTAAGGAGGCAGTCCAAGGAAGCTGCTTAAAAGTCTGAGCAGGGAACATGGTTCATCCCCTTTTATGGAGATGTCTCTGCTATATAAGTATTATAAATTCAGTCATTCAAGGTTGTTAATTAATGTAGAAATATAAGACACATTTTTGTTTACTTGACTATGGATATTTTAAAATATGAAGACATACAATATGTGGTCCTTCATTTGTAGCCCTGCTGCCAGTCCCCAAATTGTTAGAGGTGTAACTGTCAATAGCCACGCTAATTTGTGTCCACAATTTAGCACTCAGCTAGAGCTTTCTGAACATAGACTTCAAATGATGAAAGGAGCAAGGGAAGTTATTAAGCTTTATTGGAACAGTTCTTTTGCAGCTGAATGCATTTATTTCCAATGTTATTTGAATCTCTTTCACTTTCCACACATGTCTCTTTCATATGCAACGTGGGTTTTTTTTAAGACCTTTAATATGTATATTTGTCTATACAGTACTGAATCTCTAGGGTATGAGGCAGTCACAGTTTCTTTTGGTTAACAGTCTTTGCAAATGTGACTCCAGAGTTGTAAGACAATGAAACCCACCCAGTTCAAAAGAGAAGATTGGCTTGCCATGCTCTTTGACTTAAAAAAACAAGCTAACCAAAAGCCAAAAAAAAAAAAAGTTAGAAAAAAAGGAAAAGAAAGAAAAAGAAAAACCACATTCTCTCATCTTTTTGTAGTGGCATATTTTTACAAGTTCTGGGTTAGCAGTCAAATCTCAGTTCCACTATTAGAAACTATATGATTCTAACATATCCAGGCCTCAATTTTTTCACCTTTAAAATGTAGATAATAATATTGTGCTTTCAGTGTTATTAAGAGGGTCAAAGGAAATGACACACATAAGGGTCATTAAAATGGTACCTAATGCAGAATTATCACTCAAATAATATTTTCTGTTGTTTAATTCATTCAGGTTTTTCTTTTTTACAGCTTTATTGAAGTGTAGTTGATATGTAAAAAACAGCAGATATTTAATGTATGTATTGTGATGAGTTTGGTCATACTCATACACCCAGTTTTCCAGTGCCACAATTTCCAAGTTATAGTTCAGTGGTGTTTTATCTCCTTATTGAAGTTGTATGAATGTTTTCTTCTCATATTGATTTTTCTCTTCTTTGAAGTCCTTCATCTTTGATAATTTCTATCTTACTATTTAGCTTTTGCTTATATTTCATTGTGTATCATTAATTTTACATGGTTTTCCTAATCATAATATCCCTCACTTATTCTGTGTCCTCCACAGTTCTGTGTTCAGTATTGAACACAAGTAAAAACCTCAAATTTTGTAAGTGTTCGATTAATTAATTATAAGAGAACATTTAAAACATTCTGACTTGATGTTCAAGAAAAAAGAAAAGAGAAAATGGCTCAAATAAGACTGGGGCTGGAATCATCAGAAAGCAAGAAAAGGTTGGAGAAGGGAAATCACACTGTTTGCTGAGCAGGAACAGAGATTAAATAACTGTCACCTGGCAGAACTTGGTGCAAAGGCTAACTGGCTGCTTTTACTGAGTGAGGGGAGCAGGATTACTTGAAATTTCATTAAGTAACATCTTCCTACTACATCAGTGATTGGATTAGCTCTTTTCTATGGATCCTACTTTCCACTATGGGTAAATTCTCAGAGCATAACTATTAAAAACTGAGCCCTAAGAACAGTAATGGACAACGGGACCATCAAGAAAAAGCAGAATTAGAGTGAGGATGTTTGTAGAGACAGTAATTTGCATACATGTATACAGCCTTGTCACTCTCTACTACTAACCTGAAAGCAAAATCTCGTCAGTCCCTTCCTACTCAACAGCACTTCATCTCTTATTTGCTTAAGGCATCCAGTGAAACCAAACAGCATAGAACTGGTTCCACGCCACAATATAGGATGAAAACAAGCAGTGGATTTAGCAAAATCCTAATTTGTTTACCCCCATCTGACAGAGAGAAATGTTTATATTTATTTCTGTGACTGCAATACCATGTGGCGTTCCAGAGTTGTGACACTTGAAAGCATCATGCAAGGTTGAAAGTCCATTTGTTCCTTCCTATTTGGTCAGCAAATATATTTGGGTTTTCACTTCACACCAGTGAATGTGGGAAGGGATGCAGTTTTGACATTGTTTCTTTACCCTCACGCTCCATGTAAGCAGAAGTTGTCTGTTTGGCAGTCTAGTGACTGTACATAAAGCCCCTGTTTACTTAATCTGAATGTCCGTTCCTTTCCTGCTGGGCCTGCAAAACAAATGAAATGAAAAAGTGTGTCTGATTATAATTGTGTGAGTCTGAAATAGACATTGGGGTCCCTGAGTAACTAAAAGCACCCTCTGTTTACATGTTTCTGCAGTTTCTGTCACTGCAGCTGTATTATAGCTTATAACAACTAATCTCTTTTTATTTGTATTGAACTTTATTTTATTTTGTATTAAAGGCGCTTTTAAGCTGTCTCTTCCAAACGTGTCCAAGGTTTCATAACTGTCTTAATGGTGTTTACACATTATAGTGACGGCAGAGAATTTCCTCCAATCTGGATTTTGTTAAGAGTGATTTTAAGAATAGTTTGCAGGACAATTAAAATGTGTTAATCTGTATTTGAAAACTTAATCCGGTTAAAATTGGTTTCCATCCATTTATATTTGCCAAAGTTTCCTACGTCATGTAGCTAGGGTTTTCTTGAAAGGTGGGAAAAGGGGGTTGTGGGGAGGAGAGGGCTGGTCTGGAGTCATGCTAGATTTTGGGCCTCTGGGCCAATGTCCTCTTAACATAACCCATGTTCCACTTCAGGAGAAAATGAAGCACTGAAGGGTCGGAAATGGGGCTTGAGCAAGCACACTTTTCATGCTCAACAAAGCCTAACGTCATTTCACTATGCAATTTGAGTTATGTGTGTGCTTTTAATAAACATCCTCACAAAAAATAAATAGATTTGTTCTGCTTAAACTGGCATACAAAGGGTTTGGGGGGAAAAAGTCTTTAATACCTCCTGGGGATTGTAAGGTAACTTCACACCCCAGCTTCCTGTGGGGTATGTGTGATAGCGATTTGACAGGAAATAAGTGGATCTTGTCCTGGGCTTGGAAGGAGACTTGACCCTGGAGCTTAATGGTGTGAGTCTGAAGGCCTGGGAGCTTCCCGCCCAGCAGGGGGTAGCCAAGCACTGGTAACAAGGAAAGAATTCAACCTTGTAGGCTCCATTCTCCCCTGCTCCAGCTAACTAGTCTCAGATTCTAGAAGCTGGGCTCTCCTTGTCAGTGATTAGATTATTTACTCTGAGGGAACCACCCATCTGAGGCACAATCACTCACCTGAGCTCAGATCTATGCAACAGACTCTTGAAAGGTGTCCCAATAAAGTGGTAAAAGAATAGTTTAACTGCCAAAGGTTTGGAATGAAAATTAGTGGGCTGGGGGGAGACAAGTTTTACTTTCCTTCTGACTTTTTTCTCTTCTCTCCCAGTGGGCAGAAACCCAGAGTCCCCTGGGGAAGGATGGAGAGAGAAGAAGGCAAACCAATTGCCCTGGTTGTGGTATGTGGATGTGTGAGTATGTGTGTGTGGTATGTAATTGTGTGTGGTATGTAATTGTGTGTGTGTGTGTGCAAGTATATGATGTGGGGAGCCTGTGGACAGAATCCCCACAACCACTCCTGAGAAAATCTGGGATGAAGCAGGTGAGCCCCCAGGATGGCTGGCTGGAGGTCAGAATGGAGGAGAATTCAGTGTTGAACTGCTAGGCTGCTGGGGAGAAAGAACTGCTTAGCTGAACTGGCTGATAGGGAGGAGGAGGGGGTAGGAGGGTGACAAGGTCACTAAAGAAAAAATATTTTGAAGGAAGCCTGTGCTCCTAACTGTCTGCTGTAGAAGGAGACTGAGCCTGCGTCACTGTGGCGCCCACCGAGAACCTTGGCCCCAGGTCTCCCGGGCACTTCACCTTGTTGCTTTCCACTCAGGCCATTTTCCGTTGATGCTGCTTTTCTTTGTTCTGTTTTCTCCCAGTGCAATGAACCCTTACATTATGGGTTTCTGTTGTAGTTCTAACCTCTAATACACAACCATTACATCTTATCTCGTCTTCTAAATTACTCTAAAATCCAATTATAAACCCCCCTCCCCCTCCTTCAAGAGCACACAACTTGCCACATTACTGAAATGCTGGGCTGCTCTTTTGTTTTTCTAAATTAATAATAACTACCATTTTCCGTCTGCTCTTAGCATGGGAGTCTTTTCTATCACCACACAGCTTTCCAAAATGCATATTATGATTCTTTTTGCATTTTTGCTGGGCTACAAAAAAGCTAAGGATAATTTTCCAAATATTCATAAAAGATCTGTCTTTTGGTTTTTAGTATCCAGACATTTGAAACACTACAATTCTTATAAAAGAAAGAATTTTAAAATGTATCAGCTAAAATTTCTCTACTGTTTTGTTTTGTTGTGGGTTTTGTTCAAGAAGTCCATCGCTTAAAACTTTGAAAACCATTTATTTGAAGGTTTTCAAAGGTTAGGATGAAGTTTGTTAACAATTTCATGGATTAAAAACTCTTAGTCCTATTAAGGGGTCAAAGCATAAGTGATGGTGTATTTTTTCTGAATACCTGTTTTAAGTTTGTTAAATCTATATGAGGGAGTGATTATCTTAAAGATGGATTAAACTACTACAAATTAGAGAAATATTTCAGTAAAAGTAAACATGCCAGGAATATTTTAGGGAAAACTTTAACACTACTGAGAATATCCTCAAATACTTTCTCTGGCAGAGGGATAATTGTGATTTGTAATAGAAAATTGCTCTTCGGAAAATACGGTGAAATTCAAATCCAATATTAGAAAAAGGAATCTGACGTCTTTTACTGTTTTGTAATCACAGATATATAATTGGACTGCAATTGCTTTTCTTACTTCCAAATTCTTACATTTAGTCTTGGAGAAAAATGTATTTGATATACCTAAAGCAACTGATTATGCACCAACAAAATATGTTTGATGTGTGATTATTAAAAATACATATTTGGCTAATCAACCACTGTGCTGTAACTTCACAAACTTGAGCAGTGTCCAGTGGAGCTTTTCAGTGTGCTGTGAATTTTTTTTCATGCTCAGGCTTTAACTTCTTAGCATAAATATACCATAAATGTCAGAAAGATCGGAAAAGTCACTCTAAAGTGCATGTTAAATTTCAATTGAACATTTAAATAGTAACATCTCTAGTTAGATGTTTTGTATATATTTTTAATATACAAATGAACTCTAGGCATTTTCAGTGGCCAAAGTGAAGACCCGGGACAATGACTGATAGTAGAACTGAAATGGCACCACAAGTGAGATGAACCAGAACATCCTAATCACTAAATAACATAATCACATACAAAATATAGGAACATGATTGCTATCAGGAGCATAACTCAGAGAAAATGGAGATCAAGGAAAAGAAAACCATAAACTATGAAAAAAAACAAGAATTACAGTTTTTTGTTCTTATAGTGGTTATATATTGCCTGTACAATAATTATAGATATGTAGTTTTATACAACAATTATCAAAATATATACTGTATATCATATGCTCCTTTTAGTTGTCTTGAACAAATAGACCCTATAATCTTGATTTAGACATGATGAAAGCATCATTTAACTTTTCAACAGTGTTAGAGTAGCTACCTTTTTCTTGTTTTTTTCTTTCTGAGTGCCTTTTTCCCCCTCTCTCTCTTTTCCTTTTTAAATTTCCCAATGAAATTAAACATAGCTGGGATTATTTCTAAATTCTGAATATTATCTTGTAGTTTCAGTGTGACCTAAAAGCCATCTATAAGGCTTTTTTTTTTAACCTACTCCAGTATGTAGTACAACTCAAATTTCATTCAGGTTTAGATGGCTTAGAAATTGACTTTATCTTCTCCAGTATTCTGGAGTTCTTTAAGACTCTATGATATTTTCTTTTATTCCTGTGTTTTAATGAGTTTCTAATCATCTGAGCAAAGCAGGTTCAGTTCACATAACTTAAAATACATGGGTAGGTTTTGTGGTATTGATCTTTGTTAATATAAAGAGTGTATTTGCTATCATATATGAAAATTGCATAGCAAAACCGAAAAGAAACATTAAAATTTATCATTACATTGTTGTCCACACTCTATGGGGCCTCATTTTTTTTTTTTATTTAAGATTTTGAGGACTTGTGGGTAAGTTAATATATAGACTATCTGATCTCTAAACTTTTAAAAATAACCTATTATTTATATCTACTAAACAAATCAAAAGCAGCTATATGATAAATGACATTGAAAAAATGGCATCTAGTAGATAAACCATATTCCCCTAATTTATAAGCCACCACTAGCAGTTGAGAATTTGTGTCAATTTAGAGATAGACCAGGCCTTGGGTCACAGGAGCACTATTTGGAGTGATTGTAGCAGTAATTACTCTGTGGAACCCTTGAGGCTTAGAAGAATTCATACAGCTTGCAGGGAAACTGCACACCTGACCAGTCACTCAGGTAGGAGGACTGCCTGATTGAATGTGTCATAAGCATGTCTCAACTGTGATTTTTAAGGAGCAAGATGCAACAGTGCAGTGGGACTTTCCCCCATTTCTCTACCCCTCTGCCAACATGCTCGTAGGGCACTGAGCACTGGTGCCCCCACCCCTTGCAGTGCTGCAGCACTGGGAGATTAGGATGGCCTTAAAAGTGAAAGCCCATCATTTAAAGTCATGATTCTACCTTCCAAAAAGAGATTGAAATACAGCGATATAAAAATACATAAGGCATCAAGATGTAGCAAATGTGGCCTCCCATTAGAGTTCTCTATTTAAGTGGGATCATAGTTTTGAGCCTATTTTCCGTAAGATTGTGTAGATTTTCCACAATCAGCTTTACAACTGAAAAAAGACTCCACTAGACCCATTTTTTTTTATATCTACTAAATGAAATTTGCTGGCCTTAAGTAAGATAAAATAAAATAAAATTTAAAAGCCCAGCAAGGAAAGATCCCACTGCCTAGAATACCAAATATTTCCTAGGAAACAATACCAAACAATTTATCAGTTAATGTAATGAATATACATCTTGTGTTTCCCCTAATATGCCAATAGTTTACCAAAACGTAAGAGAATGCTAAGTGTAGATAAATGATCCACATTTTCTGGTCCTTGACTTCAGGAACAAAAGAGTTCAAGACATTCAGTAAACTCACAGCATCCTCTTGCCCACCTTTTCAAGTCCTGTTTGTGTGTTTATTTCTTATAACACTTCAAAGCTTTTTCATGATGCTGTGTACTGATTTGAAAATACCAGTTTTAAAAACTAAATAACGGTGAAATAAAATTTCCTGTGAATCAATTTTTTAGCCATGTGAAGAGAAAATTATAGGGAAAATGACTCTACTTTCAGAGAGAAGGAAATGTCATGAGCCTCTGAATTGGGGAGAAGAAAAAAAAAACTTGCTGTGGTGCCTATTGGAAATTACCAGCAATAAGTATCTTTTTTCTCCTTGAAATAAAGTTCAAGGTAACATTTAAATGAATAATTATTTACCATTTTGTTAAATGCTAGCATGTATGGCAGGAATCATCTATTAGTACAAATGCTTTTTCTGCCTGAAATGGCTCATTAGTTTCTTTGTAGGCTGCACTGGTTTTAAGATTCAAATTCAAAATCTCCTCTGATTTTGCTGTTCCATTTCTGGCAGCTGGCCAGTGGCAGATATGCATAATATTTCACTGTTAGGCCTTGCAAACATTATATCCTGCTGTGCTAAAGAAAACATTGTGTTTCTTACCACATGAAAATAATCCATCACTTTTCAATCAGCACACACAAAAAAAGCTCTACCTGTTTTTTCCATCAGGCTCAAGAAAAATTAATGGCCCCAATGTGAAAGGTGGACCCTCCATACATGATCCATTAAAGTACAAACTAATCAAAATACATCTAGCATCTGATTTGCTAAGCAAGATGGAACAAAAGAGGTGTGATGAAAAAAAATAGATCCTCCTAAGACCCATACCACCTTGTTCTATCAGTATTAACCCTATTTGTTTACAGTGTGGCAGGGCATAAATAAAAGATCATGAAGCGGATCTGTTAAATTCAGTCAATTGAAGGAGATGATCTGTATTTGTCTGGAAGAGATGGTTAAAGACACTTGGAGGCAAAAAATTATAATGACAAAAAGTTTTGAAAGTAAAGAAAGACAAGTCAGCTCCCTCCCCCAAGTGGGTCACTATATAACAGTACAGATTAAGGTAAAAGTATTTTGTTAACTTGTCCATGCCTTTATAAATAATTTCATGCCTTTAGCAATACTGATGTTGTAGGTATTTTTCAGTGAGGGATGAGGACTTTTCTTTCTAGGACCCTATCTTATGACATAACATTCTAATCAGAAAGATAATAGCTAACAGACATCTTAAAGGAGACCCAGTTTAAAAATACATCATCTGGGCCTCCCTGGTGTCCCAGGGGTTGAGTCTCAATGCTATCACCAAGAAGGCCTGAGTTCAATCCTCAGAGAGGGAGCTAACCCACATGGCATAGCAGACCTCTTCTGTTTTGACTGCTGCTCCTCTCAGCAGTGTATTTAAATAGATTTGCTCTCCACTTTGTCTCTGATGAATCCTCTCCCACCCCCACCTCTGACCTACACTCCAGTTCTTTTATGCAAAAATAAATAGGTAAAAATCTTTAAATACATAAATAAGTAAATAAAAACACATCAGCTTACAAATCTTTAACAGTTCCCTGGGAATTGTTTGAATTTCTTTGCTACCATTGGGTTGGAAGATTTCTTATTCTTCCTCATTTTCCTATTTATTTATTTATTTATTTATTTATTTATAAGATTTATTTATTTTTATACAGGAGCTGGGTACAGGCCAGAGGCGCGGGAGGATGAGAGGATTCACCAGAGACAGAGCCAGGAACAGAACAGGAAGATGACTGAAATACACTGCTGAGGGGAGCAGCGTGCGCCACAGGGGAGGTCTGTTGCGGCCATGTGGGATTCTCACTGGCCGGCTGAGATCGAACCCCCACTGCAGAGGCTGCAGACAGCTTCACTGCGAGCTGCTCATAGCGCGGCGCTCATAGCGTGGCACTCAACCCACTCAGCCATTGGGGAGGCCCTAGTTAGTCTTTAGGTTGGTTTTCCTAAAGCATACTGATTATTTCACTTTTTACATATCCTTTATCCCCATTGAATGAAATAATAGATTTTTAGAGTTGAAACTCTCAAAAAACATGATTTTGTATACAAGGGAAGTAAAGCTCAAGAATTTTTTTTTTTTTTTAATTATTTATTTATTTATTTTTTTATAGAGGCATGTTTTATTTTTATTTGTTTGTTTGTTTTGTTTTTGTTTATACATGCACTGGGTACAGTCAGAAGCGCAGGAGGGTGAGAGAATTCACCAGAGCCAGAGCAGGGAGCAGAGCAGGCAGAAGGACCGAAGTACACTGCTGAGGGGAGCAGCGGGCGGCAGGAGAGGTCTGCGCGCCATGTGGGACCCTCCTCCGGTGGCTAGGGAGCAGCCGGGGATCGAACCGGCGCCGCAGAGGCCGCGGGCAGCTTCGCAACCCAGCGCTCAACCGCTGCGCCACTGGGGAGGCCCGAGAATTTTAAGTGATTTATCCAGAGAACTCAGTTTGGAAATGATACCCCTGCCTGGGATCCTCAGGAACCCCAATCCCATCCTTTTTCTCCTATGCAGATGGGTCTCCTCTCCTAGAGTAGCGATTCTCAAATTAACTAGTATACATATATGACCTGGGAATTTCTTTAAAATGAAAAGTCTGATTTAATTGGCCTGGGTTGGACAGGAAATCTGCAGATCTAACCAGTTACAGGACATTCTGAACAGTTGGTTTGGAGACCACTGTTGGAGTAGTATGGATTGGTGCTCAAGGACTATCTTCTGTTTACCTGTGTGAACATTCCAATCCAGTTATAGAGGGTACCTGCTCACTTATAGAATACTATTTGATTGTTTTGACTTCTATTTATTTTTTTTTCTTTTCAAGACTTTCTATTTTGACTTTTACTTCTATTCATTCCTTCTGCCCCTTGATGTGCCTTTGCAATTAAATATCTACCTTTGTTTTCAATAACAAACGTAAACTTCACTTCTCCATGAAGGCTCTCTAGTGATCAAATGTAAAGTGATATTTCCCCCCTCTTATCCTTTCTATCATTCCTTAGGAGTTTAAAGCTTTGTAAAAACTATCCTTTAAGCAGAAGAAGAAAACAAATATATGAGTGAATAAAGTAACAGCAGAGTATAAAGTACATTAAATTGTAGAAAGAGAATCTGTAGTCCCTAAACTCTGGAAAATCTCAGAATTAATAAAATGTTTTCCTCCTTTCTTTTTACTGCATCTTAGGCAGAAAATACTTCTAGGTCAATGGCAGAAAAAATATTTAGGGGGATTGTGGATTGTCATAGATCAAGGGTCATCAAATTTCATTCTTCAAGTTCCAGATCAGAAAATATTTTAGACTTTGCCTGTTGAATGGTTTCCATGACAAGTGTTCACTTCTACTGTTGTAGCAGAGAAGCAGTCACTGGCAAGATATCCACAAATAGACATTGGAAGTGTTCAGTAACACTTCCTTTACAAAAAAAGACACCTGTCTGCCATAGTTACCATCCATATCCTAGATGGGACCCAAATATATTGTAAACAAAGAAAGAGAAGGACTTTAAATATACAGTTGTTCCCATTGACTCTATAATGGGAAGCAAGTCTGAGAAACTAGGTCAGAACAAGTAGAAGATGCAAAGGGTAAATTAAGAAATCTAGGTGATTTTCCCATATAATCACCTTTTAAGGACAACCATCCAAATTTGTGTCCCTTATCTTCAAACTGAGTTTTCAAAGTCCTATGACCTTGCTACTAAAGTATGGTACATAGGTCATGTTATCGGCAATATTCTGGAGCTTATTAGAAAAGTTTGTTAGAAAAATGAAACTTACCCTCACTGAATCACAATCTGCATTTTAACAGGATCCTCAGATAATTCCTATTCACTTTACAGTTTGAAATTGCACAACCAGGTCTGTCGATCATCTGCAATTAGTATCATAATGGGGTTGATAAAAATGTCAAATTTTGATCCAATCGCAGATCTACTTATTAAGTGTCACTGTGGATATGACCTCAGGTTATTTTTGAACCTTATTGAAGTTTTAGAAACATAGATCTACACTTGAACTCTAAAACTAAAGCTCTTACTCCATAAGATAGTCACCAATTGTTCTCATTCTTCCTTATCATGAATCCCTAGCCTCATTTTTGGCCAGCTGTAGTTATTTTATTTGTTAATCTCTTCCATATCCCTTTTATTAAGTTCTGAGTTTGCTTTCCTTAATATATGAATACAGTGTACTTTTTGTTTACCTTGGTCAGGATTAGTATATGTCAATAAAATGATTCTAAGACTATTTTATTATCATTTTTAAAAAGATTTATTTATGTATGGATACAAGAACTGGGGTACAGGCCAGAGTTGTAGGGTAGGTGAGAGGATTCACCAGAGAGAATGGGGAGCAGAACAGGTGATCTACTGAAATACACTGCTGAGGGGAGCAGTGGGCGTGATAGGAGAGGTCTGCTGTGCCCTGTGGGTTGCTCCCTGGCTGGCCAGGATGGAGCTTGTGCTGCAATGGCTGGGGATAGCTTGATAGCGTTGTCTTTAACCCCTGCGCCACCAGGGAGGCGCTATTTTATTTTATTAACAGAGGTAGGAAGGTTCCTCTTTTGGATAGCCTTAAGCTTGGCTGGGAGAAGCTCCTGATAAAGCCACTTGGAGTGCAGAGTTTTCAAAGGCAAGCTCAAATAGCAACATAGTAATGAAGATATTTTCTAAGGATGGAGAGAAATCTATTAACCAACTTATTACTGCCTGCTCTTTTTATTTTTGCCTGTAAATAACCAGGTTGCACTAGAAGTGAATTTTTCTAGAGAACAGAGGAGACACGAGCAATCATTGAATGAAAAATCAGTAGGAAAAAAAAAAATCTGGCTTGCAATAAGGGAGACAGGGCTTTGGGGAAAGGTAAAGGTCAGTGGCTTATGGACTATATATTATAAAACCCCTGTTTTGAGTCCTCTGCTAGATCTTCCATCTTCAGCAAAGTTTTTATTGTTTGCTATGATTTCTTTTCATATTGGATTTATTTAGAGTAGGGCATGGGCTGGGAGGAGAACAAAGGTGATGACAAAGGTGAATCATGGTGGATATGGTAGACAAAATGGCCAGAGAATGAGAGGACAACAGACATCTAGGTTACATCAGAGTGGGAAACACAACAGGCAGATCTGCCGAGCAGCAGGCAAGACAGAAGAGGTCTGCCGTGCCATGTGGGTCAGCTCCCTGGCCTGGTACTGAACTCAGGCCAGAGTGGTGATAGAGTGACAGCACTGAGACCTAATTCCTATGCCATTAGGGAGGCCTCATGAAATAATTTTAACTTACTGTTTATTTTGTAAGCACTCAATACATGTGCTAAATTCTGACGAAGACAGAATGCCATTAAACTAATCAATCAGTATAGACATGCACCTCAATTATTATAATCTACTTAGTTCTGATTATTAAAAGGTATTAATGGATAATACAAATTTAGTAGTAATATATTACAAATAGATGTGCATCTGATTTGACAGTTATATGAATAAGTATCAGTCTGTGTTATACATAAGCGGCCTTTTTTTCCCCAGTTAGTAAACTTCCGAGAAACCATCTTTTTTTCAAAAACCATTTTGTTATGGACCATGATTTTAGGACTCGGGGTATTTTGAAAGAAACCTGTGCATTGAAAATGTAGACATGGCATTTCTCTGCCTGGCTGTATCTATGCAGGCATGTATATTTCCATTTTTTCCCCTTTCCTTAATAAAATTTCCTTATGCTGAAGAAAATGAAAAAGAAAATGTAGACAGGTCTTAAATGTTTTTGAACTAGTCTCCAATACCTGAACATTGTAAAAACTACAGAAATATTGGAAGAAATATCATATGATGTTGAAAAGATCAAAGGTAAATCATGTAAAGAAAGGATCCATTGGTAATAAAGCATTCATTCATGAGATAAACCCCGGATGGACTGACTCTGCTATGCTAAGGCATTAAACAGGCAGCCATAGGTATAATCAGAATAATCTCTCCTTACAAGCTCTTCTAAAATGGAGAGAAAATTTAAAAAATAATCTCCGTCTATGTCCTTAATTTAGAGTGTTATTGGAGAGTTATTTAAGAGACCCTAAACAGTTAAGAGTTTAATACAAGCATATATTATAGTTGTTTAATAGAGAAAAGTCTCAATATATTTGATTATTTCTGTATTTGCATAAGGACATGTTTTTTCGAACCCATCTTCTTACATAAGAATAGATAGCTTTTATTAGAAATATATAGCTACAACTTATCAGATTGATACAATATGTTATGACTCTTTCAAAGTAAAATCCTTCCTGATAGTAGTCCCATTAGCACAGATACTATGCTCAAGATTGTTCAATTAAGTGATTTGATTGATTGATTACTGCTTTATTGAGATATAATTGGCATTCAATAAATTGTATATATTTAAAGCTTGCTATTTGAAATATCTGGTGTATGTATAAACCCCTGAAAACATCACCAAAATGATTAAGATAATGAGCATACATCACCCCCCAAAGTTTCCTCAGGCCCCTTTGTAATTTGTCCCTACCCCCTCCCAACTCCTCTGCAGCAACCAGGACTCTGTTTTCTGTCACAGTAGGTTATAGTTTTGTCGGGCTTCTTCCTTGAACATAAATATTTTGAGTTTTTTTATTACATGTATCAATAGTTGATTATTTTTTCTTGCTGAGAATTATTATATTGTAGATTGTGCAAATGTGCGTTTACCTATTCCCCTGTTGAGGTGCAATTTAGTTTCCGATGTTTGGCTATTTCAAATAAACTTCTATGAATGTCTGTTTAGAAGTCTGTTTATGGACATATACTTTCACATTTTCAGGTTAATACTTAGTAGGGGGATGTGGGATGAGTGTGTTAGTTGCATGTTTAACTTTTTAAGAACCTATAGAACTATTTTCCAAAGAGGTTATGCCTTTGTACACTGGTAAAATATAGTGTATACCACCAGCAGTGTAGGACAGTTTGTGTTCCTTCTCACCATCAATGACCCATTGTATGAACAGTATTTTTAATGTTACCCTTCCATTCAGTGGGTAGCTATATTTTAGTGGAACTTTAGATAGTGATTTCAAAGATTTCCTTGCTAAGGAAATGAAAAGACAAGAAAATAAATTTAATCTTTTTCATTCTGCCTGTCCTAGATATTTCAGGTTGAGCATTGATTCTAAAACCTTCCTTTTTGCTCTGCCATGGTCAAAAGAGTTCATTCACCTCTCCCCTTTGACTCTTGCAGACAATTGTGTGCCCTTAAAGGAACTAACAACAAGAATTAAGATGCCCTGGAGGCAAGGTAAAATTTGGCCCATGTAATCAATCATATCTGCTTCACTGAACTATAATGACCCTGTGTACAGCAAAACATCTTCAGAGAGGCAGACTTATTTCCATTAGGTTTTTAACATTTGGGGAGATAGAAGGCAGTTTCTGCACTTAGTTTCCACAATGTTCAGTCATATCCACTCCATTTCTGGGGGCATATAATGTATTACATTAGTGCATAGTTATGCTGGTATATCAAAATATAAAGATAAGTAGATCAGTAGACCACCTCATCTGTTTTTTTTTTTTTAATATTGTCATTGATAATTCAATTTAAGGAATGGGATAAGTTACAGAATATCCAACATCACAGTAGCCACATACAAATAGTGAATAGTGATAGCTGCCTTGGGTTTCATCAAGAATTATTCCTTCAAAATGAAGTAAAGTAGAAGACTTGGAGATAGATATATGACCTTGAGGAACAATTTCCAAGAGACACGAAAGAAAATAATTTGCTGTTACCAGCATTAAGGAAAGTAGCTTTAATGTTTTAAGCAGTTGCCAAATTATAATAGTGACTAATTAGACTATTACAATCCCAAGCACCTGCAGCTTTATAGGAGAAGTCACTTTGTCATCAGTTTTCTGGTATTGTTTTCAGTGAAGGTCAGATATACACCTAGTATTTTATTCATCTTCCAAGGAGCTTTTATGCCTTTCAGATACATGACTTTTTTGTTCACATTTCTTGTAAGCCATGTCAATCTATTTTCATACAACATAAAGAAGAAATTGAGAAATTCTCCAGACAACTTCCACCTTTTAGAAAATTATTCCTGAATTAGATGCGATACTGTGGACATTATGACCTCAAAGAGTCTAATCTGCATCTCATATAAGTGCCTAATCTTGACCAAGATGATGGTCTTGATGAAAGTGATGATGAAGTTGATGATTACGATGAAAAGTTAATGATGATGGTGATCAAAAATACTACTAATGATAACGGCAGCTAACATTACTCTGGACCAGCATTCTACGAAGTGCTTTGCATGCATTGTCTCATTTAATCTTTGCAGCCCTGTCAAGTCAGTCTTATCATTATTGCCCTTTTACAAGAAAGTGCAGTGAAACAAATTACTTTGACCGTGCACCACTCTGTAAGCTTCCCCCATGTTATTCTAGTCTCTGTTACTACAAAAAAAAAAAAAAATGGAGCTTGTTCCTAATAATTATGATTAGCGGAAAAGTTGAAGGACAGGTAATGTACAATTTGGTTGGAGGAAAAGTTTGATAGTTCTCATCCTGGATAACAATCAGTTAAATGGATGTAGATATCAAGAATAGGGGGGAAAGTACTTCAAGCAGCAGATCATTATGCAGGAGCTCAGCATGTTTATTAATCATTGTGCACAATTAAAATGCCATTTCATCCCTCTAATTAAAACAAGTAGTTCCCTGAGGCTAGCACCTGAACTAATGAAGCCTGGTTGCCTAAGGTTCTTACTCAGGGAAGGGAATTAAACAATGGAGGAAGCAGTATGTTTACCAAGTTGCCTGGACAACGTCAACCTATCCATGACATCATGAAAGAGTGGACCAGTTGAGACCGTGATTTTAAAGAGCCAAGGAAACTCCTTTTTTTTTTTTTTTTTTTGACCAAAGGCTGAATTTAAACATTGAAATTATTCTCACTTTTCAACTGGTGGATCCCGTTTTGTGTCATCCTCTGTGCTCAACAATTAATTTTGAATTATCTTCCATCTTGGTGTGTGGGTTGGGAGTCTTAATGTTCAGAGGAAGGATCCAGGGATTGTAGATTGTTATCTAGGAATTGGGGTGGGTGTGTGCAGGGATTTCTACATTGGTTGGTCTAGCAAATAAAAAGGAATATTGACAGGTGGTAGAAACACAATTTAAAACAGTGTACTGATAAAATACACCAGATGAAGAAAAGCTTCAGATTCGGTTCTAGCACAGCCACATCAACTGAATGAACCTGAGAAAGGTCCTTAGTGTCTTTACTGGAAAATAAGAGGTTTGGACTAGGTAACATTAAGTTTTCACTTAACTCTAAAATTATATGACTTTGGGAAAATTTATGATTAATGAAATAGCTAAAAAATTTTAGTTTATTATAATGCCCTACAAGTTTGGCTGAATCAAGTCTTGCTTATTTTCCCCTTTTAATGTGTGTTTCTTTAACCACCGTATCTTTAGTAGTTGGCATTTTATCTGGCATGCTGCAGGTGTTCAGCTAAATATCTGTAGAATACATGAATCAGCTTAAATCTACAAATCTTAGTAACCCAATGGTTTTATTTTATTTTCCCACACCTCTCTTATATTTTTCCCCACCATCATCCCTTATATCCTTTTGATCCTTACTCCCTCTGCCTTACCTTCAGAAATATCTTTTTGTTATTAATTTTATATGCATTTGCATTTTTGAATCACTCACTATCTAAATGTCCAGTATTTCTCTTTGTCATACTGACTTTCTTTACTACACATAATCCCCTCAAACTTCTTCCATTTTGCTATAAATGGCAACATTTTATTTTTTCCTTTAGGTTGAAGAGTTATTTTTAATAACTTCAATGGTTTTAGTGATCTGTTCCTAACAATGTGGTAGTACAAACAGAAGAACTACACTGCATAGGATTCTACATTACTCACCTGGTCAATGGTAAATCTAAGGATTCACCAGAAATCTAAGGATTACTCCAGTCAAGTTGCCAATTCACTTTCCTACTTTTTTTTTTTTTTTTTTTTTTTTTTTTTGTGGGATCCTCGCGCGGCCGGGGAACGAACCGGTACTGCAGAGGCTGCAGGCAGCCTCGCAGCCCAGCGCTCAACCGCTGCGCCACCAGGGGAGGCCCTCCTACAATTTTGTGCTTGAAAGGTATGGTCCTATGTTGCCTCCTCTAATGTGGGCAAGAAGTCATGGTTCATTCTTCCTCTGCTTCACCTGTTACTCCAGAGAACTCCCCAGTGTCTCAGAAAAATATCTGTGCTAGAAGCTTAAAGAATTTAGAAATATTCATTTTTGTTTATGAGAATCTCATATATTTTATGAAATATCTCCCCAGAAAAATGTGCATCATAATTTTATTTTAAGATTTATTTATTTATACAAGCACTGGGTACAGTCAGAAACGCTGGAGGGTGAGAGAATTCACCAGAGCCAGAGGGGAGAGCAGAGCAGGCAGAAGGACCGACATACACTGCTGAGCGGAGCAGCGGGCAGGCCAGGAGAGGTCTACACGCCATGTGGGACCCTCCCCGGCGGCCGGGGAAGGAACGACGTTACAGAGGCTGTGGGCAGCTTCGCAGCCCAGCGCTCAACCGCTGTGCCACAAGGGTTGGCCCTGCATCATAATTTTACTAGCAACTATGGAATGAGAGGTATGAAGCTCAGATTAAGTTAAAAATCCTTATTTGAAATTATCATCTAAAACATTCCAATTGATATTGGGGGGGTCTATTTCTAGCCATCCCTCTTGCTTCTCCTCAGCAATTGAAGAAAAATGGCCATGTTATATACGAGAAGGTATTTCTTGGGCTGAGACAGAACCAGTATTACTTATGTGCCAATGGTGAATTGCTTTTTTACAGTGTGATTCAAGAATGAAATATCATTATGATTAATGAGATATCTTTATCATTACCAAGCAGTTGATTTCAATGTCTTTATTTTGATTGCAGTAATAAGACAAAAATGAGGTGATGCTAGCCATACTAGTAGAAAGCAGGTCAATTATAGAAAAATATTAGGACCTTAATTTTCTCACACAATTTATCCTATTCTTAGGGCCAGAAGGAAATTAGTAACTGAAAATTACAGACTTAGGTTTGTAATTAGGTCTTAGGAGCTAAGACTTTATAAAGATATAATCTTTCTGATTTTAGACAATTGTTCATATATTGAACCTAAATTTTTCTTTGAAACTAAACCTCAGTTTCTCTTGTAAGTCATAGTAGGAAATACAATTTAGTCAATAAGACTTCGAGAAACCAGCAGAAATCAGCCAATAACTCAGATTAAGTGGCATGATAATTGGGTTTCCTAAGCATTTTTTGGTATTAAAACAAATTAATCAACCATAAAACACAAACTCATCAGAATCCAAGGTCTTATTCAATTAACTTCTGGCCTCAAATACTTAAGTGTTTTTTTTTTTTCTTTCTTTCATATCATTATGTCATATTTTGCCAAGAGAAAGAATTGTCTGGGGTGGGAAATTCCAAAGATGAAATAAGAGTCAATTCTTTTAAATGATATCATTTTATCCATAATTATTATTTTAATAAAAATGAAAACAAAAGTTTCCTTCTTGCCCAGAAGGGAGATAAAATCTTGAACTTAGAAGTTCAAGCAGAGGGACTGAAGTTTTATGGTATTTTGTTTGAAGTGACCTTTATATTTTTATATCATATTTACTCTAAAACACTGGATAAACTAGAAGCCTGGGAGGCAAAATAATTATTAACGTAATACTACCAACACATAATTTTGTGCCTAGATTCTTTATTTTTAAATTGATTTACAATTTCTTAACATCTTTTTTTCGTATTAAGGTCATAGATTCATAGTCAAACAAGGTAAGTGTAAACCTTTACTAGTCCCCAAATCATAGCTCTAGCGTTAGCTTTCCTGAATATGAGCCTTTGGAAATGAAGCATGAGCCTGTATATTGTCAAACAATGTGGTAGAGTTAAAAAAGCAGAACACTTTTTTGGTCAGATAAAACTGGGTTAAAAATCCCATATGCCCCATATTTAACTATGTGACCCTGTCTAAATTATTTGATCTATATGAATCACAGTTTCCAGCTGTATTTGAAAAAAAAAATCTCTTTCATAAGGTTCATGGTAGACACACTCATAAAAAATCATCTCCCCCCATTCCCTGCATCATCATTACATTTGGATAGTATCACTGCAACTTCAAGGGTAGCAGAAAAGATGCCGTTAACTTTCTGAAATAGGTAATAAGTAGTAAAAGATCAGGAAAGGCAGTGGGTCAACATTTTGGTAGGTAACTTAAGGGTGAAGACATAAGTTACTGGTTTCCAGAGTCAAGGTGGCTTCCAGATGTCAGAATGTACCACTAATAAGAATATAGATAGTTCTGTCTATTGTCAGGATAGGCAAAGGGAAATCCAGGATGTTGCGTATGATCACTATGTATCAGAGCATACTGACCAACCAGAAAAAAGAATAAGAGTTAAATATTCATTCATTTACTTGAAACTGTATACTGAGAACATGCCTGCTTTTGGTCCTGGAGTAACTCATGGTCTATTTGGGGAGATAGATAATATACTCACAGAAATTGTAGTACTTTGGTAAGTGCTAGTGATATTAACATAATTGTTTGTATAAGGAAGTGGAACAATTATCATTGGAATCTTCCTGGTTCACTAAATGTGAAATGAGGAAGAAATATTTGATCTGGGTAGAAGTTTGCCAATCTGAAGATACTGGGTAAGGGACCATTCTAGTTTGAGGAAACTATATAGAAGTCATGAAGGTCTGATGTACAGAGTGGTGCAAAATTCAGCGCAATAAAGTAGGTTGGGTAGGGAGCGATATGGGTCCAGATCTGGATATCTTCACATGCCTCTTCTGCTCAGATGGTGTAGGCAAATGGAGAGCTGCCTAAGTTTGCTGAAGTGTTTGATGATATGACAATTTTGGTTTTTATGGAAAGTAGTTCTAGTAGCAGTTTGAGGATGGATAAACAAAGAGAAGTCAAGTCACATAAATACCATGAAACTCATTGATTTCCAAATAATTTTTTTGAGGGGTGAGAAACAGCCATGTTAAGTATACATAGTACATGCACTTTGAGTATTGCAGTGTTTCTGGTTTATAAAATTTTGTGTACAGCACTTCATTGATTTTTAGAGAACTCTATGGAGTAGGCATTATTTAGTATTATTCTCCTTTTTCAGAAGAAGTAAGTGAAACTTTGAGAAGATCAAAAGCCTACCCACCTTTCATTTACTAAGAGAATACTAGATTTAATTAAAGTGCTTGATACTAAAGAGCAATTTTTTTCTTCTATTATACCGAGCTCAAAAGTTAATTGCATTTTAAGTTGGGCTGAACTAATGTATTATTTTTCCTTCTATTTTCAAATATTCTCACATAAATATAATTTATTAGTTTGATAAGTTATAGAAAATGAATTTTTAAACAACTATAAATGGGTAGTAATCACACTTGTTTATTTTTTTTCATAGTGTCATTCTCTGTAGTTCCTATGGATTTATTGAATAAGGAAAACCAAACATTTAAAGAATTATAGACAGTAACTGAACAGCAGATGTTACTAAAGATTGGCAAGAAGTGTATAAGTTAAATATTTACTTTCATGTTGAGGTTAAGTTACTAATGGGGGAGAAAGGAAGGGAAAGGTAGGAATGTATTTTTAAGAGAGGAAAGAACTTAATCATTGGGGGAGTGTATATTCTCCCAAAGTAGAGCACAGACAGAGAGAAACAGAAGAGCAGGTCAAAAAGAAAAATGCAATGAGCTTGGTAAGGTATGACTTCAGAATAGTTTAAGATTAATACTTATGTAGCAGTCTCAAGTTTCTTCAGAGAATGTATACTGTATCATGGAGACAGCAAGATTCATGAAGCATAAAAGAATACTACAATGCCTGCTAAAGTATTGGTGTCTTCTAACCAAAGGAAAGGGGAGCTGAGAGCCAACTCCCAGCTGAATGAGGGGGTCCAGTTACACTATGAGCTCAATTAAGAGAAAATCAACTGGCTCATTATTATACACAAGGACATTCATTCTTCTGAGTGAGGAGAATGATTGCAACTTGAATAGGAAAGCCACAAACCACTAATCAGAGTATCTCAGGTTTGACCTATTCAAGTATATTTCAAATTACCCAATTAGCAGGATTGCCAATAAGTTCCTTGTAGCAGTTATATTGGCACTGATGATACCATAATCAGTTGTCTTAATCAAGCCTTTGACAACAAAAATGATGGGCTGAATATACTCCTAACAAGGACTGGGGAATTAGGGCCACCAGGTCACTGCTGTTGGGTCACTAAACTTTCTGTTCTGTCAACTGCTCTTGGAAGACTATGTGAGTTTTATTTGGTTTGCTTGTGTATCACCACCCACCCACCTGTCCACAGGCTGTGCTCCCATTTCTCAACTCCCAGTTTCTCTTCAAAATGTGGTGGTGTTACCTAGGTGACTCTTAAAACCCTTTAACTGGTCCTTAATTATTAATTGGCCTTCTTGAGCTCTATCTTGGTAGCCTGGAGTCTTAGACCTCCTCTTTGTCACCAAATTGGGTAGGTCTTTAATCCCTAAATTATAGAGGTGGAAAAGGGGGGGAGGGAATCCTCCCACTCTAGGCTTTTCTGATGATAACTGAGTGTTTTGTATTTGTTGGACAACTATGGTTGTTTAAGGGCAGGAACTAATCATTCTGTGGTCCAAGATACAAGCCTGACACATAGTACATATTTATGAATGCTTGGCAAATTAATCAGTAAATAAATGGGAAAAATGATATTTTAGCTCAGTTATGGCACTACTCTAGAACAGGACATGGCATTTAAAATAAGTCTGACCATAATAAACAGGGGCACTGTCAGTCTTATCCATGTTCTCCACATCCTAGAATATCTGGAATAGCATTTATGCTTAGAAGATTATGTTGGAATGGAATGAGTATCAGTAGTATTCTTATCCCACCTTACCCCAATTTTTTTGGTGGAAATTATGAAAAAGGACTGGGTTCAAGATATAGGTTATGGCCAAAAGGTAAATAAAGGAACAACCACAGCTGCAGTATAGGAGACAAGAGTTCAGCATTTACTGAACTTTGAATCAGAAACTGTGAAATTCTAAGTTCCCTGGTAGTAAAGATTTCTTGGGGAGGCCACTGGACTTATAGTTTTACATAAAGAATAAGGGTTTAAATCCATTTTCTCAAGAGGTTGAGGAACAGAGGGATACTACAACTGGTTACTCAGTTAATTAGAGTAACAATAATTGCCATAACAGAGTACAATACTGTAGGAACAAAAGGGTTGGGTAATTGTTTAAATGTGGGCAAGTTGAGAAAAGATCCAAAGAAGTTATATGTAGGCTGGTCTTTTTAAAACATTATTGGCAAATAAGGATGTAAAAGTCAATAAATGGTCTATGTTGTTTGGGTTCCCCTAGAAGCAGACACTGAGAAGAAGTATGTAGATATTGATGAGTTCTTTAAAAGGTGGTCCCAAGGGCCTCCCTGGTGGCACAGGCGGTTGACGGCCCACACTGTGAAGATATCCGCAGCCTCTGCAGTGCAGGTTTGATCCTGGCCGGCCAGCGAGAATCCCACATGGCGCAGCAGACCTCTCCTGTCTGGCCATCTGCTCCCCTCAGCAGTGTATTTGGTCAGTCTGCCTGTTCTGTTCCCCGCTCTGTCTCTGGTGAATCCTCTCACCCTCCTGCACATCTGGCCTGTACTCCGGTTCTTGTATAAATAAATAAATCTTTAAAAAAAATAAAATAAAAGGTGGCCCCAGAAGACTAGAGAAATAAAGAAGTGAGTATGGGAAGGAAAGGAGGCCAGCCAGCCAATGTGAGGTACCAAATCAGTTACTTAACTTGACCACATGGGGCAATCAGGTCCTCTAAAAAGCTGGTAGACAATGTAGTACACCCCCCAGCATTATTCCAACAAAAGTACCAAGAAACTAAGACATTTTTCACCAGTCCCCTACAATTAGTTGAATGGGTCTTGCAGGAAATTCAAGTATATGTTCTGAGTAGGAAAAATTCCCTGGGCAGACCATCACACAGTCACTACAGTCTCTCATTACAGTGCAATAAAACTGAAATCAATATTAGCATAACTTGATTCTGTTTTTGTCTTTGCAAACTGCTTCCCCCTCCTACCTTAACAGGGGTTCTATTATAACAAGTGATAGTTAAAGAAAGCATTGTCCCTTTTGTTCTTGCTCAACTAAGACCTTAAGCAGAGTTGGATTACTTCCACCAAGCTGGGTGGTTGGATTTCATTGCATCAGGCCAATAAGTAGTTTCCATGAGGCAACACCCTCATTGATGCCCCCACCTTCCTCTTTTCCAGCACCTGTATGGAAGAACAGAGTGTTCAATTCCCTAGCCCCTTGGTATTTGCTTGGTTCTCTGACATTTCTGAAATGTCCATATTTCAAACTCTAGTCTCTTTTAGCAATGTCATTATATTGTGAGCTATTTAAGGCAAAGTCTGATTTCTTTGTGGCAACTTTGTGTTCTTTCTTGACTCTGATTTTATCTTAGGACATGAAAGATGCTTAAAAATATTGATGAATAAATAATAAATGAAGGAAGAAGTAAGTGAATGACTGATCATTGCCCCTATAATGTTCTGTGGACTAGCACTTTGGATCAATTTGTCTCACCATTTTATTCCTTGTTCATTGTTTCATGTTATTCAACTTTCCTGAAATAAAGTGCCTTCTCTGCACATCCAAGACCTTCTTGGATGTTACTGTTCAGGACCTTGACTTTTACAGAAACATGTCTTGAACCTCAAATCCACCCTTCTTCCCACATCTTACCCTTTCAGTTCTTCATTAGCTTTCCCTGTCCCATTGGGATACAGACCCCTTCAAGGAGTTAAGCCTTCATTCATAGTAATCTTTAGTTAAATATTATTTTACCCTTCCTTAGGCATAGCTTCATTTAGAAAGATGATGCTAGAACTTACCTAAATTATACCGTTGCCAGTTCTCAAAACAGACAGAATACCTCTTTTAAAGTTGAAGTCTACTATGCTTCTACAGAGCTGTCATCTTATTCTCCTGTGGGCAGAGACTGGGCACAGGGGTGTGACTTACTTCCCCTATCAACTCAGTATATTCCTCTATAACTACTTATCTTATCCCCTCATTTCCTAATAAGAAGAAAGAACCTAGTTTGGGGATTTCAACCATCAAGTTCAGTAATGAGACCTGTGGAACTGAATCTCAATCTTATTCTTGTCTACGTATGTGACATTTGCTGCTACTGACCACTGTACTATCAAGAAAGGCCCACAAATCAAGAAATACATTTTTGAGGAAAAGATGGTAGTAAGGTACTGAAGGAACAAAATTCTAGCTAAGAATACTATATGGGTACTATAGAATGTACTGAAAAGAAGTAACAGTGACTCCAAAATTCTTTATGCAAATATGAAAAGAAAATGAGTGAGAACAGTAAGACTTATGTCTCTACCAAGAAAAAACAATCAAAAAGCTTAGGTTTACAAGTATGAAAAGGTATGATATTTGAGCAACTTGAAGATGGCAAACTGTGGACATTAACCAAGCAGGCTGAACAAATCTTCTTCACAGAGAAAACTTGGATGGTGGCAGAAGGTGGTATAGAGGAGGCATAGGATTCTAGGAGGAAAAAAAGTTATACAATTATAAAGTTAGCAAGGAAATATTTCCCTAGAAAGATGCAAGTGATCCTTCTTGATTTTAGTGAATAATTTTATAAAGACATCACAAAATCTTACTTCCAAAATTAATTCAAATTTGCTTGGATATGAGGACTGTTGTGTATATTGAAACCTAGCCAGTAATGATAAATGGAATAGGGCACCAATAAATGACAATATATCACAGGGAAGGGAAGAGTTTTAGTGCAGAGTTTGAAGGTCTGGTGTTTTGTCAGGTCTTATATAACGTCTTCATTAATGATTTGCAGGAGAGAGAAACCAATAATATATTGATGAAATCTGTACATTTAAATTGAAAAGCAAGCACAGTAAAATCTAAGAAATGATGTAAATGTATAGTAAGAAATTAGAAATTGGATCAGGAAAATACATATACCTATATATTTGAAAAAAAACTCTCCATTCAGCATATATGTATATATACAAATATATTCTAAAAATCACTGTAAAGAAAGATATTCTTTTAGAAGAAAATCTAGAAGGTAATATATGTAGCAAAATTGCAAAAGATTTACAAGACTGTGTGGCAGAAAAGCCTTTAAGAAGGCACGGGGACTGGTGTGACCACATAGAACAATAGCACATCCATTTAGTAGGAAATGTGTGAAATATTATTTTTCCTATCCCAACCCTTTGAGATTCTCATCTCTCTATACTGAAAATACATTCATATACACATGCATTCATGTACACATGCAAATATATATTAATGCACATGTGTGTATTCCCCGCAAAAAAAGAATTATTTTCTTTAAAGGGTTAGGCATTTTTTATCAACTTGAATTTTTAACAGCATGTTATACTAGATATAGACTTTTGAAGTGAAGTTCAGAGCATTTGATTCAAAAGAGAACAAGTCAAATTTAGATTTCTCAAATGAACTGAATGCTACCATTCTTACATATATGAACACGAAATATTCACAAATTTTCATGAATCTTCTATATAGGTTGATGTTTCTCAAACTTTTTGGTTTCAGGACCCTTTATACTCTTAAAATTACTGAATACCCCAAAGAGCTTTGATTTTGTGGGCTATAACTATCAATATTTACCATATTGGAAATTTATTTAAAGCGACACGTAAGTGCAGCATGCACAGTATACAATCACATAATTTATGTCATGAAAAATAACTGCATTTTTCAAACAAAATAATGAATAAATATGGCGTTGTTTCACATTTTTGCAAATCCCTTTAAAGTTTCACTTAATAGAAGACAGCTGAGTTCTTATGTTGCTCCTGCATTCAATCTGCTAGATATGTGTCTTCATTGAAGCATATGAAGAAAATCCAGCCTTGCACAGATATGAAGTTGGAAGAGAAGGAATAATTCAGACTGTGGAAGGATCTTAGTGACCCCAGGACAGTTTTCCATATTCCAAACCTTGAGAATTCTACCATAGATCAAAGATTAATTATATTACTTTGGATCTCTTTATACTGTATATGACCCCTAGTGATTAATAAATAAATCATATTTTTAATCTCTAGTTACATGGAAAAAACATTGGATAGCATGGAAATATCTGAGAGGAATGTTTAATAAGGTACTATATCGTAAATATTTTCATATAGGAATCTATCTTACAAAGTCATGAGAGTCAGATTAGAGACATATTTACAAATCAGATATGACTAGGAAAAGCTCATGGGTTTACCTGCTTACCAGTCTGTATTGCAAAGTGACCAATACAAACTGAAGCCAATAATTTCCAATGTTGAATACTTGATTTCAGTTAACACAAATACTGAGACTACAAAACTTGAAGTTACTGATAAACTCTGAAACATAAACCACCAGAAATTGAGTTGTTTTCCTGAAGAAAGTCCAAAGGCAAACAATAACACTATTCTCTAGAATGATAAGCTCAGAGAAATACTTTAAAATAGTTCCAAGTCAGACCATTGGGTCACCTTTCAGGCTCAGTTGGCCAATGAGTTTGGCAAATATTTTTATTGCGCTGATCCAATGGTTTGAATGACTTGACCAAATAGTTATTTTGGCATTTTCTACAATGTTACCAAAGTATTCAGCATGCAATTCCGATTAAGTAACTACCTTGCTTGCTCATATTTCTTTAAAGGCTTCTCTTTGTGGCGTGGTCTAAAAACCACATAGGGGGATTTGTACAAAGTGCAGAATCCCAGTAGCCACCTCAAGCTATTGAAGTAGAATTTTGGGGGTAGTGAGTTCTGTGGATACACATTTAAAATTACCTCTCCAGGTTAGTCTTTTGATATTAAACTTAAAAATCAAATCTTTGCAGAATTAAATACAGAAGTTCTTCATGATCAGTTTTCAAACTTCCCAACTTAATTTAACATCCCCCAAATCACACACTACCCACACCAACTACTTAGAATTCCCTAAATGTGCTCTATTTTCTTATCCCTTTGCCTTGGGCCCTGCTGCTTCCTTAACAATGACTTCTCCCTCAGTCTCATATATATTTTGATCAACTTCAATTTCTTTTCCAAAAGTCAAAATCACTGCTTCTGCAAAGCTTTCCTTGACTTACCCAATTAGTGTGCCCTCCTCTTTTTTGTGCATTAAACTTCAACTGCACTAGTATATAACTTATTCCACTGTAGAATAAATGTTTGGTTTTTTTTTGACTACATATATCTCTGCTGAACTGTTAGTTTCTCTGGGGACGTAAACTATATATTTTCACTTATATATTCCCCAGCACTTAGACCAGTGGCTAGAACTCTGTCTATGCTAAATGATTCCTTTTGGAAATAAACAGATGATTAGTATTAACTTTAGTTATAAAATTTTACTTTGGAAAGAAATGAGGTATACATTTAGTGAAAGCTCATTTTGAAGTAAATCTCTTTGATAATGGCTTTATGTTTTATTCTAATACATTAGCAATAACATAAATATCAAATGGCAGTGGTAGTTCCCAGAAAGTATGATGATAAGGGGAGAATTTTGAGAGCATGTTTTTGAATTTATTTTTTCTCTTTAAAAATTGTCCTTAGTTGTAGAAACAGAAAGTTTAAAAAATAAGGAAAAACACATACACACACAGAGGGATCTTTACATATGAAATTGGCTAATGTAAATCAGTTTTATACAAATTACATATGAAGCTGGAAAAAAGAGGGGACTGCCACATACCTTTGAGGCAGAAAAATCTCATTAGCATGCAATGGAATAAACAATGGATTCCAAATTCAAACTCAAAACAGTAATAAATCAAAACAATAAGGTGAAAAATGATGGCATCAGCAACAGCAGTGGCTATTAGCATGTGCACCTGCTGTGAGACAAAGCAACCCAGTGAGATGATTGGGAGAAAATTCCAATGCTGAGACCACGAGCAAAGATGTTATTTTGAAATGGGTGAGAGATGAAGTGAAGATTCAAGATGTTTTCATCATTTTTTGCAAGGTCAAGATGGAAAACTGCACTGCCCCAGAATCTTTCTGACAAATGAGCTCCAAGTAGTATTTTTATGGGCAAATTGATCCGCATCTTCTGAAGCTTCTTGATGGAATTAACATTAACACGCTGTTTGACTACTCCTGGTTTTATTGGTAGTTTATAATCTGGAATAGTTAAGATAATAGAATTATCCTGGGAGAAATAAAACACTCTAAACAGGTTTTAAAACTTCCAGAAGAGTAACGAATCAAGTCTGTTTCATTCATACCTACTTGCCATAATGATACCAATTTTTGAACCAAGTCTGCTAACCATGGAAGGCCCTGAAACTGTCATAATCTCTGCTTTCAGTGAGTTGGTTTAATTCTTTTCAGAGAGATTTGGTTTTTGTTTGTCTCTTCTTCAAGTTGAAGCAACCCACAACCACAGAAAAATTACTTCTGTTTGCTCCTAATGAGGAGGATAAAAACATTCAATATCACCCTTTCATATTAAGTTTATATATATTGATCAGACTTGTGATTTTTAAAATGAATAATTCAACAATTAATCTTTTTGTAAAAAGAATCACTGTCTTTGTAAAAAGAATCACAAGACAGTGGTTCTAATAAATATTGTGATATTTGTCAACCCAACATAAAACCTGACGACTAACATGATGAACATATTTGTAAAATATTCCATTTTCTAATACCTTACGCAAACTCCAATACCCCCAATCAAATTCATCTTCTAACAAAATGTAAACCAATGTAATGATGAAGGAACCCTTCTAAATAGCATAGCTAAGCATTCTTGCAGTTCACGTGGTGTGAGTGGTCTCTGAATTCTGACAATAAAATGTCTAGCATATATCCAGAAATAACAATAGCTAGCATTTACTAAGAACTTACTATGTGCCCCACATGGTGATAATCCTACAATCCCCAGATACATAAAAATATAATGGTGAAAACTTTGCAAAGGCAGACACATGCCCAGAGTTCCAGGGTTATGAAAAAATATAGGAAATTAATTTAGGGAATTCATTGATTTACTTTCAAGTAACATATAAATGTGATTACCTCATAACTGTCCCTTTTTGACTGCTACTTCCATGTAAGAATTAGGGTAGCCCCTATGTTTATTATCTTTTGTATCCAAACCTCTCATCACCTATTTCTATTGACGCTTTTCATTTGTCCTGAACAGATAGTTTAATTATCTACTGAAATAGATCAACTTCTTTCAACTCTTTACTTTTCCTGTCTGGCTGCAGTGATGGCAATTCCAATCTGGTCTCAACCTCACCTCTTTGGTCCTCACTGCCTTGATCCTGAAGCCCTTTCACACTTTCTACTTTTCAACAACCACTACAACAATAACACAGCAAATTGGTTTAGGAAGCATTCAGTCCAGGTCATTTTCAAATAACAAAACATAAACAAATATGTAATGAACTGAGTCTCTTGTTTGTGTTGATTAAACTTAGCTGTCAGGGATTTCCTACATGTTAACTACAGTGCTTGGAAATAAAGTACAGGAGTGGAACATAAATATCAAAAATTACTTAATGAATACCGTGAAGAAGTTGAGACATCAGCTGAATCAGGAGAAAGCATTGCTGATTGCAAATCATTAGACTGCTACTCAGCTGAGCAAATTACTATATAAACCATAACTCACACTAGGGAGTACCTGCAGTGCCCAATGCCTGCATTTACATCCTAAAGGTGTGGAGGTCTCAGAGGCACATATTTTCCTGATAAATATTCCCCTGTACTTAGGCAATGCACATAGAATGTATGGATACACATATATGTATATTTGTGTGTATACTTGTAAATATTATATGTATCCCTTTGTTAAAAGAACCATGGCATGACTCATTTAAAGCAAAGTTGAATATTGTTACTTAAACAATGTTTTTTAGTAGCTAACAGCAGATTTCTGCTTTCATAGTTGATATTTAGTTTTAGAAGACCTCAGAACATAAGAACATGCTCAAGAAATCCAGCACTAACTCAATAAGAAAATTGCTAACCTAAATAAATCAATGTGAAGGGGGAAAATCTTCCTTTTTATCTGCAATTTGAAAGTTCTTATTGTATTTGAGCATCACCCCAGGTTATGACTCCTCTTCTAGGGTTCAACTCTGTGCAAGAAAGGGGTGTATCTCTGCTGCAACCAAGCAGTGAGTAGGAGAGAAATAACCCCTGGAGCCCAGGGATGTAATCTCTTGTCTACATCTGTAGCTTGTAAGTAAGCATGAAGTGAGGCATAGGGCCCATGTTGTCCTTAGGCTGCCACTGAACCCTACGATCCTTAATCCTAGGACATTTTTAATCCTTCAGGCATATATGATGATAATGTTTGGACCGAAGGGAGATGTGTGTAAATGACAGATAAGCTATTAGTGAACCAAATCAATGCATGTTGGGGATGGTAAGGTAGTAAATACAGATATCAAAATATAAAGCTGTATACCTAAAACTTGTACCATGTTATGAAGTAATAAAACCTCTACTTAAAGAAAAACCAAGTCTACACTTGGATTTTTTAAAGAAAAATCAAGTCTACGTTTGTAGAAAAATCAAGTCTACACTATGAAGATTTCCAAAAAACCAATCACCATGTATACGGGATCCTGTTGGGGACATGGAAGGCATATGCTGTATGTACCTTTGAAATTGAACACCTCTGGTGAAGTTTAAGCAGGGACTCAGAAAAGACCAAGTAGAAATATGTGGGCATGTCTAAAGAGTACTTCTCTTTATATATTTTTTTCAGATAAAGGAAATTAGAGCAGATGTTTCAGTATCATAACATATCGTAACATATCAGTAACATAAATGCATGTGCCTGGGAGGAAATCATGGCTGGTAGATGTTGACTATATATAATTATTCACAATAGCCTACATGTATCAACAACGTGCTATGTGCCAGACACTGTGCTTGATGCTTTATAAGAAAAATCTCATTTAATCTATATAACAACACTATGAATTAGCTACTATTATTATTTCTTCTTTTTAAGGAAGGAAATTTGTCTAGTAAATTGGCATGCTGAGCAGGGATCCTCACATCAGCAATAAGCTATTTTGCTTTCTGGATTTATGCACAACTGTGGTCTTTTGGAGGATAGGATTATTTTATACACTTGTTAGTAAAAGGTATGATCTTTCAGACTTTGCCTATTTTGACCTTATGCTCATAGTCACAGTGTTATCACATATGCTATATCTCCCACCCAGTGTGTACTCAGTTGTCACTAGTCAATGGAATTAACAGTGGGAGATAAGATGAAAAGACTATTTTGAGAGGATCATTCAGAAGAAAAGAAACTATGGAATAGTGTAAAAAAGGAAGATTTGCTGCCTATGAAACAGGACTTCATTTTTCTTTAAAAAATCCAAGGGATGACTTGGTTTTTCTTTAAGTAGAGGTTTTATTACTTCACAAAGGCTGTGCTGAGAACTAGGGATACGTTCTTAAATAAGTATAGCTGATAAGCCGCCTGTTAAAAGTGGAGAGCAGAGCCTCCCTGGTGGTACAGGGGGTTAAGTGTCAGCACTATGAAGCTATTGGCAGCCACTGCAGCGTGAGATCAATCCCAGGCCAGGAAGCTAACCCACATGGTGCAGCAGCAGACCTCTCCTGTCTCACCTGCTGCTCCCCTCGGCAGTGTATTTCAGTTAATCCGCCTGTTCTGTTCCCCCCTCTCTGTCTCTGGTGAATCCTGTTATCCCCGAACCTCTGGCCTGTACCCCAGTTCTTGTATGTATAAATAAATAAATCTTCAAAAAGTAAAATAAAAGTGGAGAGCAGTATGTTTCCATTAAGTGTGAATCTGTCTCCTAAGCTGTGTGACACATGTTAATTCAATAATAATAATTGTAATTTATTGAAGTCCAGTAGATATTAGTTTCTCCATTTCCATTGAGATTATGTAGATCAAATTGATTCTGTTAAATCAATTTGAATAATTTGAATCAATTTTATAAACAAACACATATATGCACATATGTATATATGTATGTATACATATATATATATATAATATGTATACATATTACATCTTCACAAAAGGAAAGAAATATAGCCTATTCGAAGTCACTGCATTTATCAATGTAACCAATTTTATATTCAAACAAAAAAATAGTCATTAGTGTAACATTCTTTATGGGACTTCTAGGGATTTCATATTCTAGGCCTACTAAGCTCCTCTACACCATGTGTCAGAGCTCCCTTGTGGGATCAAGTCCCATTAGCTCACAGTGGTCATTAGCTGATAATATACCCTCAGTTAATTGGATTCTTTCCCTTTCTCACTTGCTCATTCCTCTACTGATATTTACTGTCATAATTTCCAAAATAAACTACTTACATTCAAATTCTTGTCCTGAAGTCTGCTTCTGTGAATACCAATGTATAACTAAATAAGTTACTTGAATTACGTTGATATATAAAGAAATCATATATAGGAAGATCACCTAGCAAAGGATATGAAACAAGAAGAGAAGAAAGAAAAAGAATACTCCTTGATGAACACCCATATTTCAGTGTTAGTAAGAAGAACAGAAGGAGTGTCAGAGAGAGTTGCAGTGACAGGTGCAAAAACCAGGGGAGGGGTTTCAATGGAAGAAATTTTTCTTTAATATTAAAGAGTTTGGGGCTTGCTTAAATAATACAATTGAAAAGAAGTGTTTGAAAATGCAAGAAAGTGAAGGGATGACTAGTTAATAATGTAAGATTACCAAAAGAATCTCTATGTTTTGTAGGTCCAGAAATCTCCACACAGCTCTCCATAGTGGTTGGACTAGTTTGCACCCCCATCAACAGTGCAGAAGAGTTCCTTTTTCTCCACACCCTCGCCAACATTTGTTGTCGCTAGTTTTTTTAATGTGTGCCATTCTCACTGGTGTGAGATGGTATCTCATGGTAGTTTTGATTTGCATTTCCCTGATTACAAGTGATGTTGAACATTTTTTCATATGCCTGTTGGCCATTTGCATTCCCTCTTCAGAGAAGTTTCTTGATCCAGCAATTCCACTCCTAGGTATTTACCCAAAGGACACAGAAACATCAATTCCAAAGAACACCTGCACCCCTATGGTTATAGCAGCACTATTTACAATAGCTAAGCTTTGGAAACAGCCCAAATGCCCAAAAATAGATGACTGGATCAAGAAGATGTGATACATATATACCATGGAATATTACTCAGCATTCAAAAAAGATAAACACATGCAATTTGTAGCAACATGGATGGAGCTAGAAGGGATCATGCTCAGCGAAATAAGCCAGAAAGAAAAAGAAAAATACCGGATGGTCTCACTCATAGCAGGAATCTAGAAAACTTAAATAAGGGACCAGGAAAATGAATAACTATAAGAAAGCGAAAATCAAAATCAACAAAAAACTATGAACAAGAGACACTTTTTGGGGAGTGGGGGGCGGGAGGGGAGGGATTGGTGTCAGAATGGGGGGGGTTGCAATTGTATGGGGAATATAAAAATAAAATTTATTATTTTAAATAAATAAATAAATAAATCTTAAAAAAAAAAAAAGATTACCAAAAGAATAAGATAAAAACGAATCCAGATCCCAAATGATGAGAAAGACTTTGCAAGGGACCTAGTAGATTTGGTCATTGAAAATAGAGGATGAGGGGCCTCCCTGGGTGGTACAAGGGGTTAAGATGCAACCTATGAAGCTATCTGCAGCCACTGCAGCATGAGTTTTATCCCTGGCCAGGGAGGTGATCCACATGGCACAGCAGACCTCTCCTGTCACACCCGCTCCCCTCAGCAGTGTATTTCAGTCGCTCTGCCTATTCTGCTCCCCACTCTGTCTCTGGTGAATCCTCTCACCCCCACCCATCTGGCCTGTACCCCAGTTCTTGTATGCATAAATAAATAAATCTTTAAAAAATGAAAATTGAGGATGATTCCCATCTGAATAATATCTATATTTATCAATAGCTAAAAGTAACTAACATGAGATATTCAGCCCTTTCTGTTCATCTGTTTGGGAACAGTTTTATCTAGATTCATCTGAACATCTGACAAAATAAAGATCTTTGGCTTTACAAAACTTAGAACAAAATTAATTTCTGTTTTTACTATTAGTCTCCTATTGTAAAGATCAAATTGAATAGAAGTGGAATTTGAGAACTTTTGTTTTATTTCATATTAAGCTGAACTTCCTTCCTATATTCATCAAATTGAATTGAATTAGGGTTCCTTAATGAAGGACCTATAAATGGGGATATAGTCTAGTGAATTTCATAGATTTCAAGTCTTATGTGGGTATATATAATTCCCACATGGATCTTATTGAATTATATTGATTTTTTAAAAATTTTGCTGAAGTGTCATTGGTTTGCTGCATTATATAAGGTATATACATATACAGGGGGTGTGTGTGTGTCTCCAACAATATAATTCTGTATATGCTGCATTGTAATCCCCCAAAATACTAGTTTCTATCCATCACCATACAATTGCCCCCCTTTACCTTATTTGCCCACTCCATCTATCTTCCTTCCCCTCTGGTGAATACCACTTTGTTCCCATAATCTGAGTTTGTTTTTGTTTTGTTTTGTTAGTTCATTTTGTCTTTTTTTTATTTCAGGTATAAAATTTTATATTTTGGCACCTGTATATTATAGTAATATAAAAAATCCACTGGAAACCTAATATATTTTTATTAGAACCATATAATCTGGCAAAAAAATGACATTTGATATACAACAAAAGTATGTGAATATGAGGATTACTTTTACAACCATAGCAGAATTCTAGATCTCTGACCAGTAGTGGAACTAAAATTATAGTGAATATGTAGTGGAGTTTATCTCTTAGTCCCATTTTCCTTAAATATCCATATCCTTCTGTTAGCCTGATGAACTCATTTCTGTTACAAAGGCTAGTGTCTCTTGAGCAAAATAATTGCAGGGCTACTTAAACTCTGGTCCATTAGCCATGGCCCATTAGTATCCACATCAAGGTGCTAGAGGTTAATAAAGTTAATATGATCCTGAATGAAGGACTATATTAAAAATTAACTTTTGAATGAAATAAAAAACATTAAAAAATTTTAGAACTATTAAAAAAATTGTTTTTCCATATATGGGTAAGAAAACTAGTGACCTTTATTTTGATCCTAGGTCCTGCTAGGTTGTAGCCAAATGTATACAGGAAAGAAAGTGCAGTCTTGGTTTCTTTTTTTTTTTTAAAGATTTATTTAAAGATTTATTTATTTTTATACAAGAGCTGGGGTATAGGCCAGAAGCACGGGAGGGCGAGAGGATTCAGAGCGGGTAGCAGAACAGGCAGACGACCAAAATACACTGCTGAGGGGAGCAGTGGGCGTGACAGGAGAGGTCTGCTGCACCATGCGTGGGTAGCTACCTGGTAGGTCGGGAATTGAACCTGCCCTGCAGAGGCTGCGGACAGCTTCACAGCGCTGTGCTCAACCCACTGCGCCACTGGGGAGGCCCACAGTCTTGGTTTCTAAGATACTTATTATTAACTTCAAATATTCTCTCCATAATAAAAGAATGGGCCTCAGTTATATTAGTATAGCCACTGTGATATTTGTAAAGATTGAAGACCTAAAATCAAATGTATGAAAGGAAATTATTTGAAACCCCACATAGAAATCTATTTCATTATTATTTTATAGAGAACTTAGTAAAAATCAAATAACAGAACATATAATAGTTGAATTATAAAAACAATTGGATTTTGGAATGGTCTTTTTTTCTCATGTGCCTGTATTTGTGATTGTGTGATAGATTGTGAGTGTGGTTATCTATTTAACATGGTGATATCCTACCAAATGAGATTGGATAATTTCTTTGTTCCTATTGATTATCCTCTTTCACTACCACCCCCCTTTCATTGCCCCAGAAGATTATGAAAGCTAAAGGAAAAGGGTGGGTAGGGAAGAAATAGGAATTATTTAAATTATATCAAAATGCTCGAATGAAATGAACATTTAAGACTCATGTGATTGAGGGCCTCCCCTGGTGGCGCAGGCGGTTGAACTCAGTGCTGTGAAGCTGTCCGCAGTCTCTACAGCACCGGTTTGATCCTGGCCGGCTGGCGAGGGTCCCACATGGCACTGCAGACCTCTCCTGTCAGGCCCGCTGCTCCCCTCAGCAGTATATTTCATCAGTCTGCCTGTTCACTTCCCCACTCTGTCTCTGGTGAATCCTCTCACCCTCCCACATAGCTGACCTGTACCCCAGTTCTTGTATAAAAATAAATAAATCTTAAAAAAAAAAAAGGCTCGTGATTGAATTTAACCTTTTGTTCCACTCATTCATTGAGGAAATCTGTCTTCAAGTGATTCATGTTGCAGAACATGATGAGTCCAGCCACCTATCCTAGACTCTGTATTGCTATAAAGACTATTGTGGCAGCAAGATAGGTGAGGAGATTTACTCCTATAGTCTTCAGGGGAGTAAAGCGTCAATAATGTAAGACTTTTGATGATCCAGTACTAACTTCATGTTCTAAGCAATCACAACCTATATGTATCCACCTGCTGTCTTTATGACTTAGAAATCACACTATTTGTTTGTTTTGGTAATATATTATAGAAAATGATTTTCAAGCTACAGATTTGCATTGAGTAACGGAGAGAATTAAAATACTTTGCCCCAGTAATCTTGGTAAGTAATAGTAGTCCATTCAATAGGTTGAGGTGTCTCATGGAAATGGGGCTCTTGAGCATTTTTATTTTTCATTTTTGTTTTTGAATAAAATCTGTATCAACATAAACAAGGCTTAGATGAGAGAATGCTGGAAGTCAGAATTTTATTGTAGAGAGGGGTACCACTTACAATATTTTGAAGGATTTCAAAATAATCACGGGTGAATTGGTGGTGGAAATTCTATGGGGACTACACCTGGGAAAGGAAAGCAACCATTGTAAAAAAATTAATTAATTAAAAATTTTAAGAAAGTCTTATCATCTACAATCATTAATATAGTATTTCTCTTATTTCAGGCATTTAATAACTACCCTTTGAATTTCTACAGTAGCCTATGTTACATTTGTACTATTATTTGCTTATTTTTTTCTTGAAAAATATACTTCATAATTATTTTAATGTAGAAACCAATATGTTACTAATAGTAAAGTTCCCAAATGTTGGAAAATGCAGCATTAAAATAGTAGTTCATAGCTGAATTCATCAGCTATCTCCTATCCACCTTTTACCACATTTTGATGAGATCTAAAAAAATCTAATGTTATTGTTTCCTTTTCCTCAATATCTCAATGATGGTTTGTTTCAACTGCATACTATTTTAAATTATAATTGAATCATTCTACTACCAATAATATGGATCCATCCATAATGAAGCTCTAAGTTGTTAATAAATTGCTCTGAATCCTCCTTTAATTTAAATAGTCTTTTATCATTCTGCTCATCTCTATGCCCAATTGCCAGATATAATTAAATGTCTGTGAACATGCATTTTTCTCTTTAATGATATTACTTACATAAAAAGAATAGATGGCCCATTTCACAACTTTTAAAAATAATTATGTATGGGTAAATTTAGAGTGTTCACTGTAAAATTATTTCACATTTCCTGTATTTTTGAAAACTTAAACAATAAAACATTGGGGGGAAATCTAATTTGTACTCTATGACAACCAAAAATATGTATTTTAGAATTTGTTCTCGCTAGCACTTAAAAGTAAGTGAAACAGGGGCCTCCCCGGTGGTGCAGCGGTTGAGCGCTGGGCTGCGAAGCTGCCTGCAGTCACTGCAGCGCCGGTTCATCCCCGGCCATGGGCGAGGGTCCCACATGGCGCGCAGACCTCTCCCGCCGCCCACTGCTCCCCTCAGCAGTGTATTTCCTCACTTGCCTGCTCTGTTCCCCGCTCTGGCTCTGGGGAATTCTCTCACCCTCCCGTGCTTCTGACTGTACCCCAGTGCTTGTATAAATAAATAAATCTTTAAAAAAATATATTAAGTGAAACATGCTGTGTTTAAAATAAAATATTACAGTTTTTCTTCATATAGGTTGTAGGCTCTTAAGTTCTTGAGCTAAGGAATAATACAAAAACCCAAGGTAGATCACAAGTTCCTTAATGTAATAACATTAGTGAACATAATTTGGTTGTTTTTCTCTAATAGCTAAAAGTAAGTAACCAGGCATTCAGCCCTTTTTTTGTTCATCTATCATCTACCCTTTTTTTTTCAAGTTATGATTTACTTTTTTTATTATAATGAAAAGTTCCTGAAGTACAGGATTAGACAAATAAAAAGGAGGGGCCTCCCTGGTGGCACAAGGGGTTAAGACGCAGCACTGTGAATCTATCCACAGCCACTGCAGTGTGATTTCGATCCCTGGCCAAGGAGGTGACCCACATGGCGCAGCAGAACTGTCCACTCAGCACATTAGATTCCCCTTCAGTTAATCTGCCTGTTCTTTTCTCCACTCTGTCTCTGGTGAATCCTCTCACCCTCCACACCTCTGACCTGTACCCAGTTCTTGTATGCATAAATAAATAAGTTTTTTTAAAAAAAGAAAAACAGAATAAATACAAAAGGAATATTTGGATGTAAGGAGGATAATAACTTGAAGTACTCTGGTTCAGCAGTTCATCCCTTTCTGTTCATTGTGTATCAATTTTTCTTGACATGTCCTCTCAAGAAAATATATCAATCTATTTATTACTTGGTAAATTTTTGCCTTTGATAAAGGTTTACCCAAACACTTATATGCTACTTTATATATGGGTGATACTTAAAAATCTTTGTTGTGAAATTTGGGCACATTTACAGTGTGTTATGGAGTATTTTTAAAATGAAACAAGCAGTTTCCTGAATCAGAATAATACATATGACAACGCCATGGTGTGAATAATCCTCATTATCTTTCAACAAATAACAGTGACTCATCAAATAAAAATTAATGATTTTAATGAAGAATCATTGGAACTTTCTGTTATTAAAGAAAGGCAGATGCAGTGATTGATACATATGGTAATAAATCCTGAATTATGACTGCATTAGGTCTTTACTCTTCTCAATTGATATGCAAGCTGTAATAAAGACTTTACTGTTATTCAATACCAGCCATGGCATTAGCAATATAACTGGAGATGATTGGTGGAGAAAAAGCCAAACCAAAGATTATTGAATATTGTTTGATTTCAAATTTTAGGTTCTTAACCTCTTTCAACTTGGTTACATCAAAATTCCCAGAGTAAGAAAAGGAACTGAACAAAGAAAAAGGCATAATATGTGAAACATATGCACAATCATGGTTTTTTACTCTCCCAATAGCTTTTCAAAAACTGATATCTCAGTTAATAAGTTGCAATAGGATAAGCACAAAATATTCTATGACAAATAATAGTACTAAAATATGCTGTTTAGACAGGCAGGTCATACAGCATCTTTTAAAATTCATTTCTTATTTTCTTCATTCCAGTGATTAAGTACAAATGCTATGGTATAAGAAAAAAATCATGGTGCCTGCTCTTTCTAATACCCAGCATCCTAAATCATTGTTAGATAGTGTTTATAAGTAAAGATTGTAGATGTTTCAGGGACAGCATATTCTTCCTCACTCCTGAAGTTTCTGATCATTGACCCCTGGTGTAAAACAATCCATTGTCCACCTGGCACACACCATATCTTAAGCTGTAAAGTTTCATGGAATTAGCTTACCCCACAAGGGTATTTGAATATTTGAATGTCAGTTGACTTCCGTAAGGATGGGTGGTTTCAAGGAAGAATGGTTATGGTTAGTCCAGAAATCATTTGCTTCCAGAATTATTTTTCTTTAATTGAGGAGGTGTAGACTATATAATCTATGGTCATCTACCTGGACATGTTGTACTTGTTTATCACAGTTATTTTGACTCCCAAACAGTCTGACATGCACAAATAAAGTGGCACTCATTAAGTCAAAAGTATTTTGAAACAAAAAGCAATGTGGCTTACCATGCGACTTGATAAATGTTTTTGATAATCTTTAAAATTCTTATGCTTGTTTGAGGGCAATATTGTAACATATTTCTGAATTATTTATGACTTTTCAATACAACCACAGAAGTTGGTTGTTTTTCAAACATTTAAAGGTGGAGAAGGGGGAAGTTTGAAAGAGGCACATACACATATTGCACAACTAAATTAAGATACTAACTGGAACTTCGTGGGCACAGAGGAAAGTGCAAATGTCTTTGAGGATTGGAAAACACTCCTGAGAGTCCATTGATTTCCTTCCTGTAATCATCTCTACATAGCACTTTTGTTCTACTTAGTCCTCATTTGACTCTCAGTGGTGGATGATAGCATTCTGTGGAGTTAGCTGTTTGTAGAAAATGAAGGCAAAAATTCTTACCATGAGAAAAGTCACATTAAAACGCATGTATGCAATAATTTTAATAGATGATTGTTAAGAGTTAGACTAACTGCCCTCATTTCTGATTACACATTAGATTCCCCTTCAGAACTTAAAAAAATACATTGTTTGGTTCTTACCCCAGCAAATTTGATTTGATTGTTCTGAGATAGATTGAGGGAAGTAATATTTTTAAAAGCTCACCAGTTGATTTTGTCCTGCCAAGAGTTGAGAGTCTTTGGTTTAGGTTACTGGCCTTTTTCAACCTATTATGAACTAAATTTGCATAAATCCTACACTTTCAAATACATATTAGCTAGACTTTTTGCTTATTTACCCAGCCTACACAAGAGACTGAATGATTACCTCTGCATTTTCTGAAGTCTCAGAAAAACTGGTATTCTTGCTTTATTCTCTTTCCCTTGAACAGCCTGTCATGATTCTTCCAGTGTAATCATGCACTTCTCTTATTTGGGCAACTTTTCTCACCTAGTTTTTAAGATGCCTTTTCCTAAGTCAGAAAATGAAAGACAGAAACTAGATGGTTTTTACATATTTGTAGAATGTAAATAATCACAGAATTTATATAGGTAAAACACAGCAAAAATAATTCTTAGACTCTGTGAAAAATATGGGGGGAGGGAGAAGGAATAGGGTAAGGAAGGGGATAGATCATTGATACGGGAGTACTGTTAGAGGGTGAGTGAAGCATGTGCACATATGGAGGTATGAAAATGTACCCCCAAACAAACAGACAATTATAAACCAGAGACATCCTGCAGGGGTGGGGGAGGGAGAGGGATCTGAGGGAGGGAGGGAGGGAAGAGCACAGGGGACTGTGGTGATGGTGCATGGGTGTACTGGTGAAGAAAATTCTATGGGGACTACACCTGAGTGCGGGGGAATCAAACATTGTTTAAAAATGAACAATGATGAAAAATATATATAAATAAACAAGTTAAAAAATAAAATAAATTAAAAAATTAAATTAATCCCACCTTTTAAAAAATGCTTTTTAATTGTGAAAGGAATTTTACTTTTCTCTTATTTTTAACTGTTATTTTATTATAAATTATTCATTTTATAGAAAATTTATAGAACAGAAGCATAAAATAAAGAACAAAGTTTACTCTCACTAAGATAAGAACAGGCAGTACTACTCTGTGGCACATATTTTTAATTTTTCTGTGTTGATAGATATATTCACATTTTATTTGCAAACTTAAAATCCGATAGTATTAAAATGTGTTTTGTAATCATTGTTTCACCTGCAAAATTTTATCTTGAAAAATTTCAATATTTATAATCTTGTATAGTTTTTAATGACTGCTTGGAATTCCATTGAAAATGCAATATATATACTTTTGTTTATTTTATTTTTTATTATTATTTTTTAAATTTTATATATTTTTTACATTATTTTTCATTTTGCACAATTTATGCATTTTCATCTTGGTTATAGTCCCCATACAATTCCCACCCTACCTTGTTTTGATCCTACTTCCTCTTCCACCCCCCAGTAGTGTGTCTCTGGTTTATAGCTGTTTGTTGATTTTGATTTTTACTTTATTATAATTAGTCTTTTTCCTGGTCCCTTATTTAGGTTTTCTTAGTTCCTGCTATGAGTGAGACCATCTGGTATTTTTCTTTTTCTTTCTGGCTTTTTTCGCTTGATCATGATCCCTTCTAGCTCCATCCATGTTGCTGCAAATTGCATGAGTTTATCTTTCTTGATTGCTGAGTAATATTCCATTGTGTATATGTACCACATCTTCTTGATCCAGTCATTTATTTTTGGGTATTTGGGTTGTTTCCATAGCTTAGCTAGTGTAAATAGTGCTGCTATAAACATAGGGGTACAGGTGCCCTTTGGAATTAATGTTTCTGTGTCTTTTGGGTAAATACCTAGGAGTGGAACTGCTGGATCATATGGAAGCTCCATCTTTAGCAGATTGAGGAATCTCCATCTCCACACAGATTTCCATAGAGGTTGGACCATTTTGTACTCCCACCGGCAGTGCAGGAGAGTTCCTTTCTCTCCACATCCTCGCCAACATTTGTTGTTGCTAGATTTTTTAATATGTGCATTCTCACTGGTGTAAGATGGTGTCTCGTAGTTTTGATTTGAATTTCCCTGATTACAAGTGATGTTGAACATTTTTTCATATGCCTGTTGGCCATTTGCATTTCCTCTTTGGAGAAGTTTCTTTTTAGCTCTTCTAAAGGGAACTTCCCAAACATGAAAAAGAAGCTGAAATTAGACATACAAGAAAATGCAATATATACTTTTAAAAGTCTCCATGTGGGGCCTCCCTGGTGGCCTAGGGGTTAAGTCTCAGTGCTGTCACCTCTATGGCCCAAGTTCCATCTCAGGCCAGGGAGCTAACCTACATGGTGCAGCAGACCTCTCTTTCTTGCCCACTTCTCCCCTTAGCAGTGTATTTCAGTAAATCTACCTGATCTGTTTCCCACTCTGTCTCTGGTGAATCATCCCCGACCCCCCGCCGCCTCACCTCTGGCCTACACTCCAATTCTTCTATGCAAAAATAAATTAATTAAATCTCCAGAAAAAGGTCTCTGTTTGGAGCATTTACATCATTTTTTGTTTTTTACTTCAAAAGGTCTATAATTGGATTTTGTTTCTTGATTCCAAGTTCAAATCTTTGGGGATTCTAAACTATTCATGATGATTTTAGTGTTTCACAAGTTTAATCTTCTCAATTATATCAGTCTTTCTCCCTCATTTAAAATCATCTTCTGGGCCTCCCTTGTGGCCTAGGGTTTAAGTTCCAGCATTACCACCATGATGAACCTCCCATTGCAAAGTGGCCTGAGTTTGATCCTCGACAAGGGTGCTAACCCATATGGAGCAGGAGATCTTTCCTGTATCCCCTACTTCTCCCCTCAGCAATTATTTCAGTGGATCTGCCTGTTCGGCTCCCCACTCTGTCATTGGTAAATCCTCTCACCCCCAGCACCTTTGGTCTACGTACCAGTTCTTCTACACGAAAATAGATGAAATAAAAATTTTACAGAATGAATAATTCTGAAAAATAGATAAATAAATAAATAAATAAAACCATCCTCCCTCTTTCCTTTTCTTTTTGTTCATCCTCTCACCATCAATGATGAGTGTGAGTTGAGTTGGGAGTAAACACCACAGCAAACTCCTCACTAATATTCGGATATATCCTTTATCTCCAGTTCTCCTAGGAAATGCTGGCCTCTTCTTCCTATATCTATTACTGTCTTTTCCTCATAGGAAAAGAGCAGGCATATGCTCACAGGATCAGAGCTATGTTGTCCTCACTGTTGTCTACATTTTGCAGAAATCTTAGACGTTTCTGCTTTTTGTAACAAATATACCTATCTCTGATTGCTGATACAGGTTTTTGTTTGTTTGTTTTCATGTGTCTATCATCACATTCATTAGCAAATGTCCTGCATAGAGACTTCAGATTCAGATACAAATGGATGTTTATCAAGTCTCCAATATTTATTCATTTTATGTGTCCATGCAATAAAAATAGCTAAGGGGGTCAATTGTATGGTGATAAATGGAAACTAGACATGATGTAGGTCATAATGTAGTATACAATAATGTCAAAGTATAATGCTGTACACTAAAACTGACAGTATGCTTCAAACACAATTCCAAAGCTCTTCTATATAGCTTAAACCATATTGTGTCTGAATTGTGTCCTCCCCTTCAAATTCACATGTTAAAACACTAACACCAGTATCATTTAATGTGACTACATTTGGAGATAGAATCTTTAAAGTGGAAATTAACGGTAAAAGAGGTAATTACGGTAGGCCCTCATCCAACATGGCTGGTGTCCTTTAAAAGAGAAGAGATGGACACAAAGACAAATACAAAACATGTGGAGATGCCAGAGGACGGCAACCATCTACAACCTTAGGTGAAAGGACTTAGAAAAATTAACTCTGCTAATACCTTGAACCTGGCCTTCTAGTTTCCACAACTATGAAAAAGTTTATTCTGTTGTTTAAGCCACCTAGTCCATGGTACTTTGTTACAGTAGCTCAAGCAAACTAACACAGACAATATTTAAGTTTTATCCTCTGAAGAGTTTAAAAATTTGTTGGTTTAACTGATTTTTTGGAAATATATCATCATCATGCTATACTTGGCAAAATGCTTTAGTTTTCAATAATCTTTCTCATAAATTCTATTTTTTTGAGTTTTTTGGCAAAAGTGAAAAAGCTAAAAGGATAAACATTGTTTTAATATGTATATTTACTTTTTTTAAAGACTTTCTTGCTTAAATCTTTACTTTTCTACCTTGGTCTTACTGTATTATTTTGAAAACATTCATATATTGAGAAGTTCATCCTCAAGCTTTTGATGTAGGTTTACCTTTTCTTTCAAGGGTCTCCTAAAGTGCCTAATATCTACAGACCCCTTTTTCTAAACACTCATTTTCTTTCTTAAATCTATAGCTATAGTACATATGAGTGTTCAATCAAAGTTTCTTGTTTGAATGAATGTTTAGAAGAAAATCAGTGAGTAGACTATAATTGCTGTTGTGGAAGACCAAAAAAGTCAACAAGAATTTTAACAGTATTCAGTTTTACAAACCACAAAGTTTAATTTTATATTTTGCTAACAACAACTCCATTAGTAGCCTCTGAAAGATAAGCAAGCATATTAATATATCTGTACATATCTTCATCTAACAAAGAGAGGGAGTCAAAACTACTCTCTCTTGTTTCATTAAGAGCAGGCTCTTTAAGGGGATGTTTCTAAAAAGTATACACTCTAGCAGAATAATGATCCAGAATTCTGAACATGGAAGTTGTCCATTAATATTTTTTTTCTGATTGAGAGATTTGCTAAGTATGAGAGTTTACTGACTTGAACAGAAAAAAAAGTGTGTCCATTGTTAGCTAATGCCTCTCTTAGTTGAATAATTGTTGGTGAAGACTGGGAATAGGAGAGGGAGTGCTCTTGGCACTTTCTTGCTTAGCAGTTTTCTCTTTAAAATCAGTGAATAGATGTAAACTTCAAATTAACTTATGTATTTCACATTTAAAGTGTTTCCCAAGAGACATGTTTTAGAAACATAGAATAATTAGGTAACTAGATGCTATCTCAAGAGCAAACTTTCCCATTTTCCAAGATTTTAGGAAATAGGAACCGATAAATAAAAAGACATCCTACCAAAAGGGAGAAAATATTTGTACATTATGCATCTGATAAAGGGTTACTATCCAAGATCTATAAAGAACTCATACAACTTGACACAGGAAAATAAATAGCCCAATCAAAAAATGGGCAAAAGATCTGAATACATCCATTTCCAAAGAAGACATACATAGCATGAAAAAATACTCATCATCACTTATCTGTAAGTTTTGAAAGAACTTTATAGACAATGATTCTATAATCATCCATAAAAAATTCATTTTCATGTCTATACTTGAATTACAGGAGGAATTGGAAGACATTATATTTATAGACTTAAAAGTGTTAAAGAACTTCATTTAGGAGCAGTTGGGCCCTCAGATCTCATTCCCTGATTATAGTATATGGTATTTTGTTTTCCTTCTTCTATCCGCAATCCCAAGATAATTATTTTTAATTTGTTTTATGGCATGACAACATTTCTGAGTAAAAGCAGATATTCTAATTTTAACTACAGTTTCTTATCAATACCATACATCCTTCCCCATCAATTTTATTCTTACCACTGTAGGCTCTGCAGTTGGTAAGCACTTTTACCTTATCAACATGTAGCATACAGGTCAACTTTTTTTTATCACATTTGAAGCTTTCTGGGGTCCTGGGGTGTTATCATTGCCCTGTTTATAAGAGGCCTTTCCTATAGTGTAAATTAAGTCACTGAATTCAGTTATACTCATTTCCTGACAGAGAATGCAATTAAGCATGTGGGTCCAAAGCTGGTAATGACTTTTCAGTTATAGAGCAACCACAAACCATGGTGATCCATGAAAATGATCACAGCAGACCAACATGGCCTTCATACGAGAGCCTAAGCTTAAAAAAGGTATGCCAAAACTAAGTAGCTAACTATGTCATTTTAGTTTATGTCTCTTGACATTGGGATTCTCTTATTAAATTTACCATTAAGGCTCCTCTTCAATGGAACACTGTGACATAATTTAATTCTTACCACATATTAATTCATCTAATTATTCATATTAGATGAATATAATATTTCATATTCAAATAGTCATAATTTATCCAATTTTTAGAGTTCTAGATGTTTAGTTTACGTGGTCTATTTGTTTCAGAGTTGGATTATTTTATTTTATTTTTTCTGAATGGAGAATTCCACTAAAATATCAGTTAATATGTCATGCCACTGCCACAGGATACTCTGTATGCAATAGTTTGTATGGTTTCGATTTAATCAAGAGGAAGATGAAAGTGGGTGTCCATTTCTTTCAACTCCTCAGCAATTTTATAATCCATCTTAGTCCATGTGTGATTACTCAGGACACAGCATTAATGATAGTTGTCAAAATAATGGTCCATGGGTTAGAGGTCAAGAAAAATATGTAAAAGACTTTAGGGTGAACTGATGATAAAGTAAGTCATTTAGTCATTTAAGTACTACACTAGCATGGTCTTGGTGAGATCAGGGTTAGTGGGAGTAAGAAGAATAAGTGGGGACATCTCCAAGTAGTTTACTCTTGTTAAAAGGGAAAAAAAGATGATAATAGCATTACCAAACAAGCATGCTAGAGGCAATTTTCTTAATTATGGTGCTGACCCAGCAATGTACACACAGTGCTCTTGCTATTGGCATGAAAGCTTTTACTTTCAAATAAAATTAACCCTTCTTGGTACTGTATGTCTTAATTAAGATAATTTCTGGGAGTGCTGGCAATGTCAGCAGTTTTAGTTTTCTATTGGTGTTTATAAGCCATTTGTGAAAGAACTAAGCTTAAGATCCTGGCACAGGGTCTGAAGCAAGTTACTCTATCCAAGAAACTTTTTCAATGAATCTAAAGGAAAAGCTTGCGACATTTTGTTTTATTAGGTTAGTTAATATCACACTACACAGATTCTTGAGAGCGAGTGAAAGAATATGTATTGGTCCCATAAAATAGCAGGAATCTAGAAAACTTAAATAAGGGACCAGGAAAATGAATATAAGAAAGTGAAAATCAAAATAAACAAAAAACTATGAACCAGAGACACTTTTTAGGGGTGGGGGGCGGGAGGGGAAGGATTGGGGTCAGAATGGGGCGTTGCAATTGTATGGGGGAATATAAAAATAAAATTTATAAAAAAAAAAAAAATCTTCCGGGACAGTAAAAACAATGCCACACACTCAATACCAGAAATACATTATTCTATTTTAAATATAAAATTGGCATTTATAGCCTTGAAAGCTCAATTGTTATAATTATAATACATTCCCACTTGTAGTGTATAAAAGCACTGGAGCAATTGCTTGTAGTAATTATACAATGGAAGAATCATTGAAATCTCATTTCAATATCTGAAAAACACTGGGTTGATGTAATTTTAAAATGAATTGTTAAATTTCTTTACTGTTTTAGGGATTCAGGAAGACGCCTCTAAAATTCTCCAAGGAATAAACCATAGTTAACTTATTGCCACTTGAGAAATTGCTTTTGAAAAGAAACCTGACATGCATAATTTTCACTCCAAAGTATGTTTTCCTGATTTCTCTATGTGAACATGTGAAATGGGACCTCTCTGAGAGAATTCATGGTTTATTTAAATATAGTCACATCAACTATAAGGCAAAAGATAAACTTGAACATTATTTAATGAATCTGAGCTCCTGAGTATTCTAGATTGTGTGTCTGTATCAATTACTGGATAGCGGTTAAATCCTCATGTTACTTTACTCTGATTAGAAAGTTAGAGTGATTTTCCTATGCAATATCCCTTAAATTTTTACTGCAGTTTCTTCAGATTTTTATTATCTTAAACAGATTACTTGTTATAGTTATACTTTTTTAGTGCAAGCATCTTTTCAAACATTTTCTTAGTTAATAAACTATTATCAAATTTTATATACCAAATATATTAACAAAATTTTCTTTACACTGCATGTTACTAGGTTGTGAGATAATGTAAAAAATTATCAATTATTCTTTTAGTTGTTTCATGTAAGCAAAATGCCTACTATAAAACAATGTATTTTGCAACTTCTTAAAAGGTGTTTTTCCCTTGGTAAATGTTTCCATGGGGTGGTTAGACGTAGTCTCTTATTTTCTTACCAACCCAACTTTAAGAGTTTCTTCTTTCCAAGTTTCACTTGCTGGCACTGACTTGCTAGGACCTTTTACCATTGGTATTAGAACTATTGGGGAACTGCACATACTTAACTAAATAATGTGTCTAGAAACCACAATTGATGCAAATTTGGGGTAACTGAAAGGTATTGATGAGTACTTTTCCTCGAATGTACATATTCTCACTTAACAAACAAATGAAAAAAATAAAATAATATAAAATATAAATATAAAATAAATGTAAATATAAAATAATAGTTTCTTTATAGTTTTAAGATGATGATGATGTTCATCCATATTCTAGAAAAACTTTGGTAGTATGGACAGTTTAAGTTACATAGGTGGGAAAATATCAATAGTAGACTTATTTTTTTTTAAGGCATATAAAATGAACAGTATAGCTATTATCTACATTTAGGTATAGGTTTTGAAGATGATTCAGTTACTTCTACCTTTTTTTTTCATTCCTTACTGAAGTGTGTTACAGCATCAGAATTGCAAAGGAGGAAAAAAATATCCCTACATTTCTCAGTAGAGGTGAGAAGGAAGAACTTAAGCAGATGTGATTATTATTACCATTAAAAAAAATATGTGTATCAAGTGCAAAAACAATGGTAGGTTTCTCCAATATCGGGCTTCAGTGAGCTATTAGAAAAACAGCAAGAAATAAAATATCATTTCCATTTCATAAGACATAGGGTGATTTAAATCACCTGGATAGAGTATTTCATTGAAATGTAATAATCTTAGGAGGATGAAATTTTACTAGAATGTAATATAAGAAAGGGTCAAATGTAAAAACAATGTAGAAATGATTTAGAAATGTAGAAAATGATTTAGAAACATTAAAAAGTTGAGGCTTACTTAGTAGTGAATATGTAGTTAGTAGTTAAAAGCGGTCTTTCTCTTCCTGAATTATTTATTCTTCTGTTTATTCAGTGAGAAGTTCCAGAAATTGATTATATTTCTCAGTTTTGTATATTTGGGGGAAAATTGCCTTTATCATTAACCATTAACAGGATATCAAATATTTCTAAAATCTTTATTAAATGGAAAGGAACTATTAAAAAGGGAGAAATGTAGCAATCAAAAATATGGATAAGAATTCCAAGTCTATCAGTTTACTTATATATGTTCTTGAGCAAATAATAACCTCTCTAGATCTCAGTGTCTTCCTCTAAATATAGTAGAAGCTGATTTTCACTAATCATTTAAGATGCATCTAGCAGTGTCAGGTGAGCTGGACTTAATGACAGGCTGGCACCCTTTCTGGAATTTGCTAATTCTACAGTTTGATGTTAAATTATATTTCAATTATTCTATTGCTCCAAGAAACTGTAAGGATAGCCACAAACTCAAACCTTAGAACATTATCCAGAAATCTTGACAGAAACCGTACCTTGAGGTATGTCTTCTTCCAAAATGTAGCTTTCCAGACCAACGGCCTTTAACTTACCCTGACTCAGCAAACAGACTCAAGCTCATAAGTTGGTTTTCTTTTCCACCCAGAAGGTAACTGGGAAACACCGAATCTGTTTAAATGTGTGAGGGTGAAAGGGGAGCAGATACTTTTTCCCTAGATTCATATTGAAGGACGCAGAATCACAACTAAATGACACTGGGAAAATACACAATAGCTAAGCAAAGCTGGAAAAGGTTACAAAATAAATAATGACTGTGCTATAAATTAATTTATTAAAGGTAGATTAAGTTTGAGAAACATAAGACCTATTGAGGGACTCTAGCTTTTTTTTTTAAAGATTTATTTATTTATGCATACAAGAACTGGGGTACAGGCCAGAGGTGCGGAGGTAAGAGGATTCACCATAGTCAGAGTGGGGAACAGAACAGGAGAAATGACTGAAATACACTACTGAGGAGAGCAGCAGGTAAGTCAGGAGTGCTGCAGTCAGGAGTGTGAGTCAGTCAGGTCTGCTGCGCCATGTGGATAGCTCCTGGCTGGGGATCGAACTCATACTGCGGTAGTTATGATAGCTTCATAGGTTGTGTCTTAACCGTCTTAACCCCTTGTACCACCAGGGAGGCCCTGGTACTCTAGCTTTTTGTAATAAAATATGAGTTACTGTGAAACATTACTCTTTCGTACCAGAACATTTCGTCGAATATACAAATTCCTAACGCCTTTGGCGATAAACACAAAGTTCTTCTTAAAGAATTAAAGTTTTGGCTATGATTAAATGTAGTGAAAATTTATTCTCTGTGATTTGTACAGAACCTTTAGTTTTTCCCTATGATTATACTTTTATTTATCTTTATTTTGTAGTCACAGTTTTTCTGATGGACCTCAGAAATATTTCTTTACATCCTTTAGTAGGAACTTTCTCCTTCCTCTGTGGAAAACAGATGTCATTCCAGAGAGAGAAGGAGTACCATGCCATTAGAAATGATGGTATATCAGGGAGCATTTATAGAATACAGATCATGTGCTTGGTGACATGGGGTAGATGGAATGGATGAGCAGACATCATTCATAGACCTAGAAATGAGATAAAACTTGCCATTTTAGACAACATGCTGGAACTGGTGGGGATAATGCTAGGTGAAGTATGTCAGAAGTGGAAATACAAGTATCAAGTGGCTTCACTTTTATCTGAAATATAGAAAAACAAAACAAAGGGTCAGACAAAACCAAACTAATAGCAAATCTCAGAAATCTATCTGTTAACTTAAGGCCACCAGAGAGGGAGAGAAGAGTGGAGCACAAAGTGTTGAGGAGCCCAATGGACTATGGTGGAGACCCTGGGTGTCTTGGTGGTGGGTGTGGTGTGGTGATATATATCTGAGGAGGTGGGATCCTGTACCTCTTAATTATATACAGTGTTGTAAACCAGTGTGATAGATAGATAGATAGATAGATAGATAGATAGATAGATAGATAGATAGATTAGATGATAGACCGATAAAAGCATGTGTGAAAAATCAGAGTGCAGTAGAGGTTAAATAAGTAGCCACATCAACCATCCTCACTCCTCATACTTCCAATCTGCCCACTAGATACAGAGATAAGAACTTAAGCTGATTTTCCCCACTCCCAGTCTTGTGTCTCCCTAAACATGATCTATTGCAGTTAGTGACTCATGGAGTCATAAAACAACAGGACTTGAAGGGACAATAAAAGTGGTATTTTACAGAAGCTGAGGGAGGGAATCGATTTGACCAGTGTCGAAGAGTTAGTGATTAACAAAATCATAACTAGAACTCAGGTCACCTTTGGAGCGTAGTCGCAGCTACTCATATTCAGCCTTGCTAACATTAGGCAACTTCCAGAAAATTCTTTTTTGAAAAAAGATTTATTTATTTATGCATATAAGAACTGGGGTACAGGCCAGAGGTGCAGGTGGTGAGAGGATTCACCAGAGACAGAGTGAGGAACAGAACAGGCAGATCTACTGCTAAGGGGAGTAGCGGGTGAGACAGGAGAGGTCTGCTGTGCCATGTGGGTAGCTCTCTGGCTGGCTGGGGGATTGAACACATGCTGCAGAGGTTGTGGATAGCTTCACAGTGCTGTTATTAACCCCTTGTGCCACTAGGGAGGCCCCAGAAAATTCTTCAACTCATATTATGTATTAGTTTTTTAGGGCTGTGGTAACAAATTACCACAAACTGTGAGGCTCAAAATAGCAGAAACATCCTCCCTCACAGTCATGGAGCTAAAACTTCAAAATCAAGATGATAATAATCCACACACACCCCTAAGCCTATGGGTAGAATCCTTCCTTGCTTTTCCCGTTTTGGTGTTGGCTAGCAATTGTCTCATTGCTACATTACTCCAGTCTCTGCATCTGCTGCCACCTGATATTCTTCCTGCATGTCTGTCTTTGCATCATGCACCCTCTTCTTTTAAGAATCCCAACATATTGCATTGAAGGTCTACTCCAATGTGATTTTATCTTTAATTGCATTTGCATTGATCTTATTTCCAAATAGGCTCACCTTTGAAGGTATTATCAGTTAAGAATTCAACATCTTTTGGGGCACAGGAGTGTGACTACACAATTGGACTTACAATACATCCCTAACATGCAAGCCTAGGATTAGAGGGATGGAAGGGGGAATAGAGAGTCCAGTATAACAAGCTCCTCCAGGTTTCCTTCCATTGTTCCCTTCCATGTGATATGTAGCTTATGTTGCTGTTAACAAAAAATTGGAGGAGCTCTGTAACCCATGGTTATAGATGGGATATACATTTCTGTTCCTTTTTTCTTCTCTTTTCTAAAATTTACTCATCATCTCTAATTGGAGAAACCATGGCCCTCTCTCTCCTGCTGTCTTTGCCCTGTTTCTGCTTCCTGTTTCTCCATCACAAGATGTAAGCCTAGCTTGCCTGGTCTGGGCACCAGCTACTCGCTGCCAGCCAGGGAGCCTCACAATGGCTGATGGAAACTTTCTCCTCAGCATAAACTGTGCAGTTTCCTAATTTGTTTAGCTAAACTGCATTAGTCATACTGCAAGTTTTATTATCAGAGTCAAATACAGGAAGCTGGAGTGGACATGCTATATTTAAAAAAAAATTAAAGCATTTTTAAAAATAAGCTTGGCATATTGATTAGCTCATTTTCTAAACAAGAGACTCATTCCTATTAATTCTCAGCATTACTGTAAATTTTATTTCCGCTTATGGGTCATACTGTTCAAATGGGATTTAAATTAAAAAAAAAAAACAACACACTCATATTTCCTGTTAGGTTTTGCTTTAAGATCACCTTTGATTATTAATGAATTGGGTACAAGAGTATGGCCATGATTTCTACAGGACCTTGCCAATATACATTTGAAAGTACAAGCCCAGATTTTTTAAATTAACACTATCTTCATAAATGTGACTTTTCTGTTTTCCCAGTGGTCTAAGACAAACAGTTGTGAACTAGCTGTCATCTCCATGTAGAGCACTTCATTTGACCTTATTTTTATTTCTTCTAGTCTTTCTTAAGAACGGGTTCTTAAGAACTTCTTTTCTCTACCGTAATACCTGCTGTCTATTGTTTGTTTATAACAGATATGCAACAAGTAGCCTTTATCAAGAACTCTGTCAGTGCTACTGGATAAGTCTTCTTATTGTATCAGACATATTACTAATGGACTATATCCTGTTAAGTGAATTAACTTTTTCATCTTAGTGCGTAATATTTGATAGAGACTAGTACTCAGATCTTGAGGAAGAAATTATATCAAGCCTTTTCAGAGTAGTAAACCCACTTGAAATTTTCACTTCCAAATAAACAAGATTGAACACAGCCTCCCAGATTCACCATTATTGTTTTCCGTGCCTAGCTCATGCTGCTCGTAGTAATCTCAACAGTCTGTTGCACAAAAGTGAAGAACAAGCTGATGACTGTTTCTTAGTCTACATTTAAAAACACAATTTTTTATTCTTGGTTCTGAATTAAGCTACTCCTACAATAAAGATTTTACTAAACCTCTATGTTGATTAAAACTTATCATATTACAAAAAAAGGGGAAAAGTCTATGATTGGAAAATTCTGAGATAAATCATTTTACATGTAAATGTTTTAGGTTTGGTCAATTAAGTATAAGTTAAACAGGAAAGAATTAACTTGAAAAAAATGGTGGATTGGTCTTGTCTCCCAAACTTTAGCCAAAATAATTAAATTTAGCAACCAATCACTCTATGTTTGCTCCTGTAGTTTATTTGGGATAAACAATTTATTTAGTAGATTCTGCATTGCCCAGTTATTTTTTTATGACATTTTCAAGTGGATCAGACAGTGCAACATTACCTCCTTTTCCTTGCTAAAAAGAAAAAAAAAAAGCAGCACCAAAAATAAATGTCCTGGGGATAGCTCTCACATAATTCAAATTACCCAATTCAATGTTTGAAACCAATCTAAATGGCTTTACCCATCCCTACCACTGCCCTCCCACACTAGAAATATGCTCCCCTGTAAGATGTCTTCATGATGAATGAGCTAATGTTTATGAAGCACTTAGAGATCCTTGGGCAAGACACTATTTAATTACAAAGTATAGTTCTCATTATTAAATGGAAGCTATTTTCCCCTGTGTTTTCGTTATTCATACCATTTTCATGCCATACCCTCCCGATGGTTTCCATTGTGAAGTGGAATCAGCTTCTTAAAAATAAGGGAGGGGGGAGCATAAGAGCTCAATAATTTTAAGTCACAGTGCATTGCACATGCCCAGAAAAGCCTAGATCACTTCCAAATTCAAGGACTAATAAAAATTGGAAGCACTCCAGTAATTTTAAATTGCTTTGCACATTGAAGAGTGATTTAAAATCATTGAAGTGATTCAATTTTTTTTATATATGCACTTCAATTTAGAAGTGAGTCAGACAGACAGCATCATAGTGTAGAATAGAAGTCCAAGACATTGAATTAATGTTTAAAAAGTTTGGAATTAGACTAAAACATAACTGGAGGAACCAAGATCAAACAACACCAGAGTCAATTGGGCCATTAAGTTGAAGGACTATGGTGAATTTCCAGACACGTAGTTCCAGGTCTTTCCTTACTTTGCCCCTGGTAACCTCTTTTTCTTCTAAACTAATAGTATTTCCAGTATTTATTGCTAAATATAAATGTATTATATATGCATTTTAACATTTCAGATTTATTTATTGGTACTGATATTACTTTTTGTCTGGACATTTAATTTTAATGTGAGGGAAGATTTATGTAGAAATATAATGTGAGTCAGAATATAATCAATACTTGTAAATTTAAAATTTTCTACAGCCAATTAAAATGTGAAATTAATTTAAATATTTTATTCAGCTTAATATAACCAAAATATTTATACTATCATTTCAATGTGTAAGTAATAGAATTATTGAGATCTTTCACATTCTTGTTTTTTGTCTTCGAAATCTGGTATCTGTTTTATTCTTATAGCACATCTCTATATGAAAGTAACTGCCCTTCAGATGTTGCTTGTGGCTACCATTTGGACAGCACAACTGTAGACTGTTAGTGCCTTGAAGGTTTGAGCTGTGTTTTCCACTTTGCAATCTCACTTACACTTTGAGTTTTTATTTTTGTTGTTTATACCATCTCCTTTTATTTTATGGTATAATAGCACAAGCTTATTAGCATATAAAAAAAGCAAGCAAACAAAGCAAAACCAAGCAATTCATGATTATTCTTCAGGCCACACACATTTTGAAAAACATATTCTACCTGAGCTACATGTAGGATCAGAACAGAAAGTTGACATATGGAGCTGCCTGAAGGCCTAAGGCCAAATTTCAGCATCTATGCATTTATGCATAAAATCAAATGTGGGCAAGGAAAAGGACTCTCTAGTAACTATGGCAGAAAGAAGAAAAGGAAAACACTAGAATAATTGTCAATGGTCAAATTGAGCAAGAGTTTAGTCAGAGCTACAATTTTTTTTTTAAAAAAGCATCATTTTCCCAGTAAAAACTCTGACCAGTGATTGGTTCATATCTCAAGTCTCTGCTGGAAAAGACATTCTATGCTCAGGGGACAGATTTTTCAGAGCCTCCAAGGCCAGCACATGAGGATATCAGTAAATGTAAAAAAGATGGCACCACACAGTGGATGCATTGTCGGGAAAGCAAATGATTTTACATGACTCAGAGCAAAGAAAGGATGTATAAGGCCACAGATGACAGTTTGATGGATAGAGATGGATGACCAAAGAGAAACCTCACTTAAAATTCTTCCTTTGAACATTCCTCTACTGAAGAATTGCATAGAACTGCAGTATGTTTTTTTTTTCCCTTCAGTCTTTTAATTATTTAGTTCCCTGATTCTAAAAGCAATGCATGTTCTTTATAGAAACATTGAAAGTATGAAAAAAATAAGAATAATAAAGATGACCTGTCTTCCCATCAACCAGAAAAAAATCATTGTTAACTTACTGACTTATTTCCTTTTTTTGTGGATTTGTATAGAGATAGGATTGTGCTTTCCTCATTTTACATTTTAATGTGAGCATTTTCCTATATAATTAAAACCTCTTAGGCCATAATTGACTTTGTCACTCCAAATAACATATTAAATGATGCTTTGCACTTAAATCTTTTTCTTCATTTCAGTTTGTTTGCTTAAAACTGATTACCAAGAGTATTTACTGGGTCAAAAAGTAGAAATTTTTGTAGGTATTTTGAAATTTTGCTGCACTTTCTTCATAAAAAGTTACATTTTTCTACTTGTAGCTATCTATCATGTTTGGAATATGATATAAAACCAGATCATCTTGATATCTTTATTTATAGTTTTGTTCCAAAATTATTGTTTGAATTTCCCATATGTAGCTTTGATGATTATATTCCAAAAGTTGTTATCAATAACTTGGTGAACTATCCCCACATATGCAACAATATGTCTTTAACATCAATTCAAGCCATTTGCAAACAGACAGTACAGAGAGGCAAGCCTTTGGAAATATTTGCCTCTATTGAAGTGTATTATTGTTTTAATTTCAATAATTAGTGGGAAAAGATTTTGGAAAAAGATCCCCTTCCCATATATTCTATGATAGCACTGTTTGATATTCCTCACTCCTGTTGCCTGATGATCTAATCATCATTTAAGATTTGTAATAATCTGCATTTACTGAGAATTCACTATGTTCCAGACACTCTCTCAAGCACCTTATATTTTGGATTTTGTCAGTTTTCTCTCACAATAACTCTGTGAGGAAGATACCATCACAATCTCTTTTTACTTTTATAGAAACTCACCCTTAGTGATCAAGAATAAGTAATTTACTCAAATGACAATCCTATTAAATAGCAGAACCAGGATTCAAACCCAGTATCTAGAATGTCTGTTTTGAGAATTGCTGCATACAGAACTTTCTTCCTTTTCTCTTATATTATATACCCAGTGTGTCCTATACCATCTGTTTTCTTCACACCTGCAATTCTTGCTCATATATATTTGCGATTGAACTGTAAGGTTTTGAAAGTAAGTTGGTACTCCGAACATCCTCATATCTCTACTGCCTACCACAGTGCTGGGCATCTCTTAGATGCTCAAGGAATGTTTATTGAATAAATGGTTTGAGTCAAAAATCTTGACACAGAGACTTAGATGATAGTTTTTGATGTTATTCTTTTTTCTAGTGTAGATGGTCTTATTCTTACAAGTACATTTTAAAATAATCACCCAAAGAAGAGGAAATGAATCATGTAGTACTGTGAGAACTTCTGACTTATTAAAATGACATTAAGGGTACTCTGGATTATATTCAGCCTTTAACAGAGCAAAAATTTAGCTAACGGTCTTTCAAAGATTTCCTAACCTTTGTAAACCAAAAGGACATTTTTTTTAACATCTTAATTGATGTATAATAGCTTAGTTAGAAATCATGTGAAGTGTCATGCTTTCAATTGGGTTGCTTTGATTTTTTTTTCAAAGTGTAGCTTAGTGTGGACCCACACAAACCAAAACAAAACAAACAAAAAAAGGTTTTGCTCAGTCTTTGGAAACTGAAATGTGTGCTGCTCAAAGTTTTAGACAGAAACTCAAGGGGGTCAGTGTGTCTAGCATTGTAATCTATCACATTAAGAAAAAATAATGACTCCTTAGACAGTTGGACTAAAATGTTTAAAAACTGAGTAGTGAGGAAACTATTTAATGACTCTTATATGCATTTTTGACTTCTGTGTGTTCACGACTTATGTGTTTTTTTTTTGTTTTGTTTTGTTTTTTTTAACAAGGATGGATGTGTTCTTTATAGAGAAAAGAAGTTGCATGAAACCCCAACTGTTCAGGGGGTTCAGACCCAATAACTATTCAGACCCAACATGACAAAATGTCTTTCCCACAAAACAGTCACACAATTAAAAAAAAAAAAAGAATTGGTTTAAAACAGTGACTGAAAACCTTCTGCTTGTCTGGATCACGCAGTTTGGGATAGATCCATCCATCCTCTTTTTCTTTTTTTTCCTTTTTAAATATTTATTTATTTATTCAAGAACTGGGGTACAGGCCAGATGCATGGGAGAGTAAGAGGATTCACCAGAGACAGAGCGGGGAACAGACCAGGCAGACACTGAGTATTCAGAATAAGTATTCTTTCTCATTCAATAGGATGTCTTTTAACTTGTCTTATATTTTCTTTCATCTTATATAGAAACTCCAGGTAATCCCAATTGTTTATTTTTGTTTTTATTCCCTTGCCATAAGGGTTGGATCACCAAAAATATATTTATTGTTGATAAGATGGAGCACATCACCAAATTTTTCTATGTATTTTATTACTGCAGCTAGTATGTCTAAATCTTTAGTCCATTTGGAGTTTATTATTTTTGTATGGAGTTAGCTGGTGATGCAGCTTCATTCTTTTATGTGTGACTTTTCATTTTTCCTAGCACCATTTATTAAGGGAACCATCCTTTCCACATTTTATGATCATAGCTCCTTCATCATAGATTAGGTGCTAGTATATTTGTGGATTTATTTCTGGGCTTTTGATTCTATTCCTTCAATCCATGTATCTATCTTTGTGCCAATACCATATTGTTTTTAGTGCTATTGCTTTATACTAAAATGTGAAGTCAGGTAACATGATACCTCCATTTCTCTTCTTTATTCTGGTTGTTTTTGCAACCTGAGGCCTTTTGTGTCTCCATAAAAATTTCAATATTTTCTTCAATTTCTTTGAAAAATATTGATATTTTGATGGAGATCATGTTAAATTTATTCACCACTTTAGGCATTATAGTCATTTTGATTAAATTGATTAGCTCCATCCATGCTCATGGGATAGCCTTCCTATCTAAGCTTCTTGTAAGCATCTTGATGCTATTAATAGCATCTTGTAGTTCTCCTTGTATAAGTCTTTTATGTCCTTAGTTAGGTTGAATCTGAAGTATTTAATTCTTTTTGAAGCATTATAAGTGATGTTATTTTTTAAATTTATTTTGTTTCTTTTTTGTTGTTTATATACAAAAAGGCTATGGATTTTTTTTTAAGATTTATTTATTTATTTATACAAGCACTGAGTACAGTCAGAAGCACGGAAGGGTGAGAGAATTCACCAGAGCCAGAGCAGGGAACAGAACAGGCAGACTGATGAAATACACTGCTGAGGGGAGCAGCGGGCGTTTCAGGAGAGGTCTGTCGCGCCATGTGGGACCCTCGCCCACTGGCTAGGGAGAAAACTGGTGCTGCAGAGGCTGTGGGCAGCTTCGCAACCCAGTGCTCAACCGCTGCACCACTGGGGAGGCCCAAGGCTATGGATTTTTGAATATTGATTTTGTGACCTTAAACTTTGCTATATTCATTTATTACTTCTAACAACTTTTTAATGGAGCATTTAAGATTTTCTATGCACATATCATCATCTACAAATAATGATGGTTTAATATCTCCTTTTCTAACTTTGATTCTCTTTATTTGCTGTGTCTGTCTGATTAGCTCTGGCCAAACCTCTGGTATATTATAATGAGCTAGCTGGGAGTGGATATACTTTGGTAAAAGTATGTCATGTTCCATGTAAAGCGGAAAATGGAAAAAAAAAAGAAATATAGTAGAATGCTTAATCAGTACCATGTAATTCAGTAGTTATGTTAGGGACACTACCAATCTTCTGTTACCAGCTATAAATAGATACATTTTGTGAGTTGAAAAACACAGAGCTAAATAGCAAGTGTGAATTAGCACTGAATCCATATCAAGAAAGTTCTGAAACCAGTGCAAGGAAGATGTGAGGGAAGTGAAAAGACTTCATTCAAGTGTCATAAGATGGAAGCATGGGTTCTTTCCAGGAACATCTCAACAAATCCTGCCACATCACTTTCTGCTACCACTAGCATTATCATTATGCCATTTCCCTCACAGCAACCTTCATCCAATAGCATTCCTTTTGTCCCATAACAGTGCCTACCTTCCAAAACTTACATTCACACCTGTACCAGAGTCATCAAGTTAAGGGGCTTTTGATGAGGCCACGATGAAACAGCCATGTTTCAAATATGTCCTCCCATTTATATTTATTAATATGTTGCATATTTCTTGTCACTCACAAAGTCCCTTCGGCTTTGAGATATCTTTTCTTCATTTATATCATATTACAAAAGAATTGCCTCTGAAATACTATCATAATTATTGACTTCCATAATGGCCACTTTAATTGAAATCATTTGGGATTTCCCAAAGGTAGTCATTCAAGTGCCATATAAAAGAATGACCTATTAGCAGCTTTAGAATGCTACACAGTATTAACAAGGGGAATTCCCCTTTCATACAGCTTCTATCCCAAGGATTATGTAATTTCAACAGGAACAAATCTGTTTCTCTTCAGGATTCCATCAACTAACACTTGCTTTACATCCTATTTACTATATTAATACATACCTCATGCCAAGTTTATTATTACTTGTGAGTTTGTATGTGAGTTTGGTTATCATTCACAAGACAATGATTTATTATTCTTAGAATTGAAAATGTTAATGAACCCTAAATTTTCCTCTAAATCTCTCATTTCCCAGATACCCTAGTGAATTGACAGACATTGTGATCCTATATGAAATGTTACAAAAAAGAAGATTCTTTTTTTGGTAGGGAGGATTTATAATTAATTACCTTAAAATAAATTTAACCAGAAATTTACTGACAAGAACCACAATTGACTAGTTTTGCATTCAATTTATACAGACAAACAATGTCAAAAATTCATTCTTAACATATTTATTGAAGGATTGGTATATAAATTATTGCTCTAGAACCTAATATTAGGACATTTTGATAAGAAATAATTTCAGTGTAAGCCCTCGTATTTGGTGTTAATTAATTTATATTCTCTCACTAAGTGAAGAAATTAAGCTGATTTATTTTCAAAAAGAACTTTAGCAACAATATTGAAACAGAAGGCAATTATTAGGAATTGGTAACTACAATAACAACAACAACATTAACCTGATTTTCTATGGATCAGTGTGTTCTATCTTGGTTAAGATTTCATTTTATTTGAGTCCATAGAACCTGAAGTTATCAGTGGACTAATTGTGGGCTTACAATATCTATTGAAATGAAAGAGATGGCAGTGGAATCAGTGGATAATAGGGTTCACTACTCATATTTTATGTCCTTTCTTCCAGATATATTGATTCTATTACAATATCAATATACACCCCTCACTGAATTCAGAGATCTTTTACCTTCTCAAGTTCTTCTTATTCCAATGCTGGAATGTCTTCATATGCAAAACTTCTTTACTCACTATGTTGTTAGACAAATCTTTCTATATTTTACATGAGAAATAAAACTTCATAGAATCAGAGGCTGGGCGAGGGGGGGTGCGGGGGAGGGGGGAATCCAGCTAATACCAGGGCAGACCATGGGCACAGGGAAGTGTGCTCCTGACTCACCATTTTAGAATAGAGATCATTGCCTGTGTGTCCAGCACCACTGAGACTGCTTGGAACCAGGGAAAGGGCTGCCCCCACAGCCAGAGGTGAGCTGAAGGCCCCCACAAGCCAGGCCACCCTGGGAGTTGGAGCCCAGAGGGGGATCCAGTGATTTGGAGCCCAAAAGGTGACCCAGCCACCCCGCCTCCAGGGCAGTCTGTGGGCCCTCAAAACACACCTTTGGAATTAAACAAATACAGAAGGAGGAGATACTCTGTGACAGCAACCATTAACATATTCATAGTAACAGTGCCCTACTGGACTTCTGGCATAACGGTATTTGATCGACTGGACCACCAGTTTCTGACATCTCAGAAAAAGCACACCAAAGAGATGCCAGCCAGTACCAGCAACACAGTGTCCCAATGCATAGGACAAATTAGAAAACAAGCAGCAGGGAGAAAAAAAAACTACAAGCAACCAAGAAAGCCCTTGGGAAAAGACACACCACAAAAAGAAAATCACCCACCAATTACAACATCAGTGACTTGGAAGAACTTCTGAACCTTCCAGAAAGAGAATGTAAAATTGCCATGATTAAAAAACTGACAGAAGTCATAAAGGAAAGCAATGATAAGGAAAAAATAATCAAGGCTCAGAAGAATGCAATTGAGTCCCTAAAGAAGGAAGTGAAAGAAAAGCAAGAGATCACAGGATTAATGGAGGCACTAAAGAACTCTGGGGAAAGCCGAGATAACAGAATAGATGAAGTGGAAGAATGAATAAGTACTCTTGAAGATGGAGAAATAAAAAGAACCAAAACAGAAAAGGAAAGAGAAGGACGAATGAAAAAGAATGAAGAAAGACTTTGGGAACTATCTGACTCCATGAGGAAAGGAAATATGAGTTAAGGGAATCCCAGAAGGAGAGGAGAGAGACATAGGAACAGAGAAAATATTCAAGGAAATGACTGAAGAGAACTTCCCAAACATGAAGAAGGAGCTGAGAATAGACACACAAGAAGCAAGAAGAACACCAAACTTCCATGATGAAAGGAAAAATACAGCAAGACTCATAATAGTAAAGCTCCCAAGAATCCAAGAAAAGGAAAAATAATGAAGCTGACAAGAGTGAAGAAACAGATAACATACAAAGGAAAAGCAATCAGGCTGACATCAGACTTCTCTGAAGAAACAATATGGGCAAGGAGAGAGTGGAGGGACATAGTCAACAGACTTTAAGAAAACAAATGCCAATGAAGAATACTCTATCCCACGAAATTTTCTTTCCTCTATGAAGAAATAATAAGGACCTTCCCGGACAAACAGAAACTCTGGAATTTCATTACAACTAAACCTCCACTCCAAAAAATACTACAAGGAGTCCTATAGCCAGAACCAACAGAGTGATGAATAAGAATGAAACTAGAGAAAAAAATTTAAAAAAATTAAAATAAAATAAATAAAACCAGAAAAAAGACAAACAAAATGGCAAATATAGACACTAACATATCAATATTAACTATAAATGTAAATTGACTAAACTCTTCAATAAAAAGATACAGAGTTGCAGGCTGGATTAAAAAATAAACCCAACCTTTTGCTGTCTCCAGGAAACTCACTTAACTACAAAAATGTAAAAAAAGTCTGAAAGTAAAAGGATGGAAAACAATGCTACAAGCAAATGGACCAAAAAAGAAGGCTGAACAGCTATACAAATATCAGATAAAACAGATTTCAAACTCAAAAAGGTAAAAAGAGACCCAGACAGTCATTACATTATGATCAAGGGGACAATACTTCAAGAAGAAATAACACTCATTAGCATATACTCACCAAATGAAGGAGCACCAATATATAGCAAACAACTATTATCATCTCTGAAAACAGACATCAGAGAAAACACATATGTAGTAGGAGACTTCAACACACCACTGTAAACAATGAATAGATCAACGAGACAAAAAATAAGTAAGGGCATTAAAACTCTAAATAAGGATCTAGACCTCATGGGCTTAACAGCCATATATAGAACACTAAACCCAAAAAAATCTGACTACACATTTTTTGTCAGGCACACATAGATCATTCTCCAGGATCGATCACATACTGGGACACAGCACAAACATCAACAGATAAGCCAAGATTGAAATCATACCAAACATCTTCTCTGACCATGAAAGCATAAAACTAGAAATAAACCATAAAAAGAAGGCAAGGAAATCTCCTACCTCATGGAGATTGAAACCCACACTACTGGATGACCACTGGACTAATGAGGAGATCAAAGAAGAAATTAAAAAATACTTTGAGTTGAATGACAAGGAGGACACCACTATCCTCAATGTATGGGATACAGCAAAAACAGTAATAAGAGGAAAATATATAGCAATATAGGCTCACATCAAGAAACAAGAAAGAACTCAAAGAAACAACCTAATCTCGAAGCTCAAAGATCTAGAAAAAGAACAGCAAAAAAACCCCAAAACCAGTAGAAGAAAAGAAATAATAAAAACCAAAGCAGAAATAAATGAAATCGAAACTAAAAAAAAAAAATCCAAAAGATCAATGAAACCAAGAAACAAGAGCTGGTTCTTTGAAAAAATAAATAAAATAGACAACCCCCTAGCCAGGCTCACAAAGGAAAAAAGGGAGAAAGCACAAATAAACAAGATCATAAATGAAAGAGGAGAAATCACAATGGACACAGCAGAAATCAAAAGAATAATCAGTAACTGCTATGAACAGTTAAACGGAAACAAGTTCAACAATCTAGAGGAGATGGACAAATTCCTACAACTCTACAATCACCCAAAGCTAGATAAAGAAGAAACAGAACACCTAAACAGACCAATTACAAGCAGTGAAATTGAAATGGTAATCAAAAACCTCCCCAAAAACAAAAGCCCAGGACCTGATGGATTTACAAATGAATTCTACCAAACATTCAGAGACGAATTAGTGCCTATCCTTCACAAATCTTCTAAAAAAATGAGAAGGAAGGGAAAATGCCAAACACGTTCTATGAAGCCAACATTACACTAATACCAAAACTGAACCAGGACAACACTAAAAAAGAAAACTACAGGCCAATCTCCCTAATGAACACTGATGCAAAAATCCTCAATAAAATTTTAGCTATCAGAATCCAACAATGTATCCATAAGATAATTCACCACGATCACCTAGGATTTATTCCATGAATACAAGGATGGTTCAACATCAAAAATCAATTGATGTAACCCAACACATCAACAAAAAGAAATATAAAAACCATATGATAATATCAATAGATGCGGAGAAAGCTTTCGACAAAGTACAACACCCATTTATGATAAAGGCACTTGAAATCCTTGGGATACAAGAAACATACCTCAACATTATAAAGGCCATATATGACTAGCCCATAGCCAATATTGTTCTCAATGGTGAAAAGCTGAAAGCATTTCCATTAAGATCTGGAACAAGACAGGGTTGTCCACTCTCACCACTGCTTTTCAATATAATACTGGAAGTCCTAGCCAGAGCAATAAGACAAAAGAAAGACATTCAAGGAATCCAAATTGGCAAGGAAGAAGTCAAACTATCACTATTCACAGATGATATGATAATATACACAGAGAACCCCAAAAATTCCACAGAAAAACTAATTCAACTAATCAATCAGTTCAGTAAAGTGGCAGGATACAAAATCAACACACAAAAATCAGTAGCCTTCCTATACACAAACAATCAATCTGAAGAAAAAGAAATTTAAAAAACCATCCCTTTTATTATTGAAACAAAAAAAATCAAATACTTGGGAATAAACCTAACAAAAGAGGTAAAGGACCTATACAAAGAAAACTATAAAACACTGTTAAAAGAAATAGAAGAAAACAATAAGAAATGGAAAGACATCCCCTGCTCATGGATTGGAAGAATTAACGTTATAAAAATGGCTATCCTGCCAAAAGCATTTTACAGGTTTAATGCTATTCCAATAGAAATTTCAATGACATTCTTCAAAGAAACAGGACAAATGTTGATGAAATTCATATGGAGCCACCAAAAACCCTGAATAGCCAAAGCTCTCCTGAAAAAAAAGAGAATGGAGGCATCACGCTCCCAGATTTCAAATTATTCTACAAAGCCATAATCATCAAAACTGCATGGCATTGGAACAAAAACAGACACATGGACCAATGGAACCCAATAAAAAATCTAGAAATAAACCTACAGATTTACGGTCAACTAATCTTTGACAAAGGAGCAAAGAATATGCAATGGAGCAAAGAAAGTTTGTTCAGTAAATGGTGCAGGGAAAACTGGGTTGCTACATGCAAAAGAATGAAGCTTGACTACTACCTCACACCATGCACAAAAACCAACTCAAAATGGATTAAAGAACTTTGATCCCTGGAAGGGATCAAAACCTCAAAAACATCTTTACAGACATATCACCCAAACCAGTGATAGTGAAGGCAAACATAAACTGCTGGGGCTAAATCAAATTAAAGAGCTTCTGCACAGCAAAAGAGACAATAACCAAAACAAAGAGAAACCCCACAGACTGGGAGAAAAATTTTACACACAACACTAATGATAAAGGACTGATCACAAAAATCTACAAAGAGCTGATGAGACTCAACAACAACAAAGAAAATAATCCAGTCAAAAAATGGGCAGAAGAGCTAAAAAGAAACTTTTTAGAGGAAATGCAAATGGCCAACAGGCATATGAAAAAATGTTCAACATCACTTGTAATCAGGGAAATGCAAATTTAAACTACAATGAGATACCATCTTACACCAGTGAGAATGGCACATATTTAAAACAACTAGCAACAACAAATATTGAGGAGAATGTGGAGAAAAAGGAACTCTCCTGCACTGCTGGTGGGAGTTCAAAATGGTCCAACCACTATGGAAAGCTGTGTGGAGATTTCTCAACCTACTTAAGATAGAGCTTCCATATGATCCAGCAATTCCATTCCCAGGTATTTACCCAAGGACATAGAAACATTAATTCCAAAGGGCACCTGCACCCTTATGTTTATAGCAGCACTATTTACAATAGCTAAGCTATGGAAATAGCCCAAATTCCCAAAAATAGATGACTGGATCAAGAAGATGTGATACATATACACAATGGAATATTACTCAGCAATCAAAAAAGATAAACTCATGCAATTTGCAGCAACATGGATGGAGCTGGAAGAAAAAGAAAAATATCAGATGGTCTCACTGATAGCAGGAATAACCAAAATGAAAATGTATACATTGTGCAAAAATGAAAAATGATATAAGAATTATATATAATAAAATATATAAAGAATAAAAAAGTAAGGGAAGTAAAAGAAAAAATAAACAATTGTGGCTACATAAAATTTAAAAACTTCTGCACAGCAATAGAAACTTGTATCAAAACAAAAAGACTTTTCACTGAATAGGAGAGACATTTGCATTATTTGTAGTCTTAGACTAGTGACCGGAGTTAATATCTAAGATCGATGAAGAACTCATTTAACTCAACAACAAAGAAAAAAAAAATAAACTAAACAAAAGGACAGAAAATATAAATAGATATTTCTCCAGAGAAGACATACAGATGATCAACAGGCATATGAAAAAATGCTTTTCTTCATTTATTATGAGGGAAAAACAAATCAGAACCACAAGATAGCATCTCATACCTATGAAAATAGTCCATATAAAAAAGACTGGTTACAACACAAGTTAGCAAGGGTGTGGAGAAAGAAGCACTTCATACACTTTTTTTTTTAAAAAAAAGATTTGTTTTATTTATTTATACAAGCACTGGGTACAGTCAGAAGCGTGGGAGGGTGAGAGAATTCACCAGAGCCAGAGCGGGAAGCAGAGCAGGCAGAAGGACCGAAGTACACTGCTGAGGGGAGCAGCGGGCGGCAGGAGAGGTCTGCGCGCCATGTGGGACCCTCCTCCGGTGGCCGGGGAGCAGCCGGGGATCGAACCGGGCTGCAGAGGCAGCTGGCAGCTTCGCAACCCAGCGTTCAACCACTGCGCCACCGGGGAGGCCCACTTCATACACTTTTGATGGGTATGTAAACTGGCCTAGTTTCTTAGAAAAAATATGTGATGGTTTCTTAAAATATTAAAATTAGATCTATGATATGAAAAAAAAGAAATAAAACTTCATAAAAAATGAACTTAAAAAAAAACATTCACTGCTGGTTAGTCATGTTATTTAAGTTCATATTTAATAGTTTAGTAATTTATTGTAATTTTGAGTTTATGTTCAGCTGAAATAACCATTCAGTCATCAAAGATTTATACATGATGTGTGTATGTGTATCTCACATATGCAAAAATTGACAAAAGTTAACCAATTTAAACAATGTCTTCAAAATAATGCAGGTATTCTCCTAAATGTTTAAGTCTACCTAATAATCTGCCCTTCAAAGATTTTAAGTTTCAGACATGTTTGCCACAGAGAAAAAGAACTCAGTGCTCTGATTTGTCAGCATAAACTCACCTTATGACAGTACTTTAATGTTATTTTCTAAACATAATAAATGCTAATTTTACCTACTGTAAATCTTACCTAATATTTTACCATTTGATTGGAAATATGTTTCTTTAAGCATGCTGAATACATATTGTTAAGCAAATTCCCAATTAAGGAAGTTTTAAATATGCATTAGTTTACTATGTCATTTTTGGATATGTCTCACTCATTAGATTTTGCTATTCATATGGTTGCTAATTATTCCTATTAAATAGCATAGAATGATGCTTAGATTTTTGGCAGTGTAAACAATGATCAAAGGTTGTATTTACCAGCAAATGATCATTTGAAATAGAGGAACAAAACATTGTATTTTTGTTAATATAGATTAACCCAAAATTTTCAAATTTCCTGTTTTTCTAATATTGATTTAATTTTATTTGGGGGAAGGGGATGAAAGAACCAATTTTTTAATAATAGAGAATATGATTCCTCTTAAAACATTTTTCTTGAAAAAAATAAATATTACATAAGCCAATGTATAATCTCCTTTGCTAATTAAACTAGGAGATGTGTGGACATTTAAGGTCAGAAACACTTAAATTTGGAGCAAAAAATAATTATGCAAAAATTAACATGAAGTTTCTTTCAAATCATTTGATTATATGTGCCAGAAAAAAACAATGGTAGAAGGACCAATCGAATAAAGGAGAGTAAGAGAACTTACTTTTTTACATCAAACTACACATTCAAGGCATATTCTATGAAAGGATGTTATGCAAGTCAAAAAATTATAAAAATTGGTGGTGCCTGTATTTATACATTTTTACTCTCCTTTCAAAAAAACACCATATAGGATCAACAGGAGAGCAAATAAAACTACAAAGGGCCCATGCAACCAAAGTTATTACTAGGAAATTGAAAATATTATGAATTTTGCATTGCCTATAATTGAAGAAAGGTAGACCAAATTTTAATTGAGCTTCCTCTGTCTTTCAAGTCTGTGTGTAGAAGGAGTAGGGACTTCATTGAAAAAAAAAGTAGATATGAGCCAATGTTTAGGTGAAGAACAGACAAAATTACCTTCAGAAAGAGAAAGATCAAAACTAAGTAATATAATGCTCAGATCTCCTGTGTTCACTGCATTATGTATAAAGAAGGGGTTGAAATTGAGCAGTAATAGAGGTGATACCCTCCAAGGCAAAGGGTGTTTGGCAGACAATCTTACAGAGAAAGGGTGTGCCCCTTAAAATGTGGCATAAAAGGGAATGAGGTATGAGAAAAATTAACATTGATGAAAAGCCAGAGAACCTTAAAAGATATGACATATTTTTCTGATTCAATAAAGCATTCATTTTAAAAAATGTATTTTAATATACTAACAGAAAAGGGAGCTTTTGAATGAGGGCCCTTGTCCAATTACCTATACAAAAGTACTTTGAGAAGAAAAACAGAAAATAATAGTTGGACTATTTCAGACTATGAAAATTTCACCTTCTAAAATCATGAAGCAGAAAACAGAAGAGACTTTCTGTAATATAATACTCCAGTCATAATCAGATATTCTCAAACATGAAATGTGAATACTCACACATCTTGCTGTAAAATATGTAAATCACAGTTATAGTCTGAAATTCAAACACTAAGAGCAGTTCTTAACAATAATTGAATGTCAGAAAATACAGCGATTAAATAAAATTCAACAAAGAAATTAAAGAAAAAATTATCTCCAGATTTCTAAAATGAAGAGCAAATGGCAAGATGAGCCAATAAGAACAGGTCTAAACAAAAATTTTCAGAAGGGACATTCTAAAGTAGTATTAAAACTATGAATAAAATAAGAATGGAATTTGAAAAGGTAAAAAAAAAGATCACAGAATGGTGTTTGAAATAGAAGACATAAAAGGAAAAAAATAACTATATATTTGAATATTGAGGAAGAAAGGCAAAACAGTGACACATAGCTAATTAAACTATAATTCCCCAAATATTTCAACATATAAGAAAACAAATATGAGTATATTAAAAGGCCCATGGAGTGACTTCAGCAGATACCCTGCCAATACAAACATCATCATGACCCCAGTAAGCTCCCTAAAGGAATGCAAGGGCAGACCCACCCCCAAGCAGACACCCTGCCAATATCAGCATGGCTTCAGCAAGCTCCCTAAAGAGGCATGAGGGCAGATGTACCCAAACAGATACTCCACAGACATTAGTGTGGCTTCAGTGAAATCTGGGAAAGGTCCTGAGGACAAACCACAATAGCAGAAACCCCACAGGCAAGACTCCCTCCCACTCATTGAAGACCAATTTACAAATTATACTCCCTGACATATAGCAGACTTTACTAGAAAAGTAGAAACCCTTTACTCTTGATGATTAGAGAGCAAATAATGGGGAAATGAAAATACAACAAATGACAACCTGATTCCTCAGGGAAATGCTACACCACAAAGAGAGAACAAATCTCCAGAACTTAATCACAAAGACATGAAAGTTCTGTTCTTCCTATCAGATACAGATTTCAAAACTTCCATGATATAGAAATTCAAAGAAATGAAAGAAAACAGAGGAACACAGAAATGTTGATCAGAGATATACAAGAATACTCAGGAAAACAAATGGATATGCTGAGAAATAATATTAACACTGAGAAGATCACAATTGAGGCTTAAAATAAGAAAATAACAGATTCATGGTGTAAAAAGATTGATAGAGGAGATAATTTTGGAGAAAGCTATGGAAGTAAAATAGACCAAATAGAAGATGTGATATACCAAAAATCTAGGTAAAGAAGAGAAATTCAAAGAAAAAGAGGAAGAAATACTTTGAGAATTATCCTTCTCCATAAGGAAAAGCAAGATGAGATAATAAGTATCCCAGAGGGGGATGAGAGAGAGGAGGGAACAGAGAGCTTATTTAAAGAAATACAAGCAAAAAACTTCCCAAACCTAGAGAAAGAAAAAAAAAAAATATATATATATATATATATACATGCACATACAAGTGTATGAAACTAAAGGAACACCAAGATACCTAAACAGAATGAGACCTACACCAAGACACATAGTAGTGAAACTTCCAAGATTTCAAGATAAATTAAGAATATTGAAGCTGACTATGGGGAAGAAACAGAGAACCTGTAAAGGAAACCCAATAGATTTCTCTGAAGAAATGCTGTGGGACAAGGCAAGAATAGAATGAAGTGATCAAAATACATAGAAATTAAAAACTGCCAGCCAAAAATATTCTATCATGCAAGACTCTCCTTCAGATATGAGGGAGAAATAAAGATCTTCTCAGACAAACAGAAGTTGATGAGTCTGCAAGCACAAGACCCCAACCCTTTCTACGAAATATTGGAAAAAGCTCTCATAACTAAATCAAAGAGAGGAACATCCAAAGGAACTGAATAATGAAATGGAACCATTAAATTAAGGACAAAATGGCAGCAACAAATTTTTGTATATCAAAATTACTCTAAATGTAAACAGACAAAACTCATGAATTAAAAGGTACAGAGTGTCTGACTGGATTAGGGAACAGAACCCAAATATCCGCTGTCTCCAGGAAATGCATCTGAGGATCACAGATAAAGATAGATTCAGAATAAAGGATTGGAAAAAAAAAATCTACAAGTGAATGGGACCAAAGGGAAGGCAGGGACCATAATATTTACATCAGGTAAAATAGATTTCCAGCTAAAAATGATAACATGAAATAGCAATGGGCACTATATAATGACTAAGGGAAAAATGTTTTAGGATGACATAAAACTTATCAATGTATGTTTACCAAATGAAGAAACATGAAAAAATATAAGGCAAAAACTGTCAACTCTGAAAAACACACATTGGAAAAAAAATTCATGAAAGGGAACTTAAATACCCAGCATTCACCAATCGACAGATCAACTAGATAGAAAATATTAAGGACACAATATCCTTAAATAATAGTTAAGACCACATAGGCTTAATATTGGGTCACAAGACAAGTAGAAAAATTCATCAAGATTGAAATCAATGTTTTTGTGTTCTTTGGGTAGATTCCTAGGAGTGGAATTGCTGGGTCATATAGCAGCTCCATTTTTAGTAGTTTGAGAAACCTCCACACAGCTTTTCATGTGGTTGGACCATTTTGCATTCCCACCAGCAGTGTAGGAGTGTTCTTTTTTCTCTACATCTTCACCAAAATTTGTTGTTGCCAGTTGTTTTTTTTTTTTTTTAATATGTGCCATTTTCACTGGTGTAAGGTGGTATCTCATTGTGGTTTTAAGTTGCATTTCCCTGATTATGAGTGGTGTTGAACATTTTTTCATATCTGCACCCCTATGTTTATTGGAGCACTAGTTACAATAAACAAGATATGGAAACAACTCAAATGCCCAAAAATAGATGACTGTATCAAAAAGATACAGTCTATAGCTACACAATAAAATATTTTATTCAGCAATCAGAAAAGATAAACTAATGCCATTTGCAGCAACATGGATGGAGCTGGAGGGATTATGTCCATAAAATAAGTCAGAAGGAAAGAGGAAAAAAATTGAATGGTTTTACTTATAGGAAAAATATAGTGGGATCAAATAAGGGATCAGAAAAATACAATAATAATAGCAATAACAAATAAAAAACAAATTAATAAGCAACTATAATCAGAGACATTCTGCAGGGAAGGGGTGGGATAGTGAACAATACAGGGGAGAGAAGAGCACAAGGGACTCTGGTGATGGTTGACAGGTGAATTGGTGAAGGGAATTTTATGGGAACTACACCTTAGAGGAGAAAGCAGACATTGTACAAAAATGAACAATGATGTAATTAATATATATATATGAATTAATTGATAAAAAAAATAAAGATAACATGAGAGGCAATAAAAAAATATTGCAATCTCACTGAGCATCTTCTCTGACAATAAGGTATAAAACTAGAAACCAACCACAAAAAAAGCATAAAATACTTCTAATATGTGGAGACAGAACTGTTGAATTACTATTGTGTTAATGAGGAAATCAAAGAAGAAATAAAAATGTGCCTTGAGACAAATAACAATGATGGCACAATCTTCTTGAAATTATGGGACACAGCAAAGTAATAAAAGTAAAGAATATAGCAATGCAGGTCAAAATCAAGAAACAAGCATTTAAATGAATAGCTTTTAAATCCCTCACCTTTAGGAATTAGAAAATGAACAAACAAAACCAAAAGCCAATAGAAGAAAGGAAAAATAAAAATTATAGTAGAATTAAAAGAAATAGAAATCCAAAAGATACTCCAAAAGATCAATGAAACCAAAAGCAAGTTCTTTGAAAAAATAAGCAAATAAACCTCAAGGTAGCCTCACAAAGAAAAGAATGGAGAAAACTCAAATAAATAGGATCAGACATGAAAGAGGAAAATTTACAACATCACAGAATTCAGAGGATAATAAGGTATTACTGTGAACATGTGTATGCTAGTAAGTTCAATAACCTAGAAGAGATGAACAGATTCTTAGAATTAAACATCCATCTGATACTGAATAGGGAAGAAAAAGTAAAACCTGAATAGTTCAATCACAAGCAAGGAAATTGAAAATAATCATACCCCTATGTTTATTGCAGCACTATTTATAATAAGTAAAACCTAGAAACAACCCAAATGCCCAGAAATAGATGATTGGATCAAAAAGATGTGGTATATATACACAATGGAATACTATTCAGCAGTCAAAAAAGTTAAACTAATGCCATTTGCAGCAACATGGAAGGAGGTAGAAGGAATTATGCTCAGTGAAATCAGCCAGAAGGAAAAAGAAATATCAGATGGTTTCACTTACAGGAAAATATAGGGGAACCAAATAAGGGATCAGGGGAGAAAATAATAATAAAAAACACAACAAACAAAAAACAAACAGACAATTATAAACCAGAGACATCCTGCAGGGGAGGAAGAGGGAGAGGGACTGGAGAGAAGTAGGGAGAAGAACAGGGGACTGTGGTGATGGTGCACGGGTGCACTGGTGAAGGAAATTCTATGGGGAATATACCTGAGGCGGGGAGGGGAAAGCAAACATTGTTTAAAAATAAACAATGATGTGGAAAATATATTATAAATAAATAAATAAATAATAATAAAAGAGTATTAGAGCAAAATAGAAAAAGAAAAGTAATCTAAACTCTCCCCAAAAATACCAGTATACACAGCTTCACAAGTGAGTTCTACCAAACTTTATAAGGTGAGCTAATGCCTATCCCACTCAAACTCTTTATAAAAAACTTGAGGAAGAGGAAATGCTTCCAAACACATTTTTAAAGAAGATTTATTTATGCATATAAGAATTGGGGTACAGGCCAGAAGTGCAGAGGTGTGGTGAGAGGATTCACCAGAGACAGAGTGGGCAACAGAACAGCAGATTGACTGAAATACACTGCTGAGGGGAGCAGCAAGAGAGTCAGGAGAGGTCTGCTGTGTGATGTGGGTAGCTTCCTGGCTAGCCGGGGATAGAACTCGTGGTGCAGTGGATGCAAGTAGCTTCATAGGTTGCGGTTTAACCCTGTGTCCCACCAGGAAGGCCTTAAACACATTTTATGAGGTCATTATTGCTCACCAGAAAAATACAACACAGAAAATAAAATTACAGACAAATTTCATAATAAACATAGATACAAAAATTCTTAACAAAATCTTAGCAAACCAAGCCCAACAATGTATAAAAAAGGATTATACACCATGACCAAGTGGATTTATATCAAGAATACAATGATAGATCAACATCCAAAAATCAATCAATATATTATATGCTTATAAATACATAAAAGGAAATAAAATGAATAAATGATAATAGGAAAGATAAAAACCATATGATTATATTAATAAATGCTAAGAAAGTGTTTGATAAGATTCAAAATGTATGCCTGAAGAAAACTCTCAAAAAAACTAGGGTAAATAGAACATATGTCACCTAATGAAGGTCATATATAACAAACCCACAGTTAGAATTATTCTCCATGGTGAAAAACTGCAAGTTTTTCTACTAAGATCTGGCACAAGACAAGAATGTCCACTTTCACAATTGCTATTCAAACTAGTATTGAAATTTTTAGATAGAGCAATTAGGTAAGATGAGGATATAAAATGAATCCAAATTAGAAAAGAAATAAAGCTATCATTATTTAAAGATGACATGATAATATGCATAGAGAATCCTAAAGGCACTACTGAAAAACTGAAGCAATGAATCATTTCATCAAAATAGCATCCTTGAAAATCAATATACAAAAACTAGTTTTTTTTTTTACCTCTATACAAAAATGGCTAGGGAGAAATAAATCAAGAAAATAATTCCATTTACAATCACACCGGAAAAAAATTAAATACCTAGGAGGAAAGTTATCATTGGAAGGTGAAGGACCTATACAAACAAAACTGTAAAACATTCTTAAAAGAAATAGATAACACAAATATATGGAAAGATATCCCATGCTTGTGAATTGGAAGAAATATCATTAGTAAAATGGCCATCCTACTCAAAGCAGTATACACATTCAGTGCAATCCCTAACAAAGATCCAATGCTATTCTTCAAAAAAAACCAGAACAAACATTACTGAAATTCATGTGGAACCACCAAAAAAAAAAAAAAAAATAGACTGAGCAATCCTGACCCAAAAAAGGGGAGGAAAAATAGTGCTATCACATTTTCAGGTTTCAAGCTACACTACAAAGCTGTAATAATCAAAATAGTATGATACTGGAACAAAAACAGACATACAGACCAATTGAATAGAAAAAGAGAACCAAGAAATATACAATAGCTAAATAGGCACTTTCCAAAAAAGACATACAAATGGGCCAACAGGCACATGAAAATATATACATTATCACTTATTGTCAGGAAAATGCAAATAAAAACCAAAATGAGATACTGTCTCACACCTGTGAGAATGATCCACATCAGAAAGACTAGAAAAATAAATGTTGCTTATTTGGGTTTTCTAAATCCCTGCTATGAGTGAGACCATCTGGTATTTTTCTTTTTCTTTCTGACTTATTTCATTGAACTTGATCCCTTCTAGCTCCATCCATGTTGCTGCAAATTGCATGAGTTTATCTTTTTTGATTGCTGAGTAATATTCCATTGTGTATATGTACTAAATCTTCTTGATCCAATCATCTATTTTGGGGGACCAGAAAAAAGACTATAATAAAGTAAAAATCAAAGTCAACTAGCAACTATAAACCAGAGACACACTGCAGGGGCAAGGAGGAGGGTGTAGGATCAAAAAAAGGGAAGGTAGGAATTGTATTGGGACTATAACCAAGATGAAAATGCATACATTGTGCAAAAATGAAAAATGATATAGAAATATATAAAATTAAATAATAATAATAATAATAATAAATGCTACTGAGGCTGTGGAGAAAGAGGAACCCTGTTACAGTGTTGGGGAGAATGTACAGTGTTCTAGCCCCTATGGAGAGTATGGAGTTTTCTCAAAAGACTAAACATATATCTCCCATACATCTCGGCAATAATTTCCATAGAATACAAAAAACTAATTGAAAAGGGAACATGATTCCTATTTTCGTTGCAACACTATTTATAATAGCCAAGCCATGGAAATATCCAAAGTACTCAAATGCAAATGAGTAGATCAGGAAGATATGCTATATACACACAGTGGAATACTACTCAACTATCAAAAATAAAAATTCTTGGTATTTGCAGGGGATGGAGTTGGAGGGGAATATCAAATGGTGTGATTATAAGTCAAATATAGAGAAACCAAACAAATTGTCAGACTAACAACAAACATTAGAAATCTGACTATAGCTATGAGTCTACCACAGAGTAGGAGCAGGGGCATGAACAATGTGAGGAGGGAGCACAAAGAACTATGGTGGTGGTCTAGGGTGTTAGTGCAGTGTAATGGCCAATTGGTGGTATGTGTAGTATAGTAACAAAACCTGAAGGGGGAGATCATGCATACAAGATCTGGGGTGCCAGCCAGAGATGGGGGGTGAGAGGATTCACCAGAGACAGAGTGGGGAACAGAACATGCAGATCAACCGAATACACTGCTGAGGGGAGCAGCGGGCGAATCAGGAGAGATCTGCTGTGCCATGTGGGTATCTCCCTGGCCAGGGTTTGAATTTGTGCTGCAGTGGCCATGGACAGCCTCGTAGGTTGCGTCTCAACCCCCTGCGCCACCAGGGAGGCCCCTATTTTCCTATTTCTAACACTGTTTTCATAAACATTCTATCTATGCCACCTACTTCCATGGCCCCTGCAGAAGGATACATTCTCAATTAAATAGAATTCTTGGATGAAAAGAAATCCAGATATGGTTTTTAGCCTGCTATTTTTTTTACAAATGTTCAGTAATGTTTACTTTCTGGGCATCTACATACGTGAATCGGTTTTGTTATTCACTACTTACACTAGCTAATAGCATGCTAAATGTCATGCAGTGTTTTCAGGGAAAAGGTTACGAAGGACTTTTCCCCCCATCTGCTTTCTTTTGTGGGCTAATGAAGTTATAGATGTTTTAGATAGATAGAGAGATAGATAGATAATTATCTTTTTATTCTCTTGTTTCAAAATTATTAACACTGTGCTATTTGGAGATATTTAGAGACTATGAACAATGTTTGCACCAGTTGAAATCTTCGCTCATTTTTCAAGTAAACCCCTCAGGTGAGAATAAGTATTGAGTGAGAAGTATTTAAATACTTGGCTTCTTTTCCACATTGGGCCTGTAGAAACCTTGTCTATAATTGCCTTTTCATTTTCCAGCATCCATGTTTCAGTTTCCCATCATAAACATCAACTGAATCTTATGGACTCTTTCCTCACTTGTCCTTGAATGTTTAGTCAGAAAGCAAAGATAAAACTTGCACCATCGATTTGCGTCATAATTCGTAGCCAGGCTTCATGTTGAAGGTCAATGGAATAAGTATGGTTATCACTTATGTTGAAAATAAAATTAAATAACTTCAGCCACAGTTTGTTTAAGAAAGCTGCAGCAGCAATTAAGCTACTGATTAGGAATTTATGGCAAACACCTAAGAATGCAGTGTTTTCGGAGGAGCTTGTAAGGTTGGCTTGGATATGATAATTATGCTTCTGGAAGTGAGCCAGAACTGGAAATGTTTGAGGGGCTGGAGTCTAGACACCTCCTTTAGCAAATCTCTGCCTTCTGCTCTTTAACTAGTCTTGCCATTTTTCCAGGGTTAATACCTTGACGTTGGCAACACTAAAACATCATACATGCCTTTTCATGGTACTGTGGAATCACTTGCTGCATGTCTGTCTCCTATGCACTGTGGGAGCCATGATGGCCAGACCACAATATGTTCATCCCTCTCCATGCAGCCTAAGGGGTGGAAATTCTGGTGTTTCCAATGAATGAATAAATAAAGCAATGCTAATTAAAAAAATTACAATTCTTTGTCAACTGTAGTGAAATATTGGGTCATCGGGAGTAGTACATGTGTTCCCAAATTACAGACCAAAATAGCAGTGTAGGAAACCCAAACAGAAAATAACTCTCCAATTGTATTAATCCTGTCATTTTATATAAGTAAATTCTATTTAAAATAAGCATGAAGAACAGCATTGAATGGGGGAGGAGACATCAAATTATGAAAAAAGACCAATCCTTAGAAGGCAGAGAGGTGGGAGATGGGATGGGATGAAATGGAAAGGAAAGGCTGGAAGAAAAACTATCAATAAAGTACTCCATCCCTCACCCATCTATAAGTCATTTTTTATATGAGATAAGCAAGCTCTTTACTTCTAACTCATAAATCTCTAAGAAGGTCAGTTTTGACTTTAGTTCTCTTTGGTATCCTTGAAAATATACTGGTACCCAGTTTTCCTATCAGTGGTCTTAACTAATGTAAATTTTGAGACTTATCCAGAGAGTTTATGTTCATGGTGCAAAAGCCACAGTGATTTACACATCTTCTCAAATGCTCCGAACAATTTCCTTACACACACCTTTGCATTTGCTGTTCTCTCCAGCTGCAAAGTCTACACAGCTTCATACACCTAGTTCTTTTTCATCATTCAGTTCAAATGTTACGTTCTTGGAATAGTCTTTCCCCAATCATTCTAAGATTAAATGGTTGCTCCTCAAATCCATGCTCTCAATGACCACATTCTATTTTAATTTCTTCATGGATTCACCAATATCAGGAACTATGTTATATGTGTATATATGTGTTTCTGTGTGTGTGTGTTTATATGGGTCTGTATATGTATGTTTAGTACCTGTAATTCCACAATGGAATGTGAGTACTAACATATAAGGACTGTGTCTTAATCATTGGTGTATCAATGCTGCTGCCTGGCAGGTATCCAGTACATATCGGTTAAATGAATGAATGAAGAAGTGAATGTGTATAGAATCTTAGGTCTATTTTTCTTTACTCTCAGTATCTCATCACTTAAGTGAATTTTGTTTACAGAAGGTAGGGCAGGCCACGTGGAACAAGTAAACCCTTCTCCTTGGGAATACTAGAAGCAGGAAATAGCAAAAGGAGGACACATGTGCTGGATGAGGGTAATGAGAAGCTGCTGTGGAAGCAAAGACAAGACCCTACTTGGGGTGTAGGTAACACTAATTATATCCCCAGTATAAGGAAGAGATGCAGTTAAAAAGCCAAACCAGTGTGTGAGTGCAGGACCTGCACAAGTCACACAAGATATCAGCACCCTGAAGCAGTTCAAGAGGAGGTCATAATTCCACCTCAGTTTTATATGCTTGTAAAGGAAATGTCTAGATAAAAGCAGCTTTTACACAAAACCACAAAGAATCTGTGTTTCCAGAGTTTTGGCAATGTTTTGTTAATTTTTGAGTAGTTTAATGTCAAGACAGAGAAGCATAATGAGATTAATAGCTGAAAATGGCAGGTGGGGAAGCACATCAAACTGGAGCACGAAGCCAAATCATGTTTAGCCAGAGGTAACAGGGGTAAGAGGATTTATGAGCATTCTCAACCTCCTGAGATTGACATTCCTCTCAGAAATTTCTTGGGTCCCTTTCATTTATCAATATTACAATTATTAAAAAGAAAAAGCTTCATGAGGGTTATTTTGACTGCCACTCCAACAATTAAATATCTTCATTCCAGACTCACTTAAATCTCTGCTAACACCAATAGATGATAGTCACCAAAGGTCTGATTCATGGATGGGGGCTGTGTCATCGGCTCAGAGAATGTTGCTCAGCAGTGAATGTACAAATGAGCTTTCACTCCTCTGGCTGCAGATTATTTGCTTTGGCCACATTGAGAATAACCTGATATATGACAAGATTTATGAAACTTGAACAAAACTTCCAAAGCCTATGCTTGAATGTTGCTGACCAGATGGGGTCTCTCAGTGCAAGCTGCACAGAAACAAAGACACGTTTCCACAGTTCAACCAAAGAGCAGCATTGTTAAAATTTTACTTTAAGTGCAAACTTTTCTCATGTTAGCCCCTTCTTGATTCACTTTCTGTTGGTGCTTGATGTTAGCAACAGTTACTGTTTACCCTGATGGCTATGAATGCACAGACCAAAACAGTGGCTCTCTTTATACACACCCATATGTGTATGTGTATAAACAGCTATATATGTGTGCACATATATGTGTGTGTGTACATACACATACTGTATATACTTAAGAATATACACATAGGTACATAGCACATGCAACATTTGTCTGACAAGTACAGAGTGTAGCATACAAAGTGTAGCTCTTGGCAGTAAATAATCAAAATTTGAATTAAAATTAAATTGGTTGTCATACTGAATTCAGTGAGTTGATTTTATGTTTGAAAAGAGAACTATTTTGTAGAATGTATTAGTGTTTAAATTTTGTTTCAACCTATATTTTATGTACGTAAGTTTTTTGTTTTGTGTAGCTGCTGTTATGGGGCTTGCTGTTATGCTGTTAATTTTCAATTCAGGAGTTGTGCAGTTTCTATGTCTATGTGTATATATATATATATATATATATAATATATTAGTTGCTTGAAAATAAAAATCATGTCTTTTCTGGATTATATATTATTTTCATAGTTTTTAGTATAAGTATCATTAGGAACACAGGGAATGTTAGTTAACTATAATAGTGCCACATTTCATTTTAACTGCTTCTATATTTTATTAAAAGATAAAATAATAGATCACAACAGTTTGTTACCATTATCCATTACGCATAGTGTGAATATTCTATTCTCATTTTAAACATACAGTTATCATTTACAGCACCATTTTACTTTCATTTCTACCAATCAATTCTCATTGTGAAATATTCAAGTTAATCATACCATGACTCTTTGGAAATAAAAATAATTACCTATTTATAGTTAATGTTATATCTGTTATTTTTTAATTCTAAATTTTAAAACCAAGACTAAAATGCTACTTTGGAATTTTCTAGCTTATATAAATTCCAGAGAATCATTTAAATGGCTCCCCAATTCCTACTCATTCTATAATGTCTTCCCAGACTAAAAAATGTCCTTTTTAACTTCTAAGAAATATCAATTGTTTAACGGACTACTCAGCTCAAATTTCAAACATCTCTTTTGTCAGCAATTCTAATGTTCACACTATATCTACAAATAATGCACAGTCACTGACTGATAATATAAGTCTAGATTTAATATTTAAATATTTTGACATCAGGAGTTGTTCAGAAAGTTGTATATACCTTTCTCGTTTCATCTTCATGACAGTTCAATGAAGTTTTTAACATCTCTTTTTCACAGATGATAAAAAGAATCTAAGAAAAATCTAAATATTGAATAGTTTGCTTAAAATCATGCATCTAGCAAGCAGCATAACTAGAATTCAAAACTCTAAGAAAAAAATTAATCAGCTTTTAAATCTTAGATTGTATACATCCAGTAAGGTAATTTCCACAGCCCTCTTTACAATATGAAGAGTAATCATAAAATAAATATAAAACAAATTCTGATAAAAATTAATTTGACATTAACACTTTATTTACTGTGAGGTTTGTAAGCCTGTAGGGAGTGAAATGATGCAGTGGTAAAATTAATCCAGTAAAGTGTTGAATCAGGTAGGACCCCCAGAGAAGAGAAGTCATTACATGTCTAAGGCGTAAGGTGTTCCAACTGAAATAAGAACCCTCACTGAAAAGCTCCTGTTGTGCTACAGGTCATACTTGTCAGAACTGGTGGAGAGGCAGAGATGAGCAAAGGTGTGGGGCCTATGGAGCCAGACCCCTCATGTGAGACCAGCCCATTGACTTAGCTAAGACCATGGATTTTTAGTGTCCTGCCCCAAGGATGGGCTCCAACAACAGGTCTCCTTGTGGTGGGGAAGAGCTTCATATAGTGGTTAGGGATGGTCTCTGGAGCTAGGCTGCATGGATCTGAATTTCAGTTGTTCACATCATCTGTATGACCTCTGCATGTAATTTTAGTAAGTGGCTCAGTTTACTCTCTGTGAACTGACAGGAAGTATTGAAGTGAAATAAGGTATATGGAATATGAAAAATGAATTGCAGCACATAGAAAATCCCATAACTCCTACTGGTTCTTGTTATTAGAAAGCTGTTCTATTGTCTCTAAGACCAACATACTTCTTTTCTTTTTTTTTTTAATGAAGATTTATTTATTTATTTCTATAAGCACTGAGTACAGTCAGAAGCGTGGGAGGGTGAGAAAATTCACCAGAGCCAGAGTGGGGAGCAGAACAGGCAGACTGACAAACTACACTGCTGAGGGTAGCAGCGGGCACAGCAGGAGAGGTCTGCGTGCCATGTGGGACCCTTGCCTGCTGCCTGGGATCCAGCTGTCACTGAAAAGGCTGTGGACAGCTTCTCAGCCCAGTGCTCAACCCCTGCGCTACCCAGGAGGCCCTTACTTCTTTTCTTATGGTAAGTTTATCTTTGAAGAAAAAAAGCCAAAAAAACAAAGACATTAAAAAACAACAGAGAGAAACCCTCTCTCTTTTCCATGACTCTGCACCTCAAAAATATTATTTTTGCTTAGCCAAATCTACTGCATCTTTAAGAAGAAAGGAGTGTGCCAGTTAGATTTGCATCAAGACCTAGTCTTAATAATCGTGTCAGTGTATTTGTCTTTGTTCTAACTTCAGTGGTAAGATTAAAAAAAAAAAAAAAAAAAAAAAAAGGCAGTCAGTCATATACAACACCTTAACAAATCCAGAATATAGATCTTCTTTTCAAAAAGCTAAACAAGTTTATAACAGCCAAGACAAATTGTGTTACAATAAAATCATTCTCATAGAACCTAGAAAGAAAACAAGAAAACCTCCTACCCCCAAATCAACAGGCACTCATGTATAAGAGAGAGAGAGAGAAAGAAAGAGAGACAGAGATTAGGAGAATCAATGACACACTCACCCTAAGCCTTTAGGGTAGGATTGAAATATTACTCTTTTGGCATTGGGATATTATTACCAGTGGTAAGAAAAATTTCAAGAATTTGATTTGGAAAATACCCAGTGTTAATGTGATGGTTCAGTCAATTGTGCCCTAGAGACTTGCTGCCCCCCCTTCTCCCACCTCTTGCCAGGTATGCAATATTGTTCTGGTCCAGTGAGTACCGTCATCAATGTGACCTTTACAGAGGTGGCCTGAATAAGTTAGCACATAAAGCTCTTGGAAGGAAAAGCACCACATCAGTACTTATTGTGCTTTGCATTTTTTATGATTCAAATCTTTTACAAGCAATGAGCAGCTCCTAAAGATATGAGTGGTTTATAAATAGGAAGTAGCTATACTTGCAATTCATTCGATTCTGAAAAGTTGTAATTGCTACATGAATATTTTTGTAGCGGAAATGTTAATTGAAACATTCACTAAATAATGGCAGGTCTATAAATAACAATGCTACTTAAAGAGTACAGAGGTTTATTTTTAGAAAATGTGAAGGTATGTTTTTTTTTTTCCTTCCTACAGGAAGAATAGAGCCCTTTCTCAGAATACCCTACCACCACTTAAGGTGTATCTCTTCATGTTTTGCCAAATCAGCTATCACCACTGATGCCTCCATAATGGTGCTGGCCATTCCAAGATGGCCACCATCTTGTGTTTCCTGCTTGAGAACAAGCTAACTAACTACATATACAAACTAACTTTCTACATATAGAAGTTTTTATCAGCTATCAAAGATAATTTTGCAGTATTAACTCCATAAATTTGATGGAGCCAGCAAGACTTCCACAACAGAATGGCTTAATTTTTCATTGTAATAACTGCCTGTCAGTTGAAATGAATAGGATCAAAAATAAACATTACCGTTCTATAACATGATCCATGGCAGATATACTGTTTAAGAGGCCTGGGCAGGGAAGTCCTGGCCACTTTCCATTTCACTCTGTGACAGTAAAAGGGTGAACACCAAGAAAGCTCAAGGAAAAGTGACCCTGCTGTCCTGCACTTAAACCCACAATTGGCCAGAAGCCTGATTTAGAATGAGGCACATGTTTAGATTTTTACATGATGCTGTGGGAGTTTCTCAATCACCATCTTTTCAACTTGAAAAACTCCCTGGAAAATTCTCACTATACTATTTCCCTTTTTTCCCCTCCCCTTTCCACCTACCATTACATACATAAAAAGTGAATAATTTGATTCATCACATATTTGTATAGATTTTTTTTGTGGTTTACAACTTTAAAGTGTTTCTTTTTAAATGCCAGAACAAATCTTGATACATTTAAATGAAAATAAGGTCATGCGAGTTTATGCCAACAAGCTACTCAGGCTTTATGTACTTATTGATTTATCTAACTAATGAATTTGAATATCAGCAAATTGTTTTCCATTTTTTTATAAAGGAGATTACTATCTGGAAGGAAAAGTTAGTAGGTTCGAGTGAAAATGTCCTAGTCAGGGAATGCAGTAGATTTATTTTCATCAAAAAATCAACATTTTTATCTACTATTGTTCTCCTTACATGTAACTTTTTTTTCTGCAAATGATTTTGACATTTCATCCAAAATAATGCAGACCACTTGAACTCTCTTCTTTCTTTTATGGAATCATAAATATTTGTTATAGTTTTATCTATTTTCTTAATTTTCTAGTCCACCAGCTTGACCATTCAGCCTGTCCTACATGTTTCAAATTTTTCTAGAAGGAATATTTCATGTCTATATTTTGAGAGACCTCTGCTGATTTAATATTTAAAATATCTTTCAAATGGCTTCACAATATAATGTGCATAAGGAGATTGACAAAAGAAAACCTCATCATTACTCATAAGTGAGCTGTGTGCAACTCCATAGAAAGAGGGAAAGTGGGAAGAACATAAAGGATTATTCTAAGGTCAACTAAGTATTAGTTATTACAGTAGAGACAATATAAATTTTACTTTGCCATATGGAGCAATACTATCAAAGAGTGAAGGTTATTTTCCCCGCAGTTTTTTTTTTTTTTTTTAACTTGTCTCTTCTCTAATCCTTCTCCCTCTCCATATGCACACTCACAGAGGTGATATGAAGACAGAGGCATAGACTGGAGTGATGTGGCCACAGCCAAAGACTGTCAGCAGACAGGAGAAGCCCAAAGAGGCAAGAAACAGATTTTCCCTAAAGTGTCTGGAGGGAGAATAGCCCTATTACTGATAACTTCATTGTCATCTAGTGAGATATGGATTTTGTACATCTGACCCCAGAACTGTGAGTGAGTAAATTTCTAAGCCATCAGGTTTATATTAATTTGTTATAATGACTATAAGAAATTAGTACAATAAGTAATGAAAGGAATAGGGGAGCTCCATGGAGATAACATGCCTACTTAACTGATCCATCAACTGAGGGCTTAATGTATCTGGTGTAAGTATGCTATACATGTCTGATGAAAGGGAGACCCAGCTTTGTCACCCACCTTTGCTTTATGAAAATTGCCCAGACCAGGTCCTTCATAGATGTGCCAATCCTCATGATGGCCACCGAGGACTTAAATATATAGTGGCTTCAGAGGTCACATAGTAAAATTGACCCTACAATAATGTTGGTGTCGGGGGCACCGATAGCTCCTTCCTGTCCAGCCTATACCAAAATCCCTAGAAGCTCCAGTCCCTTATATTTGTGACCTTCATATCCATGGATTCAGCATTTGGGATTTGCATGATGAATTCTATGTATGAATGCCTATTATGAATTCCATATGTGATTTCCTAATATTCCTTTCCACGTCTCCTCTTTCTTCTCCTCTTCAAATTATGAGATATTTGGGCATCATATTTTTCATTGTCTTTGTTAACTTCATACTTTGATACATCTATCTGTTAATTTTTGTAAACTCTATTTTGTTTGGCAAACATACAGTTCATCCAGTTTTTCAAATTTGCTTGCGTAGAGGTATGCATGATAACTCATTCTGATTTTTAAATATTTCCTCTAGTTAAATAGCTATTTTTTCCTTTTTATTTCTTATTTTGTATATTTGTACTTTCTACCTTTATTTCTTGACTAAATAGTACCTTGTGTTTTGTAGATATTTGGTGTCCAGTTAGCTGACAGGCACCCTGAGTTAACCAAAGTGTTCTCTTCCCAAGCAGTACCAAGAATTTAGCTAACACACTTACACACACACTCTTAGAGTCATATACATTGGACATATACAACTGACTCATGTTTGTGTCAGTTTTAGATAGTTGGTATAGTGCACAAGGGTACTGGAATCTGCTAGGAACAGCAAGCTAAGGACAAAGGACAATATCTTTACATTCCAAATTAGTGCAAAAGTGGGTTTAGTGCCCATGTGGCATGGTGCGCCTTGTCCTCATTTTTTTTTTCTTCTGCATAGTTCACATTGTCCTTATTTTTTTTCTTCCACCTTGACCACTTTTGGACTTGGACATCATGGCAGAATGTCATTCCAGCTACGTTCATATTGTTGTTGCAGAAATCCAGACTCTAATCTATTCAGTATTTTTAATACTTAGTCTTGTCTTCCTGAGGCCTCAAAATTCACCCTCTGAAATTACTATTGGCATCAGTATACATTTAGCCCAATCTCTTGTTATGTTTATATCTACAGTTATCATCATTGACAAATGTGAAATGATGATCACAATTATGGTGTTGAGAAAATGCAAAATCTTCAATCAGCAAAGAAAAATTAGATTATCTTCACTTGACTGTTTTCCTAGCAAAACAGTAGATTTATATTAGAGAAAATTGTTCTTTTTTTAAGATTTATATATTCATACAAGAACCAGGATACAGGCTAGATGTGTGGGAAGGTGAGAGGATTCACCAGAGACAGAGTGTGGAACAGAACAGGCAGACTGACAAAATACACTGCTGAGGGGAGCAGTGGTCAAGACAGGAGAGGTCTGCTGTGCCATGTGGGTTTCTCCCCAGCTGGCCGGGATTGAACCCTCACTGCAGAGGCTGCATACAGCTTCACAGAGCGGCATTCAACCACCTGTGCCACCAGGGAGGCCCGAGAAAATTGTTCTTAAACAAAACATGAGCCAAAATATTTTTTGCTGTAATTTTGATGGCAATTATCTTTCAACCACATAGGACAATTATTTGGGTAGCATAAAGGTTAGTTAGTAGAACTCAATTAATTCACGGATTTCTACAAAGAAAGCCTGTCCCATCTAGTATTTCATAATTTAAGTTTTCTTTATTGAATATATATTCACATTGTACCAGTGTATCTATTTGTTTTCCCTAAGTTCTCACCAGATTCCCAAGCTTTTAAAAAATATGTAATAACCATGTGTGAAATTTGTCAAAAATTTCAGATTAAGAAATTTCATGTTTGGAGACAGATCCACTAGGTTTGGGATAAGTTGAATAACCTGCATTTTGATCCGGCATCCCAGGTATTTTGTTTTTTTGTTTTTTGGTTTTTTTTTAAAGATGTATTTATTCATACATTCAAGAACCTGGGTACAGGCCAGATGTGCGGGAGTGTGAGGGGATTCACCAGAGAATGAGCAGAATGAGCAGAGAATGAGAATGAACAAAACAGGCAGACTGACTGAAATACACTGCTGAGGGGAGCATCGGACGAGACAGGAGAGGTTTGCCATGCCATGTGGTTAGCTCTCTGGCCTGCTGGGATCGAAACAGCGCTGAAGAAGCTGCAGACATCTTCACAGCACTGCGCTTACCCATCTGTGCCTCCTGGAAGCCCATCCCAGGAACTTTGATGCATTATCGAATTGGGAAAATATGCTTACAGTTCTGCTTTTATCAAATGTCCCAATGATATTTTTTTCCTTTTTAAAACCATTTATATATATATATATATATATATATATATATATATATATATATATCTTTCATGAAGTACCCATTATTTTATGATATCCTTGTTAATTTTTTCACAATATAGATAGATGTTTTTCCTCCCATCTTTCACCCTTTTCAAGTGTCCAACCTTTCTAGATCCTTTAGAACAATAGGAATCTCTCTCTACATCCCAATAGTAAAAAATCTTCATCAATTATTAATAATTGCCATTTTATGCTCTTCATTTTTTTTAAGAATTTTGTTAGGAACTTAGACACTATACACAAGAACATTGAGAGCAAAACCTTTCCCAAGATAATGTTTTAGTTCCTTATATAAAGATAAAATCTCTGTCATCTAGAAAATTAACAGGTATTCTAATTCAACAATTAATTGATATATTTGCAGTTTTTAACTACAATGGTTAATTCTAGTGAAGCTCATAAGTAGCTGTGACTACATTATTTTTATGACTTTAATATATGCTTTTTGGGTCAGTATTTAGTCCAAGACATAAAAAGTTAGTATCAGAAATCTAAACGCTCTTTAAATTTTTTAATATGTAGCAGTACATAGTAGCTGTGACAGTTTTTCCCTCTGAAGTTACTGCTTGATGAAGATTGTTGGCTTATGGGTAAAAAATGTAGAACATAGAGTTCACCTGCTTCCACCTCACAGCCCGTGATCTTGTTCTCTATTCAAGTTGAGCAACAGAATTTTCTATTTCACAGGATGCATAGACCCCTGGCCCAGCTGTGATATGCAGTCTCAAAACACAAAACATCTGGAGAGATGATATGAACAGTATATCTTTCCTTATTTATGTTGTAAAGCTGAGGCAATGTTTATGGAATGAAGAATTTGTTTAAATAAGTGTCTGAACATTATGAATTCCTTGTCATGCTTCATCTGGCTTCACAGTAGATATAGGGAAGCAAGATCTCTGTAATATTCATATACATACTTATATAGATATACATATATACATATATAGCCACGTAACCATATATCCATGGATTTGTTTCAATAGCGGGATTGCTATTTTTCTATGTATTTGGAAAATCTCTGACTAAAAAGGCTATTGTATTCATTTTTCTAAAATTAAAGGTAAACTGGAAGGATAGATATGAGTATAACTTGAAAATAATATTTGTCAAAAAATCATGTCTTTTATAACACTGAATTCTTTGATTGGAGTATATAATTTGCAATTAAAGTCCTATAACTAAATAATCTTAGAAAAATGTTCTTGTAACTCTGTTACCTAAAATGGTTTTGAAAGATAATTCACTATTTTTCTTTCAATTTTAAAGCTATCATTACAAAGGAAGTTCTATGCAGCACATTTTGGGATAAGTATGAATGAAAATATGAAGAACTATTATCATGCTACTAGAAAAATTAGGCAGAGAGCTTTGATCTTATCATTTTCTTGACCTTTACCAAACTGACTTATCAAAGACAACTCAAGCTTCCTTCCACATTATATTCTAAGCCTCTGAATTAATCACAAAGACCTGTTCAGAAAAATAATCTGCAATCCTGGCACTATCATGTATGAAATTTGTACCATCAGGGGGCCTCAAAATCTCAGTGCATCGGTTTGTTGTATTTTCCCTCTGTGTAACTTTTGGATGGTGAGAAGGGCCATCCATAATTGACTAGATACTGACTATTGGTCAGGGAATTACCTACTGTAGTGGTGTAAGAATTGTCTACAAAGGACCATATCCTGTTCTCGAAAACATTTAGTAGTGTCAATAGAGTCATGTCAAATTTGCAGTATTTCTTTTCCTCTTATTAAAAACTGAAATCATTATAAAATTAAAGTGCCTTAAAATTAATTTTGATTTTTTAAAAAATAAACATAATAAATAATAATAATAATAATAAAAAATAATAATCTGATATTTGCATGTTGTAGGTCTTTAAATTTTTTTCTTTGAATTTCAAGTTATGTCAATAATTTGATTACTGTTGATTCTATTAATACCAATAAGTAGCAAAAGTTTGCTTTGACAACTAAAGGGCAAACGCTTTTAGAATTTAGAAATATGTTATCGTATATATCTTTTGAAGAGTTGTAACTTTTTATTTTATCTTTTTCATAATTGTTTGTTTAAGGTAACATTGGTTTACAACATTGTATATAAACACCATACTTTTAAGCATTTGAGTGGCCTTTGATGTTATTAGGATACACAATGTTGCTATATACCCCAATTATGATTTTTTTTAAACTAGCCTTTAAAACAGTTTTAAAAGGGCAACTCACAGAATTGGAAAAAATATTTGCAAATGTTATATCTGTTAAAGCAAAAATCAGAGTTTTAATCATAATACATATAATAGAGAATTCTTAAAAATGGCAAGCAATAGTTTATTAAAAAAATCAACAAATCACTTTAATAGACAATTTTCCAAAAGAAGATATACAAAAGGCCAGTACACACATAAAGATATACTCATCACTGATCATTAGAAAAATGCAATTCAAAGGTATATTATGATACTATCTTGCATCCATTAGGATCAGTGGTATTAAAATAACAGAGGTTGATGAGGATGTGGCAAAATTGGAACAATGTACTGTTGATGGGAATGTAAAATGGTATCATTGCTGTGGAGATGGTTTGATAGTTCATCAAGAAATTGAAAATAGAATTAAGATGAGATTCTATTTAACTTCTGGATATATATCCAAAGAATTGAAATCAAGATCTCAAAGATACTCATGTTCAGAGCTGAGTTGTTCATGATTTTCACAACAGCTTAAATGTGAAAGCATCCCAGCATCCATCAATGGATGAACAAATAAGAAAAATATGATATATACATATAATGGAATATTTATGCTTTCAATATCCACTGGAGATCTTGGAATATATCCCCACAGATATAGACTATTGTACTATGTCCTTGCATTTCTGTATGAATTTAACAGTCCATGTCTCAATTTTTTCAGAACTCTCATTGGCATTTGATAGGGATTACATTGTAGATTAAGTTGGACAGAATTGACATTACAATATCAAATCTACCTAACCGTGAATATGGTATAGCCCTATATTTGTGTAAGTCTTAATATTCTCAGAAATGCTGTACAGTTATCAATATTCAGGTATTTCACTTCTTTTTTCAGACATATGACTAAGTTTTTAGTATTTTTATGCTACTGCAAGTAGCATCATTTAATTTTTAATTAACTTTTAAAATTCAAGTTCTGATTCCTTATTAAATAGAAATAAAACTATTTTATTTATTGATTTTATATTTTCCAATAAGACTAAACCCCTTTATTTGTTTTGTCAGCCCTTATAGAGTTTTCATCAAATTTTGTGACACTATAGTTTGCACATAAAGAGAATTTATTTCTGCCACTCCAATATAGATATCATTTATTTCCTTCTTTGCCTTTTTTGCACAAGCTAGATTCTCCAATAAGCTTTAAGTAGGGGCTGCAAGAGTGTATACTTTTCCTGTTTGTGACATTATGTAATATATTTAGTCTTTCATCTTTACATATGAAGTAATTATAGGTTTTTCATAGATAATTTTGTCAGGTTGAAGAAGTTATTTTCTATCCTATTCTACTGAGAATATTTATCATTAGACATGTTGGCAATGTTAGATTTTGTTAAATACTCTTCCTGCATCTATTAAGATCATAACATATATTCTTACTCTTTTAGTGTTTTTTTAAATGATAAATTATAGTAATAGACTTCTGAATATTAAACCAACCTTGCATTTCTGGGATTAATCTTATTTGGCCATGTTTGAAAGTTTTTTAAAAAGCTAAACATACATATCCCATATAATCAAGACACCCTTCTTTTAGGTATTTACCTAAGTGAAGTGAATGCCATTCCCATACATATCTGTCCATGCAAATTGTATATCTTACAACAGACCTCTATCTAGAATATAGCTTTTAAGACTCAAAAATTCAACATATGTAACACAAATAGCAATAAAATATAAAAGACCTTAGGTAGATACTTCACTAAAGAAGACATACAAGTAGCAATTAAGTTGCTAAAATATTCTTTATCATTAGGAAAATGCAAATTAATAACACAATGAGATAACACTACACACCTATTAGAATTACAAGAATTAAAATAAATATATGCATTGGGCAGTACTGATGAGAATGTGAAGCCATGGGAAATTTTATACATAGCTGGTGAGAATATATGTACAGGGAACATAGATGTAGTATGTGGATGTGAAAAATATAAAATATACCATGGGAAAAAAATGACAGCCATTTTAAATGGAGGTAAATAAATATTTATCATCATATCCAGAATTTTTAATTTATTATCCAGGGGAAAAATAATAAATTATGTTCACAAAAATAACTGAATGAGATCACTTAGTTGTGATTGCCCAAAATTGGAAATAATTCAGATATATGCCAATGCTGAGTGATAAAGACACTATGGATACATCCACGCAATTGAATACAATTCAGTAATAAAATGGAAGAAATTGTCTATTCACATAACATTAGATGAATCTCAAACTTTCTTAGTGAAAAAAATGAAAACCAAAATTTTAAATGATATGTAATTCATTTATTATGGAATTCCGGAAAAGTCAAAATGATAGTGAATTAGAGTATTGGTTGCTGAAAATTTGGCACTGCAGGAGTTGATTACTAAGGAGCAGCTAAAGAAAATTTAGGGTGTGATAAGGACTTTTCTATTTTATTGTAGTGGTGAATAAAACTTCATGTATGTATCAAGTCCACAGAACTGTCACACTGTTTTCGAAGAAACTGCACTATTTTGTGTTTCACCAGCAGTGTATGAAGTTTCAGATTTCTCCACATCCTCACTAACACTTGTTATTATCTGACTCCTTGAATATAGCTGTCCTATTAAATATGAGTGGTATTTTATTGTGGTTTTGATTTGCATTTTCTAGATGATTAATGATGTACATATCACCAGTTTTATATGTGACTGGTGTGCGTTCTTATTCTCTTTCCCATAATTATACTGTGCCAATTCTCTATCATGATATTTAAGAAGTAGTGTATTCTAATCACCACACTCTTCCAAAAAGTTATTACAAAGTTAATGCAAAACATTTCAAGATTTAAGGGGATATTATATATGAAAGCATCCAATCACACCAAAATGGACAAAACTATTAAGTGTGCACAGAGGGTGGAGAAAACAATGTCCTCAGCATTCCAAACTTGCTATATTAATACATACATTGGAATAATTCAACAATTTTAAAAGGTTTATATTTTTAAAGACTCTATTCAAATGTTGATCATTTCTCCTTGAAATAGTATTTACTTAGATATAAGTGTGGAATAGCTGGGATCTCAATTCTTGTTGAATCCTGAATAGAATTATTAGGCAGACAAATGTTTGCAAAAGTGTGCTTTAGTTGACTGAGAACTTATTTGCATACCATGCATTTTCTAATGTCTCATTTGAAAATAGACTCCCCCCCCCTCATAGAGCAGTATTTAGAAGCTATATCTTCTGCTTTTAATAGAGAGGGGAAAAATCAATAAGACGCCCAAATCATTTAATATTCTCAGGCTTCCCAATGCAGACCAAAGGATGGGAGGAAAAAGAAAATGTTTATGATCAAATTTTTTTCTCCCTCACTGTATATATAAAATCCAAGTAGCTCAGAGAGAAGTTCTAGTAGGAACAAATTCTAGTGTGCTAAAAAGAACAAATAATTCTGGAAAATGAAGTTGAACTTCAAAAAAAAAAAGTAACTGAATATTTAAAGTGTACCATAAGAAATGACGTTGGATAAATTTTTTTCAAGAAGAGGAAAAGCAGGTAGAAATTTTACAAGGTTACAACTGAGCAGTAGCATATTCCCAGGACCACCATAGCTACTGCTTACACACTGTTTGAGATTAGTATAAGCATATTCTTAAACACTGCACAGTATGTGATGAAATTCTTCAAGCTGGAAACCTTTCTGTTTCTGTATATAAATCCAGGCAAGGTTGCCTCTCAACTGCCCCCCAAAACCAAACAAGCTCTCTTTGTGCTAGTATTGCTCTTTCATTATCCACAAATATCTCAAGAAATCAATAGATGTGAAAAAAAAATTGGGATATTGATGAGATGTTCACTTCCAAAGTATATTTGGATATCAAATAGCCAAGGTTCCCTTAGCTCACTTTAAAACCTATAAGCATAGCTTTTCATAATAAAACTAATACCCATCTGGAATATAAAATTATTAGAATAGTTCTCTTAGTGTCAAAGAGGCTGTTTATTTGAAGAAGGAAAGCAAATGAAAAAACCTCTTTTAGTAAATAAAAGTAGCATTCTCTGAAAGTTATAAACATTTACTTTATATAGAAATAAAACAAATTAAATGGCTTAATTTATTCATTTATTATTTCAACTTTATTTAATGACCACCTGCTGTGTTTCAGGAATTGTTATAGATCTGTAGACATAGTAATAAACAAATTAAAGCTTTGTCCTCATAGAGTTTATGTTTTAACAAGGAATAAATAAATAAAGGATAAGGTCATATAGTGATCGATACTAAGTAAAAGTAAATAAAACATGACAAGGAGGCACTAAATAAAGGAGTCTCTCACCATTAATATTCAATTAATGCTTAGTCACAATCCTTCTAGAAACATTCAAAAAACCATGAATCTTACATGATCACATAGTTCAAAGATGAATAGCAAAGGTATTTTTAGAAGTGTCTGCTGAATATGTTCGGGTTTAATTATGTTTTATGAGTCTAAAGTTTATCATCCAATTTCCATTAGAATTTTGTCCAAAGAAGATGAATATAAGATTCCAGGAAGCTAATGAAGATAATGCTATAATCTGTATGGTATTTACTGTCTGACTTTCCTTTCCCCTTTTTTTTTTTTTGACAAAATTAAAATACTGACATTGATATTTTCCAAATATTTTCATTTTAGTGTGAATGCTTTTCTTAGTGAAAAGCAAACACTTTTAAAAACACACAAGTCAAAAAATAGATCATTGTTCCCAGAAATGTTTCTCTTCAGTCCTTGCTTTTAATAGTATCTTGATTTCATAATTTCATGGCATGATGAAAATTCCCAAACAATAGAGTAAATTGTGCCTAAGTGTTATCAGAGATTTTAAAATTTGTCATTCTGATGATGTAAAAGAAAAACTCAATTTTTCCTTCATATCTGGTCATGATATGACAACCAACCCCGTCTGGCAACCAGCCTCAGTGTTCTATCCTTAGCTATGATCCTAAAGTCATCTCATAGGAGGCAGGCAAGATGGTGGAAGAATGAAGATACCTATTTCATCTCCTCCACATATTTATAATCAAATTTTATATATATTTATATATTATATAGTATATAGATATATATTTCATATATTATATATTATAAATGTATATCATAGGTATTATATATTATATATTATATAAATATATATTTATATATTGTATATATTTTATATATATATATAAAGACAATGGCATCTGAATAAAAAATGGATAGCTACAGCACGCTTTAAGAAGAATGATGAGACAAGAAGTAGGAAAAACTGCAAGTTAATTGTGTTGGAAGCATTAGGAGAGCAGTTCAACCTAAGAGAAGGAGGGGTAGCTGCTATTCAGAGGACCTCAGCTGTTAAGTGAAGGCCCCATGCCCACAAGAGGAACTTCTCTGGAGAAGAGGACACACAGTTGGTGTGCAGGACAGAGAGTCTACCTCCAGAGGACTACAGGAGTAAAGGGGGAAAGACCCTTGTTTGAATGTGAGTAGTAAGTAGATCAATGCCAAACAGCAACTAAGAACTCAGAGCAAGAGAGTGACACAACCTGAGTCCATAATTAAAGGAGTCTTGATAACTGCTGACCTGGAATCAGTGTAAAGTCTTGATTCTCAATGTGAGTTTGAGAATGTGAATAGCTGGAGCCTGAACTGACAGGGAGGGATAGATTGGCAGATCTGTGTATCCATACAGTAAAGACTGTGCTCTGCACCTTGCGGCTGTGTTATACAAAGTACTGATATCATCCTCCCCAAGCCCAAAGCTGAGATTTCAAAGCACATAAGCCCTAGTAATAGGAGTAAGTACCCTAGGGCAAAAAGGCAAAGAAACAAATGCTAGCCAGTGACTATCCAAAACATTGCTCCCTCCTGGTGCTATATCTATGGACTGGTAGCAAAATCAGTATACCAGAGCTGAACCACAACTAAGAGGTTGAGCTAGAACAAGATTATTCTGGATGTTTTAATTGAGGAATTGGGTCATGGTAAGGGATAATTATAGATTCCTCAGCACTCAGTTCAGGAACCAGCAGTACCATAGGAGCCTTGAACCTGTTAGCAGCAAACTTTTGGTACCCTGACGCTCAGGCTCTAATCTCCTACCATCTTCTGGTGTTATTGCTGCAGTCTTCTGAGATGGAGAGGTGTTGTTAATTGATAAAGTACCATATACATAGGGACCCCTGGTAAATAACCAAGGATTATGCCCTACAACCTGTAATACAAGACTAATTCATCAAAAAAGAAAAGAAAGTGCCTTAACTCAATCCATAAAAACTAATAATGAAAAGATAAAGGAATATAGGGCCAATGACAGAAAAACAACAAAACAAACCCAACAGAAGTTGCAATCCTACAGAACCACACAAACCTGACAGATGAGGAATTTAAGGTAACAGTTGTATTTAAAGTAACCATGCTTATCAAAATAAGAAAAAAACATGAATGAACACAATAAGAATAGAAAAAAGTACTACAATGTTCCAAACAGAATTAATGGACTTTGTAGTATAGTTTGAAATCTGGGAGTGTGAGGCCTCCATTACCTTCTTTTTTTTTTTTTCAGGAGAGCTTTGGCTATTTGGGGTTTTTGGTGGCTCCATATGAAGTTCATCAATATTTGTTCTATTTCTTTGAAGGATGTCATTGAAATTTTTATTGGAATAGCATTGAATCTGTAAATTACTATTGGTAGGATGGCCATTTTGATAATGTTAATTCTTCCAATCCATAAGCAGAGTATATCTTTCCATTTCTTTGTGTCTTTTTCTATTTCTTTTAACAGTGTTTCATAGTTTTCTTTGTATAGGTCTTTTATCTCTTTTGTTAGGTTTATTCCCAAGTATTTGATTTTTTTGTTTCAATAATAAAAGGGATTTGATTTCTTTTTTCTTCACATTGATTGTGTATAGGAAGGATACTGATTTTCTTGATTTCTTTTTCTTCACATTGATTGTGTATAGGAAGGATACTGATTTTTGCATGTTGATTTTGTATCCTGCCACTTTACTAAACTGATTGATTAGTTTAATTAGTTTTTCTGTGGAGTTTTTGGGGTTCTCTATGTATATTATCACATCATCTGCGAATAGTGATAGTTTGACTTCTTCCTTGCCTATCTGGATTCCTTATATGTCTTTCTCTTGTCTTATTGCTCTGGCTAGGACTTCCAGTATTATATTGAAAATTGGATTAAAAAACTAGACATAAGACCTGAAATCATTAAATAAATAGAAGGAAATACAGGCAAAACAATACATGACATGCACCTCAAAAACATCTTTACAGACACATCACCCAAAGCAGTGATAGTGAAGGCAAAGATAAACAGCTGGGACTACATCAAATTAAAGAGCTTCTGCACAGCAAAAGAGACAATAACCAAAACAAAGAGAAACCCCACAGACTGGGAGAAAAATTTTACACATAACACTAATGATAAAGGACTGATCACAAAAATCTACAAAGAGCTGATGAGACTCAACAACAACAAAGAAAATACTCCAGTCAAAAAATGGGCAGAAGAGCTAAAAAGAAACTTCTCCAAAGAGGAAATGCAAATGGCCAGCAGGCATATGAAAAAATGTTCAACATCACTTGTAATCAGGGAAATGCAAATCAAAACTACAATGAGATACCATCTTACACCAGTGAGAATGGCACATATTAAAAAAACTAGCAACAACAAATGTTGGCGAGGATGTGGAGAAAAAGGAACTCTCCTGCACTGCTGGTGGGAGTGCAAAATGGTCCAACCACTATGGAAAGCTATATGGTGATTCCTCAACCTACTAAAGATAGAGCTTCCATATGATCCAGCAATTCCACTCCTAGGTATTTACCCAAAGGACACAGAAACATCAATTTGAAAGGGCACCTGCATCCCTATGTTTATAGCAGCACTATTTACAATAGCTAAGCTATGGAAACAACCCAAATGCCCAAAAATAAATGACTGGCTCAAGAAGATGTGGCATATATACACAGTGGAACATTACTCAGCAATCAAAAACGAAACTCATGTAATTTGCAGCAACATGGATGGCCTGGAAGGGATCATGCTCAGCAAAATAAGCCAGAAAGAGAGAAATACCAGATGGTCTCGCTGATAGCAGGAATTTAGAAAACCTAAATAAGGAACCAGTAAAAAGACTAATTATAATAAAAAATCAAAATCAACAAGCAAGCAACTATAAACCAGAAACACACTACGGGTGGGGGAGGAGGAGAGGAGGGTATAGGGTCAAAATAAGGGGGGTGGGAATTGTATGGGGAATATAACTGACATGAAAATGCATACATTGTGCAAAAATGAAAAATGATGTAGGAATTATATAAAATAAAACATATTAAGAAAAAAAAGATAGAATCAGGCCTCCCTGGTGGCACAGAGGTTATAGACAGCGCTATCAAACTATTGCCAGTCACCTTAGCAAAAGTTTGATACCCAGCTGGCCAGGGAGCAACCCACATAGCGCAGCAGACCTCTCCTGTCTCTCCTGCTGCTCCCTTCAGCAGTGTATTTCAGTAGATCTGCCTGTTGTGCTCCCCACTCTGGTGGGGAGTGTCTCTGGTGAATCATCTTATCCCCCACACTTCTGTTTTACACCCCAGTTCTTGTATGCATAAATAAATAAATCTTTAAAGAAAATACAAATGATAGAATCATGTCAAAAAAACACAAGTGTTAGCTTGAAGGAATTCTCAATTGACCAAACCTGGGGCAGTGTGAGCATTAAAGTATTTATAGTAATAGACCAAAGAATTGAAAGAGGAATTTGCAAGTCTGTATGAATATAAATGAGTAACTAGCTCTACTTGACAATAAATATCAACTGGTAAGTGGTACTAATACTATTATTTCAATTTTACAACTAAGGAAACTCTAAACTGAGCTTTTAAGAAGTTAATTTTCTCATTGTTACAGAATAAGTGTTTTATTTGAGCTATAACCCCAAATTTGTCTGACTGTAGAGTTCAAATTCTTAACCATTACATTTAGCTTCCCACTTCTGATCTTATGACTTTAAATCAAGCCTAGACCTCCTGGTCTGATTGCTGGCTTTATCTGAAGTTTTGGCAACCAGCCCAGTAGTTGTAATCACTTAATAGAACTGTGAGTCCAGTAACTAAAATTGTAAACTAATGTAAACTATACCCCTCTTTCATCTTGTACTGAAAATTTCCTTAGCTTCCTATGCCTTGCACAACCTCCTCGAACTTCTGACACAAAAGCTTTAAGTGAGCATCATACCCATAAAATTTGATTTTTGTTTTTAAGAGTTGGAATTACTACTGATGTGATTTCAAAAACAGTTGAGCTAAATAAAACATTTTTTTTTTTTTTTGAGAGCACACAGTGAGAAGGAAGCTAATCCATGCCTCATTTTCTGGACTGCAAAAGAGTAGAACCAACCAGTAATTCAGATGACAGACCATATTTTGCAATAGACCCTTGGCTAGCTTTGTATAAGATACGATACCAGATGTCGGTCAAATGCAACCCCTCCTCATCTCCCATGCTAGAAGTCTCCTTTTTAATTACAGTAAAAGGTTTGCAAGCATAAAAAAGAAAGAGAAAGAAGAAAGAAGAAAATCAGACTTTTTCAAATCAACTTCACTCTTAAAATAAAGCAAATTAGATGTAGTCTTTTTTTTTAAGATTTATTTATGCATATAAGAACTGGGGTACAGGCCAGAGGTGTGTGTGGGGGGGTGGTGAGAGGATTCACCAGAGACAGAGTGGGGAACAGAACAGGCAGACTGACTGAAATACACTGCTGAGGGGAGCAGCAGGGCGAGTCAGAAAGAGGTCTGCTGTGCCATGTGGGTGTCTCCCTGCCCAGGGATCGAACTTGTGCTGCAGTGGCTGCAGAAGCTTCATTGGTTGCGTCTTAACCCCTTGTGCCACCAGGGAGACCCTGTAATCTGGGTTTTAATACCATTCAACTGGCTGGCTAGCTAATACTTGGCTCCTACACAGCAAAATAGCACTGATATTTAAGAAAGAGGCTTTTAACTCGACCACATGATCCTTATAACCACCAGTTGACACAGCCACATCCCTTTCTCCACGCCCTATCTTGGCAATAGCCTGCTTTTCATGCTCTGAAATATTGAAATTCCAATCCAAATATGTGAAAGAATTAGTCATGGATTTCTTTTTGACTTTATATGATAAAGATAAATCAACAAATGCTAATAATCATAATTATGGATTTTGGTGAACAATATTAATGATGGAATATTGTATGCCTGGTTTCATAACATTATAAGGTAGAGTGCTTAGTCAAAACTTGCCAGGCCTGGATTAAGGAGAATCTGTGAGTTACTAGGCCACATAGGAATTGACCAGCTTCCCCTCCTCCATTCCTCTTTTCATTCATTATTCTTGAAAGGAGAAATATTTCATATTGACAATATAAACCCAAAATAAATACAATTCAAGTAAAGTGTAAATCCTAAATCAATTATCATGCTTCCGTGGACATCCAGTTTGAACATGAGTGATGCATAAATTAGAATGTAATTTCTTTGTGGGTTAAATAGAAATCTTTGGCCTTTTATCTGAATATGAATGATGGAAAGTAGCTATCTTAAACCAGTGTACTTGCAAATTAAGGTGATATTTTTCCTTGGAACCTGAGGGGCAGGTTAGAGATAAGAGCCTAGATGATGATTTCTATCTCTTTTGTGTATATTTACCTCCTGAGTGGATGCTTTCATGTGCCAAGTAAGACTCCTTACTCTGCAAGAGTTCCTTATCTGTAACAACAGCAATGCTCTTCCTTAATTAAATGTTTTAGCCCCATTTGTATCACATCTGCTACCACTACCATCATATTCATCATTATCATCAATTAATATTGTTTGTTGATTGATAAATACTTCCTCCCTTGCTTCCAATTTCTTTTAATTTAATTACATTATTTTTTATTGATGTAATGTTGGTTTACACATTGCATATGATTTAAGGGTATAGATTCACACCACACCCATCATCAAGGCACCATAGTCCTCCACCATAGTCCACTGGGTGCTGATTATGATAGCCGAAATAAGTCAGAAGGAGAAAGACAAATACTGGATTATTTTTTGCATATATGGAATATAGAGAAACAAAACAAAGGAACAGACAAAACTAAAGCCAAAGAAATCTTAGCGATCTGACTGTAGAATGTGTGGGGTCTCAAGCTACTTTAAACTCTTCCCAATTCTCCTCATACTTTCTCCAGCCTTTAACATTTAACCTGTGCAGTTACTCTTACTTAACTGTCGTTTGCTCAGCATTCAAATTTCAACTTGGATTTCATACCTTGCCAGCTCCTCCTGTCACCCAAACTCAGTTCAGTTGGTCAGTATTCCACCTATTTTTTCTTGTAACCATCTGTGTTATTACAAATTTCATCTTTCTTATTTTTAATCATTCAGGAAACAATGAACAACTTGAACACAAAGAATAGCTCCACACCCAGCAGAAGTCCTAGTTTATAGTAGGTGCTCAAGAAGTATCTTTTGAATGAGAGAAGGAATGAATCTCAGTGTCCCATACCATCAAGTTTAAATCAATATCCCAACACAAGCCCATGGTCCCATCAAAGGACCTGAATATCCTGGGCAGTAAAAACCCCAAAACAATCCCTTTCTCACTGACAACTACAACCTTGCTAGGCCTGGGGAAAATTTTACCTATTCAGTGATTCCAAAAAGGTATAAGGACAATAAAATCCAATGACTTGTTAGCCCCATATGAGGATACTGTTTCAGTATCTCTGGACATGCAACCTCAGAGGTCTGTGTGCCATGAAAGAAAGGCAATTAGGGGATTTCCCTGTCAGAAGGACTATTTCCAGTAACAGTAAGAAAAGATGAAAGAGCGTTTCTCTCCTGCTCCCCTCTTTTCCCCTCCCTCCCTCCCTCCCTCCCTTCCTTCCTTCCAAAAATTAGGGCTCAGACACACAAATACACACATACATAAACACACATTACCATGCAGCTTCTGATGATAGAGCAGTAGGGCAAGTCTACAAACAAGCAGTATTTCATAAATATCTAAGGTGAACACTCAGTTGCTTAAATATTTATCAGCTAGTTGCTATCCGTTGAGTACCTAGGTATATTTAATTTCTTTTAGTGTTATTTTCTGTCTGGAATGAAAATGATGACCTTAGTCAAAGATAAAAAGGACTTATAATGCAGATGTATACAGAACAGCATTCTGGAAGCACCTATGCTCAACTCATGCTATTGACATAAGATTAGAAAGTTGCACCTAGACTCAGAAATATTCTGAGCTCTGTCTGTTTCGTTTTGCATCAGGGAAAAGAAGAAGATAGGAAAGGAAGAATTGATAACTGAGGTATAACCCTAAAGAAAAGGAAATAAGCCTCAGGCCATTCTGACTAAGGCAACATCAAGTTTGTTGACACTGCTCACTGGAGGGAGAACTGGCAAGGACTTGTGAGGGCGTTTGGCTCCTCATTTTCAAACTAGGGCAGCTGAAGCCCCTAAACGTGGCACCGATAATAAGATGATGTACTTTCAGTCAATGATGTGTGTGGTTTTCCTCTCCTCCCCCCAGCTATTAAAGCTGTATTCATTGGGAGACACATAGTAATTTGTTGAAAATCACAATTTGCTAAGAAACTCTCACAAAACCCCAAGAGCCCATTATATTAACAGAAGTGACAAGAAAATAAATGTTTTTGACAAGGGAGTGCTACTATCTGGGGAAGATGGCTACAACGTCGGTGATTATTCAGTGAATCAAACTTATTTAAACACACTGTCTCTAATACTTAATAAATGTTATAGTGCAGCTTTTTGTGGCTAATAAAACTTGGTTTACATTCCACCCTGTGCCTTCTATGATTCGCCTCCCTGGGCTCACTTAAAGTGCATTAAGGAGCAGCAAGCAAGATCAGGACGATTTGCTGCAAAACTTAAATAATTCATTTATGCACCACTGCTTTCAGACTGTGTTTTTACAAATGCTATAATGAGACAAGCTGTGAAATGTTTTACATGGGGAAAAAGGCAGGGAATCCACTGAAAGAAAACCCCCTTTCTATGCCTTATTTCCTTGAGGTTCATGACAAAAACAAGGAAAACATGTCTTATAGAAACATTTGTGCTTTTCCCCCATTCCCCATATATCTGGCGTCCACTGGATCCCATTGATACTTTACCCTTAACTAGAGTTAAAGTCATGCCATTTTTGAAAGAGTTACTTCCTGAGTTGGTTTATAAAACTGATATAACTCTAATCAATTCCTAAAGGAATATTTGAGGAGAAAGATGTCACAAAATTATTTTAAAGTTTATCTGAATATACAACTGAACAAAAGTAACCATTAAATATTGTAAAATAAAAATGACATGAACTTGAACCATGAATAATAAAATATATTAAAGCAATGATATTTAAAAGAATGGCACTAGCTGTGAAATAAATAGGCAATACTGTAATATCTAAAAGGAACTAAATAATAGTCTAGAAGAAGTAAAAAATATTTACATATCTAAGATACAAAAAAGACTATACTGCAAAGCAGTTAGAAAAGAATCTGTTTTTTAAAATTATTCAGAAATACCTACTTACTTACTTGAAAAAGAAATTGTATTCAAGGAATATACCAGTGAAATTCCAAATAGAGGAAAGACTTAAATATTATACATGATATTTAAAGAATTAATGTTTCTGTGTCCTTTGGATAAATACCTAGGAGTGGAATTGCTGGATCATATGGAAGCTCTATCTTTAGTAGGTTGAGGAATCGCCATACAGCTTTCCATAGTGGTTGGACCATTTTGCACTCCCACCAGCAGTGCAGGAGAGTTCCTTTTTCTCCACATCCTCGCCAACATTTGTTGTTGCTAGTTTTTTTAATATGTGCCATTCTCACTGATGTAAGATGGTATCTCATGGTAGTTTTGATTTGCATTTCCCTGATTACAAGTGATGTTGAACATTTTTTCATATGCCTGTTGGCCATTTGCATTTCCTCTTTGGAGAAGTTTCTTTTTAGCTCTTCTGCCCATTTTTTGACTGGAGTATTTTCTTTGTTGTTGTTGAGTCTCATCAGCTCTTTGTAGATTTTTGTGATCAGTCCTTTATCATTAGTGTTATGTGTAAAATTTTTCTCCCAGTCTGTGGGATTTCTCTTTGTTTTGGTTATTGTCTCTTTTGCTGTGCAGAAGCTCTTTAATTTGATGTAGTCCCAGCTGTTTATCTTTGCCTTCACTATCACTGCTTTGGGTGATGTGTCTGTAAAGATGTTTTTGAGGTGCATGTCATGTAGTGTTTTGCCTGTATTTCCTCCTATATGTTTTATAGTTTCAGGTCTTATGTCTAGTTCTTTAATCCATTTTGGGTTGGTTTTTGTGCATGGTGTGAGGTAGTAGTCAAGCTTCATTCTTTTGCATGTAGCAACCCAGTTTTCCCAGCACCATTTATTGAACAAACTTTCTTTGCTCCATTGCATATTCTTTGCTCCTTTGTCAAAGATGTATTGACTGTCAATCTGTGGGTTTATTTCTCGATTTTCTATTTGGTTCCATTGGTCTGTGTGTCTGTTCTTGTTCCAATATCATGTAGTTTTGATTATTATGGCTTTGTAGTATAGTTTGAAATCTGGGAGTGTGATGCCTCCATGAACCTTCTTTTTTTTTTTCCAGGAGAGCTTTGGCTATTTGGGGTTTTTGGGGCTCCATATAAAGTTCATCAATATTTGCTCTATTTCTTTGAAGGATGTCATTGAAATTTTTATTGGAATAGCATTGTAAATTGTTTTTGGTAGGATGGCCATTTTGATAATGTTAATTCTTCCAATCCATGAGCAGGGGATGTCTTTCCATTTCTTTGTGTCTTCTATTTCTTTTAACAGTGTTTCATAGTTTTCTTTGTATAGGTCCTTTACCTCTTTTGTTAGGTTTATTCCCAAGTATTTGATTTTTTTTTTTGTTTCAATAATAAAAGGGATGGTTTTCTTGATTTCTTCTTCTTCAGGTTGATTGTTTATAGGAAGGCTAGTGATTTTTGTGTGTTGATTTTGTATCCTGCCACTTTACTAAACTGATTGATTAATTAGTTTTTCTGTGGAGTTTTTGGGGTTCTCTATGTATATTATCATATCATCTGCAAATAGTGATTGTTTGACTTCTTCCTTGCATATTTGTATTCCTTGTATGTCTTTCTCTTGTCTTATTTCTCTGGCTAGGATTTCCAGTATTATATTGAAAAGCAGTGCTGAGAGTGTACATCCTCATCTTGTTCCAGATCTTAAGGGAAATGCTTTCAGCTTTTCACCATTGAGAATTATATTGGCTATTTAAAGAATTTATAAAATTTTTAGAAAAGACATAATGAACATTTATATAATTTTGGGGGTGGAGATTATTCTAATCATAAAGAAAAAATAAATTACAAATAAAAAGATTATTATATTTTATTACTGAGAAGTACAAAAATGAATATTTGTACATAAAAATACTACAAACAAAATTAAAAGATAAATAAAAAATTAAAAAATGTATGGAACTGGGGGATAATATCCCTGTAATACAGATTTCTTACATATCAAAAAGAACCTTAAAAAATAAGGTTATGATCAGACAATACAGAAAATATGAGATCTATAAATGTCACGATACATTTTTCTTTTGTTTGGTTTTGCTTGTTACAACAGCAAGTATAAAAATAAATTAACTCCTAATGTAGTTGGTGTTATGGGGAAAAACTTACCCTGCTAAATTTCTCATATGTTAGTTGGCTCAATGTTATTTTTTAAGATTTATTTATTTATGCATATAAGAACTGGGGAGCAGGCCAGAGGTGGGGGGGTGGTGAGAGGATTCACCAGAGACAGAGTGGGGAACAGAACAGGCAGATTGACTAAAATTCACTGATAAGAGGAGGCAGCAGGTGAGATAGGAGAGGTCTGCTGCACCATGTGGGTTAACTTCCTGGCTGAGTATAGAACTTGTGCTGAGTATAGTAGCTTGGCTTGGTTTATGGATAGCTTCATAGTGCTGATTCTTAACTCTTTGTGCCACCAGGAAGGGCAGGCTCAATATTTTCTTGAGTGACTATTCTCAAAGGCTCTGTGTTCAAAAATGTTTAAAAAATATATCTTTTGAACTAGAAATTTTCTTCCTAGGAGTTTATATAAAGAAACAGAAATTTACAAGGATGTAGTATGGAGTTAATCACAAGATTATTTATAGTTGTAAAAACCTGAGGAAGATAAAACTTTCTCTAAGCACATGAATTCTGTGTAGTTATTAATAGTAATTTTGAAGGAAACATTTATTTCTTTCAAGTGTTTGTATTTACTTTTTCCTTCTAAATATTTATATTTATCTAGTATCTATATAAGGAATGATCATATCAGAATGTAAAGAATGCCATTGATTTTGATTTAAGTAAATATGAAAACACACATATAAATGTGAGACTGCTTCATATCTTAGACATAAGATATGAGGGCATACAAAAAAATGAAAGGAAAATGAAGGAAATGTTATGCCAGCAACACACTAACCAAGTAAATCTAACAATGTTAATATCAGGCAAGTTAGTCTTTAAGGGAAAAAGCAAGAAAAAAAAAAGAGCCATTACATATACATATATATATAAAATATCAAGTTATAGTAGACCTAAACAACTCTCAGCTAGCATATACTTACTAACAAAATTCAAAAACTGGGAGGAGGTTGATAACTTATAAACTTTACTAATTTAAAAATAGACAAAAATTTAAAGATATGTAAAACATTTCAAAATATAACAAGCTCAATAGATATAAATAGAAAAATTCCCCCTTCTCCTTACTAACCCTGACTCAAGAATTATATGAGTTCTAAGCACAGTGTGACATTAATATAAATTGATACCTTTATTGGCTTTAAAGTAAGTCTAAATAATTTTTAAAGGATAAGATATCATAGAAAACACATTTTCTACAAACAGTGAAATTCATTTATATACCAATAAAACCATCACTTTGGAATATCTATAGACTAATAAATGAAGGAAAATGTACATAATTTATAACCAAATAAAAAAATATAATGGAAATCAAAAGTACTCATAAGTGAATAATAGAAAAATACTACTTATCAAAACCAATAGAATACCGCTTAAACAATAACCTTAACTGCAAACATTAGGAAAGAAGAAAGTACAGAAACTAAACATCCAGAAAGTGAACACTCAATTTAAAAAAGTTCAGACCCATACATAATAGATCAAAGAAGACATAAAAGTGACAAAATTTTAAAAAAAGGAGGCAAAAGGTAATAAACTAGAAAACAAAGATATCATAGCAAAAATTTGAAAAATAAAAATGTTTTGAAAAAATAATAAATTTGATCAACTTCAGGAAAAAAATGACAAGGAAAAAGAAGTGTAACAGAAATTTTAAAGATAGTAAAAGAATGTCAAGAACAGCTTGATGTTATTAGAACATTTATGGAAAAGATTTGGGTTTTTTTAAGTCTGCATTAGTGGACCTATCTAGCCAGCTCAGCAACTTTAGGATCTAGTTAATTTCATAGTATGTTGTTCATGTGATGACAATTTGCTCCTTCCCATTCTTGAGTCAAGGGATTCTTCAAGACTTTCTCCACTAGAAGATAAAATACAGAAATGCTAATGCTTGCAAAGAACTTATTGTGTTGTTTTTTTATATACAGAGAAAAAAGTTTTAAGCAATTTTACTTTATATCTAATAGCAACATAAAGCTTCAAGACTTTTTTAAAAGCTTTTAATTTATATTAAAAATATTAGCTTTATGACTATCATCTCTTTCCTCCCTTCATCTATCCATCAAGCCATCCAGCCAGCCATCCCTCTATGTAATAATATAGCCACAATGAAAGAATATCTTAAAAGCAGATAAAAGCGAAAATTCCGTTCTCAGTCCTCCCATCCTGAGATAGCCACCGTTAGCATCTAGTTATTTTACCTTTAAATATTGTTTCCTGAGCATAGATATTTTTCTCTAAAGTTTAATTTAATTTCTCTTAAGTTTTAAGATGCATGACATTATTCTGCCTTTTGAAGATATAATATCATGTCAAAAGCCTTTGTGGATGTTGCTAAAAAAAAAGTCACAAAAGTCATTTTAAAAGATGTATAATATTTCATTGAATGGGATTTACCATAACTTACTTAACAATATTCCTATTATTCCTTTGCTTCAAGGCTTCCAAAAAAAAGTTCACAAAAAGCACTTCATTCATAATCCTTATAATTACCAATATCCTCATACTCCTCACATGCTAGAAATACTGCCCGGCCTGACAATTTCTCTATCCATAGTCCATCCTGAGCCACTGCAATTGAAAAACCTCGGAACGGTGATACTGCAACATCCAAAGAAGTTGCTATTAGTAACATGCTCCTGAATCAATCTCAACAGTGAGGCCTACAATTCGAGCTGAGGGCCTGCTTTTTCTTTTAGGATTTATCTATTTATGCATACAAGAACTAGGATGTAGGCCAGAGGTGCAGGGGGTGAGAAGATTCACCAGAGACAGAGTGGGGAGCAGAACAGGCACATTTTCTGAAATACACTGCTGAGGGGAACAGCAGGCAAGACAGGAGAGGTTTGCTGTACCATGTGGATCAGCTCTCTGGCCTGCCAGGAATCGAACTTGATGGTGTTGTGTCTTTAACTCCTGCACTACCAAGGATACCCAGATGAGGGCCTGATTTTTAGGGCCATTACCTCTGAGCCAACTGCCTTTATTTAAGGTCTGGAAAGGACTTGGTATGGGGGAGCAAGGAACATAAGCCCTAGGAACTGTGCATTATCAGGGTCACAGCTGAGGGCAATAGAAACATGAATCAGCCTGGAACCTCTGAGAAGTATAGAGGCTGTCTCCAGAATTTTCCAGAATTGGAGGGATGGGAGAGTGTGTCACTTCTCTCTTGATTTCCACCTCCTGTTTGTTGAGTTTTACCCATTATGGTTAAACCTTCCCCCATTATTAGGCTGTGTGATGCCTAATAGTAGGTACCTTTAGAAAAGATTGAGGCAGAAAGACAACTAGTGCATATTGAGAAATGATGTCAATTCAAGGTAAACGTAACTCATGCAGAGACAGCTAGGGCAGCTGCAGATGAAATCGGAGTTGGGTTGAGAGCATGTTACTCGACTTCAAAGGGACCTGATCTGCTCATCCTAAAGAACTGGAACTTATCTTTTATTGGAATAGGAGCTATTAAAAAGTTTAGTGAGTGAGGATCTGCTTTGTATAACTGGGTTGATAATAGGAATTCTTGGTAAGAAATAATTAAGGAGGAGAACATTGAGGGAAAATGATAAAGAGTTCCGCTGGGAACCTTTCACACTTTTCACGTGAAAGGTTCATATCTGTAGGTTCATATCAAACAACAGATATTCATTAATAATTTGAAAATACTGTTTGCTTCTCAGGAGAAAGGCCCAGATCAAGATAAATTTCAGCAGCAGCTAAAGCCAGGAGAGAGGAAAAGATCACCTGGATTGAAAAGAGAAGGCCACCGCAGGGCTCTCTCGATCGCTGACATTTAAGGGTGAGCAGAGGATGAAGACTCTGCAAAGCATATGGGCAGAAATAAAGACAGCAAAATAACCAGGGACAAGGAATCCAAGACCTGGGAGTGGAGATTTTTATGAAAAGAGCAGTCAACAGCATTGAATGCTGAGAGCTACTGTGATGGTGAGGATTGAAAAGAACCCATTAGATATTACATTTAAAGGGTAATGAACAGCTCTGGTAAAAATATTTTCAGGAAAGAACTTGGAATCAAAGCCAGTGGGAAACAATGATGAAATGTACAGAATTAGGGAAAATACTAGTTACAGCGACAGGGACACTGGGAGATGAATAGGGGGTTGTGAAAATATAACAAATTTAAGAAAATCTGCATTGAAGCAGTGGCAGTGAGGTGGCAGAGCATGGATTGTCAAATTTTTATCTAAAGTAGGAGCAAAAGAATCTGGTAAGTAACTGAACTGGACTTCATGAAACTGAAGGGAATCAAGGAGAGAGACAAACTGAAGATGACTTTGTGGCTAGAAGATCAAGCTTAGGATATTGGGAGATAGGAGAGGCATTCAACACTTTTAGATTATATGGGGTAGAATGGTTTTGAGGGAAATATAGATGAAATCCATTTTGGATGTGACATATGTGAGATGATTGATGTGTGATATTCTATTAAAAATATCTGAAAGGTACTTGCATCTATGGATTTAAGCTTAAGAGAGTGCTAGAGATGAAAATACTGATTTGTGGTTTATTTACTTATTCAAGGATAGTTATATGACTGAAATAGTATAAAGCCCTCTACCCAGGAACTGAAAAAGATGAGGGTTTAGGAGAAAGTCTGAAGAATCCAGGCAAGAAACATCGTGGAAAGTGAGTAAGGGAAGGCCATCTAGAAAATAAAGAACCCAATTCCTTATTAAAGAGATGTGCCTGTTCTTACACAGATAAAGGCCTGGAAAGCTTCTGTCTTTTTTCAAACCAAGATGGAAATATTTGTCAGGAAAGTGGAAAAACTCTAGCTTGAAAGTCTCCCTACAAATTCCAAATCTCTAGCTATAAATGAACTGCAAGATAGGGCCAGACATGCATTCTGTAAACAAGAAACAGTTCTCAGACAGAAAAACTTGCATTTGGCTCTATAATTAAAGTTCTTGGAGTTTGATAAATTGCATTCGTTGTTTTTTCTACTACAGGATATCTTGGTTTCTCTGCTTTTCTCTGTGCCTCTGACTAGAACATTACTAGTGTCCTTTGTAGCCCACCTTATCTGTGCTACCTCTCTTGAGCTTTTACATCTTCCCTCCTCAGCTCTTCATGCAAACAGATTGGAATGTGATTTTCTCCTTCTGCTCCTAGGTGGAGGAAACCAGCCTGGCTGATAGGGTGGGCTTTTAGTCATTGCCTAGGATTGCCATAACAAACTGCCACAGGCTAGGTAACTTAAACAGAAGAAATTTATTTTCTCACATTCTGGAGGCTAGAAGTCCATGGTGAAGATCCAGCAGAATTGGTTTCTGCTGAGAGGTCTCCTTCTGGCTTGTTAGCAGCTGCTTTCTGTGTTCTCAGATGGCTTTTTCTCAATGGTGCACAAACAGAAGGAGAGAAGGATCGGGTCCCCATTCTTATCACCTCATTACCATCTCCTATGGGTTCTCTCTCCAAATACAGTCATATTAAGGGGTAGGATTTCTATATATTTATATTGCAAGGAGTGAGGGAAAGACACACTAAATCCTTAGCAGGACTTATCTTAGAGATAATTCAAGAGGCACAATAATCCAAGTAGAGTGGCTGTGGGCCTTGAATGCTTGTTTCAGTAGTTAAAAGGATTTTAGAGAATTTCATAAGCACTGAAGATGGGTGGTTAGGTTTTCCTTTTTTTATGTTTAAGTAATTGATATTCTTAAACACTGAAAATTATAATACCTCATGTTTTCAGTTAATGCCAAGAAACATTTCTTATTTATCCATATAAATAATTAATGTAAGTTCATGTGGGTCTGAGTAGCTCTCAGTCATGGGGAGTGGTAATGATGACATGTAACCATGTGGTATTTACATGGAAAGGATGCAAGAGTAACTGTTTCAACTATTATCTCTTAAAAATTGGGCACATCAGAGTATGGAGGATTATCTGAGCAGACTTTGGAGCAAATGGCTCACCCCCAGAGAAGATCCACTAAAACCACACAAAGCTCCTTGGTCACCCTGGTTTGGAGAAGGTGGAGGCCATTGGGAGGTTCAGATAGAAGGGCTGGTATTGGCTGTGGTCACAGCCCTGGGCTGTTCTCTTGATGAACCCTAAAATGAGTGGGGAGAACACAAAAAGCTAGAAGACAGCTGTGATAAAAGATTGTTACCTCTAGGATTAATAGGAGAAGTTGAAGGTAACAGCTTTCTGATTGCCCAAAAATAAAGATAACATACTATTGGGAAGAGGATTTTCTCTTATCTCCATGCAGCATCTATAGGAACCAATCCAATGAGCTTATACCAGTATGCTGAGGTCATAAGAGGAAAGCAGGAATGAATCCTCAGTCACCAGAATCAGGGAGTAGCCGAGGCCAGAAGCAATGAGAACAGTGGAAGGCCCACAGAGATCGTCGGGAATATTCAGAAGAGATCCTAGGAACAGTTGGAATAGTAGAGGAGAATAGACATAGCTGATTTCCTCCCTGGTTCCCCAAGGAGGGGAATGAAGTTTTCACGTCTCTTCATGAATGTGGTGAAGACAGAGATCTAATGTAAGCAGTTCTTTGGGGGTCTTTTTATATCTGATCCCAATGTTGGTGCTAGTTCTAGAGACTAAGTCTCATGAAAGAAGGCTACCCCGGTTTCACTGTCTGTCTACAGAGACTAAAAAGTGCACCACATAGATACAGCAGGAAGATTAGGAATGTGAGCCTTTGATAGTCTGAGCTAATCCGTGGTGACTAACCTGGGACTGTTAAAAGCCACAGAAAGAGCCAGGGGTATGAGGGTGTGATTCAGCAGCTGATGCACAAAAAGGTTTTGCTATTCATACAAATGCTATGGTCTTACACAGTCAACTTCCCCCCTACCCACATACACCTCTCCCCCACCACCACCAGAGATGAGGTCTGTTCTTCCCTTAACTGCATCATCCACCTCCCCACCCATTACACTCCTCAAACACACGCACACACAAGCTATGGTTGTAAATCATCTTTGTTCTTTCAAACTGACCTTTGTTTTTCACTTTAGCCTCACTTCCTTTGGGAGTTTCTGGTAGATGAGGAGAAATCCTTCCATCTATTAGAGAAGGAGCATGGCAGGGGGAGGCTGGATAACAAAGTTGTTGTGTGCCCCAGAGCTCACACCTCACTCCACCCTCCTTAGCCCAACAGGAGAATATGCTTTCATGCAGATAAAACCTACACCTTCCAAGTCAGGATTCAATTTGGCTTCCAGGGTGGAAAATGAGTGATCTCCTGTGGGTTCCTCCTGAGCATGGGAGGGAGAATACAATGGAAAGCAAACACAGAGACAGCTCTCAAGGAACTAGTCTAAATGTAGTCGTGATTGGAGCCCAGCCTGAAAGCTGCATCAGCTCCTTTACCTCAACTTGTTGCCCTTTTCCCAACATACACATATTTATAACCTGGGTTTCCCAAACAGATTACTCTGTGTTTCCGCCATCTGGTTTATGGATATATATTTTTAACATGCTGCAGGCTGCCAAACGTTAAAGCTAGTAAGATTCTTAGTTGAAGGAAAGCAAGTCTGGCAGAGTATTGTAAAATGACAGCATATTAGCTACTTGGAAGCAGTAGCACAGCTCCAGAGATTTCAAGAATGCTGGTAGACTTGGGGAGGGTTTCATTGGGATGCAACCAGACTGCATTACCCATTTTGGCAGAACAGTGAAATGTTTCCTTCATGGGTAGAGGGAGAATTTTACCAAAGATTAAAAGGTGAAATGATGTTTTAATCATCCATCCTTTTATGACTATGTCTTCACTATAGAAAAATGGTGTGGCTTCATTTGTACTGAGACCTAGCTATTGTGTTTTTGTTGCTTCCATTTCTTTCAGGAAATAGAATCAAAACAATGTTAAAACAGGCCTCCCTTGTTCATGGAAGGTCCCATAAAGTTCAAGTCACAGCAACATTTTTTTGTTAAGTGAATCCTATTACTCTGTTCAATTCCATTATAAATGTCAGAGATTCAGCCTACAGGAAAAGCAGCTGGCCCTGAATAGAATGAAATCACAGGTCAGCATGTGGAAAATGTCCTTAAAACACTTATTTAAAGGAACAAATCATATCAGTTGGAAAATACTATCATTTACAATACAGCAAATAGTATTCTGTACATAAATAAATACATAAAAAATCAGAAATTCTAGTAACATTCTCACCTGCCTCTTCCTGATCTGCCCATTGCAACTAATGTTAGGAAATCAGCACATTTATTGGGGGTATTTTATTTTGTTTCTATTACAGTCAAGTTTCTGACTTGATAGTATAGATAATTTGGGGTGGGGAACAAAATAGATTGTACCATTTTCTCCTCTTGCACATTTATCCATTCAGATGTCTTAATCTGTATCCTTTTGCGAAGGGGACAAAGAGGACAGTGTAAAAACCAACACACAAAGTGTACATATCTTGTTTCATGGGGAAGTTCTGCCCTGATGTTTGCAGAAGCAGATGTTATTTAGCAAATGGCTTTATGGCATTGGTTGAGCAATAGTGATGCATCTTGTGACTGTTCTGGTCTTAAAGTTTGCTTCATTTAGCTGATAGTGTTTTCTCATTTGGGGCTGTAAGCATTGGTAGTGAGGTTTCTTTTGAGCTTAGAAAAATTTTGAACACCAACTAATTGGATTTATTCACTCACGCATCTAGTCATTCATGTATTCATTAATACAGAGATCAGATACAATGTTACTGGCCTAAAGATGTCCATAGTGCCAGGAAAAGATTCGAATGTTCAGAGAAGGTATGCAATTTGCCCAAAGTTGTATCAGTATTAAGCCGTCAGAATGTGCAAATTTATTTTTTATTTATTTATTTGTTTGTTTGTTTTGTTTTGTTTTATACATGCACTGGGTACAGTCAGAAGGGCGGGAGGGTGAGAGAATTCACCAGAGCCAGAGCGGGGAGCAGAGCAGGCAGAAGGACCGAAGTACACTGCTGAGGGGAGCAGCGGGCGGCAGGAGAGGTCTGGGCGCCATGTGGGACCCTCCTCCGGTGGCCGGGGAGCAGCCGGGGATCGAACCGGCGCCGCAGAGGCCGCGGGCAGCTTCGCAACCCAACGCTCAACCGCTGTGCCACCAGGGAGGCCCAGAATGTGCAAATTTAAATGCAAGGTTTCTTACTGCAAAATCCCAGAAGACTTCTACTACAATACCCTGATGACATTTAGTAGTTTGAGAAGGAGATAATCAAATTATGATGACATAATGGAATTCCTAAATTTTGTAACTGTTCCCAGCATGAATATTTGTTTTAATTCATGAGTAAGTTTAGGAGATTTGGAGACAACTGTTGTATAAGGGAATACCTGTATTATTTAGAATCAATTCCCAATAGTAACTTCCTGACAATATATTTAGTAGCAGTTGGAGATCTTGCCAACATTGGTTTTATGGGTTAAAATCTACCATCATGGAACCCATGGTGTCATTGACATCTGCACAAATTTAGAAAGGAAGATTCAAGAGGAAGGTGGCCAATCTAAACTCTCTCCTAGTGGCCAATTTCAGACTGCAAGTGAGGTAGGGGGTGTTAAAACTCACTAAGGACTTCTCCTTCCCTCTTTTTGACTCTGGACTAATTCTGTCTCTTGTATATTAGAAGAGAAAGAAGGAAAACATTCATCAGAAATGAAGAAAAATGAAGGCAGGGAAGTAAAGGAATTGGAAGGGGAAAACAGGGTAGGAAAGCCTGACTATATAAAATACTTTCCGTACACTCAGAAATAGTGGAATGAAATGAAGCCCTTATAAGTGCCTGGAATACTATTTCATATTTCTTCAATGAATTTCAAAGATCTACGTAGGGAGAGATTTTCTCCCTAACACAAGTATTATAGGCACAAAAGTCAATGTGCTAAGCTCAAGGTGGCCTTTGCAGTAACAGGAATCAATGGAGTATTCAAATACAGTTTTATGATGTCCTGACATTAACTCTTTAAACTTAGAAAACTCCAGCTGAATCCTCAGGGGGAACTCTTCAAGAGTATTTCATATTTCTTGTTGTAGCTGTGGTCTCTCGAATACATAAAAGGACCCAACAAATTTCCTTTACTTTGGAAATCCATCACACCTTCTCATTCATTCTCAGCTTGGAATCTAATTTAACCTCTGTTATATTGAGGAACGGCAAAGTGAGCTAAGTAGAAAGGATGTGAGATCTTTCATAAGCAAATTTAGGAAATTTTCAACAAACTATTAGAAAGTGAATTTCCAGAAATATTGGGTGGGTGTCTATTTTGACAGTGAGTCTTGCTGAAAGAGCGTGAGTGTACTACCATGCTTTAATACTTGCAGATGGGGAAGGACTTGGTGGTAAGCTATGAATATGGTTACCTGGTTGCATGTGAGACTTGTGAGAAAAAGGCATTGACAGGTAGTGAGGATGTAAGAAGACTGAAGACTGATTTAATAATTTTCCTGTAAATGCAGAGTGAGCATCATAAATATGTTATTTTTCTATTTTCAATGCAATTAAGACAGCTTCTTTTAAGTGGTAATAAAAGATGGAGTCCAGGTCCAGACATCAGTGAAAAGAGAAGTGTGTCAGTCAGCCCTTCTCTGTCCTCTCCTCTCTTCTTCTGAATCTTAACTGTGCACCAAAATGAATACACAGACAAGTACTAGTAGAGAACTGGAGGTATTGAGAAGCTTGATGAAGGACAACTCTGGGAAAAGTTTCTGTAGAGCAAAGAACATTTGTCACTAATTCACTAATGGCTAGTTGTTCACTAAAATTCATGTTCTTCCTTTTCTGAACACAGAGCCACAAAGCACTGGCCACTCTCCCTTACAGCTAGGTTCACCACGGGGCAGAGTCCCAGCCAATACCATAGAGTAGAAGTGATAAAAAACACTTTCAGGGATAGTCTGTGGAAATCTTCTACACATGCTTCTCTAAACTCTTCAGGATGACAAGGATGGGAAAGGTCTCTGTTGGAAAACTTATGTGTTGAAAATGATTAAACCTTGATCATTCTGGGTTATTGAATCATCATGTAGTTCCTCTGACAGAAGGAAATCACCATGAACAAAGTGCATATACTCTATCAGTATGTGAACAAGAAAGATACTTTTAGTGCATTTTAGTCACTCTGCATTTCAGATTCTGTTTGCTTTAGCAGCTGTTTTCTACTGATCTATGAAAACTATTTTATGGGAGACTATATGTATTATATAACTATATCGTAGGACTTATAAAAATACACAAACTATTCAGTGTCCCTTCTCTGCAGGTCACGGACACTTATTTCCTGTGTCTGGACTTTTTGAGAGAAAATCTTGCAGAAGAGGATTGAGGATGGGTGCGCACACATTTCCAGGTTCCCATAACACCACAATTCCAAGATCCCATGACAGTTAGGGCCAGAGCATGAATTGTTTAGATTTCTAAATGGATCTGGAGAATTTATGCCTTTCCTGTTGGGGAAATTCTCTTGATTTATGATCACCATGTTTATATATACTAAATCATACTGAAGTATATTAAATATTTTGTTTTTTAATTTTGGTTGAGCGGGGTGCTGGTCATCCAAATTAATGACTGTTCACGGGTGGCATAAATTCTGCGGCATTTGCAGTGGGTGTGCGTTATTTGAATGGTGGAGGCAGATTGATGGCCTCTGTGTCCCACGTGAGTGTCAGGCAGTCCAGCAACTGCTCGGTGCGCTCACTCTACGACCATAAACTTGAGTTGTTATGATTGTTGTTAACAGTTGTACTTTAAGCCATGAAGAAGAGTTATTTTAAAATGATGATCCATGTTGTTCCCTAATCACTATTTTTAAAGGCTTGATGCTTCTACAATGTGACTGCTAGAGCCAGTGCATGTCCACATAACTGATGGAAATGCTTCGATGCCACATTAATAATTATCTGCATAGCCATCAGAGTAAATTCATTTATTATTTGAATATCTTTGCTGTCACCTAGTTGAAAATAACTGTTTATTTTCTTTTAGAAAAATATTGTTCTAACAGTGTCATTTATTGCTTTCACACAAGCAAGAAGTTCTCTGCAGTCAATAACTTGTCAATTAAAATACTTTTCATCAATTAGCAGATCTTATTTTACTCTCAGGACAATGTTAGGTACCAGAGGTGTGGGGAAGAGATGAGGTAAGTAACATGGTTTCTACTGTCTTAAGACAGACATATTTAATATGATACAAAACATTTCTGAAAAGAGGCAGAATTCATATTAGATTTGTTTAAGAGGGGCTTATTTGAATCATGTCCCAGTACTTTTTAGCCATACTATGACACTGGACCCTAGGTGGCTCAGTTTCCACATCTGTGAACAGCTAAGTTACTACCGAGCTCTCAACACTGTGTCAGTAGATCACTTATTGTGGTTATAACACCAAAGAAAATGACACACAACTATCAGCCAATTGAGTCAATACAAAAGGCTAAAAGAGCAGCAAATTATCAAAGCAGAATCACAAGAGGCAAAGATCAAGAAACCCCAAACCCACAAGGGGAGGATCAAGCAGATCAAAGTTGGAAAAGGAAACGAAAAGTGTAGTAATTTAAAATTCTCGAGCATGTTCTGTGTCCATTGGAGACATCCTCTGTACCAGAGGGGTAGTCAGCTCACACCTGGTTTAGTAGGACACTCGTGAATTTGCGCCTATTTTCTCATTCTTGTGAAATCAGTTAAACTTAAGATCATGAGATTTGACAAATAACTTATCACCTGCTTTGCTTATTTGCTTATAGTAAAATATCTCCCCTACTAGAGTTCCAGGAAATTTTGGTGTTTCCATTGAAAAAAAATATTTTTTTACTGATAAATACCTAGTGTTGAGAACCAGAAAAGTATAGGTGTTCAATATACATTTTAAATAAATGAATTAAATAAATGATAGAACATTTACTATAGGCAAATCATAGTATTTGGGCCTGAGGCATATACAAAGATCATTTACCCTGGGTCTTGCCATCAAGAGATGGACTTTGTTGGGCCTAAACCAATTATATAATATTTTTACTTGTGATTAACTTAAAGATGGGCTGAATGAAGCAATTTTGGTCAGAAAAACAAATGAATCAATTTTCCAGAAGCTTTTGAGAAAGAAAATTTAGGACTCTCAAAAGAAATCAAAGTCGTACTTCAGACAGGACAACCATCCTACATTGAAATCAGGATCATGTATAACTTAATTTTGAAGTTAAGTTAAAAAGGTCAATGTTATCAAACTTTTTTCCCGGAAGAAATATGAGGCAGAAGTCTTCCAACACTTAGGTTAAAGCATGATGAACTGCAAGCTTAAATTCATTTTTGTTCCACTTCTTCATGTGGTTCCTTTCTTTGCCTAGGAAAGTTGTGTGCACTTCCCCAGGCTGCAGCAACTTCCTCGCTTCCTCCCCACGCCTGTGCCTCTTACCCTTGCACTCTCTTCCTCCTTTATTTGAGAAGATGTTGTGGTCCAGTGATCTGCACAACGTTAACAAGTGCTGAACAAGTGTGGAATCCATATGATCCCTCAGTCAGCCCATTAGTTCCCCTAGAGTTAAGTATCCAGTTTCTTTCAATAAATACCACCCGCTCCTTGTTGGAGGAGATGCTCTGAGTAAAACTACAGCATGGCTCATAATCAAAGGCAGCTTCTTAAATAGGACACTGAAGGGCTTCCCAGCTCTGGGAGGCTGGAGCGCTGTATTTCCTGCATTGAGGCAGGTAGTCAACCAGGGTGTTTATTCAGTGAAGGTCAGCCTTTTGTATCATGAAACTTCTAGCAGATGTGATAAGCAGTAAATTGCAGATCTATCACTTTTTTTTTCACCCCAGAAAGTGCGTGTGTATGAAATCAGCCGAATACTGCTTCTCTGTGATTTATGGCCCACTTTTGACCACCTCTTATCAGGTTCCCACAAGCCCTTTTCTGATGCAGCTCATGTCTGAATGACAATAGACAAACCAGTGCCATTATGCACCAAAATCTCTCTCTGCATTCTAGAGACCAAGATTACATCTAGGGTATTGATTTATTACTGCCTCTCTTCCCCACAGGGACCAGTTTGTTTGGCCTGAACAAGACCGACTATTATTAAACGGAGCCAACAACTCTATGTGAACTTGGTAAAGAAATAATCATTTGCTCCCACCTTTCTAACAACATGGGCAGGTAAGGAAAGGCTTACCTTGACATATTTAGACTGCTTATTTGTCCCTGCTTGTTTCTTCTTTAAGTATGCAAAATAAGATAAAACAGGCCTTGGGAAGAAGGGAACCTTTGTGGTTTCTGATGTTGAAGCACAATGTGCTTCTTTTTATGAACCACACTGAAATGATTACAAATCTCTGCTTTGGTGCGTATTTCTGAAACACCTACTGTATCTGTAGCAATGAGGTTTTATGACAGCTTTAACAGTTTCTACAAAATTTATATGTTCTACCAGTAGATCATTTTGGGGAGCGATATAAATTTTACAGCACATCAGAGTTTTATATTACCTACAAACGCCTGATGTAGGATCCGCATTAAGCAGGCCCCACATCTACCCACAGTTTTCTATTCTTCAGGGTATTTATGTTTGCCAGGCAAAAGAACCCTTCAACATTTTTCTCTTTACAAATGATCATTTCTCCTCCCTCGTTACCGTTCAGTTTAACATCATTCAGTCTGTCTATTTGTCTGAGGGAGATTCACCCTGTTCCCATCAATTTACATAGCAGACAGTCCTGTGCCATCTCTATCTATCACTCGCACAGAGACGGAAGGTGGAGTTTCTGGAGCCCCCGAAGGCCTGAGTGGGCTAAATGAAAACCAAAGAAGGGACTCCTTTCAAATGGGACTTTTATTTTCTGAATCCCCAGTTGGTTCTTCTGATCTGACATGCTAGTGAACACACACAGAATGTTCATGACTCCAATAGCCTTAGGAATTCTGAGCACTTTGTTGGTAAATCTGTAAGGAAACTCTGAGAACATGATCCTAAAGGTTTAGACACACTGAAATTAGGAAAGAATGAAATCAAGCAGCCAGTCTTTCTGTTGAGGTTCTTAGCAGAATGCCATTTGGGGGAAAATTTCAGCCACCTCTGTTCAATGGGTCAGAAACATCTGTTTTTAACATTTCTCATTTCCGTGAGCCCTGTGCTTAGTGCCTGAATACCTGGAAGTTTGTCGTGTAGATATTTAATCATCATGGATGAGGAGAAGTGCATGTGTCAAGAGGCATGATGGGCTTGTGTAATTTTCCTGTTTCCCTGGAAAACCACCTTTACCCCAAAACCCCCACATCTGCCAAAGAGGAAAAAAGAGAGAATGAAGGAAAGAAAGCTTACTCACTCCATTTGATGTGAGTAGAAGTGGGCCTGGGACTGAACCCAAGGCAGTAGATTTGTGATTTCGTCCTAGTCAAAGATTCTTGTGTGTCTGGAATCCTGAGCTACACAAATGGAATAAGCTCAGGGCTGCCAGTGATCATCTTAGTGCCACATGGAGAAAACCTGTCTGAAACTGAAATAAAACAGATGCAAACAGAACCCAGAGATGGAGACAACAACTTCCTAAGATGTCCACGGAACCACTTAATGCAGCTGTGTCTGAAGCTTATTCCGCCCCTTGAAATATTCATTTAGGTGAGCCAGTAAATCCCCCCTTCTGAGTTAAGCTGATGCAGGAGGAGGGTAGATACCAACATCTGAGGATACAACTCAGAAAAAGCACATGACACTTTGAACATTTCACATCTATGCTTTTTACCCAACAGAGAAGTTGGTTTGTCTATGTCCTGTGGTGTGGACACTCATAAATTAATACTTTGTGGGAAAAGTAGTTAAAATTTTGGCATTCTACTAACACAAAGGATTTTTTTTGTCCTCCTCTCTTTATTTGGAGGGGCTAGAGGGGTTGGCTAAGAGGACAAGACAGTGGCAACTGTCTTAATCTCCAAACAAGCAAGGACAGCATGAGTGTTTGAGTAATGGACTGACAATTACAAATTTACCTTCTAAGAAGCTAAGACTGGGAACCTTGTAAAGAAGAACTTTACAAGTGGGGTGAGTGGGGAGAGATTTTGGAAAGGATAGCTTTAACCCTAGGAGAAAGGTGGTGTCTGTCTAACATGCAAATGCGAGGATATCATTAGACTTGTCATTTTGCTTACCAATGAGATGAAAACAATCACTTATTGTAGAGCTCAGATGGAAAATGATATTGATTTTTGCTTTTTTTAAAAGGGGAAAAGTCCTTGCCCTCCCAGTGATAGCAACAAAACTAGGAGCTTATTTGAATCAGCCAGCAAAATATCCCATGTCATTCCAATTTGAGAATTTCCCTTCTTATCTAATGTGATCATCTGTATGGCCCATGTGCTACCTCCAATCACTGATATTCCTCTTTTTTTTTTCTTGTACCCCTACAGGTGGCACATCTGGCATAATGCTGGTACTCATTGCATACTAGTTACTTCTTCAAGCACCTTGCATATATATTCATTTATCTAATTCTCCCCAACTCTGTGACATAGATAATATCATTACTTCCATTTTTTACCTGAGGGCAGGTAAATACTGGTCATCTTTTCAACTTCACACAATTTGAAAGTCCCAGATTCAGGATGTGAACCTTGACAACTTGGGTTTTATTGTACATTGGGCACATGTGCTTTCTGTTTTGTGTGTGTATGTGCATTTGTGTGTTTCATTGTATTATATAACGACTGTGCAGATTGCTCACGACTCCTTTGATGGTAGTGCCAAAATTTTATGCTGCTTTGACTTCTTCTTTTAAATCAATAATAACATCTATGTGTATTAAGCACTTACTGGGTTCCCAGTCATTGCTAAGTACATATATTCCATTTATTCTGCCAACCCTAATGATGTGATAAGGTAGTTATTTTTCTTTTACAAATGGGACATTTGAAATGAAATTAAATAACTACTTAAGATCACACAGTTAATCAGCAGGACAGCCGTGATTTAAACTTACATCCATGCTGACCTGTAGACTGTACTCTTCAGATGTACTTACTCTGTGGAGTTAGGTCAGTAATGGACTTATGTGTTGACTGCAATTATGCACGAGCCTGAGTGGGTAGAAACTCAACTTCCTTGTGCAGAACTAGTTCTGCTTTCTGGCCATGTCCCATTTCCCTTCTAATTTTCATCTGGTGGGAAACCTCAGCATAAGACCACCACCCAGTGCTAAATTCAAAACATCACTGGCAGCTCAATTATCTAAAGAAGTCAGAGCTCAAAAAGTGTTCAGATATGTGGTGAATTTCACTAATACAGCTTGAAGATTAAAGAAAAAAAATGAGAAATTTCCAACTTTAGTATGTCAGGACATAACAGGGAAAAGAAAGTCATTTAAAGAGTCATTTGAATAATGGGAAAGTTCAAAAAAATTGATGTTCAGATTACTGAGTTTTCACTGTACTTACTCTCCCATAGAGTGCTGTGCTCTGAAACACCTGCTTCAACATGAGGCACCCTCTCTAAACTCAGCTCAACCACGCTCCCCTCACTAGCTTCTACTACAGTTGGTCTTTAAAAAAAAAAAAAAAAAAAAAAGATTTATTTATTTATTTATTTATTTATTTATTTATTTATTTATTTATATAAGCACTGGGTACAGTCAGAAGCACGGGAGGGTGAGAGAATTCACCAGAGCCAGAGCGGGGAACAGAACATACAGACTGATGAAGTACACTGCTGAGGGGAGCAGCGGGCATGGCAGGAGAGGTCTCCGTGCCATGTGGGACCCTCGCCGGCAGCCAGGGATGGAACAGGTGCTGCAGAGGCTGTGGGCAGCTTCACAGCCCAGTGCTCAACTACTGCGCCACCAGAGGAGGCCCTACTATAGTTGGTCTTTAACCAGTGGAGAGTCTTAAGTATTTTTTGTTACTTTTCAATTGAGAAAATTCCTTGAATTATTTTTTTGGCAACATGTTATGTGTAGCTGATCTCTTACTCCAGATTAGGACCATATTATCACATTCTTTCAACAGAAGCCCCAGGAGTGGTAACATCAAGAATAGTTGCAAGTTTGCCTTCTAGTCCCCATGGGAAGTCTTAGTGTCCCATTGGGTGATAAGCTGGAGCACAGTCCAGACACTTGACCTGACTCAGATCTGTCCAGGTGGGAGCACAGTGGTGTGGAGGAGAGTAGAAAGGAAGATGTCCTGGCTTTCCTGATGTGGAAATTCAGGATTTCCTTATCCCTGCTATGTGCTGCCTCACATCCAAGGCATGAAATATACTTAAGGCAACAGAAAAGGAAAACTGATTAGTCCTCAGTTGGAGTACTATATAGTCTATGTAGACATCTGTTAGCATAAAATCCTATGGCAAGACAAAGATCTAACTATTTTGTGAGTACTCCTCCCCCCTCAATGCAGAAACCCAAATGGAATGGCTAAAATTAAGGGAAGTACAAGCCCGAAAAGGGTTAAAGCGGTGGGGGGTGGGAAGGAAGGCTGAAGAAGAATGTGAGAGCCAGGGGATGGCTGGGAGATAGGGAAGATCCAAAGATCAGAGAATTGTTCTCTCATGATCTCAGCAATATTGGCTACTCGGGACTTTCTGGAAAACTTATTCATAGGATACACCCACACATACTGAGGAGCAGGAGGGGTCAGTTGAAGATGAGCCATTTGAATTTTCATTCCTTCACCCTTAACCTACTTCCTGAAGATTCTATGGCTTAGAAGATGTGAGAAAGAAAGGAAAGAGAAGGGAAAGAGAGAGGAGACGGGGATGAGGAAGTGAACTGAAGGGAAATTTGACCCTGGAGTTTGCTCTGCATAAAGACAAAATATATTTTATACTTCCCCTTTCTTTTAGAGAGATTGTTCAAATTTGTTCCAAATATTCCAAGTCCTTAAAGAAAAAAACATAAATGCAATTCCAAAGTTTCTGATTCTTTGTTTTACCAAAGGTTGGATCTTGAGCTTAGATTGTTCTTATTTAGGGATGCATGTTAATTGTCCTTGTAGTTTTGAAGAAGTATGCATAGTAAGTGAATCAGAATTGGAGAATTATGTCTGGAGAACACAGGAGAATGTGGTAAGTCTTGAAACTGAAGAAATGGGAAGGAATGAAAAAGAAAGGCCATGTTAGCCAAGTGCCTCCTGAGAGAATGGCTAGTTAGGGGAAATAGTTGATTGACTTCAGGAATGATGATATCTACTGTTGGGCTATATGCCATGAAATAAGTTCCTTTTGTCATTCCTAACTATTGAAATGGTATCCTATGTTATGTTTGTGTGTAGGGGGAGGGTATGAGGGGTGGTTAATGGGTGTGAAATGATCACTATTGGATTGGGACAGAGAAGGGAACTTTCATATCTACAAATCACGCTTACTTTGAAGCGAGCAGGTGTCAGCAGCATTACTTGGAGAGGAAGCAGCCATCCTGCATTTCCAATGGTTGCCCAGCAGTCAAATCTTCTGAATGCCAAGGCTACCTGGCAGGGGTCATGGGAGGCAGTGAGAACAGAACAGCAGGTCCTGTGTGAACTGATTCCACAAGGGACTGCAAGGTAAACCCCAGCCCCTAAATATAAAAGCAGATGGGATGATGGAATGGGGGATCAGTAAGCTCAATCCTGTTAATATGTGTCTTCGGACAAACCAGATGGCAGATAATTGTGTTATAATTCATCCAATAAGTGTTTATTGAGCACCTGTTACATGGCAGGCACCATGCCAGGTGCTCAGAATATAAAATCCAGTTACGCAGATAGTATCCTCAAGAAGTGTACATCTAGAGAACAAGACATGCATGTGTGTGGGTTGACAATTATCCAACAGTGAGATGAATAGGATGATAACTGTAACACTGATATCGGATAACAGCCATTGCTTATCTGATATTTACTCTGCACCTGGCATTGAGATATGTGCCTGTCATGTTCTACAGCATTTACCCTTCCCATCAATTCAATGTCAAAATCTCTTTAGTAACCCCATTTACAGATGAAGAAATTGAGACTTAAAGAATTTAGCTTTTTTTTGGTCCAAGTTCACAATACTTATATATTTCCGAATTAGAGTATGGATCCTCATGGTCTAACCCCAGAGTTTGTCCTTTTCACAGGGTGCTATGGGAGATCAGGGAAGAACAGATGCTTCTTATTTGTGAAGCAAAAAAGATATAACATTGATTTTATAGTAAAGTGTGAGTGATTGCTTTACAAATGATGGTGGGGGTGGGAGCAGAAAAGATGTATGCAAGTTACATACAGGGAGAGTGGTATGTGCTGCTTTCTGTAGATGTGGAACACATCTGAAGATTCTTTAGTTTGGTTAGAGTACAGGTTTGAAAGTGGATGTGGTGTAGTAGGGAAAGAGGGAACTCATGAGAGAAATAAGGGGGTTCTGATCATGGACAGTGTGTTATGCTGAGTCAAGGAATTAGAAATATAAAGTCTTGAAATCCATGGAAATGTCTTAAGGAACAGGATGAGCCAAGCAGATTGTGTTGGAAGAGGTCACGCCAGCCCTGAGAGTGATGGCCGAGGGCGAAGTGGGAAAAATGTGGGAGTCTAGTTGGGAAGGTGATGCTCCTGTTGTTTTGACCCACTTGCGCACAGCCTAGAAACAAGACAGAAGGCAACTTAGAAGAAAATATCCAAGAGATATTATAAATGTGCTATAAATGTGATTCACAGTGAGGGCCTCCTTGGTGATGCAAGGGGTTAAGATACAACCTATGAAGCAATATGCAGCCCTGCAGTACAAGTTCGATCCCTGGTCAGGGAGCTACCTACCCACATGGCGCAACAGACCTCTCCTGACTCGCCCACTGCTCCACTCAGCAGTGTTTTTCAACCAATCTGCCTCTTCTGTTCCCTACTCTGTCTCTGGTGAATCCTCTCACCCCCTGCACCTCTGGCCTGTACCCCAGTTCTTGTATGCATAAATAAATCTTTTTTAAAAAAAAGTGATTCACAGTGAGATGCATAGTTCATAAATTCCTTCATGCTTGTTCTTCCTTCCCAGGACCAGATCTGCAAGCTCCTAGGAAATAATAAAGTTGGGTATCATTCTTGGAGCAGTCCTTGAGACCTGGTTTACCTCCTAGGACATCTCCTCACTATTCTACCAAACCCAGTCTTGAGGCTAGAGAAGGAAAATGAGTTTAAGAAGCTGCAGTGCAGAGGTTAGAATCTCATATTCTGGAGTCAAACTCCTTACATTTAAATCATATCCCTACTCCTCATGCTATTGGCATTTATCTGGGCAGTTTTCTTTCTTTTTTTTTTTTTTTTAATCTTCCTATGCTTTAGTTTTCTTATCTCTAAAATGGGATTTTAATAATAATAAAAATTATAATAACAGCACCCACTTTGTAATGTGGGTGAGGATTTCATGAAATAATACATAAGGCATATAGAATACTGTCTGGTCAATGGAAACAGTTAGTAATTAATTTCCAGATAACCACAGGCCTGATTTCTGGGGTTCTTCTTTTCCTGCCAAGCAGGAAAGTAGCTGTCTGAGTTTGAAGCCAAGACCTTTTGGCATGAGAAAACATTTTCCAAGAGTTCTTTAGGCTTTCCAGTTCTCTTCCAGAGGCCTCTGCACTCTTCCTGTAGAAGAACAGGAAGCTGTCCCTTGGTCCCAGTGCACTCACTATTCAGAATGACTTCTTACCACCGATGAATCCCAGGCTCCTGGACAAACTTCAGAGAGCATCCTTCTTCTGTGAAGCTTAATAGTTAACCTAAATTATTTAAAAAATAGAAAAAAAATGGGAGGCCTGTCTTCTAGATGTGTCTTGAGCAATGGGGAATTTTTTTGTGTCATGAAATTCCCTCTTGCTTTTAGCTAATGAAGAGAATCAAAAAAGAGGACCTGTGTTCTGAGGCACCCATGCTATTTTGTGACATCCTGATTTACTGGGTAGCCCAGGGTTTGCCCTCATGCATCCCTCAGGAAATCTTGGATTAAGTGAGTCAAACAAAGAGATGAGTTTGCAATACTGGAGGGGAGATTTTGAGGATTGGTATAGCTATAGAGTATCTAGGCACAGACAATCAATCCAACGATCTGAACTGAAAATCCCTTGGTATAAAGTTATTCAGGGATAGTTGAAGTCTATCCTGTTCCTCTCTAACAATTACCAATCTTCTCAGGGAATGTCCTTTATGAAGCTATACCTGGGGCATCCTAACCTTGTGTTCCAGGTCTACCCCAAATCTCCTCCAACTAAATCTTGTATCCTTGTATTGTCCAAATAGATATGAACCATTATTTGACTAGAGGATTTGGACAGGAATAATTCAGCTCTGTGCTTTCTTCCCCAATAGCCAAATTCTACCAGTAACCATTGACATTAGTTGTTTTTACAAATAGTCAATGAAAACAGTTTGAGTTGAAACAAACTAAGGCTTGGAGTCACCACTTCATAGAAACCAACTCACCTGAAAAGAGAAAACTCTTTCTACAACCAGGAACAACAGAATCAAAATTGGATGCATTTGAGACTGTCACTTCTATCATCTCTACTTACATACTCTTATAATTTAGGGAGAAGATTCAGAAGGAAGAAGCCCTGACACAGGCTGGCAGAAGCTGCTCCTCCTGAGAGATCTTCTATGCCCAAAACATTAACACCAGAAAGCTAACTGAGAAGCAGCAGGCATATGTCTGTTTTTAGCAATGTCTAGGATCCAGAAACCACAGGGGACATTCATTCTATGAAAATGACTCTATGTCCCAGCAGGTAAGGCCTGTACCCCTTATAACCACTCCAACTGCTCACTGTAGTTCATTCAAGTCCTAGTGTTCAGGATCTTATGCCCCTATGTCACCAGTCATAGGGGATAGCAGTCATAAGATTTGCTTCCAGAACATGAATTAGCCCAGAAAGTCATGAAGATCACTATTTATCATTACCTAACCCTTCTGTGACGCCATCTCCACTATATGGACTACACTGTGACTTCCCTCCGACAGTCACAATTTCATTCACTGTGGGAAGGATCACCTCATTAAGCCTGGCATTGACTGTTCTATCCTTTAACTGCCATCATTCTGCTTATTAACAAATTTTTCCATCTCTAGGTTCCCAGCACATTCTATGTCACACTCTGGCTCTGAGAAGTACTTTCAGTTTCTGCACAGCAGTATCTATCCACCTTTCCACTGCCTGTCATGTACAGGAGAAACACTGTAGGAATAAGGATATCAACTAGCCATAGGTAAGAACTTGCACTTCGGAATACTTATAATGAAAACTTTTCCATATAACCTTACTATCAAAATTGTTATTAATCAGCTAGTTTGAGATAGTTAGATATTACATCCAAATGAGTGCATATAAGCACATCACCTACTTCTACAGAGAACCAGCATATTGACCAAAAACTTAAACAAACCAAAAAAAATGAAGCAAAGAAATTCATTGGTAGCTGCAAGTCTTGTAGCCTCTAATTTAGCTCAACTTCTTCACTTTACAAAGTAATATTGAAAAGCTATGGCATTTTCCTAAAGAATTCTAAATGATAATTAGCACACTGATTTTTTATACAGCTTTATTGAGATACCATTAACAAATAAAAATTGTACATGTTTAAGGTGTATAATATATGTTTGATATGCAATATTATTGGAAGTGATTATCCTAATCAAGCTCATTAATGTATCATCATCTCACACAGTCATCACTTTTTTTAGTGAGAATAGTTAAGATATACTCTCTAAGGAAATTATTAGGTATATAGTGTTATAACTGTAGTTACAATGCTATACATTAGATCACAGAACTTATTCATCTTGTGTAACTGATTCTTTGTACCCTTGGACTGCCTCCTCCGTGTCCCACATCCCCAAGGACCTTGTAACCACTTTCTATTCTCTACCTCTATGCATTGGACTTTTTTAGATTATACATGTAAGTGAGCTAATGCATTATTCATCTTTCTGTATCTATTCACTTAGGATAACATCCTCCAGGTTCATTCACATTATTGTAAATGACAGAATAACATACTTTACTTTTGTAAGGCTGAATAATATTCCTTTGTATGTGTATGTATCACATTTTCCTTATATTTATCCTTATTTTTATCTGTATTTATCTGTATATTTATCCATTAACAAATGGATGCTCAGGTTGTTTCCTGGACTGTGGTCCTTAATGCTGTAATGAATGTGCAAGCGCAGATACCTCCTCAAGATGCTGATTTTATTTCCTTCATTAATATAGACAGAAGCAGGAGACCATTGAATTTAAAAGTTACTTAAAAGCAATATACAAAATCCATTAAGTGTACAACTTAAAACATTTAATCAGGGCCTCCCCTGGTGGTGCAGCAGTTGAGCGCTGGGCTGCGAAGCTGCCCGCAGCCTCTGCAGTGCCAGTTCGATCCCCAGCCGCTGGCGAGGGTCCCGTGTGGCGTGCAGACCTCTCCTGCCGCGCCCACTGCTCCCCTCAGCAGTGTATTCCGTTGGTCTGCCTATTCTGTTCCCCGCTCTGGCTCTGGTGAATTCTGTCACCCTCCCGCGCATCTGACTGTACCCAGTGCTTGTATAAATAAATAAATAAATCTTTAAAAAAAAGTAATTGGCCTTTCTTAGATTACACATGTATTATTATTATTGTTATTATTATTATTATTTTGTTGTTGTTCTTGTGTAAATGAACATCTCTTGCCTCTTGAGAAACTCAACAGCTTGAGTGGCATGACAACAAACTCTCCAGAATTGACTGGGATATGAGCTTAATAAGAATGAATTTCACAGATGAAACTGTGAAAAATTCTGTAGTCACATAGGGCAGTAAAGGGAGAATCACATGGTTTGTCCTTACAAATGCAAGTGGGCAATCGCTAAATCATTAAGGACATTCCAGGAAGAGAGAATAGCTCAAACAAAGATATGGAGACCTTAAAGAGGAAGGTATATATTAGTTAGGGTATAAAGCCATTGTAATAGAGACTGAAATATGGAGTGACTCAAACAAGATAGCATTGTATTTATTTCTCTGTCCAGATGTAGGCGGGCAGCCTGGAGCCAGCAGAAAGCTCTGCATCATGAGGTCAGCTGGGTTTCAGATTGCTTCTTTCTTTGTTTGCTATTTGCCAACAATCACCAGCACTAGGGCTATGTTCTAACCCATATGAAAGGAGGAAAATGAATGGAACATAATCAATTTCCTCTTTACATGACACAATGTAGAAGTTGTACACATCAGTCCACTCACATATTCACATCCCAATTGCTGAACTTAATCAGATTGAGTTTCAAGGAGGCCTGGGAAATGTAGTTTCTGTCTGGGTCACCACAGCCAGCTCAAACTCAAGGATTTTATTATGGTAAGGGGGGAAGAAGGGAGAATAGCTGAAACAAAGATATGGGGACCTAAAGAGGAAGGTATGTATTAGTTATCTTTAGGTCCCCATATCTTTAGGTCCCCATGCTCTAACTAATATTTCATTATTAATATATTATTAATATATTAAGGTGCTAATATAATTATCAACATTATTAATATATTTATGTCAATATATTAGTATAATTATTAATAATAGTACATCATGTATAGGGGGAAGTTATGAGGATCTGCTGCAGTGTTTGAGGATCCCTGTACAACTTTTGCTTGATGGATGGAAGAGCAGCATAAAATGAAGTTTTCCAGGAATTCTGGTTTTAGAAAAGGAAAACACAGTCTATAATCCAAGCAGAGGGAGGGTGTAGATGATGCAGAAAGGTAGTGCTATGCAATTTCAAAGTAGATATAACAGACTATTAGTTATAAAATTCGTATACTAGTATTTTCATAAATGGATACAACAGCCTTTTAGTATTATGTCAGTATTGCATAAGCTTCTGATACAATGGCTTCATGTCATCTAAGAAACTTCATACTGAAGCCAAATCAGGGCTAGGGGTTAAAAACAATTGGAATAGAGAGATTTCTAGCACTTTGCTATTGTGTTATAGTATATCAAAGTAATTGACCAAAAAAGGGGTCAGATTAGAATGTTGTATGTGAATTTCTGTGAAGCAAAGGAAAGCTCCATCTCAGTCAAAAGAATCAAAAGGTGTGCCATGATATGCTCCATAATTTCCATTAATAGAAAACAAGATACATCTTCAATATAATGAAACATTAATTGTGTCAAATTGGGCTGAGAAAACTATGTAATGAAGTTGTAGTAGAGAAAGTTAGAGGCAGGAGGCAGTGGCAAGGGGAATGAGATGTAAAACATGTAATGAGTGTGCCATGTAAGATAGTTTACTGTCCTCATGTTGCCACATACATCTCATACTTATCCATATTACATTGGGGTTTAATCTAACTATTTAAAGCTAACAAATTCAACTCTTTTCGCCACTTTGAAGGTTTCCAGATTTTTTTTTGCTTGAAAGAGCATCACTTCTGGAGTTTCTCTAGTAACTGAGTGGTACCTCCTTTTAAACAAGTCTGCAGTCAGAAAATGGCATGCATGCTGATGGGGTCATTGTGCAGGCTCACCTCCACAGTCAGATTAACAGCCCTCTTGATAGCCAGAGACACTCTCCGTACATTGGGTGCTCAGAAATGAAGAATAAACTTGCCTATGTCCCTCCAGTTAAGTTAGAATCTACTGTGGCCTCCCTGACAGTGCAAGGGGCTTAGTCTCAGCACTATGAAGCTATAAGCAGCCATTGCAGCACGAGTTCAATTCCCAGCCAGGGAGCTGACCCACATGATGCAGCAGACCTCTCCTGTCTCTCCCGCTGCTCCCCTCAGTACTGTATTTCAGTAATTCCACCTGTTCTGTTCCCCATTCTGTCTCTGGTGAATCCTCTCACCCCCTGTGCCTCTAACCTGTACCCCAGCTCTTGTATGTATAAATAAATAAATGTTAAAAAAAAAGAGTTAGATCCTACTGGAATTTTAGCAGGTGACAATCGGGAAGTACTAGTGACAAATTTTTAGCTTCAATCCATAAGACCAGCTGCTCCACGGTGACCCCACTTTGGCAAGCTCTACTGGCAGCTGGTTAAATGTGTTGCTCTTGGCAAGTACCCACCAGCTGTTCCCACCTGTGGTCATATGCAGGCTCTGTCAATTATGCTTATTAGATCTGAGGGATAATTCAACATGTTACAAAGATCCTCATGCATGGTATATGGATACACACACCTCTTAGTGAACCTCCTATTGGTATGTGATTACTATACACATGTTTTTCATTTTTGTTCTCTTATACTCAGCTGCACAGTGCTTGATCAAGAAATTAACTAATTGGGAAATCATCCTGTTGTAGGGTAACATTAGACATCATAAGTCACCAGAGCTTGATCCTCCACCAAGATACACCCCTGTCAAACCCATTAATTCAAGAACCTATTCACTTCCTCACTTCTTACCTTCTCCCTCTGCATGGCAGTTAAAGCTATATAACTTGCCATCTGAAAGAGTTATGTAAGGCACAGAGCATGAAATACTCTGAGAAGTCACCTTATTAATTAGACTTGCACATCATAGGATCATAAATGTGGGAAGGTTAGAGGATCTGCAGCATGAGGTCATTGTTGCCCATCTTACCCCTTTCTACCCAAATGGGATTATTTCCTACTGTATTTACTAGGTCTTTGTCCACTTAAACAGAAAATAGATTAAATATGGCGCTTTCTCAGTGGTCCATCCAGTGTTATCACAAAAGGTCCCAAAGTAATTGACACTACCTCCCTTGAACCTGCATGATGAATCCTCACTCAGTGGCCTTTCTGCTATAAATACAGGACCTGTCCCAGCTGACATGCTTGTATTATTGGACAGACTTTAATCTCAGCATTATACAGGCCCACATTTTTCCTCCGCCAAATACTATTTGCAGTTCTGTCCCAGATGTAACAACCTAATCAAAATAGAATTTCATAGAGCCCTACACAGAGTATTGGTTTCTAGGGGACTGTGCAACAGGTATCTGTATGTTTACTGCCTTCTCTTATGAAACTTGATACAATGCAATTGACAGATTGCATGTTGAATACCAGGACTTGAGTCATAAGTGATGAGTTGTAAATAATAAGATTCAACAGTAGCCAAAAACATTCTCAAATTCTCATAATGCCACCATTCTCAACTATAACATCATTGATGGCAAATTAACACAGCACACTTCTGCCTTTTGACATTGTCTTTCTCAGGGATCTGTATTATCAACTTAATTGCATCCCTGGTAATGAAGGTTGCTATGTTTAGGGTGGGAAAAAAAGAAACCTTTAAATGATGACAGAAACAGGAGAGTCTTTCAGAGCACTCTGCCACTGAGATGATCAAAAGATGAAATGGATCAAAGAAACAATTAGAAATGGCAGAAATATAGAAGTCTTGAGCTGAGAGAGGTTTTGGAAATAACCTACCTAGAAATCATGCATTTGAAACATGCTTTATAATTAGAAAAACAATGTTACTGACAAGTTCAAAAAAGAAATGCAGAAATGGCAATCCTTGGGCTGTCACCCACTAGTGCTATGAATACCCATAAATATCTTGGCTCTTCTGAGCCTCATTTATCCTGGTTTGTCAAATTGGGGTTTATGAGACGTACCTTCAATCCCTACTTTTTACAGTAGTTTTTTAAATAACCAAGATAAATATTATAATTGTTTTTTAAATTATGAAAACCTTAAATAAATATAAGATATTATTAATATCCCTACTAGCATCAGCGGCTAATCCAACTTCTTCAAAATTAATTGCAGAAACTGAGGCTCAAATTTCCTAGAAAATTCAGTCAAGGCACCAGATGGTACATACTAATGCTAAGCCAGTAACCAAAGTCTGCATTGCCCACTGGGTACACTTCCTTTTATGTTGCACAGAAGATTTGAAAAATTCAAATTTGCTCAAAGATAAGTACAAGGCAAAAGTGTGACATACTTTTCCAAGAAATAATTTGAAACTTGCTTATATACCCTGCTACCTGCACCATCTTAGCACTTCCATAATATATTATACTTGCAAACTGGGGTATAACAATTAGTTAATTGTTTGTAGCAGATGGTGGAAGTTTATGAATTGAATCAATTAATGAATAAATAAAAATAAACTGTTGCTCTCATTAGTGTCCCTAAAAATATGTAAATAGCATACATTTATTTTCATAGTTCACAGATGGGGATTTTGAGGCCCACAGAGGTTCTATTTGCTGCTAGGTAGGTGAGTAACAGACAGTCTAAAAAGTAATTTCAATAAGCTATCATTTGGTGGTTTTTTTTTTTTGTTTTGTTTTGTTTTTTGTGCGTTTTTTTGCTTGCTTTCTCTTGCTTATCCAGAACAAAACTCAGTAGAGGCTGTTTACAATCTATTCTTCCTGTGTCCTTATCTACCATTTCGAAACCCAATCTGGCCTTGGCATTGGAGAGCAAGTTGCACAAGTTCTGAGCACCCTGGATATCAGTCAAGTGTCTGTCCTTCCACACACAAAGGGCCAGAAACAAAGAGACTAGAGGCCTTGGAACAAGTGCCTGAGAGGGGACGATGGAATCTTCCATGTGTAAAGCTTTAGTAATAGTCCAGATGCTGTTTTTGGTAGAATTTCTGTGCAGAAGGATAAGGAGGGAGATTGTTGAGTTATCCAAGGCCTGACATTTCTAGCAATGCTAACATCTAAAGCAGCTTTTCTTCCATCCAAGAGTAGCACTGGAAACACCCTCACCGCCATGCTTGTCCCTTAGGTCACCTTGGTGGGACTTGGTGGAAACTTGCTGTAGAATCAGTACTTCCAAGACATTTTGGAGGCAGCCTCATGCTATGCAGCATTTCATTCATGGTTAGCACCACATTAAAATGTCATTCCATGCCATCAATATTTTATTTATAAACACTTATAAATATTTATTACAAATGACTATTTAAATAGCAGCTCATGAAAAAACAAATCTATTACATTAGTACAAAACATCTTCAGATACTTAATTATAGGAATATTTAGACAAACCATTAAAAATTTATGCCAACTTTCTTGAGAAGTCTGGGACAAACCCAGTTTGTCTTCCCCTTTTAGCTGAGGGGGTGCACTTGACAGGATGCACAAAAACAAGGGGAAAATCTATCTCCGGTTCCTCTTTGTAGAAATTGGACAGATTTTGCCTTCCTGTAGGACAGATTCTGCCTTCAAAGCATCTTTTCTTTTTGGAAAAAGCTTTTCTAAAAATTGGACTCATTCTGGACAAATGTCCCAGGCATACTTGGAATCAAAATATGTCATCTGTCTAAATGTATCTGATTAAGCATCTTCAGCTTCTTCAGCTGTTTTAATCAGTTCCCAAACAGGCAATTGGCAATGCTATTTTTCAACCAGAGAGAAAAATGGTTATTGCCTGCATTGATCTGTTGTAAAGCACATACCTCACCCTACTCTGTTCTGAAAATATAATTAAAATACTCCATTTTGATACTGTGGCTCAAGTTTAGGTTACCATTTTCTTTTTCATGCCTCTTAATTTTAGAATAAAAAGTAAGTAAATGAGTCTGAATCACCTTTACTGGCTGTAAGTGATTTATTTCTCTTGAGGAGCATGGCAATTTCCATACATCACGTATTTTTCTCCTCAATTATTATACTCTTTGATTGGACTTTACTTAGCTTTCTCCATGTATTTAAATTGTAGCTATTACACAAACACACTCTCTCAGACTTGCAGATATTTGAAGCTTTGAAAGTACAATGACCAATTTGATAGGAAAATTGTGGTTTCTCCATAGAGTTCCAAGAATCGCTCTTAGGAACATTCTGTTGTCACAACACATCTTTGGGTTATGCTTTCTTTAATTGTTCTTTGCTTTTGGTATGAAACAAATTCACTCTAATATATTACCAAGTGATTTAAAATAACACCATACAGGTCATCTTGTGAATTTTAAGACCATCCACTCCCTTAGCTGCTTTTAATGATCTGAAATATATCTTTAAAAACAGGCATTATTACTTGGATACTATCATGTAATGTAAAAAATATGGACTGGATATTTCATGTAATCAAATCAAGATAAAGATGGGCAGACACTGTGGAAGAGGAATGAAAAATTTAGGAGGACATGCTGGACACTGATATCTGATGGGCACAGCTTTGAAATAAAATCCTAATAACCTGAGGAAATCATTTTTAAGACTTCACAAAACCCAGACATACTAGAACAACTAGTTCTTCTTTTGGCTTTTTTTTAAAAATTCCAAAGTCACAGCAAACGATCTTGAGTGCACTTAAAATGTTGACAACATTGTTTTGAAATATTTGCTATCAGGTCACATGCCAGTGAATTATCCACTGGAAATTAATGATAAAACAAATTATTAAGGGCCTCCCTGGTGGCGCAAGGGTTAAGACGCAACTTATGAAGCTACTCACAGCCACTGCAGCATGAGTTCAATCCCTGGCCAGGGAGCTACCCACATGGTGCAGCTGACATGCAGCTGACATGGTCTCCTGACATGCCCACTGCTCTCCTCAGCAGTGTATGTCAATCTGCCTGTTCTGTTCCCCACTCTGTCTCTGGTGAGTGACACTCTGTCTCCTCACCCCCCACACCTCCGGCCTGTACTCCTAGTTCTTGTATGCATAAATAAATCTTAAAATAAAATAAAATAAAAGTAAAAAGCACAACTCACATTTGTCTAATTCCAATTAACCACTTGTAACCTGGTCACAATGCAGATTTGAATCACTTTTCCAGTTATCTTCCTTATACAACCAAAACATTGTGTTTTGCCCCGTAATGCAAATTGCTGTAATTCTCAAAGCAATGAGACCTGTCAGCAAATTCCAAAAACATCTAGCCAGTCATCCCATGAAGATTGTGATGTTTTGTTTATTTGTTTTGGGGTCTGCTCTTTAGTCCACAAACGGTGGCTATTTTTGGAATTCAACTTTTTATTCTCCCTTTAATCACACCCAGAATGCAATGCTTGTAAACTGTACCAATGTGTCACCTGTCCTCTATTTATTACATCTTATGCTTTAAATATCACCTCTGACAAACAAAAGAAAAGCAAATGTCCCTAAATTTCCTGAAGGGCTGAAACATCAAGCCCGGATTATTATTGTTTATGTCTCAGCTTTAGCAGCTCCAGTGTCTCCATGGTCTGCTGTGTGCCGGGCTGGCAATGATGGATGGCCATTACGGCAGCTTATTGGAAATGGCTTGATTTATAACCTGTTCTCCTGCCTCAGTCTAATGGCTTCATTTCTTTCCTCCAGTGCGTGATGCCACAGCCAAGGTCATTGCGCCAATGGCCTTTTGTTGTTAGTCTGCTGATGACCAGTGTGCCCAGGAGTCAGCATGGGGAGGGGTACAGGGGGCCTAGGAAACCGGTGGGGGGAGGGCGCGTGGGGGTGGGGTAGCCCCAACCTTTACATTTTAATTTTTTTTTCATCTCAGTCCCTGATAACTGCAGTAGAACAGTAGATTAAATGCTGTCTTCTATTTGCTTCCCATGCTTGCCAGACAAGGAGCTGCTTTATGATCCTCAGTGGGGAAGTCTATTACTCACCTCTACTTTAAATGACCAACATCAAATATATACAGCTCCCATTAAAGCTGAGATCAATAAAAATGCCATTAAGATAGTAAAAGTTGCTGATATTAGTGAAGCCCCCAAACAAAATATTTGATTTTCTTTCAGGTTGTTAGTGAGATGGAATACGAACATATAAGTGAAAGGAGAACCGGCCATGCCGATGGTCAATAATTTATCTCAGAGATTCATTCAGCCTCTCACCCAATATTTCCCTCCTGTCTATTGATTCCTCATCATTATTTGTCATAAGCTGTCCTAACTCAAGGAGAAAATATGCCCTGCTGGTCCAAGGGGAGTCATACCTGGAGAAATAGAAAGGAATTTCATTAAAAGCAAGAAAGAACTGCTATGGTTTTGAGAAACTCCAAAAGCAAGTTGCCAAGACTTTTGCTAGAATCTTAAAGCAAGTTGTGAGATGCTCAGCAGCACTGCACATAGACATCACCAGCAAACCTGGATGGAGGCTGTTCTAATAGTGGGACAAGGGAAATCAAAAGTCTTCCAGTGTGATTCCTGCTTCCATAAATTTTGTGTGTGCATGAAGACATACATTCACACATGCACATGTGACATGTCTGTGTGCATACCTGTGCACACAAGGGTACACATATACAAATATGTGTGTGCAACTGTGTGAATGTTTTTCTAGTCATATTTTCCCTATCACTGGACTCTTATGGGTTCTAAAGAGAAGTCAGTGGCTTTAGATTCACTCATAAAATTTTTTTTAAATTATGCCATTGTCATTCAGTCACACTAAAACCCCAAAGATGAAAGCATGACTTTGGAAATAGAATTAATATTTTAAAGCACAGCTATTTGCTTATGAGCAATTTTTATTAAATGCATTATATTTTATTTTAACAGATGCCTGTGATAGGACACTCAATGGTAATCTTTAAAATTGGTTTTTAACAATGGCGTAAAAGTTTGCTTTGTGCACCTCCAAAAGTCAATGGTAAAAATTTTTTCTAAGTTATACTTATCTGGAACTTGCTAATTCTCCTCAACAGACAATCTTATTTAAATTTTCTGAAATCAGTTTAGGCTGCACATAAATTCATAGTATTTGAAAACTGAAAGGAACCTATAGGAATAACTAGTCCTAGTCTCTACATTCTCACCAATTCTTGTGGTATTCTAGTTGATCTTCTTGTTTTTTTTTGTTTTATATTTTATAATCATCATCCTAGGTATAAGGCAATATCTCTTAGTTTTTGTTTATACTTCTGTAATGATTAGAGATGTTGAGCATTTTTTTTCATATGTTTGTTGGTCATTTACATATCTTCTTTGTAGAAATATCTATTCAAATCTTTTGCTCAGTTTTGATTAGATTATTCGTTATTTTCCTGCTGAGTTATAAGAATTCTTATGTATTCTAGATATTAAAGCCTTTATGGGGTATATGATTTGCAACTTCTTCCTCATCATAGGCTGTCTTTTTATTCTCCAAATGGTATGGTTTGATGCACAGATTTGAAGTTTGACGTAATCCCATATGTCTAATTTGGCTTTTGTTGTTTGTGCCTTTGAAATCAGCGTCACGTTCAATGCCATGAAGCTTTTCTCCTTTGTTTTCTTTTAAAAGTTTCATAGCTTTTTATCTCACATTTAGAGTTTGTTTTGCATGTGGTGTAAGATAAAGTTTCAACTATATCCTTTTGTATATGGATACTTAGTTTTCCCAGCACTGTTTGTTGATATTAACGTCCTCTCACATAACACCATTATGAATGACCCTTCCCGCCTCTCTCACATCACTCAGCCGTCTCCTTCCTAAAACAAAGCAAAAAGCAAAACCAAAACCTTTTTTTTCTCTCCCATTGAAGTCCTATATTACATTCATCTGAATTGTCAGGTGCTCTGAAATTAGGTTGACTATGCCTATAAGTATCTTTGTTGACACTTTGAATCTGTTTTATCGGAGGAGAGACTAGTAGGTGGACCATTATCAATGGATTGATGAGAATTTGCAATAAAACTAAAATATTCAAGAATTGCTATTCTTTTTTCTATTCTATAAATTACCGAACATCTGATTTACTGCTTTATCCTGCAGGAAGGCTAGAAGTTTAAACCCAGTATTTTGTGGGGTGGGGGAATTCTGCTCTCCTGAATCCTGAAAGACTTGGATGGTGCTCAGAAAACAGGGGGAGGACTGTCTTGTCTTCAGCCAACATGATAGCCACAAAATCCTCCCTGTCCAGGAACATGAGGGCCCTTGAAGGGAAGAGCTTCTGATTTTATGACAAACTTGCCCATGGGGCTAGCTATTAGTTTTAAACATGAGTAATAGTAGTTGATATTTACAGAGGGCTCACTATGAACCAGGCATTGTCTTAAGAATCTTCAATGAATTAATACATATAATCCTGACATGCACTCTATGAGATCATTTTATTGTTAATGCTATTTTATAGCTAACTAAGCTGAGACAAAGAGAACTGAATAAAACAAAGCTGAGGAGAACACCATGGTGGACGGGGATTTTAATTAGCTATAATGGCTTCAGAGTCCGTGTTGTTCATCATCACACTTCACTTCCTCCCAAGAAAGAAGGTCTAAAGGATCTGTGACCTATCGCCAGAACTACTGGAGGTTAAGGCCTATATTCCATGCCTAACAAAAATACCTGCTTCTCTACCTGTGCTGAAGTGAGGGCAGTATCTTCTCCCTCATGCTCTCATGATCTTCAGCTCTTTCTTTCGCCCTCGCTGTGTAACAACTTTGGCTTGGTAGTAAACCAAGAATGGAAAGGCATTTTCTTAAAACAACTTCTGCTCTCTGCCAGCAACACAAATCCCCCCAAGTCGGTGGAGCAGAAAGACCTGCCTGTCTGCTTGGATGGGAGCAAAGAAGAATATATAGGGCTGAGGCTCAAGCTAACAGCTCCATGCATTTTCCCGCCAGCTTATTATAAATCCTTCACACTGAGGACCTTTGCTGACATCCCATCAGAACTGGGACTGGTCCCTTTTGTTTGTTTATTCATAAAAGACAACATATAATTCTCCTAAGTCCAAGACTTCTCCTTGGAGCATTCCATGGAATGGGCAGCTCTGGAGTTTTCCCATGGTTTGTAAATCACTGGTGGAAGGAGCAGTCCTGGCTGAGTTGGGTTGGAGAGGACATTCCAATCTACGGGGCTGGGGAAGAGGGGTATTAGAGGGGCAGGGAGCTGGGGCCTGCCATGTGTCATCAGGGCACTGGTCATCAGAGCACAGTTCTTCCTCTGCTCAGCCTATCACATGCTTTCTGCTGGCTCTTGAGAAATACAGACACATGTGGACTGAAGGTAAATAGCAGGCAGGCTCCAAATGACACCATGGAGTCAGGAGATGAATGTCTGAAGGGTTGAGAAATAGGGTTGTCAAGGCCAAAACAAGCTTGGCTTCTGTTTTCCTTGTCCTTTCCCCATATCCCTCTCAATTAATCACTGCCACATTCATCAAACTGGTTAAAAAATACCTCCAAAAAAATCAAGCCAAATTCTTAACCCTAAAGAGTTAACATAACATAGATTGCATACAAATAAATATGCTTCACACAAAAGTCATTGGTCAGGCTTAGTCCACAAACTTGCTATTAAGGCTGTCTGTGTGGGCAAAGAAGCAGCAAATACAGAGCATGGATCTGGATGGATTTTGTTAAGTCTCTACTTGCCAATTTACCAAGGACAATGACATATCTTGCCAGTTACTGGTAAAGGCTAGCTTGATAAGGTAACTAATGCATACATTTAATTAATGGGCCTGTAATGAATAAAGCATTGGCAATGGTAGGCTGGAGGGAAAATGGGTTTGAAATAACAAGTACAAACTGTTACTAAACGGGATTATAAGAATTAGATATAGCATGTTTTGGGAGCATAAGGGCAAATACCACTGGTGCAATTACCCAGAAAACTGTATAGCTCAACAGAAGTCTGTTTCGATAAACATGGAAACCCAAAAAGCCAACAACAATTCCAAGGAGACCCAAAAACTTCTGAACAAGGAACAGGTGACAACTGTCTGTACCCAGTTATATTTCCCCCCTTTACCTAGAGCCATGCATGGTTGAGAGATAAAGGTGGTATTTGATTGTATCTGCTAAAGCCAGAACTTGACTTTTTTACATACTGGCTATAATAAATGAGGCATATCTACCAGTTTTATGTTCTTTCTTGTCAGCAAATTAGTGAAAAACCCTGTTGAGTTGCGTGTTCACAATCTCCAGGTACTTGGCAAATGCCAACTTCTTGATCCTCACAGCACCTGTAGCATAGCATTTGAGACTTAGGGAAGTCAGTCGTCAAGCCTTAGAGAGGCTGGCAAGCCTATTTCAGGGACCTCGTTAAGCACAGAGTGAGGCTTGGTTGTTAAAATGTTCTTTGGATGTGATGGTTAAGTTTCCCCCTATCCCATGGAAACAACGCTAAAGAGGTTTCCACAGTTACAAGTCTCTCTGAAGGAAATATGGATATGAGTGACCTGATGCTAAGTCTGTTAAGTCTCCACGTGACTTTGGCCTTGGAAGTACAGAATCTTCTCCCTACCCAGAAGCAGCAAAAAGACTGTGAGGCTAGTGGAAGTATCTTGATCCACTTGGTAGGACTCTGAATGTTAAAGGGGTTTATCGCTCTGTGACATATGGTGGGCTGGTTGACAGCTCAGGCTCTATAGACAGGATTCAAACCCCAAGTCTTATCTTTGATAGCTGCCTGAACTTGGGCAAATACTTCCCCTCAGCTTCAGTTTCTCATCTGCAAAAGGTGACTACCAGGTATGCCTTCTTTTAGAACAATGGTTCTCAGCTGAAGCAATTTTGTCCACCAAAGAACATTTGGCAATGTCTGGACACATTTTTGGTTGTCAAAACTGTGGTGGGAGATGGGGTATGTTACTGTTATCTACCTGGTAGAGGCCAGCAATACTGATACTTCACGATGGGCCCACAGCAAGTATGATCAGACCCAAATGTGTTGATGAAAAGGTCTGCCCCAGTGTTATTTTTGAGACTTTAGTACAATAACCCATGTAAAAGCTGTTTAAATAATATCATAGTAGGTCTTATATTATTATGATTATAGGCTTACTTTCCTAAGACATTTCACAATTGACCTATCGATAAATCAAATTAAATGCACTATTTGGAGAGTGGGGAGAGACACACGGAGAAAGACAGAAAGAAAGAGAGGGGGGCATAAATCAGAGTTAATTTATATGTGCATATATATATAAATAAATGAAATTTGTGGACATTAATAATTGCAAATAATTTGTTCTCTAAATTCATTACTTGCTGTGTATACACTCATCTTCTCATTGGAGGATACTGCTCTGAGGAGCAAAATGTTCCTCATCCTGTGAAGGTCCTAACACAAATAATGCTGGGGGTGCTGAGCAGCATTCCAAGTCTTTTCCCAGTTCTAGAGCTTATTTCAGAAACAAGTGACAAAAAATAGCAGCAGCTGCAGCAACAGCGCTATAACCTATCCGCTCTGTCCTCTGGGTACTTCATAGGGAAGAGAGACGCCTCTCTCTCTCTTGGCCTCAGCTTAACTGGTCTATTTCATGGCTGGACAAACATAGACTCCTCAGCCTCTTTTATATCCTTGACTGAGCTGTAAGTGTCCAACAGTGTGACATAAAGCAAAGTTGGATGCTGTTGCAAGTGCAGTGTTTATAAAGAGGATTGCCTCCCAGACAGCGTGGCCTCCAGCCCCCATGAGACCGATAGCAGGGCAGCAAGTCTCCACAGGCACAGGGAATACTCTTGTTGATGGGGCTTTTCTAAGGGTCTGCTGTCTCCGAGACATCATTCCCAGGCGGGGGTGAGGTCTAGTGTCCAGAGAGAAGTACTGCCAGGTCAGTGAGCTTTGCTACTGAGAGGGTATTTCTGTGGAGCCTGTGGTTCCCCAATGATATTTTCTGGTTCTTGACAGAGGCCTCAACTCCTACAAATCTCCTCAGTTCAGAGAGCACCACCATTAAGGGGGGCATTGTTGTGGAGCTGCTGGTCCCAGATTCCCTTCCCAGTGATGCCTGAATTGTAGCCACCAGCCTCTAAATACTCTCAGAGTGCTCTGAAGACAGTGCTACTGTTATGGGGTGCTGTTCTATGGTGCTGCTGCCTCCCAAATGTCCTGCTTCATTCTTCATGAGAAATAAAGTTCAGTTAACGACCCAAGGTATAGAAAGTGCTGCTGTCATAGGCACGTTTCTATTCAGTGGAGACTCTGCCTTTCTCAGGTCCTTCCCGGTCTTTCATGAGTTTACAGTACAGAAAATCTCAGGTTCAGAAAGCTTGATTTTTTTTCTTTTATTGAAGTAACATTTTATTATAAAATTATATGTTTCAGGTGTGCATAGTTGAAAATCAGTATGTGCGTGTACTACATTAAGTTCACCTCTAAAAGTCCCGTTCTATCCTTCACCATACTATCGTCTCCTTGTCTTGATTTACCTGCCTTTCTTTCCCCTTTCCTTCTGGTAATCACTAATTGGTCTTATGGTCCAATATTTATTATTTATTTATTTGTTTGTTTGTTTGTTTGTTTATTTGTTTGTTTTCTTTGTTTTCACTCTATACCACATACGAGTGACATCACAAGGTATTTAGCTTTCTCTGTCTGGCTTATTTCACTATGCATAATATCCTCTAGATCCATCGATGTAGTTGCAAATGGCAGGATTTTTTTCTTTCTTTCTTTTTTTTTTTTTTTTTAGTAGCTAAGTAGTATTCCATGATGTATATATGCCACATATTTTTAATCATTTTTCAGTTGATATGCATCATGGTTGTTTCTAATTCTTGGCTATTATAAATAATGCTGCAGTAAACATGAGGGTACATATATCCTAATTAAAGTTTTTGGATTTGGGGGGTAAATATCCAGAAATAAGATAACTAAATCATTTGGAATTCGATTTTTAATTTTTTAAAAGATTTATTTATACAATCACTGGGTACAGTCAGAAGTACGGGAGGGTGTGAGAACTCACCAGAGCCAGAGCGGAGAACATAACAGGCAGACTGACAAAATACACTGCTGAGGGGAGCAGCAGGCTGTCGTGCCATGTGGGACCCACGCTGGTGCCGGGGATAAAACTGGCACTGCAGAGGCTGCGGGCAGCTTCACAGCCCAGGGCTCAACTGCTGCGCCACCAGGGGAGGCCCTATTTTTAATTTTTTTAAGAATCTCCGTACTGCTTTACATAATGGCTGTACCAATTTACATTCCCACCAACAGTGTATAAGGGTTCCCTTATCTTCATATACTCTCCTGAACACTTGTTTCTCATCTTTTGGGTAATGGATATTCTCACAGGTTTGAAGACACATGCCACTGTTGTTTGGATTTGTATTTCCCTAGTATTAGAGAAGAGGAGATGAGTGCCTCGTTTAGTGTTTATTGGTCATTCATATGTCTTCTTTGGAAAGGTATATATTCAGATACTGTCTGTTCTTTAATCAGCTTTTTTGTTGTTGTTGAGTTGTCTGATGTCTTTCCATATTTTGGGTATTAACCCCTTGTCAGATATAGGTGCACAAATATCTTCTCCCATCAACAGGGTATCTTTTCATTTTGATGTATGTTTCTTTCACTGTGCAAAAGCTTTTTAGTTTGATGTAGTTCCAATTATATCTTTGGTTTTGTTTCCTTTGCCATTGGAGTCAAGTTCCCAAACACATCTATAAGGTTGATATCAAAGAGATATCACTTTTGTTTTCTTTTAAGTATTTTATAGTTTCAGGACTTAAACCCATGTTTTTAATCTATTCTGAATAAATGTCTGTGTATGGTGTTAGACAATAGTCTAATTTTCTTTTCTTTTTTTTAAGATTTATTTATTCATGCGTACAAGAACTGGGGTACAGGCCAGAGGTGTGGGGGGGGGGTGAGAGGATTCACCAGAGACAGAGAGTGAAACAAAACGGGCAGCCTGACTGAAATTAACTGCTGAGGGAAGAAGCGAGCGGAACAGGAGAAGTCTGCTGAGCCACGTGGGTATCTCCCCGGCCGGCTGGGATCCAACCCACACTGCAGAGGCTGCTGACAGCTTCACAGTGCTATGCTCAACCTCCTGCACCACCAGGCAGGCCCGGCAATAGTCTAATTTTCCCAACACAATTATTGGTGATACTTTCCTTGCTCCATTGTAAATGCCTGGTTCCATTGTTGTAAATTAGTTGTCTAGATGTGCGTCATTTTATTTCTCAGCTCTCTATTCCATTGATCTGTAGATCTGTTTTTATCCTAATACCATGTGGGTTTAATTACTATCACTTTATAGAATAGTTTAAAGTTGAGGAATGTGATGTCTCCATTTTTATTCTTTTTTTCTCAAGAGTGTTTTTTCTATTCGGGGTCTTTGGTAGTTCCATATAAGTTTCATATTTTATTGTTTCTGTGAAGAATGCCATTGTGATTCCAACAGTGATTATATTGAATCTGTATATTTTAGGTAATGTAGGCATTTTAACAATGTTAATTCTTCCAATTTATGAGCATGGAATATCTTTCCATCTCTGTATCTTCTTCTGTGTTTTTCAATAATGTCATAGTTTTTTATGTACAGGTATTTCACTTCTTTGGTTAAATTTATTACAAGATATTTAAATCTTTTTGATGCAAATGTACATGGGATTGTTTTCTTGAATTCTGTTTCCCCTAGTTCATTATTTTCATATAGAAACACAATAGATTTCTGTAACGCTGTAGCCTGCCACTTCACTTTATTTGCTTATTATTTTTAGTAGATTTTTATTGGCGTCTTTGGGATTTTCTCTGTATGTTAATATGTCATACGCAAATAGTGATAGTTTTACTAGTTCCTTTCAATTTGAATATTTTTATATATTTGTCTTCTCTAATTGCTCTTGCTAAGATTTATAACACTATATTCAATAGTAGTAATGGTAGTGGACATCCCTGTCTTACTCCTGATTAGTGGAAAATCTCAGAAAGCTCTGATCTTGAGATATGCATTTATGTGGGTTCTGCCTCATATCATCCATCCACATCTTTGTCGAGGCCTAAGGTCAAGCTTTCAAGTCTTCTCAGGCTCCTGATATTGAAGATGAAGATTCTCAGAAGCTATTGCCTTCTTGTGTTTGAAGATTCCTGAAGAAAAGAAAAAGGTTTATTTTGGGTTCAGAGACTGTTTATAAGTTCCAGGAGGAGCGTTTTTTCCTAGGCCTTGGGGAAGCCTGAACTCCAGTAAGATTTCCCCTCAGTGTCAGATATCTTCCTTCAAAAGTAGAGGAGTTTTGATGAGCAGCTACCTGCCTGATTACCTTCCCAGATCTTCCAAAACCCTCATCAGCAACAGGTCTCTTCAGATCCTCTGAGGAATTCTGCTGAGAGGAGCATGTCTGAGAATAATCCAGGCAGCTGGACTGAACCAGGCAGCTCAGCTTCTCTAAACAAAGCCCAGAAATCAAGCCAAGGCTAGGGCTCTGAAGACCTCATTAAGAGACCTACCCCTTCTACCAAATGTTAAATTTACCATTCTCCTGCCTGGCAGAAATCTTAGATGGGATGGCTTATGGCTTGGGATAGATAGGCAAGTGGATAAGGGGTTAGACAGGTTGGAGGATAAAACTCTTAAGCGTAATTTTCAACTGTAAAGGGATGTGTGCCTATGGATAGGTTGGTAGGTGTTTGTGTTGTGTGCAGGCATATGTATTTTTATCAGAAATAGACCACTCAGAGAAATCAGGCATAAAATGAGAGTTTAGAAAAGGCATTCTAGCCTACAGAACAAAAGATTTGCTGCTGTTTTGGGATTATAACAATGACTCACTGTGTGATCTTTAATAAATCATACGACGTCTCTGTGTTGCAGGATTCCACATTAGTATAGACAGGCTAACAATATCTGCTTTATTTCACCACAAATAAGAACAAGGTCACTTGTGCATTGCATTGCTTATAAATTCTAGGGTTGAAATAGGGGCAAGGGATGAGTATTTTTGTTATATTACGTCAATGAGGAGGAAGAATACAGAAAGCCTGGTAGGCTGGGGATTCTTTTCTAATTTCTATGGGAAGCACATGCTAAATAATGATTCCAACCTAATATAGGATGCACTGATTACAACCTACACTTTGTTTCCAAGCCTCAATTCACATACCTGAATGTTTCCCTCGTTAGCAGCGTGCATCACTCTCCAACTGAATCAGCGGAAATTAGCAAATTCAGACATCAGCTGTTTCTTTCCTGTGTTAAACGGGAGGCCTATTGCAACCCAGTGATTCCCCAGGATTTATTTTTTCACAAGTGCCAAAACAGCACAACACCAGCAGGATCTGAGCTAAGAACAAGTGCCGATGAAAACCTGTTTCTTTTTGCAGTGACATTTGTATTGAATCGGCAAATGAACAGGGCTCTATCTTTAGAGGTAGAAATTCATTACATTTCACTGGGCCTGTGTATTTTGTTTAATAGAATAACACAGCCCAAGAAACAAGAATGGAGGGTGGTAGAATTGGTGCTTTCAGCGATATTCCCAGAAATCTTTGAAGTATCCTCCTACACGTGATCAAATGGCTAGAGCCTGTGCTGGTGCAGGGACATGGGAAAGCCACCATAAAGGACACAAAGTAGAGAAGATTCTAGCCAGGTGGGAAAAAAGGGTTAAACTTAGTGACCCAGATTGCAGGCAGGGCACCCCACATAAGCATCTAATGCAAGGCAGGTTTACAATCAGTGGAATGGAAATCATGAACTTATTACTCCTTGGTCATTTGCAAAGGACTTCCACATACAGGTACTCATCCTGTCCTTATTGACTCCATGAGGAAATAGAAGCTCACACAGCTAAAATGGCTTCCTCCAGTGCATAATAGAGGCAATAGTCAAGTTCAGGTGTACTGAAAGCAAGGCCAGGACTTTCTCCACTGACCCAGCAGTATTTTCCAAGTGGTATAAATTAATAGCTGCCAAAGGTGACTTTCTATATCTTACTACAGCTGTTGACATTCCCACCATTGGTGATACCTCTGAGGTTAGACAGAAAAGAAAACAAACTATGTATTATATAACCCAGGCTATGCAGTGACAGGGAGAGAAGATGGTAATGTATTTTTTCTGAATATTCTATCCTGGTTGTCATCTTAGAAGGCTAGATTGGATGACTTATTGGCATCCATCCATCCATCCATCCATCCATCCAGCCATCCATCCAGCCATCTATCCATCCATCCATCCATTCACTCATCCATTCAAAAAGTGAAAATTAAACTTCTGTATCCCAGACACTGTGCTAGGAAGTGTGTCTTCAGTAGTGGATAGGAGATGATTTTTGCCCTCCTTGTACAGGGGATGAAGAGGACAGAGATTACCAAGTAGACAAAGGCCTGAGGAACTAATTGCCAATTGTGAAAAGTTGTATGGAGCATAATGAGAGGGTCTTTTAAGATTAAAACACAGAGGTGGCTTCTCCAATTTAGAGCTGGCAACTCAAAGGTGGTGAAGGGACCCTCCCAGTGAAGAGTAGGATCAAGAAGTTGAGCAGATCCCCCTCAGGGGAGAGAGTTTTGTCTTTTTGGGAACTGAAAAAGGGCCCCTGAAGTTGGAACAAATTAAGGGAGTAGTGGGGGGAAGGTGAGGAAACAGTGTGTTGGTAAGAACCACAATGAGCTACTTACTCTCAGTCAACAGTAACTGGGAGGCCTGGCCTCTGGGTAGAGAGGGAAACTACCAGAAGGGCAGGGTACACCAAAGGATTAAGGTGAACATCAACTCTGCCCAGTTCCCAACTGTGCAATTCTAGATATATGTGGTGATCCTGACATTTCCATAGATAATTTTCCCCCTGTATTGAATTCTGGGTCTGCCATGAACCCCATTCAAGGAAATGTATCCCCCTTCCCTATCTATGTGATGGTAAATGGTCTTCAGTTCCACATGCTAAAAGGTAAACATAAATCTAAACTGCCAAGTAGGTATGTCAAAAATATTTTCCCAAGCCCCAAATTGATCCAGTGACATCAACTGGGAACTTTCTGGCTAAGTCCTGGCCACCTGCAAAGACTGCTCTCCAGTGCCAGTTCCACTCCCCTCCACCCCATCCTGGTCACTGTTTGTGGTTGAGTAAACTCCCATCTTGGTGCCAGGCCCCAGATCATTAGGAGTAACTGATTAACAGCTACTGCTATAGAAGTTCTGGAGTTTTGTTTTCTGCAACCTGAAAGGGTGCTTGCTTTATGATTTTTTAATTAGAGTGTAAATATTGCAGCCTCATAAACCTCTTGACTTACTGCTGACAGGTGTGAAAGTTTGCACTTGCTGCAAAAGGCCCCATGTCTTCTGTTATCTTCAGCCTCTGTTTTCTCAGGCTCTCCTGGCAGCTGGCTGTTTGGGGGTGCTTTCTCTGCCTGGGTTTACGCACAGGGCTGCAAACAGAAAAATTACCAAATGGAGAGCTTATCCTCTCATTTCCTCCTGATACTTTCTCTGGGGCCTCTTTTTCCCTGTTATTTCTTCCTTCTTTCCAAAATCACCATGTGATCTCAGCCTGGTGAAGAAAACCTATCCCTGACTCCCCAGTTTTGAGTTATGCCCATGTTCTGATTTTCCTTCTGATGGCTTTGCACATCCTATGCCCCAGTCCCTTTAACTGCTAAAATACATCATTTTCTATCATTATGCATGGATTCATTGACTCACAAATATTATTGAGTATAGCTACATACACATATTGTTCTAGGTGCCAGAGAGATAGCAGGCAGCACTCTGAAGTCCTTGCCTTCGGTAAGTATATATTCTAAAGGGGAAAATATAAAATATACACATGACCAAATTAAAAATATGATTTCAAACACCAAAAAGAGCCCTGGAGATGATAAAATTGGGACACATGGAAGACACTGGGAAACTGCCTTGGTACAAAGGTGGGAGATTCCTTCATCTTTGCAACACATGGCCTCTCATTTCGGTGTTGTTTTTTGGAGAACAGTTTTGTTCTTCTTGCTCTCCATCCACATGTGCAGGGATCACCACCCCATCTCTCTTTTCACATTAATTTAGCCTATGCAATCAACAAAAACCAATTGTTCTCCCTGGATCCCTAATTCTTGAAAATAGATCTGATTGGCCCAACTTGGATCAGATTCCATCTTGGTGAAAATAAGGTCTTGAGAAATCAATGGTGCCACTTATGAGTGTGTCCTGAGTCCCCATTGCTATGGGCAGGGGAAATTGATTTGAGAGGGAGAGAGTATGGGCTGGGAATATATACAGAGATTCTTGCCATAGCAAGAACCTGTGTTAGTTATGTGGGAAGGGAAGAGAAGATAAAGAAACACCTGGAACATTTGGTCCTTATCTCCCAGGAGCTTATAGTCTCATATATCATGATAGTGTACATGAGAATATTGCTCAAATACAATGCAATAATAAAGGCATTAAGTATTTTGCTTATGCTTTTGAAATACTGGAGACAGTATTTCAATGGATCGGTGAGGTGGTCAGAAAATATTTTAGATGGAAGGTTGATTTTCAAAACCCAAGAATGAAGGGAAGGACAAAACCCAGAAGCAGGCTTGTTCATGCTTTTGGCAGCAGTATTAAAAAGGACCAGAAGGAACTGTCATAGTAAACAGAAATGTACCAAGTCAAAATCTTACTTAAAAATAGTAGTTATTTTGTGGATCTATCCATTCCTACCAAAAGGCTGCAATCCCAAAAATATATGATGAAGTCTTACTTTGAGGAAGTAAGTGCCATATAGAAATCTGCATGCTCTAATAAACTGAACTAAATAATGCACTTAACTTTGCACTCTGGAAATTTGAAACTTGGCCATCTAGAGCAAACAGCTGATACAAAATCCCATGGCTACTTTTTAATGCATTCTCAGTGTTCTCCAGGGAAGGAAACAATATTGCACAACAACATTAATTAGTGGTGTTTAATACCTGTGGTATAATTATTAATAGTGCATCTTGTAGTGTCCCAACATGAATGATAAACTGAAAGGCCTTGTACTCCTAGGGCAACTTGGATTAAAAAAATGAATTCTATTGTTATTTCAAATACCAAGAAATACAGAAGCTTTAAAAAACATCTGAGATCAAATTTTTAGATGACTTGGAATTTGAGACATAAGTCTAGGTGACTATGGCAACTACTTACAGATCTTGCACTACAAAATTCTTCTTGCATTATCGTGCTTCCTTTGATTCTAACTGTGTCAGGCAAATGGCCTGCTCTTAATTCTTAAGTTTATATTTCTATAGCAAAGAAATGGGAATGAAAATGCATCATGGGTTTTTGGCAAAATGACAGTTATTACTATCTGTGGCCAGAAGAAACATATTTTTGACAGTAAACCAAAGATTGAGCAGGGTATTATCAGCTTTTCAAACACTAAAGTGAAAAAATAAATGAGCAAAGGATTTGTGTGTCATTCAACAGAGTTTTAGTGTCAGCCATAACAGTTCTTAGTGGAAAAATGTTTAATACCCTCTGCTTAATCAAAACTAAATTCTTCATAAATGACTGTTTGATAAAAAGAAAGAAATGTCTATTAGTAACTTATCCTACAATATAGAATTGCCCCCCAATCCCAAAGAATAAAGCAAAGCTGATTGAGAATATTCTAAGTACAGTATTAGGGTTTTCATAAACACAATAAAATCTCAAATACCAAATTGCTCAGCTGGGAACACAATTGGATAACCTTGGACAAGTTGATTCCCACTGATTATTTTTCCCCAGAAGCGTGAATAAAATGTTCTGGTATTTCACTCTCTCATCAGTTTTTACATACAGGGTTTTCAAGTTTCTCATATCCTTCTGTTCCATTATCCTCCTTTATCTTTTTTGGAGTCTATTCCAGGAATTGCTCATGCATAAAGATTATGTGAGAAGGCTTCATCTCTAGTGCTTTTTTTTCTAATTGTCAAATTTACAGTAAAAGTCATAATAACTATTAAGTACTGATTGATCTAAGTTTTCATAAATGCTATGGTCATTTCTAGACACCAGGAGAAATTGAAGCATAGCTTGCAATAGACTGCTGTAATTAACATCCAGATGCTTTCCAAATTTTCCAAAAAAAAATAAATTCTGAACATATTTAATTTCCTTAATTTTGAAAATGAAGGGCAGGAAAAATATGTGTCTCATTAAACATGCCAAAGTAATCTTCAATTGAAACAACTTCTTCACTCTCTTCATTGATTTCAGCTTTATTTTCCTTTTTCTGTCATAGCTCAGTTCTTTTTCTGTCATAGACCTGAGGTCAGAGGTGATCATATAACTTAATGGTTAAGAATACATGAGTTAGATTTCTTGACCTACTAAACATAGAGCTTCCATATGATCCAGCAATTCCACTCCTAGGTATTTACCCAAAGGACACAGAAACATCAATTCCAAAGAGCACCTGCACCCCTATGTTTATAGCAGCACTATTTACAATAGCTAAGCTTTGGAGACAACCCAAATGCCCAAAAATAGATGACTGGATCAAGAAGATGTGGTACACATACACCATGGAATATTACTCAGCATTCAAAAAAGATAAACACATGCAATTTGCAGCAACATGGATGGCGCTGGAAGGGATCATGTTCAGCGAAATAAGCCAGAAAGGAAAAGAAAAATACTGGATGGTCTCACTCATAGCAGGAATCTAGAAAACTTAAATAAGGGACCAGGAAAATGAATAACTATAAGAAAGTGAAAATCAAAATCAACAAACAACTATGAACCAGAGACACTTTCTGGGGGTGGGGTGCGGGGAGGGGAGGGATTGGGGTCAAAATAAGGGGGTTGCAATTGTATGGGGAATATAAAAATAAAATTTATTTAAAAAAAAAGAATACATGAGTTATAGGTTCACACCTCTACAAATGTATGCTTTCACATCATGCATTTTCTCAAAAACAAAGAAAAAAATATTCATGAGTTAAAGTAACACTTCTAAGTCCTAACTCTGTATCTTGCTAGCTGGGTAATTCTGCACAGATTTCTTATCATCTCTTAGTTCCAATTTTCTTATTTACAAAGTAGAATATTGATAGTATCTACCTTAGGAAGTTAAATCCACAATAAGCACCAGCACAGAATCTGGAATACAGTAGAGCCTTATTAAAATGTTACTGTATTGCATGAAAAAAAGATGATAAGAAAAAGACCTTATATAATCAGCCACTAAATAATTAGGCTGTGCATTTCTCCTCTAGCAGATCTTAGTATCTGCTGATTTCCTCTCTTTAATTTGTGATTCGTTCTGTAACTACAGCCTTAAAGTTCTCTATATTTTTGGCACAGACTGAACACCATTCCCTGAAGAAGGTGTTAATTGTTTTAGGCCAATGGAAGGCAATCATTATGAACAATTCAAACATCTCTTCAACTTCCTTGGTATGAGGATACATCCATTTTATTATTACCTAGAGAAAGGGTATAATCAACATGGGTATCATATTAGGGCTGAACTGGAAGTTAGAAAGAAATAGTCTCACTGAGTCACCTTTCTTACTACATAGTCATATTGGAAAAATTTCAGACTCATTGCTTCTTGTTCATTTTACCCCTACCTGCCACACCAGACTAGTTCATGATGCAATGGTTCTTCAAGCTACACATTCCAGGATTACAGTTGATAATCTAATAAGGCCTCAGTGATTACTGCCCTCCACAAAGCAGTGATGTGGTCAAAGTGACACTTGGTGTCCTTTTTCACAAAGTCTATGAAAACTTTCTTCAAAAGCATAACTTTGTTCATTTTGTATAGTTTTCAGCAGGTCTTTTTCCTAAAGGAGTTTCAAAGGGATTGTAGCAATTAAATAAATGAATACTGTTCTTCTCCTACCCTTTTGAGGCTTATTCAACAAAATCAAGACTTTGTACTGAACATGAATTGATATGTCGAAAAAGATTAGTAAAAATATTCTCTCCATGAGAGTCACCCATTGGGGTCATTGAAATAGGATGTAGAAGACACTATTTTCAACATGTCTTTATTATATAAAGAAAGGAGAGGCTTATAAAGTAACCAAGTATTTCTATTCCATTTTCATGAAATCATTGGGAAAAAGACAGAAAACATTAGATCAAACCTCTGGGGACTTTCTAATTCTAAATGAAAAGAAAGTTTTTATTATTTTTTGAAAATCTTGCCTCTAACTGCCAGAAAAGCCTCTTGATAGGGTACAATTACTACCGGTAATAAGATTGCTCATGAGAAATCTCATTTTTGGCACTACACTAGAGATGAAAGTAGAGCATGGAAAAAATATCACCTTTGTCAGACAGAAGGTTAAAATAAAATCTTAATGGAACCAAAGTGAAGTCCTGTAACATGTCCAAGATTTCTGGTGAGAAATTTTAAGCAGTAATGAACTAGTTCCAAAATGGGATAATTAATGAGCAATGAAATATTTTGCAATAGAAATGATGTAGTTTTGATAGGCCCATAGAGATGTGGGAATATTCTTCACACCAACTCAAAATGGTCAGTGTTCATATATGTTTGTTTGCTTTGTGTACTTAATCAACTTCATCAACCTGAGGCTGTCCTAGGAATAAAATGATGGCAGGGTGAGAGCAGTTAACTAAATATAATGGCTAGGGTTACCTCTATCTCCAAAGTGGAATGGATTAGAAGAAATGACTTTTCCTCCTGTTACTTCAGTACATACTATCTAAATAACTTAGCCTAACTTTTTTATTTTATTGAAATAAGCCAAACCATTTTGCTATTTCTACTTCTTTACTCCCCATTCATTGGACAAATCCTTTGGGTTTTTATTTCAATCCGTAACATTGGCCTGAATTTTCCCCTCTCAGGGTTATCAACCTCTTCCATGTGGCCAAACATAGTAGTATCCTTTCAGGATTCATTCTAGTTTATGTCTAAGAGGAATTCAACAAATTTGATTATTTCTGACATCTTGAGATGCATCACTGTCTTACTGACTGTATTTGCTTCTTCTGAATGGCTTCTGTTCAATTTATTAGGATGCCCCAATCCTAGCTCCTTAGAATTCTGAGTCCTCCTCCTTCTGTATGCTCCCTCTTCTGAGTGTTCATTTTCCCAAGACAAAAGCAAGTTCCTTGTCTTTCACTTATCGACAATATTTACACAATAAGTGTAAATGCACCCAATTTGATGGCTTTCTCTACTTGCTATTGACTCTCAGTCCTGATCATTTCCTTGAGTTCCAGTCTCATGTATCTAACTGCATCCTTCACATACCTAGTTGTATAAAATAATGATCTTATTTTTGACATTTTCAAAATATCTCTTTATTCCTTTCATCCTGATCACCTTTTGTCATACACACTAATGCCCTACTTGTGTCCTTAGTCTTCCTCACCTCAGTAAAGTGTATACCATCATTCAGTGACTCAAACGGGTGCCTTAGGAGTCATATTTCATTCCTATCATACCCTCCTTACTGATTTGACTCTCTGTGACTTTGACGCAAACCATCATCATGTTTATCTTTTTTTCCTAATTCTATAATAACCTGTTAAGAAGTATCCTTGTTGTTTTTTTTTTTTCAGATTTTATTTATTTATTTATTCATTTATTTATTGATTTATTTTTATGTAGAAGAACTGGAGTGTAGGCCAGAGATGCAGGGTGTGAGAGGACCCAGCAGAGACAGAGACAGAGTGGGGAGCAGAACAGGTGGATTTATGGAAACACACTGTGTAGAGGAGCAGTGTGCAAGACAGGAGTGATCTGCTGTGCCATATGTGGATTAACTCCCTGGCTGGGTATCGAACTCAGGCCATAGTGGTGATAGCACTGAGACTTAACCCCTAGACCACCGGGGAGCCCCAAAGTAACCTTGTTTTTAATCTTACTCTGCACATACCATCCAAGATGATGTATTTCAATGGGAATTAAACAATGTTACCCCTCTGCTTAAAATCCTACTGTGTCTCTCTGGTCACAGTGAAATCCAAACCATTCATTGTGGTGACCTGTAGAGCTTCACACAATCAAGTTTGTGTCTCTCTTATTCTCCTTTCTCTTGTTGTGCCATGTCTTACACCGCTTAGTCTCTTACAATCACAATTATTTTTCTTTTCTTTGAACTCACCTGCCTTGCAGACTTTGCCATTATATCTTTCCTTTGCCTCTTTGAATGACTGCTTCTTGCTCCTTCAGATGTCAGTATGAATGTTATTTTCTAATATAGCCAAACCCACTCCATTCCTTCTGTCACTCTTTAATGTCACCCCATTTATTGTCTTAATAGTGCTTATTACAACCAGAAGTTATTATGTTTACTTTGGGGATCTATTTCCTCTGACTAAATTTTATGACCTTGAGTCAAAGAAAATATAGCTCTGTCTTATTCATCAGTGTATCTCAAATATCTGGTATATGATAGATGCTCAATAATTTAAAAACTCCATCAAGAAAATATAGTAAATTGAGTGTTTGTACTGTGAAGAATATGTTTTTTAGATGTCTGTAAAATATTACAACTACATTAGAAAACTTGCTTAAAAACAGAAAGAAGATATGACAGATTTATATCCATAGTAAAAGGTAATCACTCACTTCCAAAAAGTAATAGGTCAAAAGGACAGAATTAAATATACGAACAATCTCAATAATAATAAAATTACAACTGCACATTTTCCAAATGCTCAGGACAAATTTATAAAAACTGATCATGTTGTAGATTACAATGGAAATTCCAGTGGAATCCAATCAGCACAAATATATATTTTCTATACAACAATACTAGGTATTAATAACGATGAATAGCTAACACAAAAAGAAAATTAACTACTGAGAGTTTTTAGTGTTCTCTGTAGTTTGGGGGTTAGAAAAAAAGAAAAAAACAATGTAATGTAAATACTATTTACATGTGAATGTCAATGAGAACACCAAATATCAAAACCAATGATATATCCAAAGCAGTATTGTGAAGAAAATTAATAGTCATAAATCAATTTATGAGAAAATGCTTGATGTCTAGGGGGGAAAAATTGGGATCAGGATAAAACTGGAAAGAATTAATCAAAATTTAAAATCAATAAGGTAGATGTATGAAACTAACATCTAATCTTTTGAAGAAAGATGAAATAGTCATTCTCTGACAAAGTTTACAAAAATAGAAATATAAATAAACTCTAATAGGAATAAAAAGGGATTATAAATATGGATACAAATGAGAATTTAATTTTAATGAGATATTCTACATGGAATTCATAATTTTATATGAAAATATAAATTAAAAAGTTATTAGAGAATACAGCAGTGGATAAATAACTTTATGGGACATTTGCCTGCAAAAAAATAAAAAATAAAAAGATCAGACCCAGAATACTTTTATACAACCTTAAGGCAACATGTAATGATCATGTTACTTATATCTTACAGGACTTTTTTTTTAATATTTATTTATTTATTTTTACAAGCCCTGGGTACAGTCAGAAGCGCGGGAGGGTGACAGAATTCACCGGAGCCACAGCGGGGAACAGAACAGGCAGACTTGACAAAATACACTGCTGAGGGGAGCAGCGGGCGTGGCAGGAGAGGTCTGTGCACCATGTGGGACCCTCCCCCGTGGCCGAACTGGCGCTGCAGAGGCTGCGGGCAGCTTTGCAGCCCAGCGCTCAACAGCTGCGTCACCAGGGGAGGCCCATCTTCTAGGACATTTTGAAAGAAGGAAACATTCTAATGTAAAATATAAAGCTAATATAGCCCTCACATCAGAATTTATAAGAATAGTTTAAAAAATAACTGCATACAAAAAAAACTAAATAAGATAAAATTGATACAATCCATATTCTATTAAAAAGAATAATACATCATGGTCAAGACAGTTTTACTAATGAATAATTCAACACTGGAAAGTATTAATATAAATTTTAGAAAAATGATTATATAGTTATTTAAGTAAGAAAAAAACATTGCTCATTCATCTTTGGGTTTTAAAAATGAAGCAAATTATTAATACAAAGGAAATTTTTTAGTTCAATAAAATCAATCAATCAGAAATCAACTGATATTTGTGTGACATACTGAAAGGTTGTGAAACAGAAAAAGCATCCCCATTATCATCAGTTACTATTATGCTTTTACCAATATCAGAGAATATTTAACCTGTAAAGTAAGGAAAAATGAATGCAATAAGACATATATATCAGAAGAGGAGAATTACCTACTTGGAATATCTGGAAGCATTTAAAACTAAATTATGTAATTCACCATTTGAGAAGAATAAAATAAAAATTCATATGATCGTGCAGTAAATATTGAAAAATCATTTGGCAAAATGCAAGACATACTTACAACAAAGCCCTTAGTAAACTCAAGAATTTTTATAAACATCACTGAAACTCCTACAGCTAATTGAAGGTAAAATATTAAATGTTCTTCCTTAAAGTAAGTAACAAGACATGGATGATGCCAGTTTCACACTTCTCTTTAAACAGGTTCAAGCTATAGCAATAAAGGATTGGGGAAAAAAGCTATAAATATTTAAAAGAAAAAGTAAAACTCTACTTGCAGATGAGATCCAAATTTTCAGATGATATACATATTGTTTCTGCAGGATACATTAAAAAGTATACAAAACAACTTCAGAAATAATAAGCGAATAACGTAAGCTTATAGTTTACAAGTTTAATATGTAATAATTGAATTTGTATGTAGTTGTAGCAAATAATTGAAAAATTAAATTAAAAATCAGTTCATTTGCAGTAGTCTTAAAGTCACAAAATTCTTAGGTATAAATTTAACAAAATACGTGCAGAATCTCCCTACAATGAAAACTGTAGAACAATGTGAAAAGGAATTAAAGTAGACCTAAAGTAGACCTAATAAGTGGACCAATATGTCATGCTCAGAGATGGAAAAATTCAATATTGTGAAGATATTGATTCTCCCTAAACTGATCTATAGAGTCAATGCAATTCCCAAGTATGATTTTAATACTCATTTCTTGGTAGAAAATGACAAACTGATTTTAAAATTTAGTGAAACTGCCAAGTACCTAGAGTATTCAATAATTTTGAAAAATAACCAAGTGGGAGGATTGGGATGACTTGATTTCAAAACTTAATATAAAATTGAAGTAATCAAGACAGGATAATACTGGTGTAAAGATAATACATAAATCAATGGAACAGAATAGAAAGTGTTCACACTTATGTGGTCATTTGATTTGTGACAAAATTATGCAATTCAGTGAGAAAAGGATAATTAGTTATTCCAACAAATGGTGCTGGAGTAGCTAAATAGCTTTATGGGAGAAGAAAGAAACTTGATACCTACATCACATAATACTCAAAAATTAATTCAAAACAGATTATATATCTAAACAGAATAGCTTAATTCATGCAACTTTAGTAGAAAACATGAAGAATGCTTTAATGACTTGATACCCAAAAGTTCCTGTACTATTGTGTACAGGGTAGTACAATAGAAAAGACATATTCTGATACAATTTAACAAAACTAAAAATCTCTGCTTATCTTCAAAAGACACTATAAACAAAAATGAATATGCAAGGCACAGACTGGGAGCAAATATTTGCAACATTTGGAGAAAGCCAATTAAATTTATTTAGAAAGGCAAAGTTATAAAGCAGATGCTTTAAAAAAGAAGGTATATGAATATACCTATACTACAGAGCCAATGAGTGAAAGATTATTTATACAAAGAGTTCATATCCTGTAATCCCAGTTATATAAAATTTAGAACTGGGCAAAAATAATGATAGTTAAATAAATCAAAACAGTGCTTGCCTCTGAGATAATGAGAGCAAGATTGCTAGAAAGGTGACTCTTTGGGGCAATTTGTTTGGGTTGCCAGGTTTGTATATTTATCAAAAGTAAGTGAATATGCCCATTTCATTGTAAATTTGATTTCAATAGAAAAATGTAAATCAATAGAAAACTCTAGTTAACGTTATAAAGCAGAAGTGTGTAGGAAAAAAATGTACTGACTATTGCAATTTACTTAGAAATACTTCAGAATCTAAGATCTATTGATGGAAAAGAAAAGTGTAGCAGAAAAAACATGATGAAGTATAATATAACAGTGTTAATGGTAGAATCTCTATATGGTAGATATAGTGATGTTAACTGTAAAATTCACCAGAAAAATTTTTTTGAAGTCTAAAGAGAATCAAATACAAACTGTTGATAAGATAGTTCAAAAGGTGGTTGGATAAAACATAAATATATATAAAATATAGTTGGCCTATATACAAGAAAAAAACTATCTAGAAAACATAATGGAAATTTAAGTATCATTCATAATAATAACAAGCTTACAATACTCAAATTACAATAGCAACACAATTTATAGAACTCAATCTATTATAATGGTAACAAAAATTATAACACAAATATAAAAACATTTGACAATGTGTAAGAATAATAATAAGAAAATCTAACACTTTCCTGAACTGCATAAAACCTGACCTGATACTTATACAGTATATAATAAGTTATACCATAAATATTATAAAATGTATTTGTTGCTCACCTATTATAAATTCAATACAATGTCAATGAAATAATCTAATAGAAACATTTGTTCACATTAAAAAAAAAAGATTCCAAAGATATATTTTGGAAAAAAATGGATAAGAATACTTAAGAAAATTTGGAATAAAATTTAAAATGGGAAGGAAAACACTTTTAGATGTTAAAATAAAATCTAATGTTTCATTAATTAAAACATTTAGTTAATTAACTAAGTAGATTAGTAGGACAAAATAGGTAGTCTTATAAATATGACAACTTAATATATCATAAAGGATATATGATTTTTAAGTCAGTAAGTATAGGAATTGATTTAAAACAGGTGTTGGCACAATTACACATTATCTAGACCATAATAATGTTCAATCTCTGAAACACATTCTGAATCAATTAAATTTCTAATAAACATAGTAGAGAATTATAAACTTCCTAGAAGAAAATAAGTTTATTTTATATTATTATGGCATATTATCTCTTCCTTGAGAAAATATAGCAATGATAAGCCAGAAAAAATAAAATTGACAAATTTGACCAGGATAAAAGTAAAGATCTCTATAAAAACACATTATAAAGAAAGAAAAAAAACGATGACAAAGTATAAAGTAAGAGAATTATCTATGACATAGGTAGACATGTAACATGAATAGGGCAGCTCAGGAATAGAGCAATTTGTTACATGTGTAACCACCTTTCATCTTCAATATTTTAGTACTCTTTTCAAATTCATAATTAACAAGAAAAGATGTTAAATCTCCATGAAAAGTACACATTTGTACAACAGAATCTTCCCTTATTTTCAGTCTATGAAAATGATGAAAATAAAATTTAAAGTGATTTGATAACCATTAGTGTTAGGAAATGTATAGCACAAAAGAAACGTTCACAAATTGTTGGGAGGAATACAAAAGAGCTCCAGAAGGATACTTAGTGGATCTATCAAATTTTAAAATACTCTTTTAATCACACACTCCAAGATTCAGCACATATCATTATTTACACAAGTGCATAAAGATTAATGCACAAATACATTTATTGCAGTATCTTTAGTGTACAAAAATTGGAGAAAACTAACCTTTGTCACTACCAAAAATGGTTAACTAAATAATATATTCACAATACAAATTACTATGTGCAAATTAAAAGTTTATATACTGACATAGAAAGAGACCCACTATTTATATTGAATAAGAAACCAAAAACCTTCAAAGCAATGAGCATCTGATTATTTGTTTTAACAATTGAATTCTTTTATTTATCATTTATTTATTTATTTTTGTAGAGGAACTGTGGTGTAGGCCAGAGGTGCCGGGTGGTGGGGCCGGGGAGCGGGGAGCACCACAAGAGAGTTCACCAGACACGCATTGGCGAACAGAACAGGCAGATCTACTGAAATATACTGCTAAAGATAGTAGCAGGAGAGACAGGACAGGTCTGCTGGGCCATATATGGGTCAGCTCCCTGGCTAGGATCAAACTCAGACAGAAGAGGTGATAGTGCTGAGATTTAACGCCTAGGCCACCAGGGAGGCCCTGCTTTAACAATTTCATTCTTTTATCCAGTCTTACAACCCATTATTGAAGCTCCAGGGGGAATAATGCTTCCCCACATCTATTTCCTCTTGTCTTTAAAACAAAAGGCAGCTGCATGTGAATGCTAAGAAGCTTTATGGGTAGTGAAGTTGCTGACTTCAGAGACAGACACTGCATCAAGCACAGGGATTATTTAAGCCACTAAAACATTTAGTGAGAGAGAAATTAATTAACTTGTCAAATACTTCCTCTATGATAGTATGAATGCAATAGATTCTTGCATAATGAAGTATCATTTCCAAGTATCCACTTTGTTACTTCTTTTTCCAATTTCCAGTTCCTCTAGTGTTTTTTGGAAAAATGCAGCATTTGCAACAGTTGCACATGATGGACTTGATATACATCAAAAAATTCAGTTTTCTTAAATTTGTGTGCATGAGTGTTTATTTGTGTATGTAACAGACATGAAGTTTACCAGTTCCTTTTATTAGTGTATAATCTATATACTACTTTAAGAGGTGGTAAAAAGTGTTAATAATTTGTAGAAAGGAGCTAAAATAATTGATAATGGTAATTTATCATAAGCAACCTTTCAAATATTCAAACATGATATAAGAAAAGTCTTATTTAGTTTCTAAATCTAAGTGTTGATTTCAGAATTGTATTGGCAACTCAAGTTGTTCTGCCATAGTGGAGTAAAATTTCTAAAACTGAAATTAATAAAACCCTATTAACTAGGATTAGTCAAGAAATGATGTCAAATTTGGAATTATTGTCAGTAATACATAAATTATACAAAAATTTTGATTATAGTAACATAATCACTCATTTTGCTGAAATGAACTATATTTTACAGAAAATATATAATTTATGAATTATTTATGTCTAAGTATTATTAATTCAATGTCAGTGGCTCATCAATAGACTATTCAGACATGCGATAATAATTAAATACACTAGTCTTTCTTCAGTATTTTGCCAACTTTCAGTGATATACAAACTTCAGTTTTATGTCTATTTCATTGTTATAAACATATATCAAGGTTTGAGAGGTTTGAGAAGGAAATGTGGCTTATTGAACAGTCTGTTAGGTGATTTAGAGCCTATCAATATTTAGTCATAAACATTTTATCCTATTTTTCTTCTCTTGTCCCAGTCCCTGCAAATTTTAGGTATGAACCTGTTTCTTCACAGTTTTGTTTCTTCCATTTAATTCCTTATCCAGCATTTTCCTTTTTCTCTTCTACCCTATACTTGGGAGACATCACACAGCCAACCGAAGTTTATTTCCTAGTACAGAGCTTCTTATTTTGCAAATGTGGGTACTTGTTTTCTCTGTGGCTTTATCCTTACAACCTGTTTCTGATAGAAGAATCACACATGGAGACCTGGTGTTTTCTAACATCTGTTAGATACTAGTGAGAAATTTTTGTTTGCTAAGCACACTACCACCATGATGGGGATACAGAAAGGATAGTGAGGAAGGGTAGGAGTTTGATGGTGAGGCTCCCTCTTTCTTCACTATATCTAAGGAGCCCATCTAACTTTGTTGTGCTGGATGAACTGAACTGGTGAAACACACATTTAATGGGTTCAAACATTGGTATTATTCTACTTGTTATCGTCCCTAGAAAGACGTGTCATCTTGGGTTTTTCACATGTAAAAGTGGTGATGGAAAATCTTAATTTGAAAAGATATGTAAACTTTCTACCTCTACCATGGGTGAGAAAGAAATTGAACCCTGACCTCTATCTCTGAGAAAGCATTGAAGTACACACAGGCATGAGGGAGACACAAGTCCAAATGATTTACAATTCTAGATACTAAGACTATCATAGTAATTGCTGATGTGTGTAGAGATGGCAAGACAATGACATTAAGGCAGATTAAATTATTTGAAAAACATAACTTTTTTCTCTTCTGGACCAAAGATTTACTGCAAAAGAAGTTGGCCTATATTCCCTCTTAGTTCCCCAGTAGATAAATAGGGATTTGTATTTTTGATATCTTGGATTTTACCCAAAGAAATATTAAGCTATTATTTTAAAGATGTAACATCACTTTAAAAAATGTTTTCCAGGGCCTCCCCTGTGGCGCAGCGGTTAAGCGCTGGATTGCAAAGCTGCCCGCAGCCTCTGCAGCGCCGGTTCGATCCCTGGCTGCTCCCCGGCCACCAGAGGAGGGTCCCACATGGCGCGCAGACCTCTCCTGCCGCCCGCTGCTCCCCTCAGCAGTGTACTTCGGTCCTTCTGCTTGCTTTGCTCCCCGCTCTGGCTTTGGAGAATTCTCTCACCCTCCCGCGCTTCTGACTATACCTAGTGCTTGTATAAACAAACAAACAAACAAATATATAAATAAATAAGCAAGCTTTAAAAAAATAAAAAATAAATAAAAAATATTTTCCAAAGGTGGCCACATTTTCTATGCTCTTCTGCAATGTGAATGCTTGAACTGTAGAACCTGGTGGTGGTTATACTGTGTCATTTCCTCTCATACCTCTTAACTGGCCTGGCAGCTGATTTGCTAGTCATTCTCCTGCCTCTTGGAATACTTAGTCTTAGAACATTCTCTTTCAGAACAAAGCTGCCATGCTATGAGAATCCCAAAAGGCATGGAGAAGCCATATGTTGGTGGTCTGGTTGACAGCCACAACTGAGCTCCCAGATGACAACCAGTGTCATTTACCAGCTGTGGGAGGAAGTCATCTTGGACATACAGTCCAGCTGAGCCCTCTGTGATAGCAGCTCAGTCATCATGTCAGTGCAACCCCATGTGAGACCCCAAACAAGAAACACTCATGAACCTTCTCAACCCACAAAAATCATGAAAGGAATTAATAAATTGCTATTTTAAGTTTTGGAGTAACTTGTTACAGTAGCCATAAATAATTGGATCATACAATCTTAACTGAAGATTGTGGTAACCTGCAAGAAGGCAATCTTGAATCTGCTGTGAGAGACTGAACCTGTTTCTACGTAGGAACTCGAGACAGGCCATCTGAAGGAATATGTGTACAGGAGGTTGGGAACTATGCTAGTGATCTTGGGACACTGTTGAGGGCAGCTCTAAGTGAATTAGTTGCAGATAGCATGGCGCTGATGCTGGAATACCTTGGAAGGTTTTGGAAAAAGCAAGATGAGCAGATGTCTTCAAAATCAGTGACCATCTTAGTAAGGGGAGTTTCAAGGAAGGAAACTTAATTTGATATTTTAAAAAATAATAAATATGGCATTGTTTGCACCTAGATATTATAATGAATTAAAACAGGAATATATACGTAATTTTATGTTTTTTTCATGTAATTGTATATATAGTTTATATGCCATTTTATCAGGATATTCCATTTGATAAATTCATAAATGACAATCTCATAATGAACTCATGGGCATTCATGTCCAAATTTTTAAGAAATGTTTTTGAAATTAGTCATGATTTTCTATAATTCATAGCTTTGATTCAAAGAGATTCAAAGAGTTCCATCCAAGGTGGTACTATTTTTCTTCCCCAATTGTTTTCCTTGCATACTGGTGATGAATTTAAGTAAATCCAAACCTTCTATTTCTCTTACTTGCTTCACATATTAGTTGCTAACAAAAAATGGTGGTTCTGAGAGATTTGCTTCTCTTTATTGTCCAGTTCCTCATTTCACACCTGCTATATTGAGCCAATTTTAGGCAGGCTAAGGCATGTAAGCCAACACCATGTTAGTCTCGGGAAGGCACTGAGCTCTTTATGAGCACAGTGATGAGAAGAGCAAGCCCAGGTTGATGATCTCTGGCAATGGGTAAGGCCGAAGAGCCAACCAAGAACATCTCAAAGGCAGAATGAACCTTTTGTTTCACTTGCTGAAGGCAGAGCCTGGGATGTGGTTTGTCTCCCCACTTCCTGTCTGCCCCACAATTTTGCCAAAGGCACAGCTTACTGGGAAAGAAGGGCAAAAACCCTCAACAGAAAAAAAAAAAAAAGATGAAAAGGAATGAAGGTTCATCACAGGGGAATGTACCTGAAGCTTGTCATTCAAGGATAATTAGACCCTGGTGAGAGCAATGAAAGGCAGTATCCTTATCAGACAGCTGTGGTTTTTTTCACTAGAATTTGGTTTGAGGGAGAAATGTGACCTCTTAAAATTAATATCAACCTGCTAATATCTCCTTCAAATACATAAATATCAAAACTAAGGAGAAAGACCCCAGGGTTGGAAAAATGCATGCCATGCCACAAAGGATTATTTCCTTTTCATTTGTAAGAGGTCAGATTTGATTAATATCTACCCTAAACCAACTGGAATAGTGTTAACTTCAGGAAGGGCTCTCCTAATTCTCCTGCTCTTACCTGAGTCAAATAACTTCTCTGATGGACACTGATAAGGCCAAAATAACATTGCTCTGGAATGTGAAGCATTTTTGCTCACAGCTATGTCTGTATGAAATATGACATAAGTGGAAGAATAGTGTATCCTCTAAGATGATGATAAGGTTAGGTAGAGCTTAGGGTCTCTCACTCTTGCCTGAGGGAAGACAGGGAAGAGGGATATGATATAGAAAGTTTATCTGATTCCACTGAGGCCTTAACTAAAAATCTAATTTTTCATATTTTTAATATGTGCTCACTTTTGTTCTCTGGATATTGGAATGTGCTCAACACTGTATGAACATTCTTTGGTGGTTCATGAAATCATGGAGGCCTGGGACTGGTCCCAATCTCGATTCATTTGCAAGGTGAGCATCAATAACACTAACATTGCACTTTATTGTGAAAATGTTCTCTTTCATTATCCTCGTGGCTATACTTTTTATGAACTTAAAGAATTTTATTTTATCATCCCCTTCTCCCTGTGCACACATGCACACACACAGAGTGGACTCTGATGGGGCTTGTGGAATATCCAAAGAGTTCTCTATAAAAGCAAAAACCTTTGAGAAGCAATCTCATACAGTAAAGGATGTGAACGGCAATATGGTAATGAAAATAGTTTCAAAAATAAGTGTTAACTCTCATTTTCTCTGGTCACTGTGCAAATGTTATATCATTCTTGGGTGGTGATTAGTGCTAGCTTTGTTTAATTGACTCCTGCCATCTACTACCAGAACTGGGTTGCAATAGCTAAAAACTGATCTATTGAGTCAATTGGTCAATATACAAATGAGACTCAGTGTTGGCCCAAGGATTTCTAGTTGAGTATTATTTATCTAAAAGTAATAAAAACTCTTAAGCATAGAAAAGAGTTATTCTTTACGTGTTCTTTTATAATATACCTACTATGTAGAAGTTTCTGGAACCAGATGGTAGATCTTACTAGAAATATAATTTCTACTAGAAATATAACCAGATCTTACTAGAAATATAATTTTGGTATGATATTTAACCTCTCTGTCTCTCAGTTTTCACCTTTGGATATTGGGGATGATGATGACTAATCTCACGAGTTTGTTACATGGATTAAAATAATTGAATAGTAGCTCTGTCTCTGGCATGGAGCAAGTGCTAATGTTAAATAAAAATCTTCTCTGCCTAATAGAATTAGATAAATAAACTCGTATCAAGTGCTAAGAATAGTGTCTTGTATGTAGTAAGTACTGCAAGCATTCTCCAATATTACATTGCGTTTATTTTAGGAGAGGGAGGAATACAAAAAAAGTGAACAAGGACTTTTGAAAATTAACCTTTATTACACACTTGCTGTATTCTAGACACCTTGTTATGTATAAGTGTTTATATTGTCTTTGACAATTTTTACCAAAACCAAATAATGTATGAGCACAGCAGTTTTACATTAGAGGGAAGATTCTGAATGGTGAACCAGAGATGAACTATAATAGCATGAAGCAAAGGAAGCCTGAAGAACTCAGGTTTGCTAGACACCAAAATTACAACTTATTTTACTAGCTTCCACTTTCCTTCACAGTTGTGTCCTAAGGGAACTGAGAATTAGTATGCTATACACTACACATGTGTAACATACATGCACAAATCCACATGCATAATTATGGGAATATTGGATGGTAACAAACATCTGAATAAAAAAAGATAAGCATGTGAGCACAGAAAGGAGAGGGGCATGTGATTGGAGAGGATGAGTGGGAGTCTTGGTGGAAGGATGTCATTTGTTCTCAACATCTGAAAAGAGAGGTAGAATAGTCATCTAATAACATTGCTGGTTACAGAGCAGACTTAGCTTTCAGCATTAGATCCCACAAAGAGCAGGATGGAGCAGTAAACACGGGAGAGGTGAGGACTGAATCAAGGGGCAAGGGGAACAGGATAATGGGGAAAAAACTAGGAGACCAGCTAGAGGTCATTGTGGAAAATAACACGAACAAAAATGTTTGCCTTGGAATCTTTAGGTATAAATATATGTAAGACCTTGGAGAGCTACACTTAATACAAGCCTTGGGTACTTTCTCAGACTCATCTGCCTGTTTTTCTATAAATGTGCTTCTTGCCTCTTATCCCACTGTACTTTTGATGACTTTGCTGGGCTCCTGAGTTGACAGTAGTCAGAACTGAAATCCCAGGACAGCGTGGCCTCACCCCTCATGCCAAGCTCTCTTAGTGATGAGAAATCTCTTCACTTCTCCACTTGCACAAAACAACACATATGGGTGACTTGGCGGTCTGACTGCCCGTGCCCCAGCCAAGAGGCTTGCACACAGCCCAAAAGTGGGAGGAATGAACTCTCCATGGGGTAAATTCAACACTTGATGGAGGGAGAGAGGCAAATTATCTTCTATATCCTCCTTCCATGGGCTATTCTGTAGTTTCTTCTGAGTGTCTAGCAGACAGAGCTGATGAGGAGCCTGCCCTATCTCATCAGAGTTCCCTGTGAAGCCTATGTCAACTTAAGTACTCAGAGCATTGCACTGCTTTGCATCTATGCTTGCTTTATTTTTCTTTTTCCCCTTCTTCACCATGATCGTCTGCCTCTCAATTATAAGGATAAACACTATAATCCTTGCCTCAGGCTTTGCTTCCAGAGGACCAGAACTAAGGCAAGAGCTATGTGTTTTCCCATGTCTGTACACTTTTTTTTTAAAGATTTATTTATTTATGCATACAAGAACTGGGGTGCAAAACAGAAGTGTGGGGGATAAGATGATTCACCAGAGACAGAGTGGGGAGCACAACAGGCAGATCTACTGAAATACACTGCTGAGGGAGGCAGTGGGTGAGACAGGAGAGGTCTGCTGTGCCATGTGGGTTGCTCCCTGGCTGGCCAGGGATCAAACTCGTGCTGCAGAGGCTGTGGACAGCTTCATAGTGCTCTGCCCAGCCCCTTGCGCCAACAGAGAGGCCCACTGTACACTTTTCTATCTCCCATTCTCCAACATTTCTTACCACACCCTCTGAAAATACTGAAAAGGTTTATAAGAGTTTATTTTAATTCAATTCTTTAGACCAAGTTTCAGAGTTCTCTGGAATTTTCATGTACCATTTGGTTCAAAGGTCTGATTAATGATATGGGATTCATATCTGAAATGTTCAAGAAGCGTCATAGTTAAAACTCTGTTAATTAATTGTTAGTTCATCCAGTAGTTCCCTTTTGGGTAATCAAACAAATTCACAGATTTATTCATTCATTCACCAATAATTTTTAAATCCTTAATATGTACTAGCACTATTCTAAATATAGAGGTAGAGGGGTGTGTATGTGTGTGTGTGTGAGCGCATGTATGTGTGTGTGAAGTTATACAAGCTCATACATTAGATCTAGGGAATTTGCAATCAGAAAAAGACTAAAACATGACATAATGTTCAGAATATACCTGTATACCATGTAGAATCAGTTTGTTGATCACATATTTAGCTTTTACTTTAGCTTAAGAGTGGCAAAATCATAAGTGGGTGACTCTGCGATTGTAGTTCTTCCCTTTACAATACCAGTACCATCAACTTAAAGGAAAAAAGCATGGGCTCACTTAAATGATAGCTACAGCACATGACAACAAGTGATTAGTTTAATTGCCAGTATTTCTGTTGGCTGGTGATTTTGAAATGCTTGAATTTGTTCAGAATTGTGTGTGTGTGTGTTTCTTCGCTCCCATTTTAGAAAAATGGAAGTTAATTTCTTTGCCTTGCCTCCCTTGATTGTCACTGAACCTTTTCTTGAACTGATAAAGTAAGACTCTGCTTTATTTTTTCTTGGTATTGCTAGCTCCTTGCTTAGTGTTGCCTGGAATTCTTGGATAATGCCGTTGGCTGGGTTGTTATTACATTTACAGTGATTTGCTAGAGGAGGAAAATACCTATCATCCTATAAGAGGAACATAAATGGAAAAGTCAAGTTCTGTTTTTAAGGGGAGGTGGGTTTCAAATCAGCAGAAAGACACAATCATAAAGGCAGTCACCTACAAAAATTGTCTTGTTCATTTTAGATTGCACTTTTCTTTCCCTGTGTTCATCTCCTCCAGTCTTACTGGAAAGACTTGGGCCTAATGAGAGTCAAAAGAAACATTAAAACATTGTGTGGATGTCATCCACACAAAACAATAAAATATAAGATGGAATGATTTGAGAATATTTACCGTTGTCTACTGCGGTGCCGCTTTGAGAATGCCCATGAACTATTCTTTATTGTGTGTGGTTAGTTAAGGAGTTTGTGTCAGAAAACAAATTAAATACATCACCACTTCTATCACCACTTCTGCTGTGTTCCTTTTCATGGTAAGACTTTCTTTTTCTTTTTTTTTTTTTTTAAGATTTATTTATACAAGTGCTGGGTACAGTCAGAAGCGCGGGAGGGTGAGAGAATTCACCAGAGCCAGAGCGGGAGCAGAGCAGGTAGAAGGACCGAGGTACACTGCTGAGGGGAGCAGCAAGCGGCGGGAGAGGTCTGCGCGCCATGCGGGACCTTCCTCTGGTGGCCGGGGAGCAGCAGGGGATCGAACCGGCACTGCAGAGGCTGAGGGCAGCTTCGCAACCCAGCGCTCAACCGCTGCGCCACCGGGGAGGCCCAAGACTTTTGAAGTGAGCAATGTGCTGATTTACATTCTGACGCAAGCATCAAGCAAGGCGGCATGAGTAACCCTCCCCTGGGTCATTGGTCAAGACCATCTTTGTTATGCCACAGCAAAAACCAATGCCCAGATCAAAATGATTCAACCGAACCCAACCGTAATTTCTGAGTGATACTATGCATCCTGAGCAGGCTCAGCAACGAACACAGGGCTGAGTTTTTGGAGGCTCCATCATCTTTTAACTGAACTTTCTCTAATATATGGTCCCTTCATCTTCTCCAGCTAGGAGAAGAGAGATAATACAAAACTTATGAAGCCTTGGGTTCAGAAGTGGCACATGCCACTTCCACTCATGTTCATTGACAAGTACTAGTCACAAGGCCCAGACTAGCTGCAGGGAGAATGGGGAAATTGAGGGAGCAAATGCAACGGTTGGGGGTGCTAGGGTCTCTGCCATACACATTTGCCAGTCACAACTTTGACTTCTTAATGTTTGAATGATTAGAGAGGTGTCTATGTTAGAGCGATTTCTAAATGTTTTCTTTACCATAAACTGGTAGTATTACAGCCTATAATTCTCAAAAGCAATAGTAATAGTGTGACTAGAAAAACTTGCTATTATGTAAAAATTTGAATCAGCGTTAACACAAACATGTTTGTGCTTTTGATGTCACTGAATTCCCAAAAGGAAACATCCTCTTTGACCTCTCCTCTCTCACTCAAGCTTTTTCTAGACCTTAGCTATATTAGGGAAACACCTCCAGTCTCAGAGGGGCAGCGCCGCCGTCAGTGGACTCATCTCCTCTAATATAGTTTTGATAGGCTTAGCATCACTGGGCAAGTCACCCACCACCTCTGCCTTGTGCAGAATTTGCATTATCTAAAGATCACTCTGTAAGCTATGGTCCATTCGCCTTGGCAAATACTGTTTAAATATAGCATCCATAAATAAATGTTAAATAATTCATGAACATAATTTTGTAAATTCTGCTAGGCCACACCTCTCTGGGGGCATATTTATGAACATGCGTCAGCCTGGAATCAATGTGTCTGCCAAGCTCCTTGCCTCTGAGGCTGAATTCCCACATCTAGCCCAAAATGCTGCAAACGGCTCCGATTCCCCTTCAGTAGTCATCCATCATACTGTCACTTTAATTCAGATGCTGCTACTTGTTTTAATAACATACATCTTACACAAAGAATATTGCTAACACAAGAATCTTGGGGTAGATTTTTACAACCTCATAAAATGGTATTAACCCTCTGATCCCTGATGTTCTTTGCACACAGCACAGGCCTCTGGCCGCTTTTCCTGCCCCCTCGCTCCCCCCAATCTTCCTGATGCTTATCAATAACCTCCGTTCATGGGGGCTGTATAGCACCAGGACCTGTCATCAATCACTGCAGTAAAAATATTATTCCTCCAGCATTGCCCTGAAGAATTATGGAAAGAATAAAAGTGTTATTGCAGGAATTATTTAGCAAACAATAGATGGATAAAATGTATTACGGTAAGTGTTAAATTATATCACCTCATTACAGAGGGCTGACTTCAGATAGCATGAAAGTGGCTCACTGCCTTTTCTTAGTAGTTCGAAAGAACAATGGGTAAAACCACAAAAGATTTTGAAAGGCAACCCCAGTCTATCAAACTGGCATAGACTCTACTGAAGAAAATGTATTTGGGAGAATGATTTGGAATAAAAACCTCCTCTTGGCCTGTTTTGAATATTAAGATAGAGTTTTCAGAAAAGCAATGAGAGTCTATTTTTAGTTTCTAGAAAAAGATTCTTAAAAAAGAAAATAGATGTGTGGTCTAACTGCTCCCCTGCCGTGCACCCCTACACACACACACACACACATATACACACACACACAGGCACACCCGCAGGGGTGGGAGAGCTATTTTCATTGGTGAGGGAAATATACATCTTGCAACACTTAGGTTTAGCCATTTCTAGAAAAGTGTATCATGCCAATATTTGTAGCCTCTGTCAGTGTTGGAAAATAATGTTCCTGAAGTGTCAGATTAAAAAATCAGACTTGGATTTTAAATACTACTAAGGATACCAAAACAAGGTTGGAAGCTGTGTTATTTTTTTTTTTAACCAAGTCGTCTTTTATCAGTTAATGCAGGTTTTTTTTTTTTTTTAGGCATAATGTTACACTGGGCCCCTGGGATTCATTTGATCAACATGATTAAATTATTTCCTTACTCAGCTAGAAGGAAATTACTAGTTACCAGACATTATGTGTCTGTTAATTATGTGCAATAAGGCTCTCTCCTATCACACCAGCTCCTGCATTCATGTTCTGTGCATTTTAAAGGCATTATCATTAAAAAAATTTAAATATTGAAAAGGGACAGCTATAATTTTGTTTCATCTATTTAATAAATAAGTAATCTGTGAAATCTGTGGTACAAAGTGTCTCTTTGCTCTTTGTGTCACCATAGACATTCTTAAGAACATACTGAAAGATCTTTTTGATTTCTGTTTTCACAAAAGACTATTTCCCCATCAGCTTTCTAAGGCAGCAGCCAGGTCCTCTGTTACTGAGCAGAGCATTGCCAGAAAAGAAATTTATGATGGTGTGGCTCTTCAGTGTAGCATCCGCTCACCTGGGGTGGGTGGTGGTGCCAAATCTGCATAACCTCTTATAGTTCAACCTACTACCTAAGGTTTCAAAAGATTTTTTTTTTTTTGTATAAGAAGAGACAACATATGGTAGCTGAAAGGCCTTATTTTGTCTCCTAATGAAATGATGTGCTTCTGTTTCATATTAAAGTGTTAATCGGTCTGAAATTAGGTCTCACAAAAAGAATAGTGCTTTTAAAATGCTTAATATGATTCATTTTCTGCAGTCAAGACCAGATGACTTTTATTTTTGTATCAGAAAGAGAAAGTGGAAAGCGAGCTCGTCCTTCCATGCCGCCCCCTTGCTTCCCCCATCTGCTGGGGCTGGGGACCCAGATCCATTAACTGGTTTATGGAACAGAAAGCTCTTTAGAGTCGGAGCTTGCACCAAAGCCTAGAAGGTTTTGTTTGAGTTTGAGAATCTTCATAGGTTTATGAAAGCTCAACAAATATTTCAAAGAAGGAAGTTTCCCATTTGAAGTAGGTGATCCTATTAGGCGCTGAGAGACGGTAGCTTTGTTGTGGGCCCGGCCTCGTTTCACGTAAGATAGAGCGGTGTCCCGCTAATATGCCAAGACATCACTTTTATGCCAGAAACAGATAGGGCTGAACTTGTTTCATGCACTTTGGCTTTCATTGTTAATAATGAATGACGAAAGTTCAGAGGAGAGGAGCTAAGTGGATGCTATCTGGGCTTTAAAAGAATGAATTTTAACTAGCAACATGCCAAACTAGTCAGAAACCACTCAGATGGTCAGCAAAGAGAGCTCAAAGGAAGACATCATTTCGGAGATCTGTCCACAGCGACACTTCTCTCTGGCCAACAGCAAAGAGTGTATCTCCCTCCAACAGAGTCCCACAGCTCCAGCAATCATGTGACTAGGGCACCCATCCAGGTCCAGGGTTCCAGAAAGGACTCTGTTATCCTATTTTCAGTGAAAGAGATGAAGATAGAGACAGAGGGATAAGAAAACTGATTCATATCATTTTAGACCTGCATGGATGAAAATATTGATTAAATGAATTAGAGCCTCGTCAAAGTTAAACCAATTATTTGAAATCCCAGAATTTTTTCTTTTCTTCATTTTTTACTCTCTTCTTCCTTCCTTATTCTTTCTTTCCAGTTTCTTTCCTTCCCTCTTTCTTTTCCTCTCTCCTTCCCTTCCTCATTGCTTCTTATCTCTACATTGTGACTGTTTGTAATGCTAGTTTGCAGTGATCTGGGAGAATATTCTAAAGTAAATGCTGGCAGCTGAAGTTTGCTGTCAAGGAAGCTTTGATTTGAATGCTCGAGTAACAGCCCCAGCATCTCTGGCACATGCCTAAAATAGAGCCCTGTAAATGAGAATGTCTCCTTTGTATGGGAGCAAGCATCAAGGAGCTCTTTTCTAAAATTTGGTTTTGAAGTCCCAGAATTTAAATTCGTGGTGTTCTTAACTATCAAAAGATGCTAACATAATGAATTCTATTTGTATAGTATTTTTATTGATTCTCATATCAGCTCAATGAGGTATAGGAAGTAGGTGTTGCTATGATGCATTAAGCTATTGAGAATCATAGAAGGAAGTGGTCAAGGTTACTTAGCATACAAGGGGGTAATAGGCAAAGGCCACTGTGCCCTTGCCTTTTTCTCTCTACCTTTAAATAAGCAATTCTTGACTACATTGCTCAAAGAATTTGACATCGTGGATAATTCAAATTTCCATTTAAATCCCATATGATGTGGCTTTATTCCTTATTGCTTAAAATCGAAAATCTTTTCCAAACTGTCAGTTTCTAATATGTGTTTTTCTTGCTTCAGATGCCGAGTCTTTGTCTATCAGCTGATAGAAGAGATGGTCAGTTCTTATTTTCTTCAGTTGTGATTGTGTATGATGTGGGAAGCTAAGCTGAAAAATGAATTGAACACAGTCATCTGGATTCTAAGATTCTTAGGGTCTGTGCTCCCTGAGAGAAGGGGCTACGTTTGCTTTCTTCACTCTGTGTCCTGGGTGCTTAGATGCCTAATAGGAAGCCAGCACACAATGCACAATGGATCAGCGAAACTATAAACACTGAGTATATGAGCATTAGAGTGTGTTTTCTTATTGCTGAACTCTTTCTCCAGAAAGTCAAATATAACAGAAAGTAGGGGAAAAGGAGAGAGGGGAAGTAAGAAACCTAAAAACAATGTTATAATGACTCAGTCTTCCTACTGCCTTAGAAAAGAAGGCTGGTAGAATGGATGGTGAATTGATGATTAAATTGTATTTGTTTTAAGGTTGTAAAATATGGAAACAATCAGTTTGGGTTTGTTTTTCTATTAATTGAATCAACAAGTTGCCTCATACACATAGGTTTGCCTTACAAGACTTGTCAATTGTGCTTTTCGTTCTAATTTGCAGTTTGAAGACTGGATATCTTTCCCCATCTGAAATCGGCATTTTTGGTTAGAACTTCTAGAAGGAAGAATTGGGTTTGCACATTCATGTTCCTTTGTACAGAGTTGTTTGATTTTGTAGTTTGCCTCCCAGCTTTCCCCACCTTACATATTTTATTTTATTTTTTTTAAAGATTTATTTATTTATTTGTACAAGCACGGGGTACAGTCAGAAGTGCGAGAGGGTGAGAGAATTCACCAGAGTCAGAGCAGAGAGCAGAACAGGCACACTGACAAGGTACACTGCTGAGGGGAGCAGCGGGCGGCAGGAGAGGTCTGCGAGCCATGTGGGACCCTCGCCTGGCGGTGGCGGGGGATTGAACCGCTGCTGCAGAGGCTGCAGGCAGCTTTGCAATCCAGCGCTCAACCACTGCGCCAACGGGGAGGCCCCACCTTACATATTTTAATGACCGATCCTAGAAAGTCTTTTTTTTTCTATGTAGTTTTCAACTGTGTTTTAAATTTAGGATTCCATGGCCTTCCCTCTCCTCTGGAGATGTATTTTAGTTGTCTAATTGAACGGTACCTTTATTTCCCTTGCTTCCCACATAATCTCTTCCCTGCTCCCTTTAGATGACTTCTCCCAATTTAGAACCTAGAAATAGACCTTGGATTTTTGCTTTACAAACTTGGAAAATTGAAACTTCTCTCTTAAGAACCCTATAGGTAATCCTTTCACACTCCCTTTGTTTTTTGATACTAGGTATTTCCCTCAAGTTAACCCAGCCTTTAGCTAAGAACTTTTGTTTAGTTGTTTTTAAGAAACTGAAAATCCCCCAGGTAGATGGGTTATAAGGGAAAGATAGCCTTGTGCACATCTAGTGGGTGTATTTTGCACAAACTTTCATGTGAGCAATCTCACAATATGCATTAAACATAAATACCACACAGGTCAAGTGATTTCATTTCCAGCATTATTTGCTCCAGGTTTCAGAGATGCGGAACCAATATTATAATTGTTTGTGGTAGAAAAATGTGAAATTTTGCTATTTTTCAATAGATTAGTGAATAAAACTTTCTATATTAGTTTGACAGACTATTAGGCATCATTAATGTTATACTTTGAGATGAATATTTCCTGATATTTACTATATGCATGATATAATGCATAAAAGATTGAATACATTCCTCTGTGTTCAATCAGCAAATCAACTATCTAGTTATTTATTTATCTCTACTGATCTAGGTTTTGGGTTAGAGAATATAATTGCTACTTATGGGTGATAAGTATGAATGCATTTTCTTCTTTATGCATAGATACACTTTCCAGTTTTGTAAATTAATATGTATTTCTTTGTTTTTTTTTTTAATCAACAAAGTTTAAAGGAAAACAAAAAGACAACTAGTCAGTGCATGTCTCCTGGGTATGTTGGACAATCACAAGTCTTGACCCAATCAACATTTAGAATGAGTCCCATCTGGCTGCCAACCTTATTCATTCAGGTGCCAGGTACCTAACACATAGTGTTTATCTTTACCTTTAGATCAGTGCATTATGTAGAGGAGGTTCTCTGTGAATGGTTACTGAATTAAAATAAATGAAACTATTCTATAAGGCACTTTCTATCTCTGTGCATTATACATCATAAAGTTAAAGACTAAGGGATCCCAATGAATTATGGTGGAAGACAATGGTTGCCTGGGTGATGGGCGTAGAGCGGGAATGTACATCTGAAAAGGTGTGATCTTGTATCTCTGAATCACATGTAGTATTATAAACCAACATTGATTCAATTTTTAAAAAGAATGCACCATTAAATTGATGATGTAACTTAGGTCCATAATGCATATAGTAGATTGAGTTATGGTTCCCAATCCTTCACTACTCTTTTTTTAAAAAAAAATATTTATTTATTTATGCATACAAGAACTGGGGTACAGGCCAGAAGTGTAGGGGGGTGAGAGGATTCACCAGTGACAGAGTGGAGGACAGAAGAGGAGGATTGACTGAAATACACTGCTGAGGGGAGCCACAGGGGTGAGTCAGGAGAGGTCTTCTGTGCCACATGGGTCAAGTTTGTGCTGCAGTGGTTGTGGATAGTTCGTAGTGCTGTGTCTTAACTAACCACTTTTGCCACTAGGAAGGCCCCTCTTTCACTACTCTTGCACCCACATCCTCTACCATATGACTATATAACTCCTCCGCCAGAGACAGGAGACACTTCTCCATCCATTGAGCTTGAACATGAATATAAGTCTTTCCTATAGGATATTAGCAAACAGAACATAAGCAGAGATTTGAAATGTACGGGCATAGTTTAGTTTCCATTCTTGAACTTTTGTCATCACAATGAGAAAATAATGCCTTGGTTGGCTCACTAATTCAAGGAGGCTGAGACACACACATAGAAGATTTGAACCCAATATTTAATTTGAAGCCATGCCCAGCTGAGCACAGACTGGATCAGTCAATAAGCCACCTGTTCTCCCCTGCCACTGCAACAGCAGATACATAAATGAGAATTACAGATTTTTTTTTTAATCTATTGAGTTTGGGATGGTTTGTTATACAGCACCATTATGGTATTAGCTGATCAAAACAATGTATTTACTAGATGTTTCATTTTAATATACTGGTTCTTATGAGGTATTAATGAAACTCAATAAAAAGGACATATTCCAGTGATACCAATGCTATCATCATAAGTTTGTGTGGGAAATCAATAGTGATGATATGTTTCTGGAAAACTGACAAGGTAAGTCCAAAGTTCAAACAGAAAGGAACAAAGGAGCCTTCTGGAAGTCAGTACAGGTAGGCAAACCACCCAGTGAAGTTTCAGTCATCTGTGCTGAGAGTCCCTTCTAAATTGGGTATAATTTCTAAATGTGTTCACTGTCTAGTCCTGCAGACTCAGGTTTGGATCTGTGAGAGAGAAGAAGGTTGAGGCAATGGCAGTGTCTAGCAGTAGATTGAGTGGAGCACAGGAGAAATACAAGTAGTGATTGGTAATAATGACTGTGATTGTGTGACAGCAGATAGAGGACGTTTCTAGGTCTTCCCAAAATTTTGAGATGGAAAACATTCACAAGAAAAGTCTTATGGGGCCTCCCCGGTGGTGCAGCAGGTTGAGCGCAGCGCTGTGAAGCTGTCTGCAACCTCTGCAGCATGGGTTTGATTTCTGGCGGCCAGGGAGATTCCCACATGGTGTGACAGACCTATCCCGTCACGCCCGCTTCTTCCCTCAGCAGTGTATTTCAGTCCTATGCTTATTCTTCATAAGAACAGTGTATTTCAGTCCTCTGCCTGTTCTTCATAAGTTTCTTCACAAGAATGGTGACAAGGCCCAGGATAAAATGTGGTATATTATTGTTTTATATCACTGTATTTTAGGTGACTCCATTTGTTCTCATGGCTTAGTGAGACATCAGGAAACAAGTTATATGAGTGTCGTTTCACACCATCAAGTGAAGACGAGACCTCATCATGTTGCTGCCAAATGGGGTGTTCCACTTGAGTTTGTAACTGGTTCAAAATACCCCAACATGCATTTGAGGAGTTTGATCACATGAAATGCTCTTTTAATGTTTTTTCAACTCCCCAATGAAAATTGTTTTTCACAAGACCATAGTGACAAAAAATGAGGAGGAGCACAGGGTGGCCAGTGAGGGAAATCAAAGCATCACTAAAGGTGTTCCGCATCTGAGAAGCATCAAGTTTTAAAAGGAAGAAAATAGCTGTTACTTTATTCCATAAATTAAAAGCAGAGCTGCTCGTCTCTTTATTTTGAAACACTTTTTATAAAATAGTGGCAGTAGACTGATTTAACATGCTCTAGTGGTTTCTATTGAACTCCTACTTTTACAAAAAGAATTCTGTTTGCTTTTGGGCCATTAGTATGTGGACACCCAAAATTAAAAATGCTACCTAAACTTTGACCAGTTGTTTTAATATAAATCAAACAATGTGCATTAGTCCTTTTATAGTCTTTTTGACCTAGCCTGTCTGCATCTTAATCATTTTCTTGTTGTGCCAATATTGTTTGCATAACAGTAGGTTTATAATTTATGTTTTTTATTAAAAGGTGTCTGTGGAAAAGAGATTTACCATGACTCTTCAGAAAATTATATTTTTAATCAGCTGTAGAAATTCACAGTACTTTCTACATATAAGACACCTTATTAAAGGATTCCAACAGACCAAAGTCAACAAATAATTTTGTCTGTCTATTGTTAATTCTTTGAAAAACAAACATATGTTTTGAACATCGTTACTGCTAAATTAGCACAAGCAATCAGGCATACTACGCGAATAAAACAAAAATGCAGAGCACTATAGTATAATTACTATTTGCATTTTAATTGTGTGCTATACTTTTCTAACACCATGCAGTAGCAGTAAAGTCTAACATTTACTGAGTTCTTTCTGTGTGTCAGTAAATAGGAGGATTATCTCAGTTAATCTTTACAACAAACTCATTGTATAGATAATATTATTATAACCAGTTAATTTTGCATATGAAGAAACAGGCTTGAAGAGACAAAATCTCTTGTGTGAAGTTGCACAATTACTCTGCAGAAGCAAAAATTCAAAACTTGAATGCTTGACTTTATCACCCATTCTCTACAGTATGCTTTCCTATGTTAAAAATGAGCTGGCATTATGATTACATGTTAATTTACTATGACAGAATTTATAATACAGAGAAAATGCCATCACATTAAAGGAAATAATTCTTCAATAAATACTTCATGAGTAGATTGTGAAGGGAGGAATAAAGGACTTATCCCAAAAAATATGATTTATAATTTTCAGCAAAATAATGATCATAGGTATGCACAGTGACAGCAAAAGGTTACTCTTTCTTTTGAAATTGAAAGAAAAATCCCACACTACCAAAGCACCACTCGACCACTGTCCACTGTAACATCCATCTGAACAGGAATGAACTTAAATCCCTATATCATATACAGTTTGTAAACAAATGTTACCTCAATTAAAAAATATGATTAAAGAATAAAAAATATTCTATAAGTATTGTATCTATAGCACAATTACCATAGCTTGTTAGTGTTTAAATTGCCAGAATATGAAGTGTTTAATTGATATTAAAAAATTCTGGAATGAGAATAAATGTACAAAATGGAGGCCACCTTCATTCACTCATTCATTCATTCATTCTATAGATATTTATTGAGCATCTACAGTGTGCATTGTTCTTGGCATGCAGTTACAGCAGTGAACAAGTTAGACAAAATTCTGCCCTTACATTATAGTTGGGAGAGAGAAAGAATATTCAAGTTCTTATAATAATAACTACTGCAATGAAAAGTAATGAAAATGAAGATATAGTGATGGAGACAACAAGATTGTAACTTTGTTAGGTGAAAAGTGCTATGATGTCAGCTTCTAGTTAAGTTAAAGTTGTAAGAAGCAGGACATTGTTTCATCTGCTGTGGCACAGCCCTCATCCAAGATGGAATAGGTGCCTTGCTTGATTGACAAACCACATCATTAACTGATTTCTCCCTCTGAATATGTAAAACTACTACAGAATTTACAAGTCTTGCTGACATGGGGCTAACCAATAAATTGGAATAAATAAGATAGTAAAAGGGAGGAGGAAAGATGGTCTGCTGTACCCATGTTGAGCATGGAGTTCAATCAACAATGCACAAGGGAGAGTCCCTGGAAGCTGGGGTAGGGTGGGACAACACCTCCTTTGTGGGGAGAAGAAAACTGAACTTGGACTTTATTATAAGTAGATGGCTGGGCCTCCTGAGAATACTGTGTCTGTTCTCGACTGCCCTTTGTTCATCCCTGTATTCTAACTGGTATCTTCTCCTGGTGGACTGTTTATAACCATTTCCAGAGCTCAAAGGCCAGGAAGAGATATAAGAAATGTGATGAAACAATGAAACAGAGTCTTAGACTAAGAGGTGACCTGTAGGGTTTAGGCTCCTTCCAGCCATGAGATCTTGGACCTAGTTCTGATCCTCTCCAAGCCTTCTTCTCTCATTTGAAGTAATGGCACAATAATTGCTCTACCTCCTTCTCAGGATGGCTGTGGTATTTATTTGGGAAAAAAAGTGCATATGGGAGTGTTATTGGTGGATTATCAAGTATCATGCACCATTCAGAACTGACAGGCACTTTCTCTTAAGAAAAAGCAACGCAGGGCCTCCCTGGTGGCGCAGGGGGTTAAGTGCAGCACTATGAAACTGTTGGAGTTTGATCCCCAGCCGGTCAGGGAGCAACCCACATAGCGTGGCAGACCCCTCCTATCTCGCCGGCCCGCTGCTCCCCTCAGCAGTGTATTTCTGTCAATCCGGGGTCTGAACAGAGATTTTAGAAATCATCTCATTGAATTATTAAATTTTGCACATTAGAAAAACTGAGATTCAGGGGTTTTAAGGAACATCTAGGAGATAAAACTACTAGAACCTGCTACCCCAGTTTCTAGACTCCTGATGCGCTTCCTATCTTATGCTATTGGTTGGTCCATAGTTGGCACTCATACTAAAGGAAAACTGCTCTGAAGGGAGAAAAGCTACAGCAATGCCTACGAGTTTAACTTCAGACATACAGTTAGTTCCATGGTCCTAGCTGAAGCCCTGATCCTGTTTTCTCTGGAGTATTTTAGCCAGTGCCTGTGCGGTGTCACTACCTCCCACCCCAAGCACTTTCCATGTGGCAAGACAGTAAGACTTATAGCAGACTAAACTGAGAGAGTGTTACCTACTTAAACTGTTTTTCTGACTTAATAAGAATTTTTCATCTACAGCAAGCCATTTTAAAATATTGTCTATACACAAACAGTCACTCTGAATAATAGGTCTGCACACAGTAAATGTCACCTCTCTAAATCACAGGAGACCTCGGCGGCACAGCAGAGGAGGCTCCATAACAGTTTAAACTTCAGCCTCCCATTTATTATGGATGTGTTTATAAATCTCAGAGGGCACTCTTCCGCCTCCTGGGAAATCCAAAAACAGTGCCATTGTTTGTCAGGGTGACTTGTCCAAGAGGTGGAGGTCCTAGACATCCTTCTTACACACGGATCCCATTTGGTTCCAAAGTGAGTCAGCCAAGGTTGTTGTCGAAGATGCCATTTTCTCATCTTTCACAAAGGGAAAACTGTTTTCCAGAACAAGTATATGGGGTTTTGAAAACAAGAACTTAGAGAATGGATGGAGGAGTGTTTTTTTTTTTTTTTTTTTTTTTTTTTTTGTACTTTGAGTAAATGATCTTCTCTACAAAAGGGCTTTGAGTTTCTCACACGAGGGAAGCAAAAGACAGCTTACACAGCAATGGCATTGAAAAACTCCTTAGCAGCTCCCATCTGTCTTGGTTAGTATGAATACTTTAGCATTAAGAGGAGAAAAGGGGAATCCATCAATAGTTAATAACTGACCTTAAGATGGGAATTCAAAGTTCACCATAATTACACCCAAGTGTCAGAGAACACGCATGGGACGTTATCAATATATTTGACTATAAGAACCCGGGATGGCAAATTTAAATACCGTCAAAGAAAGAACTGGGCATTATTTTTAATAAGAAAATACTGTCACAGTATCCCACAGTCCATACTAAATACTCAAAAGCCAAATTCTTAGTTAGGAATGCTGTGGAAAGGTAAGAGCTAAAAGAATAAATAGGAGGCTGAAATTTAATCATGTGGTCAGGCTGTAAACAAAATATTTCTTAGATTCAAAGAGAAAACATATTTTAAAGGTGGAAATGAGATTAGACAAAAGATTAAAATAAAATACGTTCAGGCAGAGATCTTCAACATGGATTGTCATAAAAGAAATGTGACTTAAAACCACAATGAGTTACCCCTACGCGAATGGCTAAAATGAAAGAACTGATAGCACCAAATATAAGACCACTGACATTCTCTCATACATTGCTGATGGGTGTTTAAAATGGTACAGGGGCTCCCTGGTGTCGCAAGGGGTTAAAACCCAGCACCATGAAGCTATCCTCAGCCACTGCAGCACGAGTTCTATCCCCAGCCAGGCAGCTATCCACGTGGTGCGGCAGACCTCTCCTGTCTTGCCCTCTGCTCCCCTCAGCAGTGTATTTCAGTCAATCTACCTGTCCTTTTCCCCACTCCGTCTCTGGTGAATCCTCATCTCATTCACCTCTGGCCTATACCCCAGTTCTTGTATGCATAAATAAATAAATAAATCTTAAAAAAAAAATAAAATGGTACATATTCTGTGGAAAACTATTTGTCAGTTTCCCACAAGTTTAAACATACACTCACCTTTTTTTTTAAAGATTTATTTATTTATACAAGAACTGGGGTACAGTTCAGAGGTACAGGAGGGTGGGAGAATTCACCAGAGAGAGTGGGGAGCAGAACAGGCAGATGGACCAGAGACACTGCTGAGGGGAGCAGCGGGCAAGACAGGAGAGGTCTGCCATGCCATGTGGGTTTCTCCCTGGCCAGCCGGGGATCGAATTCATGCTGCAGAGGCTGCAGACAGCTTCACAGCATAGTGCTCAACCCGCCGTGCCACCGGGGAGGCCCTGCATTCACCTTCTGGCCCACTATTTCATTTCTTATATTTGCCTTGAAGAAATGAAAAATATATGTTCATAATAAGATTTGTGCAAGAACCTTCATAGTTTTAATCATAATGGCAAAATTTTTGAAACAGCATAAATATCCATCAAAAAGAGGAATGATAAGCATTATGCCATATCTGTAGGATGGAATACTATGCAACAATACAAAGGAATGAAATCAGGGACTTACAAACACAGACAAATCTCATGAACATTATGTTGAGTAAAATAGGCTTGAAACCAACTCTATGACCCCATTTATATGATGTTTAAGAACAGAAAAAGACTAACCAATGGAAATGAGTCATAATAGCATTTCTCTCTTGGAAGGGAGTCTGTTGTGAGATGTGATTCCTTCTTTGATTCCTTCTTAGAGCTTTATGAATTACTTTATAACCTTTCAGTAAATTCACTTTTGTTCATGTTATCCAGGTTTGAATTTTGTTGTTTGCAACCAAAAAACCTAACTGATGTGATATAATGACCTATTCAAAATAGTCATGGAATCTAACTGTAGTTTTTATATTAGATGGAAAAATCTTTTTGTGCTTTTTCCCCTAAAGTCTAGAGAAAGCAAATTATGGGGATATCATAAGTCAATACAAAGATCACAGTCAAATCTACTCTCCTACTATTTCATTGAATCGATATAACCCTCAGAAGCCTTGAGTCCTATAAAATCTGTCCTCTGAAAACATAATTCCACTTGGTGAAACCATTCACATTTACTGTTCTCTGTATTTTGCTATATACCTAACACTGACAAGTGGAGAAAATCAGTGGGAGCTCTTGAAAAGTCAGCTGCCAAAAATTAAATGAATTTGGAGTCTATAGATGACAAGCTGTTGTTTCAATGGTCTGACCACACTTTAAAACAGTACTTCTGAGGGGAATATGACATTGGATATATTTGGAGGGACAAAAATGAGTCTTCTGGTAGATTGGACCACTGTGTAATAGAAGCCTGCAGATGACTTCTGTATTTTTATTGCATGCATACATAATAAGTATCTTTTTCTTAATAAAAGTCTTATTAATAAAATCTTCATTAAAAGAACATTGGTAGATAGTAAGTAATCTCTCTGCTTTTTTAATTCAATGAAAGTAGTTATGGTTAAATGTATCAATCAGTTTTTACATAAACACAGATAATTTTAAAAGAATGATTAGGCATTTTTTTCCTCCCTGCCCCATCCTTTCCCTGACTTAAAATAATCTTCAGTCCGTCTGTACTATTAGTGCTTCAGGAAGGATCCAGGAGCAGAGACTCAGGTGATTTGAGCTGGGAAGAGAGGTTTGGGGCTGGACAGTAGAGTCATAGCCATCCTTGGCCTCTGGAGGAATTTGTCTTTTTCCTTCTGGTCAGAAGACACTGTGGGACCTTTGTGGAAGGTAACTGGGAGGTCATCATAGAGCCTGGGCTTCTTCAGGAGGGGATGGAGCCTTTGTGAAGGTGACCCTATGGGAAGGAATGTAATAATATCTGTCTTGGAAACTTTGGAAACTACTGAAGCAGGAAGCATATTTGGCGAGAGAGAGAAAGAGAGAGAGAGAGAGAGAGAGAGAGAACGAGAAAGAGAGAGTTTCAGTGATTTGCCCAATACCAGCCAGGAGTTTCTTACCAAGTGTCTGTTATTTTCAGCATTTATCAAGTACACTTGTTATGCCTGTAATTGAAACACTTTTCAGTAACAGGAGGTTGGACTTCTCTCCAAGACACCTCCTGTGCCTCTCAATGAGTTGTCTCCCCTGTTCAAACCTCTCAGGAGAGCAGTTCTAGTATATACTTCAGTGGCAAAAATACTAGGGAGTGAAGCTTGTCTTTTTAAGTTCTATGGTACATCCCATAATACGGTCTGACAGAGAGTCAATGATCATTTTGATTCCATTCATGTGTGTGCACGCTGGTGTGCTTCAAGGCAAGATAGTGATAGTGTGAAAAAGCCACTTTTAGAGGAAAGCGCCTCGAACTGCAGAAGGAGAATGATGCCTGACAAGCATTTCTTTTATTGAATAATCCAGTTTACAAATGCTTCCAGACAGACTGAAGGGACTTGACTAGGTTGAAAATATGACTGCCACCATCAAAGCCCAGCCAGAAAGTGTGCTGTGAATCACAAAGGTAGAAACGACAAGGTTTCTCCTCAGTGAACTCAGGTATTTTAGTAGCTCCTCTGGTCTAGATATACAACAGTTCTCCTCGATAGCAAAATCACATTCAGGAAAAAAGGAGAGCGTTGAGTTGCTCGGTGTACTTTGCAAGATCTGCTACTTGTGGTGTGTGTTTGGGAAGGTTCTGTAGCACTGGGGCCTGGATGCAGACTGACAGCTGAAAGTAAATCAAGGGAGCAATTGGGGAAAAGGCACTTGAGTAGCCAACTTGCCTATTTCATAGATCCTTGCAGAGAATATAGGCATGCTGGGGCATTTTTGTCTTAGCAATTGCTACTGAGACTCACCATTGCGGCGTTCCATGGGGATTTGCTGAAAAGGTTAATGGCATCTATCAGATTTACAGGGTACAACAAGGAAGTTGGCACATTCCCCCGGTGCGAGGTGTAATGTCACCAGTGTGGGCTGAGCAGTCCACATTCATTATCATTCATTGGCCAAATGGCCTGGGTTTTAACCAGCCTTGGAATGTAATTCGTCAACAGTTGAACTTTCATAGCAAGAGAAGTGGCAAGGGAGATTCAAATAGAAAAGACAACATAACGGGCACATTGTGCTATCAGCTGATGGAACTTCTGAGGAAGTTAGAGATCTCAGTGTCTGCAATGAAAACTTGAGACAGTGTAAGATCAAGGTGAAAATAAATATCCAGACTCTCTAGTGCAACTCTTAAAAAAAAAATAACTTCATTAACACACCCATCGGCATCCTACTATAGCTGTGTAAAGCTGTTGTTTCTCGTGTACTCATTCTTACATGGAGTTTTCAAAAAGCTGTTCAGATTTGTGTAAATATGTGACTATAATTGGTTTTCCAGCTTCACAGCTTATCAAAGGCAGAAAGGGGGGCTCACCGACATTTCAAAGACAATAAGCACATTTGATGCAATGGTCTATGATTCTCCCCAATGTTTTTAACCAACGATTGGAGAAACAGATGGTTAGATTTTCTAGGACACTTAAAACAGAAGCTGAGCTAATACAAAACTGCTCAGCTATCAGACGGGGCAAATGCATTCTGTCGCCTTTCTTTTTTTTTTTCCCCCAAATCACAACCCATCAGAGGAAGGATTTAGCTTCACACACACACACACAAAAAAAAAAAAGATATTTACCAGGAAGCTTTCTGCAGAAGAGAAGGGCATGCTTTGTTAAACCAGATGCATTTTATTTTTCTTGGAACCAAGATTTATGAAAGCAGTATGCTCATATTTCTCCATATACAGTAATTGGAACTCATTATGCTAATTGTATTTCCATTATCACTAATTAACAATCAGAGTGACCTGGCCCACAGTCTAATTTGTCTTTAATCTGTTTTTGTATAGGGAGTTTTACCCTGTAATTTCAAGGTGATAATTCTATTCAGTGCAACTTTATGAATTGCAGAAGGTAACACTTTTGAAGCCCGATGCTATTCTCTTTCAACTGTTTGGAGTAAAATGGCAAAGTAAATGGATATACCTGCACATACCTGTCCCTTATTGATGTAGATGCCTAACTTGTGACATCATAAGGGTAGCCTGCGTATTTTTTCCTCTATCAAATGCTTTAGTACTTAGACTAAGAGACAGTTGATATTTACTGTCATCAAGAAGGAAAACAAGGGCCTCCTTGGTGGTGCAGGGGTTAAAGTCTCAGCACTATCAAGCTATCACCAGGCACTGTGGCCTGAGTTCGATCCCCAGCGAGGGAACTAAACCACATGGCATAGCAAACCTCGTCTGTCTTGCCCACTGCTCCACTTAGCAGTGTATTTCAGTAAATCTGCCTGTTCTGCCCCCTACTCTGTCTCTGGTGAATCGTTTCATCCCCCAGACCTCTGGCCTACACCCCAGATCTTGTATGCATAAATAAATAAAAAAAATCTTTTTTAAAAAAAGAGCATAAGATAACAATATATTTAAAAAGAAAAAGAAAACATGTTCTAATGATTAGTTAACAAGCTTATAAACATTTCCACATATCAAACCTCTTGTAAAGGAAGGTTTGGATCTTCCAGAAAATTGTTTCTCATAAAAATGATATTTTGGGGCCTCCCCGGTGGCGCAGCGGTTGAGCTCTGGGTTGCAAGGCTGCCCGCGGCCTCTGCAGCGCCGGTTCGATTCCCGGCTGCTCCCCGGCCACCAGAGGAGGGTCCCACATGGCTCCCGCCCGCTGCTCCCCTCAGCAGTGTACTTCGGTCCTTCTGCCTGCTCTGCTCCCGGCTCGGCTCTGGTGAATTTTCTCGCCCTCCCGTGCTTCTGACTGTACCCAGTGCTTGTATAATTAAATAAAGGAATGAATGAATAAATAAATAAATCTTTAAAAAAAATGATATTTTGAAGGCAAAGATGAGATACATTCATAGTATTCTCTTACAGAAGATGCTTAGTATTCATCAGGTAAATTTATAGCAGTGGTATGGTATAGGAGCAGAAAGCTGATTTGGAACCCAAGTTTCCGAGTTCAAGTCCAATTTCAATGCTTAATAGAAACCACCACTCTCTCTGAACTTTTGTATTTTCATCTTTAAACTTGAGATAATATATTTGAAGTCACTGAGACATCATCATGCAATGGTTAAGAGTAAAGACTTGAGAATTAGACTGAGTTCAAATTAAGACTCCTCCTGTATTAGTAACCTTACAGATAAATTCACTACATATGTGTATGTGTGTGTATAAAAATATGTATATACATTACCTAGAATGAATATATACATATATATTAAAAGTGGGCATAATGATAGTTGTTATTATATAGAGTTATATTCTATAGACTATAAAATCCTTTCCCATTTGTTCCTATGTAACAAAGCTTTGCTGTGATATAGGGGGAGTAGTGGTGTGGAAGTGCTTGGTAAACAAGAAACATCCTGCAGGGATGGGTTGAGATGATTGCTGATCTGTAAAGTGGGTGGCTTCATTCTGGGCATGAAGTGAACATTATCATCCTAACCCATAGCAAAAACACTTCTGTTGGGAAGGACTAAAATTCATACTGGAAGAGAGAGAACACTAAGAAAACTGAACATGAAAAAAATATTGTAGAAAAATATACCTCTTCTTCTCCTAAGAAACCTGGGAAATTGCAGATAGCAAACATCCAATCCACTTATCCTATTCTGACTTCTAATCTAAGTAAGCACAGTTCCAAGTGGCCTGTGTTCCTGAGAGTTCCACCAAGTCGGCTTGACCTGGTTCCCCTTGCATGCCTTTCAGTGTCCCCAGAGTCAGCAAATTTGAAGTGTTCTTTCTTTTTTAAAAGGGCACATCTTGCTGTGACATCTTCCCCTACTGTCACCCAGCCCCCTGTCAATGCTGAACTAGTTGGGTCAACATGTCTCTTCTTCCATACAGTGCATAGAATTGTCATCTTCTCAGGAAGTCTTGTTTCGTAATCTTTTGCTTGCCAGGGAGATTTTTCTGAAGTTCCCAGGGTCAGATACAATAGTAGTTCTAGAGCATACCCAGGTTTCACACAGTCACCAAAAGAAGTGTTTTGCTCTTCCATGTCCATGGCATAAATCACAGGATATCACCTAATCAACACAATAATCTTAATCAGTGCTCACCGTCTGGCTTTCCACAGCAATTCCAACTCCCTGTTGATGTTGCCATCTTCCCTTATGTTAGACCAGATGGTGCATATTCTAGTCTCTTTATTATCTTTTTCTGACCATAGTACTTTGGACACAAAGATCATCATAGAAAAGCCCTACTACTGTGGGCAGCAGTGGCCCGGTCCTGCCAGCTAAACATCTCAATGGCTCAGGAAGCCTTTGCTAATGACTCTCTTTTTCTAAAGCTGAGCTTTCTTCCATAGTCACTGACTGGTTCATCCATGATTCCTTGCTCACACAGCCACTTCAGTCTTCACACATTGGTGTGAGCTTCTCCAGACAGGAGCAGAGTTGAACTAGAGTCTTTCCCATATGGCATGATGCTCTGTCACCAATCATCATGATGTCTCCTTCCCCACTGTGTCAAGAAAGGGAAGGAAATCATCACCCCTCCATTCTAAAGAAGCCAGACCACTGAGTTTTCCCCACATACATTATCATAGCTTAATAATCTTCCTACGCTGCTTTCTCCCCCTTATCTTTCTGAATGATCCCATCATGCACATTAAAAAAAATCTATAAAATAACTGACATATCTAAACATTAGTGGCACTATGGCTTGAAAGAAGACAATTTGGAATCAATTAAATCTGTAGACCATTTTTAACAGTAACCATCAAACATATCCTTTTCCAGCTCTGTGTGTGTGCATGTGTATGTATGTGAATTTATCAGCTCCAAATTTATTCTAAGATAGCAATACCCTCTTTATAGAAATCACTTAAAAATTATAACCTTGAATAAGTTGGCTTTCTGGACTTTATTTCACTCTCTGTAAAACACAAATTCACATAATACAATAAGTAGGAAATATAACAGACATACAGAGTTGAAAGAAAGCATCGGTATCTAAATTCCAAAGAATACACATCAGTCACTGAGTGAATAGATATGCTAACTTGGCCCCATTTTTCTGTGGTATCTGACAGAACTGAAAATCACAGTGCAGAGAGATTTTATCACAAAGGATTTTCAATTTGTTGTTTAGGAAGATAGATCTGCAAGTATCCTCTTTATCCCTAATGACTATAGAATGTAAATAATCTTGTTATAACCATATTTCATGTAAATTTTATCTCTGAATGAGGTAGATTTCCTTCTAGGCAATTTCTTGTATTTTTTTTTTTCCCCTTCTGGCCAGCAAGCATGATTACATGCGTGGTTCCCTGGTTACAACGGAGCCCAGTAAACCCAAAGTTTTGCTCATGGTAAGCAAGCTCATCATGAAACACTTCAGCTGTTCTGTTTAAGAGACAGAGTTTTTCGTATGTTTCCACTCTGACTCTATGTTGAGAATTTTCTAGAGGACACAATTCATGTTTGCATCTTAAAGCACCTTCCAAACTACAAATAAAAGATATATTCATTAGGCTGTTACTAAGGCTTTCCATTTTTCACTTACCTGCAGGACCATAAATCCATTAAGGAAAAATAACCACCAGGATTTTTTAATTCCTTTTGAGCAATTTAGGCCCCTATTGCAAAATGCAAATTTTACCCAAAGCACTGTATCCATAGAGGCTAATGTGGTTAACTTCTTCCTTGAGACTTAGCACAGACTTTATATAATTCTTACTTTACTGGTAAGTTTTCTAGGATTTGGGACGTTGTAGCTCTTCCTTTTCTATACAAGAAGAGGCATGGAAATGTTTCATTCTGCAATTGTTGAGTATATTACTGTTCTCCATTTGCATACTGTCTAATGATTTGTGTGTGAGGGCAGCCAAAAGGTCTCAGAATCATTTCCCTATAAAACCATTTCCTTGCTGATAAGGTTTCCCATAAGCATAGCTGAGGAAAATGGGTCAGACTGGATCTCTGAAACTGTTTAAGGAAACATCTTCCAGATTGAGCAATACACTCCAGGTTTTAATAAAACATCTAAAGTGCTCAAGTTTTTCTCAAGCGGCACACAAAAAACTTGCAAATGTCTCCTCTTTCTGCTGATCTCCCTAATATCTGAACATGCCCTTTATCGTGCACATACTTTATGATCTTGCCTCTATTTACAATGGAAGCTCTTTCAAGGGATTTCTATTGTCCTTCTTTATTTTCTGCATACCACAAATTGTTTTTAGATAGCATGTATCTCTTTCTTTGAAATCCTTTTTTATATTGCATTCAGTGTACTACTTAGCCCAGGCAGAATGAAAAAAGTTAACTAATTCAGTCAAGACCTCAAAAGGCCTTTTGGACATGGTCTCTGGGTTGTTTTTATAATTCCAGGTCTTTTACACTTTTCATGATTTCATTCTTGCCCAAAGAAGAAAGCAAAATTGACTTAAGTAACTTAGGCACGACCTCTATTTTTGCAAATCTTGTGGAGTCCAAATGTGTGATTCTTGTGTTTCCTTGGAGAACATTTTTGGGAAGATTCCCTCCCCTCTCTGCTAGGCACACTGCCTATGCAACTCAAGACTCAGAATTTGAAAGCTGGAGGGATGTTGCAGTCCATAAAATGTTGTGTAATATGATTCTGACAAGTGGGCTTGATTTCAACTACATTGGGGACCCGTGGTGCTATGTATTTTTGCCTATGAATGTGTGTGTTCATCTCATGCTATGAATGTGTGTGTTCATCTCATTCGGCAGTATACTAATTTGATAATTAGAAATAAGTCTCTATGTGAAAATCCCTTCGTAGGCTCTTAGGATATGAGCTAATTATGAAACAGCTATTGATCCCAAGGGACATATAGTTTAGATGAAGAGACCACACCTAAATGACTAAATATAAATTTATGAGAGTAGAGACTTTGTCAGTCTTAATAAACAGCTGTCATGATGCTGAGAAGTGCTTGGCTATTAAAGGTACTTGGTGAATATTTGCTGAATAGCCAATGACTAATAGAGCATAATAATAGCAGAAGCTCAAGTCTCTTTTTTTCACCATTACATCCCCAGCACCTAGAACAGTGCCTAGTTCATAAAAGGAATTCAATAAATATTTAGTACTGGCAATGAGACTGGCTTATGACTGGTGGACGATGATGATGATAGTGATGATGATGATTATGATGACAAAGAAAGTATATTGGCACTTAGTATGTGCCAGAATGTGTCTGCAAAACATTTAATCTTCATAACAATCCTATGAAGTAAGAACTGTTACTATCCCCATTTACAGATAAGAATTAAGTAACTCATTACATTAAGTAACTCGTACAAGGCACCCAGCTAATATTTATGGAGCTGAGATTTGAAAGCAAATGGTCTGTTTCAAAAACACACCCTTTTAAATACTTTGCTATCCTGTCCAACACATGTTTGCTCAATTGACTTGGATTCAACTGCAGCCAGACTTTTTAAAGTCTTGAATAACAGACTAAATGGTCTAACAGTTATTTTCTATTTTTCCCTAATATTACAGATCCTGCTGCTTCTATTTCTCCAGCCCTTCACAGCTTTTCTATAGATTGCTCCATAGAATCTCACTTAATTGAGTTTTTCTAAGATATATTGCAACAGGATGATCCCATAATGGTTTGTAAGATACACCAAAGAAAGAAACAAAAAAAAACCTGAAGACAAGAAAGAGAAATGATTTGATAATAGGGAATTCCCTGAAGCAGTGTCATAGGAGTAGAAATAATGTGTCCAGTCTTAGAGAAATATTGTCTACTATGGATGGTAAATGAGGGGGAGATCACACCAAAGATTTGTCTATAGTGTCTATATATATATATATATATATATATATATATATATATATATACAGAGAGAGAGAGAGAGAGAGAGGAGAGAGAGAGAGAGAGAGAGACTATAGACAAATTATAGACAAATGAAAATGAACCGGTGGTATCATTGATTAAAATTTTAAAATTATCCCAGAAAATAAAGTTTGGGGACAAATTATATAAACATAGTTTGTAAAATGTCTACTTAAAAGCAGGAGATTGTTAACACATTGCAATGGACCGTATAAAGTTCATCACATATTTTTGTAAATAAAGTTTTCTTAGCACACAGCCACAAATATATAGATATAGATATAGATATATAAACATATATGGTTTCTTTCCAGTTACAACAGTAGTATTCAGTAGTTATATAAGAGACCATTTGACCCAGTCTCCAATATTAATCCTGCTCAAAAGTATACTTAAATTCTAATAGACTATTAGAAATACTACACTGGATCCCATGTGCTTGTCCTTGATCTGTTTTTCAAAGTGTGCAAGCATGTTTCTAAATGTTCAATTAATTAATCAATGTTGCTGAACTCTGAAATACTTCCAAAACAAAGCCCCTGATACTTCAATTATGCATGCATGAACCTAACTTAGGCAGGGTCCCAAGGCACTCACCTATAATTGAATCGATTTAGTTCATTACAACTCAAAAATACTTATTTAATGCTGTTCTTAAAGTTAAATGGGCAGTAATAAGATGAATTCAGGCAAAAGTGGTAGTTGGAGGGATAAAATAAAGTAGTAATTATAACCTTACTGAGATATTAACAGGGCCAGAGCAAAGAATGCCACCAAAGGGAGCCCATTTTTCTTCTTCTACCATATTCTCAGAGTTTTGTCTCCTCCTTCCTTTTTATCTCTATCCTCAAGGCCACTTTTCAGCCTCTTTCTTCACTGAATGAGGCAGAGTTAAAAAAGCACTTATATGAGAGAATAGAGACCCACATCTGGCTCTCTTTTATCACATAGTGGGTGATCAGACCTGCCAAACCATTTTCACTTTCCTGACATGAGTTGCTTTTTCTGTTAGGTGGTGATAATTTCATGTAAACCCAATGACCAGGGAAAGGAGGGGTTGGGGTCCAAATAAGGGGGATGTAATTGTATGGGGAATATAAAAATAAAATTTAAATTAAAAAAATAAGATTACCAGAAACTTTTGAAGGAACCTGGGGTAAGGGCAAGAAGAATCTACATTTTTATAAACATTCCAATGAGTTTTAGATTGGAAATGTCAGATGAAAATGGGAAACATGGCAAAATATTTTAATTGACAGCACTTTCTGACAAGCCCAGTCATTTGTGTGAATGTCAAAAATTTTGTAATAAAGAACAATTGTTGGGAAAAAAAAAAAGAGTCACTAACACCTTAGAGGAGGCACGGGGCAGATTCTCCCTCAGAGTCTTCTAAAGGAATCAACTTTGCCAACAAACTTGAGTTTTTGACTTCTGGCTTCCAGAAGAGTGAAAGAATAAATTTCTGTTGCTTTAAGCCACCAAGCTTGTGGCAACTTGTTATGACAACCCAAAGGAAATGAATATACCTTATTGAATAATTTTCATTTTCTAATGATCTATGCCACTGAAAGTAGGGCAATGCTGTCTGCTTTATTTTTTTCTTCTTCATATATTATTAAATATTTTGGGATTAATTGTTAAGTTAAAAGTCACAGATATTGAGGAAACAGTACCCTTCCCCTGAAGGAATTGTATTTTTTTTCTTAATTTGAGATCTGCATTTGCTAGTTTTTTCAGTTCTTAACTGAAAATATGTTTTTTTGGAAAACAAATCTTCTAATAGATAAAAATTAGCTACCTGCCAAAAAATTAGCTGTGGACCAGGATATAACTGTTTTTCAAAATCTCATTCTGGCATGTTAAATATGCACTTACTTTTCAATATAGACAATTAATGCCATCTACTTTGTTTCTGGTCTCTAAAATCAAATGATTTGTGTCTGCAGACAATTTTCCTTTGTGATAATAGGGTTTTAAAATAAGGTGTCTTCCCTTTTAAGAAGAGAGTGAGTGGCAGACTCTATTTTAGAATTTAAAATGCCCAGAGTTTATAGATGTTAACTCACATTTATTAGCAAGATTTCATCAATTATGTAATGCATTGCTAAATGTCACTCTTGTGCTTTACTCCCAAAGTAACTACATGCTATATGCTTAGGAAAATATCATATAATTATAAAGTAATTCTATGTTCTAGTAGATTACTGAGTAATTATACTTAATACTGTAGTTCCAATAGTGATTACTATGAAAGCTCATTATAAAAGGCAGAAATAGTCACATATGTATTCTTAATTATATCTGCCACAATAGAAGTTAATGTTAATTGAAGTGATTTATAGTTATTATGGTAATTCAATTAAAAGTATATACTAGTAGTGATAACTAACCTTCAAAAGAACAAAGTGTCAAATTAGTATCAGAAAAGTTAAAGGAGAGTCACCCTTGGCTTATTCTATTTGTTTTATTTTCTTAGGAAATGCTTCCACCATTCTCTTCTCTTCTTATGAGCTTAATTATATTTATCTCTCTAACACCTAGGACAGTACTTGGCATCTTCAAGTTTTCCATAAATGTGCACTAAGTAAGTGAATAAATAATTTGCCATATTTATTATGAAACATCTAAGGTTAGGTCCATCTAAATGGATGGGATTCATCCAAAATTATTCACAAATAGATTGAGAGTCTAAATTGATGCTTTTAATGTTTGAGTACTGTTGATCTCTTTGAGAATATAATATAAAAGCTCCTGCCTATCCTTGGTAAAGTGCATATAACACAAAGTTTTGCAGACACTTTCAGGGTGCTCAGGGAACCCCTAAAGCCTATTCCTGAAACGCCAGGTAAGAACAATGGCTGGAGAAGAGAAGCGAATTACCCAGGACTTGGGGCTAGATTCGTTCCCAATTGATGGTAGATTGTTCTCCTGGTTTTTCCTTTCTCTACTATCTAAAAAGGTGTGTGAAAAATTAAATCATTATTTCTGTCATAATTTATTTTGTTTCACATTTTCTTTTCAATTATCTAGTGTAGGAAATTATACAGAATCTATGCCTTTGATAGGGTGTGACAAACATACATACATGTGACATACATTCTAAATACAACTATACATCCATTAGATCGATGATGTGAGATGTAAATTTCTAGTCACAGGAGATATTTGGCCCTATAGTGAAATCATTTTTGTTATGATTTCCTCAATATGGATACTGGTAAGATGTCACTAGTAATGAAATGCCACCTAAAATGACTGTAGACAGGAGTGCCCAAGATCTGCACAGTTCTGTGTAAGAGATTGGGTAGCTCTTGGAAATGTCAGACAGAGGCAACCTTGAAAACATTGCTGTCCCATCAAAGGAACCTTGGCAATGCTCAAAAATACTACACAGCTTTATCAAGGTGTACAATCATACTAACTACTGAGCCTAGAGAAAAGGCACATTGAGGCTGGGAGAAGATGGTCAACTCCAGTGTCAAAGTGGCAAGGAAATATAATCTACTTTATATTCCCAACTTTGTTTCAGTGGAGACCTGGGCATGTGACTACAGACAAGAATGGAATGATTATAATAGCCCAACTGAGACCTGAGTTAAAAAAACCGAGGAGAAATAATTTCTAAGAGGATAAGATGTCAGTTTCAGGAGATCTGAAAATCTTACATATTTTGGGATTTCTCTGAGGATCCAAATACCTGGGAACTCACAGCATTTTTCATGTCTTTCTCTCCCACAAATTTGCCTTGGATTGGGGTGTGACCTAAAATTGAGTTCTGAGAGAGTTAACCTAGAACAGAGCACAAATTATTCATCATATCAACAGGGGATTTATTCACAGTCCCCATTCCTCAGCGGTACAGAACACTTCCTGCATCTTTTCTAATCTACATAATCACTTGTCAGGATGAGTGATTTCTAGCCACTTGTCAATGTTGCTGTTTTTTTTTTTTTTAAGATTACCTGAGAAATTGGTTTAACATATTTTAACTGACATACTTTTCTATGCAACTGTGTAGCATGGGTACATATATTTGATAGTCACTTCTCCTTTCTCCCCCTCCCCACATGAGCTCATGAATTGAGCTGAATTTCCCTGGAGAATTAAATTCATTACATTCTTGCCTCGCAGATATGGGTGATACCTGGATACACAGATCTCCCCACTCAAGCCCCTTCATCACATCAAGGAAATCTATTCAGAGAGAGGAAGAGAAGTCGATTCCCATTGATGGGTGTGCTGCTTACAGTGTCTTCACCACAAAATAGAAAATTTTATAAAACCCTTCAGCTACAAAACACCAAAAAAAAAAAAAAGGATATAATTGATATAACCAAACGCTCTTTTAAATGTTTATGACTGTCTCTTGATCCAGTAGTGAATCATAAAATCCAGGCTTAAAAGTCAAATACAAAAGTTGTTTCTTGGCATTTGACAACAAAGAGATTTATGAGTTATAGTCAAGAATCTTATTAGAATAGGAATTGTAGACAAAGTCCTGCTATGATTCCCTTCCTTCTTTTTTCATGTTGGAAGTTTTAAGGCTGCCCTCTCCTCCAATTTTAGCTTGCATTCTTATAATCAAATTTCCAGGGGGTTTAAGAATACATGCAAGTTGTTCAAGTATTCATTTAAAAAAAAAAGCAAAAATATCTCTATTAGGGGAAAAAGTTTCATGATAGAGTTAGCCCATCTTCATTTACTCCTCCATCAAGACACAGTCACTATCTTCCTTCAATCATAGCCTTTTTCCTATCCCCTGAGACATAGCATATTTAAATGATTCCAGAACAAAGGCATGCAAATAATTCCTCCTGTTCTTCAAGGTAAACGTTAGATTTTATTTTGTGTTAGGTACGTCCCAAACAGTTGGACAACATTTTCTAAAACTAATTCAGAGAGCTACATCTGATTTCTAGGTGGATAAAAACACAAATAACTCCCACAAAAAAGATAGTAACACCACCATCTTTTTGTTTAAAAATGTTGTCAAGTTAGAGTGGTATGTTTCATTTTTTAAATCTTTTCTCATTCTATCTTGCCCCAATATTTTCTACTAAAATCATTGATAGAGTGGTGAAAATTTACTGAATTTAAGTATTCAATAAATCTCATTAGCATTTAGCTAATGTCAGACTGAGTTCTGGGCACGGGAGATGGAGCAGGGAGCAAAACAGATGGGGCAAAGTCTGAGAAGGGCAAAACTACCTGAACAGCAAGACAAGCCTACAACACTCCCTGAAAACCCAGGATACTGTTTCTAAAGTCAATGACACATTCTTGGGGCACTTTGTCACACTACAGGTCTTTGTTTCATAACTTCATCTCTGAAAATCTACATCAATATGCACATTATAAGTTTTTTGACTTGGTCATTAATTTAACTTTAACAAGGTAATATTTTCAGGGAGTTCAAAATGTTTAAAATGTAAGAGTGTATTTGCTCAATGCTTCTCTTCAACTCAATTCCCTCAATGTCTCGCTTCGACCCCAGTATACTCCCCCTTCTCCACAGTATAGCTATTGCTATTACTAGTCCTGGAATTTCTTGAACAGACAAATAAATACAAATATATTTACAGTTTTCCTAACTCCCTCTTTGTTAGCAAAAAAAATTGAATTTAGTCATAATATCCCGCTGTGTTCACTTAACAGTAGATCTTAGATTCTTTTTCGTCCATTACATAGAGAATTGCTTCATTCTTTCTCTTAAAGCTGCATGATAATATGTCATCATATGGGTGGACCATAAATAATATTTGTCTAGCCCCTTTTAATGGACTTTTGGCTTTTTCCTAGTCATTTGCTATTAAAAACACCACTGAAATGAATAAACTTTTGCATATGTCATTTCTTATGTATGTAAGATAGATTAGCATAAGTGAAGTTTCTGGGTCAATGGGTATATTCATTTGTAATTTTGATAGATATTGATAAATTATCCTCCATAGAGTTATGCCAGTTCGTGTTTCTACACAGCCTTACCAAAGATCATGTTGTCAAACCTTTAGATTTTTGTCATTCTGATGGGTAAAATCTTACAGGGTAGTTTTTAATGTTCATTTTTCTTTTTAGGAGGGAAGTTAAATATCTTGGCATACGTTTCAGAGATATTGGTGCTCAACTTTTGCAGAACATACTGTTTTACTTTTGATCAACTAAACTTTTCGTATTTTCCTGCTAGATGTATGAACATGCTTATGATTTTAGGAGCCCTTAAAATTGGGGAAATTGATCCTTTGTTAGTCAAATGAGTTGCAGCTATTTCTTCTGAGTTTGTCATTTATCTTTTAACTTTTCTTTCTTTTTAAAACATAACTTTTTTTTTTTAAAGATATATTTATTTATTTACACAAGCACTGGGTACAGTCAGAAGCGCGGGAGGGTGAGAGAATTCACCAGAGACAGAGCAGGGAGCAGAACAGGCAGAAGAACTGAAGTACACTGCTGAGGGGAGCAGCGGGCGTGGCAGGAGAGGTCTGCGCGCGCCATGTGGGACCCTCGCCAGCGGCTGGGATCGAACCGGCGCTGCAGAGGCTGCGGTCAGCTTCGCAGCCCAGCGCTCAACTGCTGCGCCACCAGGTAAGCCCTAAAACATAACTTTTTAATTTAGAATCGATTTACAGAAAAAATACAAAGTTAGCATAAAGGTTTATATAGTTCACACCCAGTTTTCCTCATTAGTAACATTTTACATTAATATGGAATGAACTTTTGCCACAATTATTGAACCAATATTGATACATTGTCAACTCAAGTCCATAATTTATGCTAATTTCTTTTGTTTTCTTAAAGAATTGTTATTGTTGTCAAGATAAAATTGAGAGAACATAGAATTAAGTGATTTTAAGTGTATAGTGCAGCCATATTCAAAACTTTACAATGTTGTGCAACCACCACCTCTATTTAATTGCAAAGCATTTTTTTTTAATGTTTCTAAATTGTTTATTAGGTAAGAATTTTACAAACATTGCTTATTGTCAACTGTGACTCCTTCTAAGTTCATAGGTCTTATGGTCTGTAGATGCCAATTCTCCTACCTCACTATGCTGGGTGTCAGAATTTCTTCTGATAGATTTATGGAATGGATCAATGAGGATAATCTCAAAGAATGGAAACTTCACAAAACCTAATAGCAGTTCAAGACTCTCAAAATCACACAGTGGCATTCAGTTTGCTCCTCAGCAACTGAATTAAGGCTTAGAGCAAACTTTATCTGGTTAATACCATGACTTGCGCCCTTAGGAACTAGATCACTGTATATATGAATTGTGTATACGAATGTAGACATCATTGTGTATGTGAATCCCATACATGATATAATCATATTTGGCCTTGTATCCCAGTCTTCATGGGACTTTATTGGAGGTAAAGAGTTAGGGGAGGAAAATTGGGGAATTTTAGGCTGGAGGCTCTTGTAATTACAGGGGGGCCCCCTTGTATTATATATCCATTTGAACAAAACCTTTTCTATTTATTATCTTTCTGAGTTTTGTCACCTTCATTTTGTATTCTTGAAGATGAGAATAAGGAAAACAATTGTTAGCAGCTGTATTTCAGAACAGGTCTACTTGCTACTTCAGTCTGATAGGACACAAAATTTAGAAATTAGGTAGTCAGCATGGTTACCCAACAAAGACAACTTGGATTATTTACTAACTAGTTGCTTATTTCATTCCTCTCACTGAACCCACTCAAAGGATGTGAAATATAATTCTCTATTTCTGGACGATAAAAGAAATTAAAAAAATAAATAGAACTATGGGTAACACAAACAAGCACACAAAAATAATTGGTGGGAAAAAGTGAAATAAATCAACATTTAGAAACACTTTCAAAATTTTAATTTGGACCTTTTCACCAAAATGAGGTACTTTACTTATGCTAATGAAGTCTGAGGAATGAGGAGCTATGCCATCAACCAGTATCACTGGCCTTTAGAATGTTTGTTTACCATCCTCTCCTCCTTCTGTTTCTTCACCTTAGTGGATGATACTCCCATTTGGTCATGCTTTTGAAGATGCAATGTATCCTGTAATATCCAAGGAGAAGTTCTTAGTTCCAGAGGAGGTAGAATAGCAGTCCAGTGAAGGCACTTTTAGAGTGGTGGATCGCATCAAGGCGGTGGGGGTGCGGTCTTACTTTTCAAGCATTCCCTAGCTGCAGGAACATGACACAGCCCTAAATTTCCAAGCACATAGTAAACGTTAATCCCACCATCTCATCTAGCCATAGTGGGGGAAATAGGCAGGACTCTCTAACCAAGAGGAGTATCATAATCACCTACTTTACATTTTGTCCCTAAGGGAGAATCAAGGACTCTGGACAGTCAGGATGTTTGATCCTCAAAAGTTTGGATCTAGTTGGGAAAATGTGACTAATGGACATGAAACAGAGAGCTATAGAAAAAAAAAAATTAATGGAGGCATTCTACCAACCCACAGTTATTCAGAGAGAACTTACAAAACATTGAAAAATGGAGACACATCAGGTGTTGATTTTTGTGGCACAGTTATAATTCAGAGACTGAAAGCCTTGAGATTCATAGTTTCTGTTTGTCCTCTGAGGACAGCCAGTATTCCTGCAAAGCATTGAGGTCAGGCTATTAGCCAGTATCCGCAGAGCACTTACTGTCCATGAGATACTACATTAAATATGAAGCACACATCATCTCATTTAGCCTCAAAGCAATGATGTGAAATACTTGCTCTAATTTCCCTATTATATAAATGAGAAAACAGATGCAAAGAGAGACTTAGAACCTTGACCGCCAGAAAATGCTGGGATCTGGGATTGGAACCTGGACCCTCTGCTTCAGAGTCCAAGATTTTCAGTGATTTTTTTTTTTTTTTTACCTCGGAGTATAGTTGAGGACTTTTAAGCAAGTGAACAAAGAAGCTGTTAAGCAAAGTTTCACTTGTGTGCAAGAGTTTTTCCATTTTTTTTTTCTCTCACATTCAATTGAAACTGTTACATCTTCCCCACCTGATCTCCCCTCAAAAAAACCCTAACCTAACACAAAATGCAACAAAACCATTTCATCACAACAACCTGGTGACCCGTAGATTCATTTTCTTACAGGCTTGCTCTGAGCTTCCACACAATGGTGGGGTATGAAAAAGGGGATCAGCTTCCTGGGGGCAGCCATAAGGATGCCGCATGCCAGGGCCTGGAGGTCAACAGAAAGGCCCTCCCTGAAAAACAGAGATGACTGATGGCCCGGATGCACAAGGGGCTCTGGAATGCTCTTTTATCTTAAGTCACAGTGCTCTCCCAGCCCCCAGTCCTCCATTCCTCCCATACCTTGCTTCCCATCGCTCATGCCTATGGATTTACTCTTCTTCCTGGCTTTGATTAGCCTGCCCCACAACCAGCCTCCATCCTGCTTTCCTGTCCTCCCTAAGAGCCAAGAGCGTTCTGACATGAGGGAAGCATTCCATCATCATGATGGGAAGTGTCAGGTGCACAAGATAAATGCAAATTTCATGGCACCACTGCCTCATTCAGCCAAGTTTTATGAGACTGAGAAAACTTGGAACCTTATGCTGTGGGGCCATTTGGTTGGCAGGGAGCAGAGCAGACTTTATCCAACACCGTCTGTTGGCAGCTCTGGTGCTAGATTTATACGGAGAGGTGGAGATTGCTCGGGCTATGGAGCCTGCTGCTCAGCCAGCTGGGGGCCTATCAAGTGAGGGAAGAGTAATGGCATGAATCCTGGGAGTGAACATTCTACCTAAGCACCCTAAAACCCTCCTTAGGATCCTATCTTGGACTGGAGAACTAAACTCCAATGAGACTGGCCTCTTGCTTAGTGGTGGAGCATTCCTGGAATTACTAGCCACCTTCTCAAATGCCCACCACCCTAATAAAACCTGGCAACACTAGTTGGGGCTGGAAAAGATTTCTCTGGTTAGAAGCTAAGCCTATGTGTTATGTTTTCATTTGAGTTTGCTGCTTTCTATTATAGACAATGTTGCTCCTCTGCCTCCAAATCTATTATCCTGAGGGGGTGTCTACCTGGAAGGAAAAGTTTGACAGAGGTTATGGTGACATAGTGGAGAAGAACCTGAATTCTGGAGCCAGACTGACTGAGTCTCACTCCAGCTTTTTTCTTATCAGTTCTGCATGACCTTGGGCAAATTTTTTATCCTCTGTGTGTCTCAGTTTTCTCTCTGCAACGAAGGCACAAGAGTAATAGCACTTACCTAACATTGTCATTTGCCAGATGAGTGAGTTAATACATAAAATGTAAAGCTCTTAAAATAGGGCCTGGTCAAAGGTAACTTCTCAATGAAACTTGGCTACTATTATTTTGGCAAATATACTTTTCCATCTCCAACCTGTGGGAGTCAATCTGAACACCATGGCCGTGATGAGAAATTTCAAAGGGATCCTCAGCAACACCTGGAGGTGTTACTTTACTCTAGATAACCAACTGAGCAGCTTAGCTTCAGGTTTTAGGCCCTGAGATGGCGGGGCTGATGAAGGGAAAAGAAAGGCAAGTCACTCTCTCATTTTTGTTGGCATTGAGTCAACGCGTCATCTCTCTTCATAGGTGAGTAGCCCTCTGATTGAAGGCTAAGGGAGGAATAATATGCAACATTAGCTGAGACCCTGACCAATTACTTAAAAGTATGGAGTGAAATTGTTTTGTGGAGAAAGTCCTAGATCTTGAGGACTTTGATAATTATTTGCAAATGATGAAATTGAGATAGAAAATGAATGTGTCCCATGGTCCCCTAGCCAAAGGAAGAGTGGACAGTGCAACCTGGAATTCTGTGCTGCTGCATCACAATGCATCCTGATGCCCCAGGTCATTTTATTTTATTTATTTTTATTTTTTTATGTTTATTCAAATACAATTTTGGTTTTTTTCTTTTAATTTTATTTATTTTTTATTTAAATTTTATTTTTATATTCCCATACAATTACAACCCTATTATTTTGACCCCACTCCCTCCTTTCCCCGCCCAGGTCATTTTAGCAGGAGTTTTGAGTCCCTTCCGTGTGCTTGCTTCCTGAATAATTGAAATTCTTTTCTTTCCCCCAACCCTCTGCACATCCCTTCAGGGCACCCATTTCTAAGTACTGTGTTTAGACAACACTGGGCCAAGAATTAGGCCAAATCTATCTTTCAGTCACTGAGCTAGATATTTTGAGATGCTACAAAAGATTCCTGGTTATCACCGTGTTCCCAAAGAGCAATAATCTAGTTGGAAAGACAGCATGGAAGGGCCAGTGGAGCAGGATGCGTTGGGAAAGGGCAATATTTGAGAGCTTGACTAAAGTGGGAGCAGTATGCCTATCTGAGCCAGTCAGACATGTGCTTAGCCTTCTAGATATCTCACCATAATCTATGGAATAATTTTTTAATAGCATGTATGCACTTACTTAAGATAAACTCTATTATGATATTCCTCCTAGATATTTTGAAAGGAATTTTCAGAAAGACTTATTTCCCTACTACAAAGATTGCTTTAGCCCTGTGACTTAAATAATGATAATAATAGTGATGATGACCAACCAGGGTAGCTAATATTTATTGAACGTCACTATGTGCCAGATTGTTTACTAAGGACTGTGAGTTAACAGGTGACTAATTCTATTCCAAAAGTTCAGAGAGCCCTGTCTTTTGCGAGTTTTAGAATCCATGCAGGGAGGCCTCCTGTTTGGCCCTGCTGAACTTCCGAGTGAGGAGGGGGCCTACAGAGGGAGTCCCAAGTGAGTGATACAAGGCACAAGTCATATGCATGTCCTACAACTTCCTGAGGAAAGTCTCCAGAACTCGCACACCAAATAAAATAGTTAAGGGGAAAATGAGAAAAAGTTTTTATTTTCCTTAAATCAATTATACTTTTAAATTATTTTCTTCACAGGATTTATTAGAACAAGAAGAAAACCCCCTAAAGTTCTGAAGAAATATTAACATAACATGCCTGTAACTCATGCTGTGTTTAATGAGAGGTGCTGTTTTTCCTGCCATGGGGGCCATAGCCCAATGAGTGATGGCTCTGAAAAGGGTCACATACATATTCATCAAATTCGACATGCACATGTAAACTGGTTTTAATAGGCCATGACAGCAGAAGTTGTGTCGGGCAAATAGCTGCACATGTGCTCCTTCCCTCAACTGGCATATTTAGCCATTAACACTCTGGTATCCATGGATGAAATATTAGCTTGTTAACTTAAGATCATCATTTGTTGTTGATGCTCAGTGGCAACGGAGGGAAGAGATTCTCTCAGCTACTTTATTAGGAATAAAGCTTGAACTTCAAGATGTTCATTTTATCTTAATGGTGCCATGAATACCATTCTGTTCCCTGAGTTTAAGTCCAGAAAATACTTGCAAAATGTTCTAACCAAAATTGATATAATAGCCAGTCCAAAATGAACCTTGTGGCTCCTACTGTGTCACTATCACAGATGGTATGGATTTAAAACTTTCTCTAATGTGTTTGAATTTAAGATTCATTTTATTCAAGTGTCAACCTGTTTGAAGGCTGTTGAGGCATGCATGGTTGGTTAAGCAGACACTAGCAGCAAATATGAACCCTTCGAAGACTCTCCTTGGTTATCTGATGAATACATTGTCAAACTCACAAGTGAATTAAATTATCACAAAGCAACTGAAACCACAATTGATCCATGAAAAAAGACCATCAGGTAATAAAGTGAGATGTTTATGCCTTTTAAAAACTACCATACAAGACAGGAACCCCAAGTCCATTATTTTAATACTTTCAGGCCTTTGGTTGGGGTTGACAAATTGTCTTATTGTAACCATCTGGAGCCCTCTGGTTACCTCAGTCATCAACCTCTGGATACCTATGTTTGGTTAAACACAACTATCTTTAATGAACCATGGACATTTGGCCTCATCTGTCAGTCAAGTTTTTTCTTGAATTGAATTGGTGTTTTGTTCTACTTTCTGTAAAGCAAACAGCTGTGCATTTGAATCGCATAAAAATTTGGTCAAAGCAAAGCAATTTGGGACACTATTATCTTTAAGTAACATGTTGAGGAGGAATTTTATAGCTTGAAAATCACTCTATCATTCGTCATCAATCACATTTTATTATTGCCCTCTTCTCCTCATCCCCATTTTCTCCTGCCTCTTCTCTAGATAAATGATAGATTTGTAGGAAATGATTTTCTGCCCTTTATTATCAAGAGCCCTCAGATTTTCACAAACTTAAAGTAGGATTAACTTTAGCTGCCAAGAGAGTAGTCGACATAATAAAATACTTTATTCATTAAAAAAATTAATCTATATGGTGAGAAAATGTGTGCAAAGAGCAGTTAGTTGGCTCTTGCTTGTGAATTGTTTTCCTGGGCAGAAAGAAGTATACGTACGATGCCCATCTCTTAACTCTCCCATACTCAGTTATGAATGAGGCCACTTTGTTTGCAACCCTATGATTATTGTACAGGCAACAATTTTTTTAAAAAATCAGGTATCGTACTTTCCAAGTTAAACATGGCAAATCTGTTCTTGGATTTTCAAAAGGAATGCATTTGTCTTTCATTCTCAGACTTCATGTCTTGGGATAATACAGGGGAGAATATGATTAACATGGGCCAGCTCTTCATTATAACATATTAGTGGGCTCAGAACAATTAATTTGAAAGCTGCATCCCAATGTAATGATTTTTATATCCCACATCCCATATTTTTAGGAGTTGTTAGTGATTTTTGCATGTTTCAAAATAGTAGCAATTGACAAGATTATCAGCATGTGTGTAGGTGAAGTGATGTCTTCACGCGACCACTGTTGCCAAAAAACACAGGACACAGTTTACTTGATTTCTGCTTTTTTAGGGGAAAACAGTCCATTTCTAACTATTCTAATTACATTTCAGTGCAATTAAGAAACTCATCCCTAGAAAGCAATGTTGCTTTTGATGACCAGTGAGCTGAGGGAGGAAATGGACAGCCAGCTCTTCTTTGGCACCGCTGCCCATCACTAAGAATCGGGAATGACTGGTGAACTTGGCCGATTCAGAAAAATGCCATCTGGTATAGATTTCCTTTCAACTCATTGGGAGGAATTCAGGATTATGGGCAATAATTGAAAGCTGTTGTCTTTGGGGTGGTATTTTATTTAGCCCTTTTTTTCTAGTTAGCTTCTGGAAACCAGGCTGTCTGAGTGAACGTACATCTTCTTATTCTACCTGTATTCACTCTCCTGACAAATGCCCCTTAAGCTAAGAGTGCACGCCAATAAATAATGTGTGGTTTGCATTTATTCTGCTCCAAAGTGCTGTAAACATCAAGACCTACTTATCAGAGGTGTATGCCTGGTAACAGAGGGTCATTGAAAACTATGGCCAAATGAATTGAAGTAAGCAGAATGAATGGCATTGCTGGTCATAACTGAACGCTGGGTCTGAATTGAGGCCACTCAAAGTAGATCACATATGACTTTAATCCACTGGGCTGCCCAGCTTTCTCGGGGGATAAATCCGTCTCCACTTTTTATTTACATGTTATCACTTTACCTTATGTCACTGTCATAGTTTCAGACTTGAGTAAATCCACATTTAAATAACGATTTGTCTCCTTTTGATAGTAAATATTCTCCTAAGTGGTGGTTAGGATTAAAGGGAATTTGTTGACAATAGGTAAAGGGGGCTATTTAGGATTAAATGAAATTATACACTCAGCCAAGAGAGCCTTCATAGGGGAGCTCAGTCCGGCAGGTGCCGGTTGTCCCACAAATTCCACCTTTGAAAGTACAGTGATAAATCCCTGAAAGGAGAAAAAGAAAGGGAGGGGGTGGAGAAACAACACGCACAAATGTTCTCAGCTCTCCCGACTCCCTGGGAGGGGGCAAATCCCGCCTGAAACAGCCCTGGAGACGCCACCACTTAAAGGTTAGCAAAGAGTTCTTTTTGAGGTGACATTTAAACCTTTAATAGCTCCCAGCCAGTTTGGGCAGGAATAATTTCCCCTCACTGGAGGCCCAGACCGGGCACTGCTCAGTTACCTGTCTACAGAGGATGTGAGGGTGTGGATGAAATCCAAGCAGGGTGATTTGGGAGCCGGAGGTGGAGCCCGCCATGTCTGCTGGCCTTTCCCTCCCACCCTAATTGCACCAAAGGCCGAAAAAGCTTCAGGTTGCACATTAGGCCCTTGCTGAGATTAGTAATTATAATATCAGTTTCCCCCAAATAGGCTGACAGAATGGCTGGGGGAGCAGAGGTGACTCAAAGTTTAGTAAGTCTTGGGGAAAGTTTACTGGCTCCTGCTGTTTGCTGGCTCACAAATTTGGCCTTTCTGCTCTCCGGCACTGGCCACAAACAGTAGGAATCCTTTTCAATCACTATTAGCAACACTTCATTTCTGTCATATTTGACCCTTGGCAAACTGCAACTCAGCAAAGAACATTCTTTCCAGAAAGGACGCAGACATCGCTCAGTTAGAGAGGATTTACTGTGGGACATGGAGCTGTTTTGCTTTTGTTGTCCCCCTGGAGCTACTCTGAACATTAAAATGAATTGTCCTTCTCTGCACAGCATGTTTGTGGGCGGGTCTTCCCTGAGAAACAGAGAGGTAGAGACCGGCCCTGAGCTGACAGGTCATCCTGCCTTGCTGCTCTGAGTCAGGATCTTGGAGACTCCTGTCCATTCAGGAAGGCTGTCTTGTCGCTTTTCTTGGAAGCGAGGCATTCATGCTAGAGCAGAGAACAAACCCTTTTCCTCCATATCAAGGCTGTGGATATGGCTCACCACAGGGTTTGTTTGTGCTTAATTTGCCTTAGTATGTAGGGAAATTTAAAAAAAAAAAAAAGCCAACCAAAATATTTGAAAATTGAAAACTGCTTACATTGAATACTCACACATACAGTCCACTTTTCTTTTACGTATTACAGAAGAATTTAGGATTTTTTAATCTACTGTTTCCTGCCTACCCAGTGGTAAATAATGACTTCCTAAGCAGGACTAAGAGGGTTGTGACTCAATCATCTCCAGCATGAGCTGGAACTCTTTCATTATTGTTCACTTTATTCTTTTTTAGGGTAAGCGGTGAGTTATTGCTCAATGGTACTGAGTATTTGCTGAGGATGATGAAATGTTTTGGGTATTGATGGTGGCATTGGCTCCACAACACTGTGAATATATTTCATGGCCTTGAATTGTACACTTACAGATGGTTAAAATGATGCATGTTATGTTACGTAACTTTGTCACCATAAAAATAGCAAATTAGTATTAATACTTAATATTAATTCAAAGTGCCTACTACTGATATGTGTGACCTGTGCTGTCTCTCTGTCATTGCAGTGTCTGCTAGTGGATGCTGGTCAGGAATGATAAGCAAAACAAAAGCACAAATTTTGCTGTTTCTGATAGAACTAGACACAAAGATGGCATAGCCAGGCTTAGCATTCAGGTAAGTGGGCGAAACTGGTGCAACCTGCTGAGAATATCACCTCATGGGTGTGGAATACTCAGATGGTTTATACAGTTGTCAATGAAATACAAGATGGGCCCAGCTAACAATGATGGGAAGTGTGTTATCATAGACCCACAGACATTTAAAGAGACAGAAGGTATGGATTTCCAGAAAACCACACCTATTTGGGGGAAGAGAGGGGTCATTCTCCAGAAGCTTTGATCCATTCAGTGGCATTTCACAGAAGGCAGTCAGACTGTGTTGAGCCGACAACAGCAGTATAAGCTTGGATTGATTAATTTACACTGTTTCATGTGGGATAGGCAGTAGGACTTGTTATGTCCATCCCTAGACTTGACAAAAAAGTAATTCTGAAATCTTAAAATAGTTTATAAATGAGCTTTTGTAGCCACCAAAATCTTTTGAATAAACATTTGTGATTTGTGACCCAAAGTTTTAGACACCAAGGACAGTGTAAAATTTGAAATCCAAGCCATAATAATTTTCCCACATAAGAGTTTAAGCAATGAGCTGATTTTATGCCTCAAACTTTTTTAAGATTTTTTAAACTTATTTATACGTACAAGATTTGGGATGTACCCAGAGGTATGGGGAATGGGGATGATAGAAGTCACCAGATACAGAGGGGGAACAGACAGGCGGATCTACTAGAACACACTACTGAGGGGAGCAGCAGGTGAGATAGGAGAGGTCTGCTGCGCCATGTGGGTTGCTCGCTCCCTGGCTGGGGATCAAACTCATACTGCAGTGGCTGCTGATACCTTGATAGTGCTGAGACTTTAATTCCTGGCCACCAAGGAGGCCCTATGCCTCAAACTTTTATTGATTCTAGGGAAAGTCATTAATGTCTTGAGTTCATGGGTGTGGTTAGGTTATGTAGAAGGCTTAAACCTTCCAGGACAGTTGTTAGTAGGTTTCGACTCATCACCTAGAGCTATAAACATGATTAAAAACAATTGGCCCATCTGGGCAAAACCTTCCATGAGAGACTTGAGGGCTACTTCACACTAGACTTTATTCCTTTTTCCCCTTCCAATGCTTAAGTCTTGGCATTGTTGGCAATTCATTTGCTAAATCCAGGGAACATTCTGAGGTAGGCCATGGAACATGTTGGAGAGAGACAATCTGGATTTCCCAAGGCAGCAGTAAAGTTAAGAACCGTGCCTAGAAATCATACATCTCAAGAGCCATGTTTCCAAGAGTTTAATAAATTACCTCTGCTTAGAGGCAATGAACAAAATGTATAGAATGTATAGTGGAATTGGAATATGACTTTCAAGGAGTGTCATATAAAAAGACAGGACCACATTAATAAAAGATTCATTTTATTCAGGAAGAAGAGCAATCTCTATGACATATGAGCCAAGTTAAGCCATGCATTTCTCATAACCCAAATGCTACTGGAAAAGAAACCAAACTGGGACTCTCCTTCCCTCAGTCATTAATGATTCACTTATAATATAGATAAGCTGCAGAAAGGAATGAGAAGTAGACCCCTCATTTCATGTGCAGACCTGTAAAGAGAATGATCGCAGAAACTGTTCCATGACTCTGACCATTTGATCAGACCCAGAAGATAAATGGGATAGAGGGAAAGGAGGATTTTTGTGAGCCAAAGAATGGAGACTACTTTTTTTTATTGAGGGAGAGTTTCTTCTGTTGTCATTTCTTCTTCCCTTTCCAGGGCTGAAGAGATTAGAATGATCTTCCTCACACTAAGAAAATTCGGTGTGTGCTGGGGGCGGGGGGAAAGGGGGGAAGGCAGTTAGGAAACTACTCAGAACTTACAGCTGCCATCATTGACTAACGTCTAATTCTTAGGACAGTGAGCTGGGGTCTGAGTTCAGCTTTAGGATTCTGGAAGGCCAGGGGAAGCCTGACTGCCTATTTTAATGGTATAGATGAGGAGATAGCCTGCATTCACTGTTAGGGAAGCTGTGAGGGTTTCCCATGGGTCATATAAGGGATGTGTGGGAGTGAGAGCCAATATCATTGCCAGAAAGTGTCCACAGGGACAGAATCAGTGTAATAATTGTCTAGTTTCCCAAGAGCAGGATTCAAACAATAGGATATCGGTCTTATTCTCTTACGTCTCATTCTCTTTCACCCCCACCTTCAAAACCCACATAGGAGAGAAAAGATGCAGATGTAGGCTGAGGACGAGGAGGAGAGCTATGACAGGAGAGAGCAGAAAGACAGACTGCCCCACACATTCATTTTCCCACTGCAGGCTTTTAGCCTTAGGCAGGTACAAGCTACAGCTGGGAAACAAGTCAAGCTTTGGAGTTAGGATAGTATTGGATCTTTTAATTACTTTGTGACTTGACTTTGTGACTTAACAACTTGAAGTGACCCAAGGAGTCCTTATTGTAAGAGAATGACCAGAATCATTGCAGTAGCCCAAATTTTCCCCCAAAGGAAATTTTTTTAAAAAGTGAAAAATTGCCATTAAAATTTCTCATAGCACTTATTCTACCAACACTGGGTAGCATAAACAACAGTGGTTACCAATTGAGGAAGTTAGGGCCTACAAGGGTAAATCCAGATATGATAAAAGAAAGGAAAGAAGACCTGAGGATAAGAACCAAAACAATGCCCAAGTTGCAAATGGCTCCTGAGAAAATTAACAAGTCCTGCAGCAAGTGGACTTATTATCAAAATTAGGATTCCTATTCTAAGAAACCTATGTGAAGTTATAAGTGCCTCTTATTAAGAAATGCGTGGATGTGTCTACCTAAAATGTTTGAGATATTTTCAAGTAATTTCTGTTTTTCTGAAATGGCAATTATACAATTCCAATTATACAATTCCTGCCAAAACAGGAACAACCCATATGGCAGCAGTTTAGCATTCTACCAGTACCCAGTAAGGATGGCTCAAAAGTCAACCTGACTGATCCAATCTTGCCTGGAAGTTGGGAGATTCTGATCCCCACTGATTAATTCCCTGAAAATGAGGTTCCTCAAAAAGTATTTAGAGATGATGTCTTACATGGTATCTAGTCACCCTAACTCCATCATATGCTCTATGAGACAAAGAATCATGCCTTATACTTAGTGTTTAATAAATATTTGTTAAATGAATGAATTAAACATGTAGTAAATTATGCATATCATTTTGTTTCCCTTCTCCAATAAATAGAATCTTACTTTTCCCCCAATTTACCCAAAACATTTCTCCAATTTTTCTCATAAAATACTCCTTATACAAATGCTGTTAGTTAAAGTTGATTTATTTTCTTATTTCCAATTTTGTTACATTACTCCTGTCTTTATTAGTCTGTCACATTGAAATAAGTATAAGCCACAAAGTCATATGAAATGTAATATTTCATGGAAAGGAAAAATATCTTGGCTGTAAAAATTATACTGAACAATTTTTTTTTATTTTGCAACTTCTATTCTTAACCTAGAAATGGAGTAATAGGATATGTAGAGAAATAATTCACATTTGGCAAAGTCATCTTCCTAGCCCTAGGAAAGAAATAAGCCAATTTTCCCATTCTCTGGACAAACTAACCTTCCACTAGGCAGGGGAGTCAGGGAAACATTTGCCCCCTCATCCAAAAGAACTGTTGTCAGAAGATCTGGTGGATAATGTTGCATTCTCAAAGAAGGAGTAATAGTTATGTGCTATTTTTATTTCACTGGCAGGATCTTTCTTATGTAGGAAACCCAGTAGCTTTTTCTTTCAAGACTAGGTCTGCCTGGAGTGAAATATTAAAGTGACAAAAAAACAAAAAACAAAAAACAAAAAAAACCCCTGTCACATATTTAAAAAAACTAGCAACAACAGATGTTGGTGAGAATATGGAGAAAAAGGAACTCTCCTACACTGCTGGTGGGAACGCAAATTGGTGCAACCACTATGGAAAGATGTATGGAGTTTCCAAACTGCTGAAAATGGAGCTTCCATTTGATCCAGCAATACCACTCTTAGGTATCTACCCAAAGGACACAAAAACATTAATTCAAAAGAACACCTGCATCCCTATGTTTATTGCAGCACTATTTACAATAAGTAAGCTATGGAAACAAACCAAATGCCCAAAAATAGATGATTGGATCAAGAAGATGTGGTATATATATACAATGGAATATTACTCAGCAATCAAAAAAGATAAGCTCATGCCAGTCACAGCAACATGGATGGAGCTGGAAGGGATCATGCTCAGTGAAATAATCCAAGAAGAAAAAAAAAATACTGGACGGTTTCACTTATAGGAGGAATGTAGGGGATCCAAAGAAGGAATCAGGAAAAAAAAAAAGTAATTATAATGTAAAAATCAGAATCAACAGGGGCCCGGCCTCCTTGGTGGCGCAAGGGGTGAAGCACAGCACTGTGAAGTTATCCTCAGCTTCTGCAGCATGAGTTCAATCCCTGGCCAGGAAGCTACCCACAAAGCTCAGCAGACCTCTCCTGTCTCACCTGCTGGTCCCTTCAGCAGCATATTTTCAGTCAGTGCACCTGTTCTGTTCCCCACACCTGGTGAATCCTCTCACCCCCCACACCTCTGTCCTGTACCCCAGTTCTTCAATGCATAAATAAATAAATCTTTTAAAAAATGAAAATCAATAGGCAACTATAAACCAGAGACATTCTGCAGGTGGGACGGAGGGAGATGGATCAAAACAGGGGTGGGAAGAGCACAAGGGACTATGGTGATGGTCCACAGGTGAATTGGTGGAGGGAATTTCATGGGGACTATACCCGAGATGATAAAGCATACACTGTATAAAAATGAAGAATGATGTAAAAATATATATAAATTTTTTTAAAAACCCTGCCAGATATGATTCCTAAAGAATGATTTTAATGTCAGAGAATTGCTTTCTACCTTTGTCTTTCTCCATTGCACCATTATCATCTTGTGAAAAACAACATTATCCAGAAACTGAAAAGCTACACCAAAGCAGTCTGCTTTTTATTAAAGATGTTCCAAAATGTTAAAAGTGAACATGGCTTTGCTATTATTTTCCACAATAGGAATCTTCACATAAATGCTATTTACACTATGCCTGTAGATCTAGAGAAAAAAATGTTCACATGAACATTCTTCAGTTATCATTGCATGTTATAATTGATTTTCCACCTTGAATTCTTGCCATCCTTAATTTTGTTTTAAATTTCCAAAAGGTCCTGTTGCCATTCTATGGCTAAGAACTGACAAATTTGTATACGGGATAGAGGGCTGTTTATCTTTCTCAAAGCAATTTTTGTTGCTATGTTGTGTGACTCTAGATGGGTTTTTGATTGGTTACTGAAAGCCAGGAAATATGTTTTAAAGCAATTTGTTTCTTAGAACATTTTGTCCACCTCTTCACAGTGATGTCTATTAATGCTCTATTTGCAATACTTAGAAAGATAATTTATATTCTATTAGTACCTTTATCTGTTTCAACCCTCTATTACCAATGTAGGTCAAACATTTGGCACTTAAAATGTTTAGCACTTAAAATTCCAGATAGAATAGTGATAACATGACTTAAACACAGACATTCTTTGGAAAAGAACTAAAAGAAAAAAGAAAACTTTAAAGTTTCAGCAACACTTCATAGACATGAAATTGATCCCCAACCCAAACAATTCTATGCTCCATTATTATAGAGTACATTTCAGAGCTATTTAGGCAAAGCATAAAGTTCAGAAAGTCATGTGACCAAAACCTCCAAGAGCAAGTAAATGCATCAGGGGTCAAAGGACACAGGGCTGAGAGAAACATCTGGATTCCATCTTTTGAACTTTTAATGGAAACACTGTTCACTTTGTGCACATCTGGGAGTTTTAACAAGGAGAAGGGTTCTTGTTTCTTAACATGGGTTTACTCTAATTTACTATACTTTGGATTGGATATGAATCTCTTCATATAATGTTAGTTTAATATTTGAGATAGAATATTGTTAAAATTATGTCTCTTGATTATTTCTTTGATGAAGTATGGTTTTGCTTTTTTTAGTTTCTTTATTTCATTTTTTGCTTTAAGAGGGGTACCCCAGGAAAAAATTGGGGGACTTGCTTAGCTATGCAGGCTGCACGTTCTCTGGGAAAGTTGTTGTTATCACTCAGCAGGGAGGACCATTGTTTAAATCACCAAACTGAAGAAGCTGATAGCATTAGGCCAAGCTAGTTCACTGTCTACACCCCCAATAATTCTGAGTCATCTGCATATGAAAAATATCCACTGCAAAATCTTGAAGTACTTTTACATTAAATGAACCAGCTTTTACCACATTGTTCCTGCTGAAAAAATATGTCTAGGCTACAAATAAAAATAATGCAAATCTCATTGTTGGAGACTTGCACTCTTTAGTTTCGGATCCACTACTAATTAGGACACCATGAGCAAGTCACTGAAATTCTTTGGAAACCTAGTTTTCTCATTTGTAGGATGGTAGTCTTACAAGACAAACTAGTTTAGACTGGTTTGTTTCTATCAGTGATGTTCTGTATTGATATTACTCTAGGTCTAGCACGAAAGATTTTTTTTAAACCTTGATTGTTTAAAATGTACTTTTCAACTTCTGCAGGAATCTCACGTGTGTTGTTTCTCTTGATCTTGTGAAGTAGATGTGACAGTTAATCTCATCCCCATTTGGAGTGAGTCCACCAAGGCTCCAGGGGTCAAAGACAGTACTTACCTCCCAGCACAGCAGTCTTTCCTGGAAGTCAGGGGACTCACTCCTTGTGGTTAATTCCCTGAAAATGAGATTCCTCAAAAGGCAAGATCCATGCCACAAAGAGGCTCATTAATTGTACAGACAGTACAATATGGAAATGTTCCCAAAATCTAGAGCAAAGGGAGAAATTGCTGTTCCTGAAGAAGGAACTACCAGAGTAATAACAAGCTGTGTTAGGATATTAGGATACTTTTCTAACTTGGGAAATGGTCAAATTTTCAGATAATAAGATTCTCCAAGTACCAGTCAAAATAAGTGAAGATACCTACATCTACACATGCTGTGGAATTTTTCTCTATTTTCAAAAGTAATGAATCTTATATTGGGCCTCCCCGGTGGCGCAAGGGGTTAAGCACCATGCTATGAAGTGATCTGCAGCCTCTGCAACAGAAGTTCGATCCCTGGCCTGACAGGGACAAACCCACATGGCATTGCAGACCACTCCTGTCTCGCCCGCTGCTCCCCTCAGCAGAGTATTTCATTCAGTCTGCCTGTTCTGCTCCCCACTCTGTCTCTGGTGAGTTCTCTCACCCCCCATATCTCTGATCTGTACCCCAGCTCTTGTATGCATAAATAAATAAATCTTTAAAAAAAAAAGAATCTTATACTTTCAGAGGTGCTAAAATGAAATGTTAAGAGTTCAGAGTTTGCATCAGAAATAGCCTTGCCACTGTCTCACTATGAGATAATCAAGTTCTGCAACCTTACTGCACCTCAAAATAGGCATAATGATAGTCATTAACTTAAAGATTTATTGACAGGTTTACATGATAGTATCTCTAAATAGATATATATACATATAGTTTCTAGAAAATAGTAAATGTAGCTATTAACTACTACCCACAGAAAAGAAAAATTATTGTGGACTCAGATTTCTCTATCAGAACACCGAATTTGAGAGGATGAAAGACTGCGGGCATCAGCATGCCAATGTTTCAATAAGAATCATGTTACTTTTCAGATATGCAAGTGTTCAGAAAACACCGCTAATATAAATTTTAAAGTATTCCAACTAACAGGCATATGAATTTAAATAAAGAACTAAAATATACTTCAGTAGTATTATAGTAAAAAATAAGTGGAATATCAAAATAATTTAAATATACATTCCATTTATTTATTCATTTATTCATTTATTTATTTTTAAAAGATTTACTTATTTATGCACACAAGAGCTGGGGTGTAGGCCAGAGGTGCAGGGGGTGAGAGGATTCACCAGAGACAGTGTGGGAAGCAGAAGAGGCAGATTGACTGAAATTATTGCTGAGGGGAGCAACCGGCAAGACAGCAGAGGTCTGCTGTGCCATGTGGGTCAGTTCCATGGCAGGGATTGAACTCATGCTGCAATAACTGGTGGTAGCTTCATAGTGCTGAGACTTAACCTCTTGCACCAGGAGGGAGGTCCTATAAATTGGCATTTTTTTTTAATATAAGATAGATACATAGGGAAAGTATTCAATGATTATAAAATAGATCTGAGTCCAGATTATCTCAACAAATATTGGAATATGGAAAGAGAAATGTTCTAAGGATTAAGATTTTGGTAAATTCCTTACCTTAATATGGGTATCCATGTTAAAAATCGGAGTATTATGTATCTGTAGATACTATTTTTTTTCCTTATTGTAAAGTAACTTTATAGTTTCAAAAATACTTTCAATACAAGCTTGAGGACAACTATTAGTAAAATGAAAAACATAAGGCTTGCAGCCATTAGTAAAAAAGGAAAAAGGAAAGAAGAAATGCTAAATATAAAAGAAATGCCAAAACAAAGATTATTGAGAAAATTCATAGATAATATAATGAATTAAGTTTTATCAGAAAAGATTACATCAAAAGAGAAAAAAAGAAATGCTCACTCCAAACAAACTATCAAATGAGACAAAGAGAAGATATTTTATCTGTGGAGAGATATCTATCATAAGTATATAGAATTCCAACATGTTATGATTAATAATATAGCATTAATAAATAATAAATAAAGTATGTTAGGTAGATTTTTTTACAAATCTCTCTATGGTGGACAGGAAGACAGTTAATATTAATTAGCTGGAGCTATGGAAGATCAAGTAATAAAATTTTAAAGATTAACTTGATACATATATAATTAATGTAGTAATATAAAACAGAGAGTATACTTCTCAAGCACTAATAAAAATTAATCAATTGTTAACCACAGTGAAACTGATCAGTATTGACCAAAATAAAACTTCAATAAAGTCCAAAAAGGGAAAAAATGTTTAGGTTACAATATATCACCATAATTCAACAATTCTAGCATTTAATAGCAAAAGTATAAGTAAATTCAATGCGATGAAATTTTATAAACATTTCTTAAAATAACTATTGGATGAAAGATGAATCAAAATTGCAATTACAGAATATTACATTTTCAAAACAATAATAATGAGGATATCGTAACTCAAAACTCAAGGACTATGAGCCAAACTTACTCAAAGACAAATTTATTATCTAAAATGCTATCATTATTTGATATGTCAACAAATCACCAAATCTCATAAATTAAAAATGAAAGATTTAATAATTCTAAGGGGTCAAGGAACTCTCCCACATTGCTGGTGGGAGTGCAAACTGGTCCAACCATTATGGAGAGCTGTGTGGACATTCCTCAGTCAATTGAAAATGGAGCTACCATATGACCCAGCAATTCCACTCCTAGAGATCTACCCAAAGGACACAAAAATATTACTTCAAAAGAACACCTGTACCCCTATGTTTATTGCAGCACTATTTATAATAGGTAAAATCTGGAAACAACCCAAATGCCCAAAAATAGATGACTGGATCAAGAGTATATATATACAAGGGAATGTTATTCAGCAATCAAAAAACATAAACTAAAGCCATTTGCAGCAACATGGATGGAGCTAGAAGGAATTATGCTCAGTGAAATAAGTCAGAAGGAAAAAGAAAAATATCAGATGGGTTCACTTATAGCTGGAATATAGGGGAACCAAATAAGACATCAGTGTAAAAAAATTATAACAGTACAAAACACAACACAGCAAAAACAGACAATTATAAATCAGAGATATACTGCAGGGGAGGTGGAGGGAGAGGGCTCAGAGGGAGGGAGGAAGGATCACAGGGGACTGAGGTGATGGTGCATGGGAGCCTTGGGGAAGGAAATTTCATGGGGACTACACCTGAGGTGGGGGGGGAAGCAAATATTGTTTAAAAATGAACAACGATGTAAAAAAAAATTAAAAATTAAAAAAAAAGTTAGATCCATCAAATTGAATACTGCTTGGCCATAAAAAATTAAAAATTGTGGGCCTCCCTGCTGGTGCAAGGGGTTAAGATGCAATCTATGAAGCTATGGGCAACAACTGCAGCACGAGTTCCATCCCTGACCTGCCAGGGAGCAACCCACATGGCGCAGCAGACCTCTCCTGACTCGCCTGCTGCTCCCCTCAGCAGTGTAATTCAGTCAATCCGCCTGTTCTGTTCTCCACTCTGTCTCTGGTGAATCCTCTCACCCCCCACACCTCTGGCCTGTACACCAGTTCTTGTATGCATAAATAAATAAATCTTTTAAAATAAATTTGAAATATTGATTATTTTTGTTTTTATTTCTCTTGCCATTGGGGTCAAGTCTCCAAATATATGTCTATCATTGATGTTACATAGCATCTCACTAGTGTTTTCTCCTGTGTATTTTGCAGGCATTATATCTAAGTTTTTAATTTATTTTGAATTTATATTTGTTTGGAGTTAGTGATCCAACCTCATTCTTTCACAAGTGGTCATCCAGTTTTTCAAGTACCATTTATTAAAGCTACTCTCCCCATTGCATTCTTGTGGCTCCTTTAACATAAATTGGTTGTTGATATATACAAGAATTTATTTTTTGTTGATTCAATTTGATCTGTGTCTATTTTTATTCCAGTGTATTGTTATAATAGCCATTGCTTTATAATATAGCTTAAAATCAGGTAACATAATACCTTCAATTTTCTTGTATTTTGAAGATTTTTACTATTTTTTCATTTTCCATAATAGCGGTTGATCTAGTCAAATTTTCTGTTTCCTACTGGTTCAGTATTGGTCAGCTGTCTTTTTCCAAAAATTTATCCAGTTCTTCAAAATTATTTATATCATAAAGCATATAGTTGTTCATAATAATCATTTCTGATCCTTTGTATTTCTATGACATCTGTAGTAATTTCTTCTCTTGCATTTCTAATTCTATTAAAACTTTCTTCTTTGTCAGGCTAACTAAAGGTTTATTGATTTTTTTCTATATTACTGAAGAAATAAATCTGTTTCCTTGATCTTTTGTATGATCTGTTTGATTTCTATTTCTTTTATTTCCATCCTAATTTCAATTATTTCCTTCCTTTTATTAATATTTGGTTTTGTTCTTGCTTGATATGATTTCAATCTTCATAAGTTGATGAATGATTGACTTGTATCCCAGCACATGATCTATTTTTGAGACTGTTCCATGTGCACTTCTGAAAAAACATACATGCTATGGTTTGGGGGTAGAATATTCTCTAGATGTCTACAAAGTCTATCTTGTCTAGTATATCATTTAAAGACTATTGTTAACTTATTTATTTTCTTTCATGCTTTTCTGTCTATAGTTGTAAGTGGGGTGTTAAAATCTCCTACAATTATTATGTTGTGGTCAATATATCTTTCTAATTCTATTAGTAATCTATCTATCTATGTATCTGTAGCTATCATTTAGTATATATATCTTTATAAATGTTATATCTTTTTATTTTATTAGGCCCTTAAAACGTAATGTCCATTTTTGTCTCATATTAACTTTTTTAATTGGAAATCTATTTTATCTGATATAACTACAGCTGTTCCTGCTTCTTTTTTATTGCCATTTGCTTGCAGATTGTCTTCTAGCCTTTTACACGAAGTCTGTGTTTGTCTTTCATAGTGAGATGAGTTCAGTGAAAATAGCAAAAGGTTGTTTAGTAATCTATTCAACCACTTTATACCATATAATTGATGAATTCAAGTCATTTTCATTCACAGTGATTATTTAATATAGTTATATAATCCTTTAATTATTTGTTTTTCTATAAAACTCCTTATACCTCCCTTAGTCTTAAATGATAATCCAGCCAGATAAATTATTCCAGGTTGGAAATTCTTTTCTTTGGGGACTTTAAATATGTCCTGCTATTTACTTCTTGCCTATAAATTTTCTACAGAGAAGTATGCAGATAGTCTAATAGGTATTTCTTTGATGTAACTCTTATTTCTCTGGATGCTTTTAGTACACTTTTCTTGTCACTTGCTTTTAGCAGTTTGGTTACAAATGTCTTGTGGTATGTCTGTTTGGATTTATTTTCTTTGGAGCTCTTTGGACCTCTTGTATAAGGATGTTTGGTTCCTTACTCAGATTAAGAAGATACTTAGCTACTTCTTTAAATAAATTTTCTGTGATTTTCTCACTCTTGTCTCCTTCTGGGACCCTGTGATGTGAATACTGTTTCCCTTTAAAATTTTGCAAACAGGGCCTCCCTCCTGACACAAGGGGTTAAGACATAACCTATGAAGCTATCCGCAGCCACTGCAGCATGAGTTTGATCCCTATCCAGGGAGACACCCATGGTATGTGGGTCCTATAAGTAGTAGTTCCCCTTAATGATCTGAGAGCTATTCCCACTGTGGACAGTTCTGGTTACAGGTAAATAAGTGGTATTAGTTTTCTCAAGGTTTGCACTTGCCTTCCACAAATGACAGCCTACCGTGCAAACCTCTCTCAAAATTCACTCAACAACTGTAGCAGCACTAGGGGTTATGGCTGGAGAGAGTTGCAGCAGGGGGTTGTTGTTCCCTTTGTCTTTCAAGAGTCTGGCCCTGAGGCACTTGCCCCTGTTGCCAGGGCCCAGGTGCTTTGAAGTCAGGTTAGTGGCAGTTTGCACCATATAGTTGTTCTCTTGGCTTTGGCCCCAGGTGAAGGTGAGGCAGGTGTTTTGCATAATACTGCCTGCAGCTGTAGAGAAAAGCCTCATCTGCAGGAAGGCACAGGTGAACTACTAGCCTCCACTACTGGTTTGCACTCCAGCAAACTAGGGAAGCACAAGCTCAAGCTGACACCACCATACACAGACCCATGCCAACATTTACCACGATATCCACTGTCCTCAAGTTCCCCTATTTTGGGATGCAGGGTGTTTTACTCTTCAGACCTGGATACCTGATTGCTATCTGGCAGTGTAGTGCCTACCTTTGTAGGTGCTCATCTACTACACTGGCATTTTATCATGGGTTTCCATCCCCTATTCCTATAGTTTTTTGGAGTTAGAATTCTCTGGCCTGTATTCCAACTATGTGCACCTCCCTCTCCAGAGCAGCCCACAGATTCTAAATCCCTTATATAAGAGTGAGTAGTACTTCAGTCAACGATAACAGCAAGAATTCAAATTGCAGCCAGGTGATGCCTGGTGATGCTGGTGATGTGCCAAGGACAATAAAATTTCCATTTTTCCTACCCTTTTTGTAGTAGCATCCTTTTTATGCATATAATGGTCATCTGGTTGCCCTGCAGGGACCATTGTCTTAAATTTACATATGATTTGTTGTGGAGGAGGTGAGCCATCTTGATAGAGTCCCTTGACAAAACAGTTGGCTTTCAAAGATAAATAAGATCCACCCATACTTGTACATTTCTATATCTGGATGTGTTTATGTGTGTGTATATATAATATTAATTAAGTATAATATTACACATATGTATATAAGGCATCTAGTGCTGTCATCCGATTTGCAACTTGAAGCAATAAATGCCAAAGGAAAGTGGAGTTACATATGTATAGAAAGGATTATAACTCAGAAATTCTAAAGGTAGCCAAACAGTTACAGGGCAGGGAGAGGTGTACCCCAAACCCCACAAAGCTGCCTGCTCTAAATAGGTTCTGCTATCTGCCACATCAACACAAAACATATGAGACTTTAATGGGAAGGAACTTTAATACAACTAGGAAACAATACAGGAAAGGCAAAGAATCTAGTTTCTAAATCAAGCACCCAAAGTTACCCATCCCCTTGTGGGTAACAGTCCACCCAAACGGAACTGGCCCAGAACAAGGTCCCAAAGCCTGCCACAAGTCTAAAGCATCTTCCGGTGGGGACCCACAGAAAAGGATCAGAAACAACCAGACAAGTCTGGGAGGAAAAGAGCAAAATCAAAATCAAGACAAAAACCGCCACTGTCACCTCCCCATGGATCTCTCACCCACATCTGAGTCAACCAGTCCACGACCAAAAGGCAAGTGCAGCTTCTTCACGTGTCTCTCAGCTCCATGTGCCTCCTCCAGGTCTCCTTCTGGCTCCCCATCCTGCTTCCTTCCTTCCTCAGTCTCCTCTCCAGCTTCTTCTCCCTGTTCAGCTCCACCCTCCTTTGGGTAGGGCAGGAAACCTGGAACCTCCCCCTTTCCTGGGGACCACCCTGTTATAAGTCTATCACTAAAATGCAATACTAACATAAACATGAGAGAAAATAGATACACTAGCCATATGTACAAATGTAGAACTGTTATTTGAAGAAAAGTTTAAACTTACTGATAAAAGAATAAAGATCTCTAAAAATAATCCTTTATAAAGAATAACAAATAATCAATAATAATAACCAATATTCAATAACCACTTACAACTAAGATATCAGATTATTATTTTAAAAAGAAAAAATAATAAATTGGACAGAAAATTATAGGAGATAAAAATCACAGGTTTCTAGACATTTCAAAAGGAAAGATTAATATCTAACTTTCATTTTGACAGATAAAAACATAGGGCTAAGTCAGATTTTAAACATGCAAAATTAAAATTATTGTATGTAAATCATTAATAATGTAAAAAGGATAGTTTCCAAACCTCTAGAGAACAAAATAATTTAACACAAGAGTATAATGCATGGAAAAAGATAGACGGGAACACAATAAAATAAAATAAAACTAAGTCACTGATAACCACTATCGCTACCACCACCACGACCACCACTACCAATAATAGTATGTGACAGCCAAAACTACTCCTGCTACCATTATCACACAATAGTTAATATTTATTGAGTATTATCATCTGCCACGGTATTGTTTAAACCATTGCACTGTTTGTAATTGTTCAGAAATTTGCCCCAAATCACACAGCAAGTAAATGTGAGTCAAGATTGAAAACCACCAGGATGATCCCAGATGCATGAGGGCAAGTTTTAGTCCTAGAATATACATGCTGTCACATGTCATCCTCACTCCTTTACTTAGAGTGCCCTTCCACATCTCCTTTCTTGACCCACTAACACTTACCACTGGGATTTAGTTCCAGAGTTCCTCCTTTGAAATGTCTCCCCTACATCCCATTGTACTTGGTCTGTCCCTTTACTCAGCAGCCATAAACTTGGTAAGTAAGCATCCCTCATCACCTTGTGAGTGTTTGAGGATCTGTTCCCACTGCTGAACCAAGAACAACTTTGTGAAATTTACTTGTACATTCCTAATCCCCAGTAAGTGTCACTGACTCTCCAGGGAAGAACTTAGCGAGTTTCTTGGATAAAATGAGTATTTATATGTGTAAAGAGGAATGGATTGCTGTGTGGAAGCTCCTAACCCTGCACTCCAGGACAATGTGGGTAGTGACCATGATAGAAAGCTATCTAAGAAAGAGAATTCAAAATGTTCTCTTGTGAGAGTTAGACTGCTTGTGTTGTTTAGGATTCTGTAAGCTTTTTTCCTAAATTCAGAATTCCCACAGAAAATTTTAATAGTGCTTCAGTAGTGTCTGTCATTAGAGTAGACAGGTACTGTAGTAATCAGAAATGTTTTTCTGAGCAAAAGGAAGGAAGAGGAGGACACTCTAGAACCTTGGAAGACATCTGCCATGATCTAAAGGAATACTAATGTAAGAATGCAAACAAATTTGCTTTAGATGGAATGAGATTGGTCAAAATTCTAGAAGTTTTCAGGACTATTCTAAAAGGAAATTCAGCAATCATTTATTGTGCACACATGATGAGGAAGATATGATATCAAAGTCATAGATTGGAATCATAGAAACACACCCCAAAAAGAAAATGGAATGAGTTCTCTGACCCAGGAGAGCTTGAAAAGGAGATCAATGGTTACTTTTTCACTCATTCATCCATCTATCATACATTTGCTGAGGACCTGCTTTTTTATTGCAGGTACTGTTCTGGGAGTATGGGTCACCCCCATTCCAGATCCCATACATTGTCAGGTACATTGATGGGCATAATTTTTCTAAATATCTCATCCTAAGCTATGTGATTCTAGGGAATATCTAAACCAACTTCCTTTTTAAATGAAATTTAATGATAGGTGTTTTTTTTCGGACATCACAGTTTATAAAAGAGCTGGAAATAATGTCTGTGCTTCCAAATGGCAGTTTGTGTGTTTGTGTGTGTGTCTGTGTGTCTCTCTGTGTGTGTATCTGTGTTGCCAATTGATTCTTTAGGCTGACTCAATTTCTTATGATTAATAGAGCAGAGTTACCCAGGACTGCAGCAGAGGCTGTAGATGAAACCATGGGAAAGGAAAGCAAGGAAGGAATAAAGTAAAATCAGATGCAGAGTTGCAGCAACTCCATTCTGAACAACCCATAAATGTGCATTTAGCTCACGTTTATTTTTACATACTTCACCAGAAAATAGCAACTGCAATGTCTCATTCCTGATGGTAGCTTCAGGCAAAGAGGAGGCATAAAGTGAGAAAGATGCACAATAAACAAACAAGCAACAAGCCCCTTTCACACAATGCAGATTTCAAAACTTTCACTCAATTCTCAGTATCAACAGCCTCAAATACTTACAGCATCCTCAGCGTGAAATTTAATACTTTTTCCTGAATATCAGTGTGGGTTATGATAAATTTATGGTCACTTAGAAAACATAGTTTTGTTCCCAAACCTAAAAAATTTCATTAGGAAGTCTTCTATGATGGAAAAACTTCGTTTTCACTCCCACTGATTTGACTAAATCAATCATTGACTTTATTCTATCAGATTATAGGGAATATCCTATCTTCACTTAGAAAACAACCAAATTAAAGCATGTATCATGAGGGGAGGGTGTAGATACATTTTGCCTTATTCCAGGTAACAGGCAGCCCTCAGAAATTTTCTTTCTGGATTATTCCTTTGGACAGGCAAGATTTACCTGTGCTATTTGACTGCATCTGTGGCATGTCAAGCTCAAAATGTAAAAGGCTAATTAGGTGATGCATGCTTCCACCCAAAAGACCCCAGAAGAGTGCTCCCTATTCAATGAGGGAATTTATCTATCTCTAGATAGATAAATAAGGGACATTCTTTGTATCTCCACTAACACAACTCCTCATCCAGCCTATCATCAATACTAGTGATTTTTACCTCCTAACTATCTCATATATCTATTAATTTCTCCCTTCACCATAAATACTGCCATAGCTCCTTGTTGGTGTCTCACATTCATCTTTCTATATATTCATTCCATTCTCTCTTCTGCATTAAAATTTTTTTTTCAAAAAGAAAAATGGATCACATTACTCCTCTATTTAAACATTACATGGCTTCATATTGATTTTACTAAAAAATAAGTACTCTGAGGGAGTTCATCCGAAATGATAATCAGAACTTTAACATGGACCTGCTTCAGGTTCTTCACTGCATACTCCTCTTTATGGTCTTGCTTTTTTCTGCTGCCTGAAATGGGACATTACTTCATGTCACCGGGCCTTTGCACAATCTGGCTTCTCAGTCTGGAAAACTAAATCCACCTTAAATTCTCTTTCTCTCATTAAGGACTTCCTATCCTTTCACTCTTTGATTAATTATTCTTTATTTATGGGAAGTCAATGTACATCATTTTAGAAGTCTCCATTCAAATGCCAAGAAGGAGGCAAAATTACCAGTCAAGCAGGTCAGAGAATGACCGTGACATGGTAGATATCACAGGCTGTCGAAAGGCAGTCACTGCTCAACTTGTCATTTGTTGCTGTTGTGAAAATAGGCCCTAAATTGCCAGAGCTTCTAATTTTTTGTAAGCTGGAAATTGGCTCTAAAAATTTAAAACAACATTACAGGCCAAGTGAAATATATCTTTGGGAAGTTTGTGACCTGATTCTAACCCTTCACATACTGTCACAAATGCTTACAAGAACATCTACTGTACACATTCCTGGCGATTCCCCCTTTGGAAAGAGGAGAGTAATGAATATCTAATGCAAATGGCTATCGTTACTAAGGTTAAAAGAACAGAGATAACATGTGAAAATGCCTAGCAAAGTGTATTTTCCTGCCTAGATGCTTAATCAGTATTAATTTCCATTCTTCCTTTCCACTCTCCTGTCTTTTTAATTGAGGAAAGGGGTTATTTGATTTATAAGAAGAAAAATACATGTACTTTAAAATGAGACATGCCATTTTGTTATGGCAAACTCTATCAGTTATTATGTTCCCGACATTGAGCCCCTTTAGCAATATAGATCACTGCAGACTTGCTTAAACCCAGATGAAGCAAACTTATAATTGCTAGTTAGATTTATATTTGAAAATGATGTTCAAAAGGTTTAAGTATTTTTGAATACAGAGTTTCACTTTAATGTTTTAAAACATTTAGTTGTAACATGAAATCATTCAAAATAACTTGTTGGGCAAAATAAAACCTAACTCAGTTTTTAATCTTAATTATTGTGAATTTGGGGTCCAATTCTATACAGCTGCATAGTAGTCCCTGTATTCCTTAAAATAGGAGCAAACCCACATATTTTCCAAATCATTTACAACTTATTGAAAGTCATCAATCATAGTCTTGGGGCAGAATAACCATACATACATTGCTAGATTTAGAATTTAGAAAGATACCCCTTCATTTATCTTTAAAAGTAGCTAAATGCAGACAAGTTGTTTAAATCCTAAATAGCTCATTCCTCATCTATAAAAAGGGGCAAATAAGAACTATCCTCACAAGACTATCACCAAAATAAAATGAGATCAAATTTGCAAAATCATCATACCAACTGCAAAGATTCACCAATATATACACTGTTTTGAGACAGAGGGGCAGCAAGTAATTGGGAAGGGTCCCAACATGAATTGTTGGTGGAGGTTTTTAATATTAGGGTTAGACTCACTCTTTGCTCAAATCTTTATTTCTACTGAATAGCCCCCCCATGAAATATAGATGCCTCTGCCCTATAACTCCTCTTTCATATCTATACAGTTTATATAATCCAAAGTAGAAGGGGAAAGTGGTTTGCTAATATTATTGACAGCAACACCACAGTAACTGACATTTATTGGAAATTTCCTATGTTCTTTCTGCAAAGCTAAGCACTGAACACATTTGTATTTAGAACGTCCCTATTTCAGTAGAAATTATGACCATTTTACAAATGAAGACACTAGGGATTAGCGATGAGCAGTGTCTTACCCAAGGTCATTCTCCCAGACAGTTGAGCAGTGCTCCAACCTTAGTAAAAACCAAGGCAAGTCACCACCATGGGGCGGCAGCATGGAATGCTCCCAGGAAGGCAGTTCCCAGGAAGATAAATGCTTCAAGTGCCAAAGGTATTTGGGGAGGAAAAATCCACTTTCCCCACCATTTCGGATTATGGTCTTCACTATGAAGCTAACATCAAAGTCTTTCTTGTCCTCTTTTCTTTTTGGTGGAGGAAAGTTGGAGATTATCTAGCATAACCCTTTAAATCTTAGGATGGCATGACTGATAAAAAGCTCCTGTGGTTGTACTATAAATCAGCCAAGCCCCCAAGGGCTCTAGTGATATGTAGGAACTTCTCTACACTAAATGGCAAGTTATTGCATGGACTATTTCATCCTAAGTATCTTTATCTTTTATTTTACACTTTCTTTCTTTTCCCCTTACTTTCAGGTTGTCAGGTGTCACTTGCACTGGCCATAAAGAATCTGCCTTTCAGTAAACACCCCTTTCACAGCTTAAGCTGTGCTGGGAAATCAGGTAACTCTTTAAAATTGAGTGTCAAATAAATTCTGAGCGAGTACTAAGAAGAACTCTTATGGGTGAAGTGCATAAGATTTTATGAATAGACACAACCTCCTTTCTGACTTCCCTGATGGCTATCAGCTTGGATATTTGATAATATCAAATATTTTTCTTGTATCTTAAATAATTGAATTTGTACACTTAAATTAAATATTGTATCTTAGAAAATTGTATTTGTCAGAGAATTGAATGCCATATAAGCAAGGAGCTGAGTACTTTTAGGGACATAGAAGGCACAAGCCATACTTCCAAGTAAATCTATTCCCTCTATTGGGTCCCCTATAGCAATCCACAGAGCCTGCCAATCCCCACCTGCTCTCCTTACATTACTCTCCCCTGTCTTTTTTATAAACATAGTCAAATCATCTTTTACCCCTTTACTTCAGTTGTCATTTTCCAGCTGGAAAACAGCGAATTTGATCATTCATACAGAAGCAGCGTCTGTTTCTAACCCCTCAAGCTGGTATACTGGTTTCATTTCTTGCAGCCAAACATTCAGTAACATGTGTTTATATGTATATCTTTTCCTTTATATTAGTAATAAGTGGGTCATTAAGGGCTGTATAATGAGAGAATGCAGTTTTCTGGCCCGATAAGTCCCTGAGCTTCATTACCAAATTCATCTTACATGTCAGCCATTAAATAGCATGGCATTTTCCTCTCTCAGCCATGCAGTATCATTTAATTTCATCTAAATGGAGTTTTCTCTATGGCCATAATCATCATCATCTTCATCACCACTACCATCAAGAGGCCTTTATTACCTGCTGCAATGCATATGGAGCTATGTTCGGTACGACTCCAGACAACTCCGTCGTCATGGCCGTCACCCATGAGAGACCTTGAAATACAAGGGAATTATGGAAAACTGAGATTTGACTGCAAGTCCATATTTCGTCTCTGAAGAGCTGGGTGAACATGAGCCCAGCATTTTCCTTCTCGGGTGATGCCTTATCTGAAAATATGACAGATGAGGAGTTATATTAATTCTAAGATCTTGTCTCACTATAATGTTAGGTCCACTTCTATGATGTTAGGTCCACTATAATGTTAGGTCCACTTCTTCTAGATTCAACTTCAGCCATTTTAAGTTCAAAGAAGATGAATGAAGAAGAGAATTGGTTAGGAACTAAACTGGTGGTTGTATCTAGAGGAGTAGTAATTAACCTCTGGGTCTCAGATCAGAGGGTTCATGCTGAACTTTGTTTCTTTCCCCAGTCTCCACCCAGTTTCTCTATGCCTTCTATCACCATTATTCTACCCTCTATTACTGGCCTGGCTTTCTTCTCATTTTTTCCAGTTCTTGGTCTTAGTTAAGTGAGATCCCACACCAAGCCCTCACCTTCTATTCTTTTACTTCTCCAAGCCATACATGAGAGCTGTGTCACACTTAGCAAAAGAGCTTTGAATAATTCTCATAGGACTCTCCTGAGCCCCTTTGTTCCCTATTCTGGGGACTATGTCTTGAAAAGGAGGTCACCTAGTTGTGTCACCATTGAGTATCCAGAGAACTAGGCTCACTATATAGGCAGTTACCCTAGGCAGAAAGTTGGGTGGAATGGAAAGAAAAACCCAAAATTATTTCAGAGGATAGAGGATGAAATTTGGTGATGATAATCATGGATACAGAAATGGAATAAAAACCCCCAAAATCCTATGTGTGAGCAAGATACACACAGCAACAAAGAACAGGTGGGCAGTGGGGACAGGAGGTCAAGGATTTAATGAGATCCAGAGAGGAGTTCTGTGATTTATGCCCAGAAGTATGTCCATGGGCCAGGAGAATCATCACATCTCACCCCAGCCTAAATATCAATTAGACTGAGTCAAAGGCATTAGCAGGCCTGATCTGAGAATTGCAACCAAATATCCCTCTAATGTTCATAGCTATTTATATTGACTGTTCATGACTTTGTCCTAAATGCCTGACATGCATATTTTTGTCAAGAAACTTTCCAAACTACTTTATTTGCTGTTATTACAGTTTACTATGCAGAGCTTAAGATTTACCATTTTAATAAGTTTTAAGTGTACAATTCAGTGGTATTAAGTTCATTTCACAGCGTTGAGGAACCATCACTTCTATCTTTTACTTCTCCAAGCCATACCACAGATCTGTTCCTCCAGAACTTTTTCATGATCCCAAACAGAAACTCAGAACCCATTAATAACTCCCCTTACCCCTCTCCCTAACCCTAAGCAAATACTTTTCTATTTTCTGTCTTTATCACCCAAGTATCATTTAAGAATCACCACAAAATTTGGGTCTTACCTGGGGTGGGGGGGGACTCTAAAGTGAACATATAAGCCCCCCAAACTACATTCTCACTGAAAATACAAGAGGAATACCATCTCTCAAGAAGCATTTACCAGTTTTACTTCCTTTACATTTATCTCCTACACTCTTGGTTGAGTCTGTACATGAATGATGATCCATTTAGGATCCTATTATATAAAAGTATGTGTTATTTCTTTAGACAGTGGAAACACTATGTTGAGCTATTTGCATCATATAAGAACCTCAGGAGTGAAGACCAAATGAAGGAATAGACTGATACCTTTTATTTCACATTTACTTGGGAGAATATTCATTGATTGGAATAGCAGATGGAATCATGCTTGCAAACCGAATTATTTTTCTTTCCCCTCCTCTTATAAGAATGCATGGTGTTGAATTCTTGCACACTCAGTATGGATGATGTAATTCTACTTTTTAGTATCTTTTTTATATGGATCAGGACTAGGGAAATTAGGGAAATTTCCACATTCATAGAACTCTCTGTAAGTTGAATTTGCATCTTTAAATACTGTCCAATGACTGCCAGCCAATGGTTAATTCTTTCAAGCAAATTAAACTTTGTGTTAAATTTTTTTTCATTTTATTTTAAAAATCAATCGGGGGTCTATTTACCGGGAAAGCTCATAAGAGGTACTTTTGAGAGGTTACTCTAAAATTTAGCATCCATTTTCTCAAACTACACAAAATGTAAATCTCTGGACTCTAGAGACCAATTATAAGTTGGTTTCAAATACCACAGAGCACATAAATCTTCCTCCTCCCTTCTTTATCCCCCTCAACCATAATCTCCTCACTCTTTGACCTCTCCACAAGAAGCATGACTGCCTTAAATTTAGAGTTTTCCTTTCCATTGAACAATGCACACTTTCAGCCCTAACCATATTTCAGAGATGGAGTCAATCAGCCTTCGTTCACAGTGAGCTCGCTTACTGCCTCAGGTGAGAAGCAGCCAACAAGGACATAAACTGCCAGGGAGACACCACTCACTAACTGGAAGTTGGGAGGTAGAATTTTTAAGAATGATTTAGGAATGTGGGTCAGTTTTACTTATTTGAACTAGCAGAGAGGAAGGTCAGACTGAAACCACGGGAAAAAAATCTAGATAAGGAAATATTTTTGAAGAAATATTATTTTATGACTCCCAAATACCCATAATAATTTAAGATTGTCTCAGAGTTTATCCATTCATGCCTCTGCTGACTAAAGGCTCTTAAGGATCTTCTCTGTCTTTAAGAAACAGAGGAGACTAGTTTCTAATTAGCTAGCTATTATACGTAAATGTAGGTTATTCAAGTGCTTCAAAACATTTTTTTCTAAGTAATCATGTTTACACCACTAATTTGTACTTCTTATAAGAAAAGAGCATGCTGAGTAAAGGTAAATTTTAGCCAAAAGTAATATAGTTTTCCTCTCTACATCATAATTAACTTTAACCCAGTGCAGATTTGCCTTGATCCAAGTTATAATTACCTCATAGCCAAAGTAACTCAAATCAATATATGATTAATTGAATAGCAAAATTCCCTTTCATAAAATAATGACCTTTATTCTGGAGGAAAATAAAACAAAAGGAAAGGCGTTCATGGCATGATATGTATAAAATCCATAGAGTTAATGATTTTCAAAATAAAACTCTCATCTCCAAAGCAAGAACCCCATCTTATGCCAAAATAAGACTGGATGAGAGAGCTTAAGCATATTCATTATTTTCCCATTTGGAAAAGTCCTATATTTCATATTATTTATTCTATTTTCAAATGCCATTCTCCAAACATAAATGTGATTTTCACTGATGCTCTTCAACTTTGTCGGGCTACCCAACCCCCCTCCTCTTCCTTCCTAAATTTAATTAAAACCAGCATTCAGCCATACTGGAGAGAAACCCTATTTACATAACACAAAGAAAAACAATTTTTAAAAGCCCACATTAATCATGAGCTTTAGAGAAAGTCACCATAAATAGGATGTATCTAGCCGAGCGACAAGCTCCAGCCACTTAAGAAAAATATGTCTTTCCAGCCGCAAGGATACCAGCGTCACTGAAGAACATAGCTCTTTTGTTCCACAAATTCCTCATTTTCATATGAAGTCCCATGACTGGCTTACCTTGGAATAGAATAATGAATTTCAGTTACCTCATCTACTCATAATCTAGTGAGACCTGAGTTTTATTTTATGATTTTATCAGGAGTGGAAGAAGGAGAATTGAGTACCTACTATGTGTCAAGCAAACTACTCTATCCACTGGTCCTGGAAGCCCCATGAGGTTGCTCTTTCACTCATCTTGAGCTTGAACTTTTCACCTAGTAAGGTGTTACTCTTCCAGAATTTCTTCCATCCTTGCCCACATTATTTCAGGGACAAATTTAAGAATACCAGGCATGCACTGACTCCTTCCACATTGTGCACATACTTCTTATGTGGGTGTTCTTTTTCAATCAAACCACTAAGAAACATTTTGATCAAAATGTATAGAAAAAGCATAGAAAGTTTGCCAATAGTGGAAACCTCACCAAAATGAAAGCAGAAAGCAGATCAATCAAGATTATTACAGAAGACTCTGATGAGCAGAGGTCAGAAATAATCATGATCAAAGAATCCCCTCAATTGTTCTCTGCCTCAGTTTACTTCAAATGTAAAAGGGTAGTAGTGTGGGTTTATACTGCCCCCCAAAATATGTGAAAATGTTACAGCATTGTCATAAACAACTATGTGGAAATTTGTCTGGCCAGAGGTGATTCAGAATAGAATCATCCTGGCCACATTCTTAGGGAGACACATTCAGGGGAGGATGAACTGACTTGGATTCTAATGCTGATCATTTCCTGTGATTGATTTATGTTTACTTGATTGAAATTTTGTGATTATATTCTCAGCTTCTTTGACATGTTATTAGATATAAGCTCCAAAGTGGTGGAAATTTTCAACTTATTTATTTAGCAATCATTTTGTTTATTGAAACATCTCAAGTACTGAGAATATTGTCTTGCATGTGGTTAGTGCTCAATAAATTTTTGTTGAATGACCTAAGTTCAACAAAACTCTATTTTGGCCTAAGTTCTATGATAGCTGTTCTCACTGATCATCCCATTACATATAGGCTAGTCTTAACCTTTCCTAGAAATAACATGGGTTCAGTGATATGGCATTATTTCTATAGTACTGAGCTAAAAAAAAATCACTGTGATTACTATTCCCTAGAGAGTAGAGACACCAACATGGTAGAAATTGGAAGATGCCTCCAATAAATTGTAGAATCACTATGGCTAAAGATCAGACTGCTTACCTTGAGGTCTCCTTCTGCCCAGGTCTCATGGATTCACGGGATATCTTTGTGATCCTCCAGGGACAATGGGTATGTAGGGTTGGTATGCCAGCAAACACTGGGCATGCTTTTTCTGCTTTATCCCTGCCAGTTCCAATCCAAAGTGCAGCACCTATCCTTCCTCCCCTTGTTTTTGGATATATATTTATGTCTAAGTCAGGTTGTACTTGGCCAGAAATTCTCAATGTTGTATTTCCAAGGTCCATTTTTGTGGGACAAAACTACAGGTTTCTCAATGGCAATTGTGAGTTGTTGTATTATTTGCTTGTAATGAGCTCTTTTAATTCTCTTTAATTATTGAAAATCAACAGAAAGTCAGTTTCTGAATATACCACCTTGTAAAGTGGTCATTTCCAGAGTCAGATTCATAATTCATTGATAGTTGAGCTATATAGTCATCTATTTGACTAGACAAAACCAGGTCTGTTTATACTGAACCGAAAAAAGGGAGAGCTAGAAATCAACTTCATGCCTGGCTTATTTTCTTCTTCTGCCCTTTAGTGATTTACCCTAATAGATGTGTCATTATTGAAAGCCCCTAAACCAAAGCCTTTGACTAATCTTGCACGTTACTCTGAACAGATTCAATTATCCCCAAGATAACCAATAAATACTAGAAGATCACTGAAAATCTCTTATTTGACACAGGTATAAGCTATATTGGTTACTTAGTCATTATACCTGTAATGACTTGCTTTCTTGATCTCTGAATCAGGTAATCTATCCCTCCTTAGCCTCCTCTCCTGCCCTCTTTCTAACCTTCCCTACAACTTCCATCAACCTTGTTCTGAATACTTAAGATGACTGAGATTCCAAATTCAAGACTGTACTTGTTAATATTCATCAGCAGCCTTCAGGGACCATGTTTTCAATAGGATACAAGCTTCCTGAAGCTTGTATATCAAAGATTTATGTACTTAAGTTAAGGATCTCAGATGATGCCTTGGGCAATGTCACACACATCCTGCCTCATATAAGTATTATACAACTGGGGTTGGTCTCAAAATGCCCTAAACCTAAACTGTTTCTCTTATGACCTCTTAGCCTTAATAATGACAAATTACACAGTCTTTGGAGGGCAGCTGAACATCTGGAACCCTGAACTTCCCTTAGCCTTCCTCTAAAATTTAGCCCATTATTTCTGAGTATGGCCAGTTCCTTATTGATCTTCTCTAATCTTCCTTCTCCTAGCTGTCAGTCAGCCAACCACAAAGTGTCAAAACTTCCATGCGTGAAATTTCTCCTATCAGTCCTGTGAGAGGGTCTCTTGTCACTTTTTTTTCAGACAAATATTTTGTATTTGATTGTCCCACCTTTATCAGTTTCCCAAACGTACATGTGTTTGCAATGAATAGTTCAGGGAAAAGATCAAAGCTACTCAAACTCAAGTAAAGAGAGATTGATATGTCATAGATAAATTCTATTGTATGACCATGTGTTTGGTTTTTCCCAGCAATGTACCATGAAATATTACCACTTCCAGTTTGGAATACAGAATTTATAAATAAAAACATATGAAGAGCTAATGTTTAGCATGGATCCCGGCATGGAGTAGGTGCTCTATAAATACTCAATTCATGGCTGTAGGAATGTCAAAGCACTTCCCACTAGGACCAAAGTTACAAGCCATTTTCATCCAAAGAAGGGGTTTGAGCATAAGATGCTATATATATATAACTCAACTGTACATGTATGTAATGATCTTTATAAAACATACACAGAATAATAAAGCTCGGATGGGATTTTAAAAATTCATAAATGGAAGTTCTAATATTGGGGGCAATATTTTAATTGTCTTAAATATATGAAAATGTCACACCAGTGGTTTGCCCTTAAAATACAATCATTTTTGGAATTTCCAAATCAATGGGAGAGAAACATATAGAAAATCGAAGTTATCACATTAACTAACCACGTCATATTTCGTTTTGGGCTGTTTTAAGTTAACACTTATATTAATTATGAGGATGCCTGGAATTCTAAAAATTTACCTCAAGCTAATAACATAATATTGTGAAATCTTAATTTAGGAAGGAATAGGAAACTGATCATTTTCTCTATTTCTCTCTAATTTGGTTTATCTCCTTAAACCACTAAATTTCAAAGAAACACAAAAGTAGAAAAAGAAAGACTTCTTTGTTTAATTTAGTATTTTTCTAATCTAAGTCAAACTAGTTTTTAATCTTCCTTTAAATATGGTGGCATTCATAGATAGCAGAAACACACGGAGGAAGTGAGATGTCAGAAAGAGAGGAAATTGGTATGCTGCCATATCATATGTTAGAGGACTGTTGACTATCAATCAATTCAAACCAAACCTTTCAGGGGTCCATTTGATCCACTAGTTCAGAACTACAGGACTATTAGAACCAGAAGCACCTTTAAAGTCATCTGGCCTAAAACCTTTTTTTAACAGATTGAGAGACCAAATTTCGAAGTACTTAACATAGTAGCAGAACTAAGACTAGAGGTCGCAGGCCTGTACTTGATTTAATTCACTATGCCATGCTCCCTAAAGAGTGACTTGCTAAATAAAAACTATTCGCAATTATTTTAAGTGCCAGGCACATTTCCAAGAGCTTCATAAATTTGAGTTCAGTTATCCCAACTATTCTATTGATCATCATACTGTTTTTATTTTCTTTTAAAGATTTATTTATTTATGTATACAAGAGCTGGGGTACAGGCCAGAGGTGTGGGGGGGTGAGAGGATTCACGAGAGACAGAGTGGGGAACAGAACAGGCAGATTGATCAAAGTACACTGCTGAGGGGAGCAGCAGGTGAGTCAAGGAGGTCTGCTGAGCCATGTGGTCTTGCTCCCTGGCTGGCCAGGGATCGAACTCATGCTGCAGAGGCTGCGGACAACTTCGTAGGTTGTGTCTTAACCCCTTGCACCACCAGGGAGTCCCTGATTATACTGTTTTATCATTTCCTTTGAAGTGATTTTTTTTCACCTTTATTGAGGTTTGACAAAATTGCAAGAGGATTTCTCCTATCCAGTTAATTAATTATCACGTTAGGTTATATGATTATCCCCAATGGTATAGATTGAAAAGCTTAGGCATGGAGAGGTTAAGTGATTTGTCTAATATCTAATCAGTGAAAAATGGTTATCTACTATTTATCTCATCATTTCACTTTCAGAAAAAGAAAGAAAAATTTCCTAATTTTGACCAAGTCAAAATTATATAAAAATGGATTATCACTAGAACAGCTACTTTCATTGACTAAGATATCGCTGTTAGTTTTATTCTCTTCTGACAAGTTTCTGACAATATCAGAATAAGATAATTTTTTTCTTAGTTAGCAAACAAAGGTGCCCATTGTGGGTTAGCCTCTGTACTGGGAGCCATGGGCTCAGAGTGGATGCCATGCTCCAAGGGAGTCCTCATTTGGTGGCAGAGGCTGGGGTGGATGTGATTGTAACAAGGCTCATCAGACAAGCTGTGGAAGAGCAGGCACAGACTATGGTGGTCTACGTGTGCTGCTCTGGGCCCTGTATGCTAAACAGAGAAACCAGGGTGACTCAATGCTAACAGATGACCTGCTCACCTTCACCTTGTTCCTCTTCATCGTTGACAGAAGTTATGCTGGTTCTGGAGCAGACACAGGTAAAAACTTTGGTATCTCCAGATATATCCAGACAAACCTCTATTTATCACCATACTGGCTTCCTCTGAAAAAAGATGAAAACAGGTTTTCCTCTTGTGAGAATTTTCTCTGATCTACTTCATCTTGTATCAAGGGTGTGGGATTGTTTATATTCAAAAAAATCCACTCACATCTCAGTGCAAAAAATTCTATCCTTAGTTTCTACCTATTAACCTTAAGGCCTGTAATAAATATTTGAGGTGAGATGAGAGTTGAGGATTCCCTTATCCACTATTCACTCATTCCTTAATTTAAGAAGTGACAAATTCTTTCACAGGAGGGATCTTTGTTTTCCTTTAGTCCATGGGAGCCTAGCCTGAGAAGAAAATGGAGACATAAGTGCATGAAACAGAGAAAACACAGCATCAAAGAAAAATATGAAAAATACGGCAGAGGATGGCCTAGTTTAGCAACACAGTGGAAACTATCTGCATCACTAGAAGGACAATGATTTCAGAAAATCAGAAAGTCTGGGTGACAGAGTTGTCTACAGATGAGCACTTTTAAAAATTTAGCATCTAGGGCCTCTCCTGGTGGCTCAGCGGTTGGGCTCTGGGCTGCGAAGCTGCCCGCCGCCTCTGCAGCGCCGGTTCAATCCCTGGTCGCTGGCGAGGGTCCCACATGGTGCAACAGACCTCTCCTGCCTCACCCGCTGCTCCCCTCAGCAGTCTGTTTTGTCAGTCTACCTGTTCTGTTCCCCGCTCTGGCTATGGTGAATTCTCTCCCCCTCCCGCGTTTCTGACTGTACCTAGTGCTTGTATAAATAAATAAATAAATAAATAAATAAATAAATAAATAAATAAATAAATCTTAAAAAAAATTAGCATCTACAGTTGTCAGTTATTTTTGAAGTTGTTGGTTGTTCTTGTTTTTGCCCCAAAGCACTACAACTACAACGGGACAAAGCCACTTGAGTATTGATTAAGGCTTTAATTTTTATTCCAAACTACTCACCTTACAGTTGGGACAACAAGAACTCATGGCAGATGAGGGATGCATCTACCTCCAGATCTGAAGCTAGTGTTCTTCCATGGCATCAGTCTGCTTTCCATAAAATTGACCATCTAACTAACAAAGGTGGCTTTGGAGGAGATGAATAAGGGTGAGCAAGAAAGGACTTCAAGTCACTAGGTCTTTTGACACCTATAGAAGGGAGCTAGAACTTTTCTTTCAGTGTGGAGAATATTAAGGCCCAGAGAGATTAAGTTTAAGTTCACAATATAGTCAGTAGTCAACTGAGATAAGAAGAATTCAGACGAAGAATTCTCTTCAATTTGATGGCCCAGGTTCTGTCTGCTCTACCATATTGCTTCTGATGGGTGTCCCTTTGATTTTCCCATTAGGCATTTATTTGGAGCATATTTTCCTTTCTCAGTCACATCTTTAATCAGATTTAAATGGAATTTATTTATTCATTTCATTTTATAAGGGTTATTTAATAAATTTATTCCTATCTGAGGAGGTTTGTCTGACCCTGTTACATGGAACTGGAGCCCAGAGCAAACCAATATCACCAGACAACTTTTACATATGTTTCATATGTCCTCCCCAATATAGCAGGCAGCTTAAAAATTTTTTTTAAATACTTAAAGTATCATGGTCACATTCATACCTAATGATGACCATGATGATGGCAGATGAAGTTGTCTGCAGTGAAGAAGTCATGTCAGTGAGAAATCTTGGCACGTACTGTGCTGAGAAAATGACTCAGGGCTCTAGGACACCATCCATCATCACTGCTTTTGAAATTTAAGTTGTTTAAAATCTGAGGGTGACAATAGCACTGAAATTCCACCACTTCCCCTCCCACTGTCAAAACCGCTTCTGTGACACCACTAACAGAGACTTGGATATCAATACCTTGCACTGAGCAATAGCATAGTATAAATATGATCTCTGCTGTCTAGTAGATTCAGAAAGATTAAAGAACAATACTCTGATACCTACTCCATGCTCCCCTTCCTTCTGAAAAACATTTAGCATATTAAAGGCAGGCTTACTCATCATTTATTTCAAGTAAATTTTGTAATCAACTTCCCCACATACTTATAAACAAGGTACTGATCTGTGATGAACATTTGTCCCAACAACTTATTATATCAGAACAGGATAGACCTTTTCCCAAGGTTTAATGCAGAATGAATAGGGGGGGAATCAATTCCCCTTCCCTCAATCAACTAGAAAAGTAATTTTGAAACTGTTTCTTTTAGATTACACAGTGCTGATGGCAGCAGCTCAGGGATCACTGGGGTTAGGCTGGGGGAAGAACTCTTGGCCTCCCAGCACCCTCAAAGAGGGAAACATCACCAATATTTGTAGTGTTATACTGAAACTTTGCTTTGGAAGAGAGGAGGGATGAAAAGACAGAGCACTGAGAACTTTTTGAGGCAGTGAAATTACTCTGTGTGATGCATAAGAGTGGGTTCATGGTCATTATTCATCTGTCCAAACCCATAAACTGTACACCACTAAGAGTGAACCCTAATAATAACTATGGCCTTTGGGTGGGAACACTATGCCAGTATAGGCTCACCAGTTGCAAAAAATGTGTGGGTACAAGAAGAGAATGAGAAATATCTGTCTTTCCCCTCAGTTATGCTGTGAACTTAAAGCTGCTCCAGAAAATAGAATCTGTGAATTTAAAAATAAATATGAAAATTCCTAACAGGGCCTTGGAGTCTTCACCTTCCCTGCCTCCCCCAACCATGTAGTAAAAATTGCACCTTTTTCAGCTCATGCTTGAGTCTCATCTTTAATGCACTTAGCACTGTCCTATATTCATGCCCCTTATGAGGAAGCAGATGTTGGGCTGGCATATGGTGCCCACTCATAAATTTCTCTAATATTTCCCTGGTGTATAAGTCACTGGCAATGATGGGTTCCAGTGACTGGCCTGCGTAGCTCTCCCAGAGGAGCTCTGGAGCACTGGTCCCATTTGTTCACCTCAGGTGGGTAAGCCAGGGCTGTGGGCATCCATCCACTGACAGCAGGTCCAGATGGAGACAGCAGAGCCAACAGGCTGTATCAGGCTGCACCCAGCACCCCACCTGGGAGAGCCAGGGCTGTGGGGGCTCTTGGTCCTCCTCCTGCAGGTGGCAACTGGAGGAAGTGAGCCAAAGGTTTCAGCTGCATGTGATACCCAGAGTTGAATTTTACTGAAGAAGGGGATGAGTGGCAAAGAAAGGAGGTGCCCATTAGCAGATCCTGATGCAAGCATTCACAGGTGAGATTATGAAACACCTAGAGGGGTGCGACAAGGTCAAGGAAAGGGATGCCTCTCCTGGCATAAATATAGCAGTGCCCTCTCACATTCTTCTCCTCCTGAGGACTGCAGTGGCATAAGGGATCTGGTTGCACGTGAACCTACATTTGCATGTATTTTGCCTTTAGCTGGTTTGCTTTAGTCTTACCTCCTGATCCATATTGCCAGTGATTTGAGAACACAAACCACATCTCGCAAAACTTACCTCTCTTCTAAAGCTCCTGGTATAAACCTGGCACCTACTGTTCACTTGGAATCATTTATGGACTAAAGGAAGGTCAGCGGATCACTGTCACTGCCCTCTCTCACAGCATCATCAACAACTAACACTGATGCAACACTCCTTGGTGTTTACACAGTCACAGCAGAGAGTTTGCTTTCATGGGCGTTGCCTGATTTGATAGATTATGTAAATGATTTGTGCAAAGCCTTAGCGTAGAGAATTAAAATATAAAAGAAGGATAGAATTCACGTTTCCTGACTCATATTCAATGGTAGCTGAAGTTAACCCAAATTTTAATTCTAAAAAAATAGTTGGTTTCCTTTAAAAAGGAACTCCAGACAAATAAGAAATCATGTTTATGTATTTAAAAGGTATTGATAAATACTCTGGAAATTATACTCCTCTGTGTGTGTGTGTGTGTGTGTGTGTGTGTGAATCCCTCTCTATCCCATTATCTTCACTCCTCCATCCTTTTTTTTAACCTCTTCTGAGATGGCGACTGGCCCCGGTTATGAGGAGTTTGTCTAAGGGTGGAGAGCTGAGAGATGTACACATGAACATCACATGCTACATGCTAGAATAGTCTGTACGATCTGTGTGATCACAAAGGAGGATGCCTGCTTTTTAGAGACCAATGGGGAGAAATTTTCACAGACAAGTGAATGTTAGCTAAATCTTGCAGGATGGAGAGGAAGCATGATAGAGTTGCAGGCAAAGGAGCAGCATAAGCAAGAGGGAGGGAGTGAAAGCACATAGCATTTTGATGGAATAAACTCTAGTTTTATTCCCATCCTTATTTTGCTCTTTTTCCCTCTCTGCCTGTCAGTTCTTCCTAAAATACAGTCAGCAGAGCTGTCTTGGACAATGCTTCACACCAGATATTGCCATTCCTTTATTTCCTACCCTAATTTCCCATTACCTCACACCTGTATAACTGCTATTACTTTTCTGCAGGAGTCCACAGGCCCTGTCATTCACATACTGAGCATATACTGATGTGTCCTTATGGAAGAAGCACATGTAGGTGTGACTCTGAGTATAAAACTGCCTACAGCAGTAACCCTGTCTTCATGAAGCTTGAATTTTTGCAGGGGAAACAAAACAGGCATGAAAATGACTATAATTTATGGTATAAGGTAAGTATAAAAGTGTAATGTAAGTGGTGTAATATGAAATATGGGCATTAGCATAGTGTAGTAAAACTCCATGGTTCACTAGAATATACATCTGTCTATACTATAAATTAACTCTCAATAGGAACAGAAATACAAGTGAATCAATTAGAAGAAGGAAGCCTTTGTCTAGGTGAGGCTTAAATGGCAGAACTTAGACCCAGGTTTCAATTTCAGCAGTGTCTTTAACGACTTTGAAGTTCACCTCCAAAATCCAAGACAATAGGATTATAGCAGCTGACACTGGGAGAGAGAACTGAAATGATGGTCAAAATCAGCAATCTATCACCAAAGGCATTGGGAGAGAAATACGTGGAGTTGTCCTATAATGTCACACTCAGAGGGTGGAGGAAAACTGCAGGACCAGACCACCGCTGGAGTCAGGGAAGTAAGAATGTTTGATCTGGTGAGCATTTTGGTATGAGGTAATGGGAAATTGGGGAAGAAAATAAAGGAATGGCAATATCTGCTGCAAAGTATTGTCTGAGACATCTCTGTTGACTATATTTTAGGAAGAACAGACAGGTAGAGAGGGAAAGAGTAAAATAAGGATGGGAATAAAACTAGAGTTTATTCCATCAAAATGCTATCTGGATATGGTGAGCACTCACCAGCCTCTCTCCGTACTTGCTCTTGGCTTCAGTTACTTTCTTCATCAATCCTACCCTGATTTCCTCCTTGAGATCTAAGTTTATACATCTGACTAATCTAACCCTTCCCCTCTTTAATATTCCCCAAATTGGAGTAATTCTCTGGCCTGCTATACCTGCTCTTTTATGTTCTCCAATTGCTGCATCGCCCATTACTCTCCAGGCATAGTAATAACTATGGAGTGAGAACCCCAGGAGGCATTCTTGTCATGCTTGTCCCATTTCCCCCATGATGACCAAACTATTACCAAGTCATGTAAACTTATTGCTGAATTGTTTTTTGATTCCATGCAGTTTTTTTTTTTTTCCCATCTCTTGGCCCCTCTAGACTAGGAAGACTAAACTACTGTAGCTGCCTCCTAAGTTGCTCTGTGGCATCTGAACTACACCACCATCTATTTCCTACCCTGCTCTCAGGGCAATATTTGCAAATGGAACTATGACATTGTCATACTTCAGATTATGACTTTTCCATTGTTTCCCATTGCTCTGAGAATAAACCCGAAATTGTTAGTATCACCTCAAGGATCTTGCTTGATCTAACTTAATCTGTGCTAATAATCTCATGCCCCAGGTTTCTTTCCAAGCTTTCTGTAAGCCAGCCACAGTGAACTTCTCCTGGTATCAAAAAATGCCATGTTCCCTTCTGGGGCAGAGCACTGACCCTGCTGTCCCTTCAGGCTGGCATGGCCACCCTCTCCCTCCTGAGACTGCTTCCATGGCCCCCAGACCCATCTCTGACATCTCCACTCAGATCTTTCTTCCTCAGAGATTCTCCCCTGACTGTCATCTTTATTCCTCATCTTCCATCAAGGGTAGATTTTTTGGATTCAATTTCTTCTAAGATTGTGTTCCTACTTCAACACGTAACTCTCAGTTTATGGTTAAATATTCATCAGTGTAATTACTTAATATCTATCTTTCCAGACAGACTGTAATCTCTGTGAAAACAAGAGCCACCTCATTTATTTCTTCCCATTTTATGTCTAGGGCCAATCACTGTATTTGTCACTTTGGTGGTGCTCAATTGTGTATATGTAGATACATGAATAATCAAGGTACACATGACTGCAAACCCAAGGAAGAGGAGAATGGGAGAAGTCAAGCTGGGTGGTGCGGAATGCAAATATGAGCGTATCCAAGAAAGGATGTGCAAACGAGAGGCATCTTGTAAAAGAAGCACAAGGTCCCCCTTGTGCTGTGATGTCATCTGTCATAAGCACAGTTCTTGAAAGCTTATTTTGAGAGTGGGCTCCTGACAGCCACATTTTATCAAACATTCAAAATTTGTAATTCTGATCTATGAGTATGATTGTGTCTGAGGTGTCACTAAACTCAGAGGGTGAGGAATCTTGAGTCCTGGTAAATTAACAGGGCAAATAGAAGCAACTGAGGCACAGGTGACTAATAATCTATCAATACTTAACTATTTTGAACCCCAAGGATCTAGAAAGATACTTCTTTTGTAATAGCTTCTTCCTTTATAAAAATTAATACACGTGGTAGTTCAAACAATGAACAAAAAGAAACACGAAAAATCATATTGCTGAGGATATTACTGGTAAATATTTTGGTTAAGCATCCTTCTTTGATATATATGTATTTTTTTGTCACAGATGAAATCTTGTTTTGCATCAAATCATCATGCTCACCAATGGAACTGACTGGTTTTACTGAAAGTTGTAATGGAAATAGTTATTGACCTTGTTCTGACATCATGTAGTTGAGTTAGCATTCTTAGCCAAAGCAGGCAGTGGTAGATTTTTCTGATGATTTCAATCCTAACCCTCCAAATAGTGCAATTTCAAAAAGGACCCAAACTTTAAAAAATGAAAACCTACTGATGTGGCAGAAGAGACCACAGAAAGGTAGGGTGATGTCACCAGTGGCTGACCTTCTATTAACTGCTAGGCTAGAAAATCAAGGCTCTCTGGAGAACGGGGGTGGATGTGGAGGAAGGCACGGACCGTAACAAAGTTCTGTATGCATATTCAATTTGGACATTCTCCTGGATCACTGTAAAATTTCAAGGCGAGAAGCTCGAAGGAAGATTAGCAATTCATTAGCCGCCAAGTTTGTAAAGTCACCATAGTCACTCTCTAATGAAGCTTTACCATCTAAATCTCCAAGAAAGAAACAAAACATCTCCATTTGCTGGTGACAAACCTCCTTGTCAGTGCCAGAACAGAGGTTTTGTTGATTGCTGACACTTGAGAGTGGGTAGTGATTCATATTATGAAAAGAACTAGATTTTTTTTTTTAAGAGATGCAACTTGGTAACTAATTTTTGTCTCTCCCTGCCAGTGTAACCGTTTGAATGTTAATTTAATTTTATAGAATATCATTTATGTAAATGTAATTAGAAGGGAAACATGATCTGGAGATGCACAGCACCAAAGAAAATTTATTACTCCAAGGGGTATTGCTCTAATCATTCAACTGCAATATTGAGTTTCCCCAGATTTAATCTAAAAGCAATAAATTACAAAAGGCTAATGCCCTGCCCAACAACAAGCTGTCATGAACCCAAGTTCCAGGGAGGGAAACCAGAAAGAGGAAGAGGGGGAAAGCCTGAACTTTATATCAGCAACAGGCTATCATCAGCTTCATATTTCCCGATAGAGAACTCAGTAGAGACAACATAGCAAGGGAAAAATAAAAAGCCTCATTTCCTAAGCGAGAATAAACTAGTAACTTCCAACCTCCTACTGCTTTTCCCTCCAGAAATCTGACCAGGGCTCTTTACTTATTGCTAAACATTATTATAAATGTTTGAAGTTCAAGGCTTCATGTTCCCCAACAACAGAGAGGTTGGAATCCAGCCAGGATAAAACAGCCCTGTCTCCTCACCTTATGGTTATGCTGTGCTTTTGCAGAGAAAAGAAAGAGACACAGCCTGATGGATGTCAAGGTCCATATTGCATTCCATTGCGTGTGCTGGAAAGCCAGTCCTCCCAGGGCACCCCGCCAACATGGAGCAGCCAAGCCTGTTAACAGGAAATGCCCTTCACTTTCCTCCTCTCCTCTTCATGCTGAGTAAGAGGTTGTGTTAGGACCAAGTTCGGGCTGTAGGTGGTCTTCCGGTTGCATGAGCCCTGTTCCTGAACTTGAACTTTGCTAAGATTACCTGGTCTTTAAATGTATGGAAAGAGAAAAAAAAATGTCTGGTTGGTTGCACCTCTTCGTGAGGAGTTAAAAATGTCATTGCCTGGGTTCCACCAAAGAGCCATTAAATTAGGATTTTGGTGGGGCCTCCCTGGTGGCGCAAGGGGTTAAGACATAACCAATGAAGCTGTCCAGGGCCACTGCAGCATGAGTTCAATCCCTGGCCAGGGAGCAACCCACATGGCACAGCAGACCTCTCCTGTCTTGCCCGCTGCTCCCCTCAGCAGTGTATTTCAGTCAATCTGCCTGTTCTGTTCCCCACTCTGTCTCTGGTGAATCCACTCACCCCCCACACCTCTGGCCTGTATCCCAGTTCTTGTATGCATAAATAAATAAATCTTTAAAAGAAATTAGGATTTTGGTGGTCAGGACTCAATCATGGGAATTTTTTTTATATTGGTGACTTTATTGTACAACCCACCATGAGAACGACAGCCTGGATAACAGTTGATGACGTGCCCTGGAATGCATTCTTTTACAAGGAGTCTGTGTCACAGAATCACTCCAGTGGGTCAGGGCTACTTGAATGGGACAAAGATGAAGGAGAAATATATCTACTGACAGAGAACAGAGACAATTTCAGGCAGCCATAATTATCAAGTAAAACCTTCATTTATCAATATGAGTTTAAAACCAAAGAAATAAAAAGTCTTATGTTACTATTTTTTTTAATCTAGGGAGGAACATGTTCAACAACATAACCTACCTCCATTATCTTAAGTCAGGCATTTGAGCATTATAATCAGAATGCATTTCTAGAAAAAAAAGGCCAAATCCAAAAACAGATATCCAGAAACATCTTGACCCTGTTTTTTTTTTTTTTTTTTAATTGCTCTGTTTTTGTTGCTTGTCCTGGAATTGTAGGCATAGGTTGGACTGTTTAACCCAGAGAAGTGGGTTAAAGGCAAATGAATATTTTCACTTTAAAGATAAAAAAGAGCGTGGTTCTATCAGTACTTCCCAATATTACATGTACGATGTGTGGTACATAGGACACTTTTTTTTAATGTTAGCAATTTTATTTTTATTCTAATGTCTCATAGAAAAAATAAAAATAGCACTTTCAACCTGTGGTTGATGAAAATTATTATTTAGGGTACGTTTAAGTAAAACTTGACTTAATGTAATATGGATGGCAAAATTCATGAAAATAACATGCAAATATTGCCTGTGTATACATGACCTGAATAAATAACAGGAGGCAAAGCTCATTGTAACCCAAACAATGGTGCATTCAGTATGTTCATATGTTTGCTATATCACCCCAAGCCTCCACCATGGGTGGAGAAGCACACAATTCACTATGTGAGTGGATTTGACTGTAGCTTTGTCTACTCCCAAAGTCAATTTAGTGAATTCTGGAATTCCTTAAAAAATAACCTATTTGTCAATGATGCTCTGAAGCATTTAAACCATTGAAAGAGAAAATACCTTTATGTCCTTTGCATCCAGTAGTCACTTCACCAGAGAGGCAACCCCAGACCTTAATGACTGACACGGGCTGTCTGGAATAAAAAATTTTTGGCCACAGGAAAAGACAGACTTGAGAGAGAGAGAAAATGGTTCATTTCTGACTCCATTTCTTAGAACAATGTCTTTGCTAATTCTGTTACTCTTTAATTATACTTGCAAAACAAAAAAATGTTGATGGGTCAAACAAAATTAAATTACCCAAACAAGTCAGGTAAACAGCATCCTTTTCCACAATCTGTGGGGTTGTTCTTCCAGTCTCTGCTCCTTTAGTGAGTACCCTTTTACAGTCTTGATACTGTTTTATCTTGTTTCTCACTAAACTTTTTCTTCCAAAGCAAACATCTCAAGAGTGTTAAATTAAGTGATTCATTATCTTAACTTGCCTGCATATAATAAATTTAATCAGTTATTTTTTTCACATTGGAGATATTTAATTATTAGCTAGTGCTTTTCTTAGGAGGCAACCAGACTACAAAGAGATGTGGTCTAAAGTAGAACTAATCTTTTCCTTCTTGTTTCTAAAGGTGTTAAGTAATTTTACTCCAAGTCAGCAAAACTAAACAAACAAACAAAATTAATAAAAAACCATTTTTCATGGTCACATCATAAGGCCATGGTAAAAAGTTTCAGCAGTCTGAGTTACAACAAGTTATAGAGAAGAATTTATAGTTTTTCAAATTTATGTACTTCCTATACCAGATCACAGTTAAAAATATAATGTCCTCAGCTTCACTAATTAGTGATAATATGCAATGTCCCCGCCAATGACCAAAAATCCATGTCTATTGAAAAACAATTTAGATGTCACTCATCCCTAGGAATAGGTACACATCAGATTTTCAAATGAAGTTGATTGAATGTTCCCAATTGTTATAAATTCCAGTGAAATATATGTCTGAGATAAAATGAAATGATTATAAAGATAATAAAACAATACACACCATGTAGTATGGGAGAAATGGGTCATCTTTTCACATCTCCCTTCCCTTTATTTTCTGTTATAGTTATTTGCCTTGTTTCCTCAAATTTGGACTCAAACCTTCAATTCATTTGCCCACCAAGAACAGGAATATTAGCAAACTAATATGTATATTGTCATTACCAACCTATGAAGAGGAAAAACAAGTGGTTAAGAACTAACAACAAAATGTAGGGGGAAAAATGCCATAGATGTTACATTGGCCCTAGAATCAAATTAGGTAAATTGAGAACTAAAAGAAATATCCAGGCACTGGGCCTCTCCGGTGGCGCAGCGGTTGAGCGCTGGGTTGCGAAGCTGCCCGCAGCCTCTGCAACTCCAGTTCGATCCCCGGCTGCTCCCTGGCCACGGGAGGTGGGTCCCACATGGCGCGCAGATCTCTCCTGCCGCCCGCTGCTCCCCTCAGCAATGTACTTCAGTCTGCCTGCTCTGCTCCCCACTCTGGCTCTGGTGAATTCTCTCACCCTCCCGTGCTTCTGACTGTACCCAGTGCTTGTATAAATAAATTAATAAATCTTAAAAAAAAATATTAAGGCACTACAAATTGAAAAGTCCTGAATAATATAAATAAACTTGGTTACCTTAAATTCTATTGGGAATAATGAAGAATAAGCACAAATACATCCTTCCATATTAAAAAAAAAATGCAAGGAGGTTCAATAAGTTGCACAGCAAATAAATAATGGATCCGGGATTTGAAACCAAAGAAATGCATCCACCTAAAGACCAAAAGTAATTGATCACAGAGGGTAGCATTTGATCAGCTCCTTAAATGAGAGAGACCACCCATATGAAGATCTGAGCATAGAACAGTTGAAGCAAAGGCAGCTTCAAATGCAAGGAGTTGAGGTGGGAAGAGGCTAGAAGTGAAGGTAAGGAGAAAGCCAGCTGGACTGGAGAAAGCCCCATCTATCAATGCCACCATTGTCCACTTGCATTATAGCACCAGACGTTGGTAATGGCCACATCCTCCAGAAAACACAGGTGACCACTTTTCATTCTAAAAAGGAAAGGTCTCTTGATTCTTTTGGCATTTCAATCGCTGGTGTATAAGGTAATTACTAGCTGGCTAACATTTGAGCAGGATTGATAGATTCCATTTAGGTCAATGTATGGCATATGCTTTCCCACCCCAGGAAATTTGCCAAGGTCAGTAGGTTATAGGGCAAATAAATGCCACTATATGTCAGAATTTCTTATTCTTCCTGCAATTCTCCAGTCTTCTTGTTTCAGATTCTGGAGACAGCCTTGGAAGCTAATGGTATAACCCCTCACCCAGTGCTGCACTTGTAATTATTAATAGTACTTAGTGACTGAATCAAGATCATAATAGATATTTGAGGCATCAACAAATTCCTCCAAACACTTTATTAGGATGAGAAATAAAAACTAAAAAGGTACAAAAAACCCTGTATTTATAAACTGCATTGTCCTTGTATTTTTTTTTAATTTAGGTATAATTGACATACAAAAAGTCTACATATTTAATATATTCATCTTGATGAATTTGAAGTATGCACCAGTTAAGCCATCACCAAGTACAATGCTATAAACTTAACCATTAAAGTTTCCTTCCTGCTTATTTAAAAGTAAGCATGAGTAAATATATTGTCTTTGAAAAAAAGTGCAATGAATAAAAGATATGTTTGGGGAGATGGGCTGGGTGGGGTTTCTGAAGAGCCAAATGACCATTATACTGAGTAGTGTTTTTCTTCTATCAAGTAGACATATTTTATTTTCGTATAGGTACAGCTTGCTAAATCTCAAGGTGTGGAAAAATATTAAACCAGAAGACAGTTCACTTTATGGCCAAGGTTCAGGTTCAGTTCAGGTTCATAAACAAGTTTATTTAAAAGTACATATAATACTCTTAGATTCAGATTGGTGGTTCCCAGAGGCAGGGTTGGAAGCTGGATGAAATGGTAAAGAGGGTCAAAAGGTACAAACTTCTAGTTATAAAACGAGTAAGTCCTGTTATGTAGTGTACTTCATGTTAACTATAGTTAATAATATACTGTGCATCTGAAAGTTGCCAAGAGAGTAGATCTTAACAGTTTTCATCACACATTAAAAAAAAATTATAACTACATGTGGTGATGGATGTCAGGCAGACTTATTGTGGTGATCATTTTGCAATATATCCATGTATCAAATCATTATGTTACACACCTGAAACTAATACAATGTTATGTGTCAATTATATCTCAATTTAAAATGAAAACTACCTATAATCTAAAAATTCTTCCTGGCTCTCTAGAACTCATTTTACCTGAGCTCAGGTTGTCTAGCTCTAATGAAAAATTAAAATAATCCTGAAATGCAAGTGTAATTGTATGTCTCATCAATCTCTGTGAGGTTATTAAGGTAGCTGAAGGGAGTGTATTTGACCCAAGTCTGTTTACAAAAATTTGTGCCAGACGCTGCTGTTTTCATTAGGTAGGACCTTCCTATAGCATAGCTATTTATTACAATTTCTTAATTATTCATTCCAGCAAGGCTTATAATTATAAGCCTGTCACTAATGACAAGACAATATACAATTCCTTGGGAATCTCCTTTTTATCTGACATTAATTAATGTCCAATTGTAAATTGTGACTTCACCATAAAATCCTTTCGGTGCTTGAATTAAATCTTTCATATCCACTGGAAAACAAGAAGAAATCTGCTCCATAGTAGTGAGGCAAATCCAATGTGCTAGCTTTATTAACATTTGAATAACAAGAGGCTTATTTTTTATTAGGAACTATAGGATTTCCCCCCATGAGTAACGCTTGGGCATGGCACTAAGAGTTTGAAGGGACAGGGATAAGTATCATTCTTTTCTTCACTCGAAGAGGCAGCTCTCTGTCAAGATTTCAACATTTTTAAATGTTGACAAGCATGTATACTCTAAGATGCGCTTTTTACCTGGCTTATTATGTAAATTATATTCATGTAATGCATCACTTGAGTATTCAGGTGCAAGCCTATGGTGTCTAATACATGTCCTCCTTGTCAGGAGCGACAGCACTGTACATTTTCAGTAAAGATAACCAGCCGATCGGGGAAAGAAAAAAAAAAAAACAACTGCTATTTTCAATCAGAACTAAAGAAAGTGCCCTTAGTCCAGAAAAGATGTGATGCCAGGCTAAGGCTGTAAAATACATCTCTGACCTTATTATCTAGGCTCCTGTGTTAAATATAGTGGCTATAATAGAATCTGTATGCCCTAGTTTCTGACAGGTTGAATGTTGCTTAGTGATCCAGGAGAGGAAAATGGCTGCCTGCTTTCAAAGGAGATCATAGATTACAGCTATTTCCTGGGTACTGCAAACACAGGATGCTGTTACAATGGCTCACAGAAAGAGAGACAGCCTCCTAATACCTGTAATTGGAAGGAGACTGTATTCATTATCCATTACTGTTTTGTGAATGACCCCAAAATCATTTCTTTATCTGAAAACTATTATTATTTGTGGGTCAAGAGTCTAGGCTAGTTTAACTGGCTCCTCTGCTCCAGGATGCCTGGTGGACTGTGATGAGAGGGCCTTCAGGGGCTGTGGTCACCTCAAGGCCCCATTGGAGAAAGATTCTATCACTGTTGCTTTAGAAGCACCAGTGCATTAGAAGCAAGTTGCTCACTTCAGCAAGGTAGAAAAGAATGAGTCATGGGTGTGCATGCCAGGAGGCCAGGATCATTGGGAGCCATTTTAGAAGGTTTTCCTTTTTTTTTGGAGATTTATTTTATTTATTTATACATACAAGAGCTGGGTGTAGGCTAGATGAGCAGAGAGTGAGAGGATTCACCAGAGACAGAGTGGGGAACAGAACAGGCAGATTGACTGAAATACACTGCTAAGGGGAGCAGAGGGCGAGACAAGAGAGGTCTGCTGTGCCAAGTGGGTATCTCCCCAGCCAGGGATAGAACTCATGCTGCAGCGGGTGCTGATAGCGTCATAATGCTGAGACTTAATCCCTTGCACCACCAGGGAGGCCTCTTAAAAAGTTTCCTACCAGAAGAACCAAGAAGGTCTCTCAGGGGCCCCAATATCCCTGCCCTACAATGACACACTTCTTGTGGCACTTTGTGAAAACTACAAGGCAATAAAATGAAATGGTAGCACTTTGGATCTCCTCCTATGTCATGGTGACTGGAAGAAAATTTAACAGTGTTATTCATAGAAAATAGGTGTTGTGGGGGCCTCCCCTGGTGGCACAGCGTTGAGCACTGGGCTGCGAGGCTGCCCACCAGCCTCTGCAACGCCAGTTCGTTCCCTGGCCGCCGGCGAGGGTCACACCAAAAAAAAATAAATAAATAAATAAAAAATTGAAAATAGGTGTTGTGGGGACAAGGGGGGAACTTATTTTCAATTCTAAATATAAGCTAAAGTCATTCTACTTGGAAAAAAACTAGGCTTTAATGTCCTACTTCTCTTGTCTCCAACATGTACAAAACCTGTTCAAAAGCCCAGAGGAAAACCATAATGATGCAGTGAAGGAGACCCAGCAGGTGGCTCAAAGAGCCAGGGCAGCCAGAGGCAGCCACCGCCAACATTGCACGAGCAGCATCAATGGAGGGAAGCCTTCAGCAAAACTTCCTTGATGGATGGACCCTTTTAGCTTGATGACTCCACTCTGGTCAAGGACACAGCCAGGCTAACATTTAACAATAAAGCCTTTGACACCAGAAGCAGACTTTGCCCAAGCAAATGTCACAAATGGTGTGTGACAGGAACTACATTTGGCAGATAAAAGAGAACACAGACCGTTTCAGGAACATTCCCTCGGCCACGCTGGCTGAAGTTTATCACGAATCCAAAATAGTAAGGAACTGGAAAATTGCCACCAATGTCCACAGTGCTTTTGTTGTATTTAGTGAAGAGATCAGTGGCATTTTCTGATGAATGACCTTGACGCTCCCTTTGGTTTGCCTGCAATGACCTAACCGGAGCTGACGGCTTCCTTCTTTGGGGGAAAGTATAAGGCTTCAACTTTTCCATGTGTTCGTGAGAGACTACACCAAAATCACTTACCAAGTACTCAGAAACCTTAAGATTTCCAGATGCTGAGCACCTGGAACTTCTCAGAACAAACTTAATATTTTTAGAACTAACCTAAGACCCAAGCAATGCAAACCCAATATACTTATCAAGTCCACTTTCACAGTTGTCTTATAGAAAGGGATTTCAGCAGAGGTTGAGGCTCCTCAAAGTAAGGAATAGCCTCATAGAACATGCCCCCTGCTGAAGCACACTGCAGGATGATCAGGGAACTGAAAAGCCCTTTGTCCACTGACAATTCTGCACCTTGAGTTCCAGCCTGCACCAGAACATCAGCCATGGCTTCAGTAGACCCATATCTGCTACTAAATTATTGAAATAGAGCTGTGCAATGTGGGAACTACATGTGTCCACCTGAGAGTGTCCCCCCTGCTCTGGTCATGCTGACCCTGCCTCCAAATTCTGCTCTTCTAGCCTACAATGTAGCAATGTGTTAGTTCATGCCTAAGTTAACATGGTATCTTCCAGTCTCTGCCTTATTGGGATGAACTGCTTTTGAACTTACACCAGTTGCTGCACAACTTGTGTTAAAAATATCTAATATTACTCTTTTCCTGGCACTATTCTATACTCCTTCCATAGCTAGTTCCCTCTCCCTCAACATAGTTACACACACCTGCACATAATACACAGATGCACACATATGCACAGATGCATACAGAGACCTGTGGAAACATGCATTTGCACATATGTACACACATGTCTACATGCAGATGCATGCACAGCCACACACCTACTCTCACTTTGCCCCAGCTTCACCACCTTCCCCTGCTCTTCTTTCTTTTAGCACTGAGACTGCTTGCCTGGGCTCAGCTCCTGAGACTTACCTTGGGTATAATGATAGCAAGCTTTAAAAGGGTGTTGTTTTTATACATTTCCCCCAATTTTTTATACCAGATTACTCCAATACTCCTGAAAATATTTAACATTTAAAACTATTTATTTTCTGATGCTTGCCAAAGTATTTGGTAAGTCTCACTTTTCTCATATGCAAAATGACACTATTCATATCTGGGGTACAGATTTGATATGAGGTATATACAAGGCAAGGCATGTACATGATTAGCACAGTGTCTGGACACAGTCATTAAAATAAGTGCTGGTTTTTGCTATCCTTGTATTTATTATGAATATTTTCATAATTTATTATCTTATTTATCAGGTTCAAGTTTTTGAGCTTTGAGTCCCATATCCTTCTCATTAACCCACCACCTTTTCAAAATGGAATCTATAGTAAGACAAATAATATAAGAAAATGTTTCATCTTTTACTTCTTATTTTTACTTTATTTTAATATTGTAATTTAAGAAAAAGAGAAAACAAGTATGTTTACAGGTTTTGGGTTAAGTTTAAATTAGTTTAGCAACTGACATTCATAAGCAAAAAGACACACAAAATGAGCTAAGACTTTTTTGAAGACTTCTTTTACAATGTCATATTTCAATTAAATCACAACTAACAATTAAAATAATTCCAAGAGTTTCAATTAAGAGGGAGGAAGAGTCTCAAGATACAGTTTCCATTTAGAAGGTCACTACAAATTTTTCTTGTACCTTCTTTTGTACCACAAGGGGCATATAAGACACCTATTATACTTCCAGGGAGGATATTATGAAAGTCTAAACTACATCCAAAGTGTATTTTACTCCCAATAATTAGAACTGGATGAACAGCTAGAAAAAAAATATGAACCTGTTTGAACTAAATTGGTTCAGCTCTAACTGATCTAATGCAGTTTTCCAAAGAATAATTGATATTATATAATCGTAACTGCCAGTTTATGTCACAAAAGTGACATTTGACACTTTCTTGCTAACCAGCCTAACACTATCAATTAAAACATCACTTGTGTAAATGACATTTCACCAGTCAGTTTAACATCATAAATTATGACATCATCTCTTTTATGAAAGCAGAAGACTGAGAAAAGACAATGGGTGAAAATATTTCTACTGAAAAGTAGCTTTTCTCCTTGATTTGTCCTTTTAGAATCTTTTAGGCTTTAATCATGTTGCCAGAATGATTACTGGTTAGTAAATAAATAAATAAATTTTATAAAATCATCTTGAAAACCGTAAGAACAAATTGTATGTTTTCTAGTTTCCCTTAGTTATGGCTCAGCATCCCTTGATGGTGATAATAGGATTTTATTTCATGACTGAACTGTGAAATGGTTATTCTTGGAAATCCCTGGAAAATAGAAAACAGGAAAAGAAAAACTTTGAGTTTGGACTTGAATTTGGAATAGCATATTCGTGTCTCACCAAACCCACAGCAAAACAATTCATATGTCAGCAAGGTTGCATATTACCTGTAGGACCTCCAAAGGCTAACCACTTGTTTTTCACCTGAGGCTCATAAGTGTAATGTGCTACAGAAAATGTGACAGGAAATAGATCTTGTAAGATGGAAAGCCCTGATTCCAAAGAAGGAACATTCATTTTTGCCCATCTGAAACACTGGATTATAAGGCAGGAAGGAGTTGTTTCCCCAAACTGTTTATTGAGCACCTTCTAGGTCAATAGCTACATAAGTAAAAAACAAACAAACAAACAAACAAACAACAACAACAAAAAAACTTGAACCTGAGAGGAAAGGAAGGAATTGGTGTGCCCTTTAGTTCTGTGGTCTACATAATAGTGGCAGACATGGCACCTATCTATGAGCCATAATAAGAAAATGGGTGTTGCTTTCCCGCTACTGCAACAAACTGCACCAAACTACGGTTTGTCATAGGAGAATAAAGATGACTCTTCGGGGTCTTAAAGCACAATTTTCAAGTAACCAGGTAGATTGTTTCAAAGTCAATTATACATTTATGTATATTATTATCACAGGAATTGATGAAAATTTTTTTTTCCTCTTATACCACACGACTCAGTCAGAAGAATAATAAAAGTTAAAGTAGATATTCTTGGTTTCCACCAGCATTTGGTTTGGAGTATACTAGAACCACATGTATCCTTCAGACTAACCTATATTTTAAAAAGGAAGTGCTACTACCCCAAAAGTGCCACCAGGCAGGTCATATTAAAACTCTTGCAGTTCTCCCATCCAGGTACTAACCAGGCCTGACTCTGCTTAGCTTCCGAGATCAGACAAAATGGAGCACGTTCAGGGCCTCCCTGGTGGCACAAGGGGTTAAGCACTGCACTATGAAGCAGTCCGCAGCTACTGCAGCACCAGTTCCATCCCTGGCTGGCCAGGGAGCAGCCCACATGGCGCAGCAGACCTCTCTTGACTTGCCTGTACTTCGGTCAATCTGCCTGTTCTGTTCCTCACTCTGTCTCTGGTGAATCCTCCCATCCTCCCACCCCCCACACCTCTAGCCTGTACCCCAGCTCTTGTATGCTAAATACATAAATCTTAAAAAAAAAAATCCACTTGTAGTTCTCCCAGATTGCTGGCTTTTCATTTAAGTCCAATATTTGAATTAGTTTAAATCAATGGTGTTTCCCACATCAGTCAATGGTAAAACCAAGATAAGGTGAACAAAAATTAACAATTCTGCTTTATCCTGTACTTTATCCTGTCAGTTTATCCTAACTGACAGCCAGTGTGAGGTCTTGACTGTCATTGGACAATATCCCACAATATCAAACCCCAAAGTATTGTTTCATGATTGAAGACCAAAAACTACCAAAAGTTTGGGTCCATCATGAGATGATGGTTCTGGTGGCTGCTTCACCCTGACAAGAGATTTAGTAGTTTCCCTAGGCTCAAGAAGATAAAGTACAAGACTTTATATCCTACAAAGTCTTCCTAAGAGGAAGCTTTTATCATGAAGTTGTAGATTGTTTATGAAATTGTAGTCCCATCATGAGAATGCTGTTTGTTCTAAAAGAAAGAAAATCTCTTTGAGAACATCTTCAGGTTAAACAAGATGCAAATCAATTCTGATATTTGTGATAAATAGAAAAGTTACTGTTATTACTAATGAATGGATGTCATTATTGTATACATACACATGTGCATATGCACACCAGTCCTGACACGTACACATGTATTTTGGGTGGGGATCAGGACTATTGACTTTGGAGTAGACATAATTTAGAGAATGCAATGCAATCAATGTATAAGGGCTGCTTAGCCAGTTTTCATAACAACCGAACTCAATCAGACTTCAGAGTGGAGAACGAATTCCATGTTTGCAAGTAATTTTATGTAATCTGGCACATTTGGCTATACCACACATCAATAAATTTTTGAACATTTTTTAAGGACCAGAGTTTTGAAGAGGGAAGCAATGTCACAAGGAGTGTGTAGAGCTTGAGAGACTCAAGCACACTTGCTTTCTTCTTCAGTGAGCAAAATACGAGTGAGTTATCCTCAAATCCTGGCAAAGGGATGTGTTAGCAACTCTGGAAAAGTTCTTAAATAACAGTAAAATTTTAAGCAAATCCATGTAAATCGTCTGAGTATATCTTAATCACCTGCAGAGGGAGAACGTGATTTACTTAGTCTCATTCCTTGACTTTTTTTTTTCCTAAAGTTTTTGCTATGAATATTTATACCTAGACTTCATTTACTGACTGAATTTCCACTCTGTTGGAATTATGCATCCCCATAGTGCACCCAAGAAAGGTGAGCCGTTAGAGGTGAGGAAAGAGATTTCCTGACCTTTTAGAAATAGCAAGTTACACTGGATTAAGTACAGCTTGAGAGAGGTTACTTGTGGGTTGGTGGAGCGTAATTACTTGAAAATTATCTCAGTGAAACAATTAGTGTGCAATAGATTCAGTACCAGATCTGTCGTTTTTCTGAACTTTTGTTAAAGCATCTCACTCTGTCCCAAAATTGGGCAATTTATATTTCCTACAGTAGGTGCTGGTGAGGAACTCCACATATTCCTACTCCTAAGTGCAGACTTATTTACAGCTGGTACTTGTCAAATGAGTTGTAAATGTGAAGGTGCTAGACTTGATGTGATGGCAGTGTTTCCTTGGTGATGACGTGTTCACCAGACATGTTTCCCAAGCCATCCGATGCACAGACAACGGCCCAGGCCACACTCATTCCAGCCCTCACGTCTTCAAGCTGAAAGTTCTGGGCTTCTGGCTCCCAGTCACCCACAGCTGGTTCTTTTTAAAATTAAATTTCAGGCAAAAGGAACTCAAGTTCACTGCAAACGTGTACATATTAGGGAGCCATTTCAATTTCTTTTTTGCTATTTTACAGAACTGTCCCAACAGTTTTATTTCTTATTCAACTTATTTATGTTTCTGACAAAATTTAGAAGGTATTTCTTAGGCTCAGCTACAGTGCAAACCTCAAGGATGGGTTTGTCATAGGCAGGGTTGTTGTGGTTTTTGTTTCAAAAAAAGGTTTAAATTTTTCTTTAAAGAAACCACTAAGCAGCTATTTTTTTTTTTAAATTGAGCTAACTTTGGTTTAGAATGTTGTTTGTGTTTCAGAGGTGTGGATCTCCCCCTTCAGGTGCTGTTACCACACCACACCAATCACCCAAGCCCCTATAGTCCTCCACCCTAGTCCATTGTGCTCCCCACTTTATACCCGCCCCATCCTCTCCCCCATTGGTAGCCTCAGTTCTAAGGTTGAATTGCTGGGGTTTATTATTAGTTTGGCTTTATCTGAACCTTTGTTTTGTTTCTCTATACTCCACATAAGTTAAGCTATCCAATATTTGTTTTTCTCCTTCTAAATTAATCCACTTTGCATACTCCCCTCTAGTCCCAGCCATATTGTTGCAAATGGCAAGAATTTATCTTTGTTAATAGCTGAGTAATATTCCATTTGTATATATACCATATCTTCCTGATCCACTCATCTGTTTTGGGGACACTTAGGTTGTTTCCAGTTTGACTGTTGGAAATAATGTTTCTAAGCAACAATTTTTTAAAAAAGTTAAATAAGGTAAAACTACATGAGTGATTATAGTAGAATGTGATTATTTGTTCTAAATTGATTACATACTATGTAGCCTGAAGGTGATTTCTCTTTGGTAAAGTGAGGGCACCAAAAAGGTCAGCTTTATACTTTACAAGTACAGCTGTTTTTTTGTTTGTTTGGGTTTTTTGTTGTTGTTGTTGTTGTTGTTTCTTGCTACCCAGTAGCAGGAAAATAGAATTTGTCATAAGTAGTGAACATATATACATGCTTATATATAAATAAGAGTAACTTATTCTGCAACGTGAATAGAAGTCAAGTAAGACCACCCAAAAAAAGGTGCTTTTTTTTTTTTTTTTAAGATTTATTTATATATACAAGAACTGGGGTACAGGCCAGATGTGTGGGAGGGTGAGAGGATTCACCAAAGACAGACAGAACAGGCAGACTGAGTGAAATACACTGCCGAGGGGAGCAGCGGATGAGACAGGAGAGGTCTGCCACACCATGTGGGTTGCTCTGTGGCTGGCGGGGATCGAACTGTCACTACAGAGGCTGCGGACAGCTTCACAGTGCTGTGCTCAACTGCCTGTGCCACCAGAAAGGCCACCAAAAAAAGTTCTTGAAGGATTATAAATTCACATTGTTTTTTTAAAAAAAGTGTAACATTATAAAGTATATTTTTGCTTGTACTGTCTATAACAATGTAGTAATTTTTAAAAAAATGAGATGTACTATAAAGTAAACAGAGATGGAGATATGCTTCATAGGAAAATGGCTAAAATGAGCTTTATTTCTTGATATTTAACAAGTACCAAGTACTGTGGAAAAATTTCATATATATTCACTAAATTACTTACTTTGCACAGTCATCTTTTCAAGTAATATCAGCCAATTCTCAGATGAGATGCTGAGTCTTAGAGAAATCAAGAAATCTCAAAATGCCACATAGCTAAGCAGAAGTAGGGCTAAAGTATTAATTTACATCTAATCCCAAAGCTACAACTTTTTTTTCACTATTTCATTTAGTAAGCAGCTTTCTACTGAGTAATATGGACAGAAAGAGAGGGTTCGGTTAACATTCATAATGGGGATGCTATAAATTGAATCTATGCCAAACAGAAAGTGAAAGATACTGATATCACTTAAGGTTTGCTCATGAGAAGAAGGGAACAATCATATTCTTTGAGGGAAATGTTATTACATTTATAAGATCACTCTTAATTCTTAACCTTTTAATTATGAAACCTAAATGAACAAATTCAAACACAATTCTCTTATGCAAGCCTTTTCAATTTCTTTTTCACCTCCACACAAAACTCCACGCAAATGTAAAGGGTTTACATTTGTTTTATCTTATGTTTGTTTGTGACAAAATTTAAAATCAATTTCTTAGGCTAAGCTTTTGTCCAATGAACCTCAAAGATCCATGACACAATGATGTAAAATTGCAATTTTTATACATTTTCACTTTGTTGGAAAATAAGACTTTGATATGTGTTTAAGTTGTGACTTCTCTGACAGTAAATTATGGCTCCTCTGACAATTTTTCTTATTTTGTATTTCTAATAACTTCTAACTGAAGTCTTTTTAATTTTCTGCATGGCATCTGCATATAATAGTTTTATCTCTTCCTTTCTGATTTAGATTTTTTTTTTCTTGTCTAATTGCTCTGGCTAGGAATTCCAAAACTATATTAAATAATCATTATGAGAATAAACATCCTTATCTTGATCCTGCCCTTGGTACAAAAGCTTTCTGAGTATGATGTTGTCTGTGGGTTTGTCATGTGTGACCTGCATATACATTTTGTCAAAGGTTTTAATAATAACATAGATGTTGAATCTTGTCAAATTATTTGTATGACTATATAATCTAAAATATTTCCATAAATTATAACTAATCAACCAACCACTTAAGATTAGACTCTTTTTCATTATGCAAAGCACATTATCTATTATTTTTAAGGAGTTTTAATGGTATGCACTGCTTAAATTCAGCACCAGTTATCTGTTCATGTTTTTCAGAATGATTTTTATTTAGACTAACTGAATTAGGAATATCTACTAGCATTATTCTCTTCTGTATATTTTTATTGAAAAAAAATAAATTCTCTTTTCTAATAAATATTTAAAAATTAAATAAATGTGAGCTTTTTCTGAGATTGTTAGACTTGTTGTAATTATATTCTAAGTTCCAGTAATATGAGGAACTAGAACACAGAGTCCCCAGTATAAGATACTGACACTTCTGCCACAGTTACCAACTCCTAAGTGATTTCAGATTTCATTTTGTTTATCTTCACTTTCTGGTTATCTCACCTGTCTCAGTTACATAATTTATAATTTTGATGACTTCCATATTTTTGTCTATACCCCAAACTTCTCACCTGACTTTTGTCTACATCAATGACAATAACTGTCTGCTAGACATTTTTTACTTGAACCTTGTTATGGATTGAAACATATCCCCAAAAAGACATATTGGAATTCTTAACCCCCAATACTTCAGTATATGATCTTATTTGAAAGTAGGGTCTTTACAGGGGTAATCAAATTAAAATGAAGTCATTAAGATGGACTTTAATCCAATGTAACTGTTGTCCTATAAGGTGAAATTCAAGCACATGGACACATAACACATATGGGGAGGGGAGAGAGAGAGAATGATGTAAAGACCCAAAGGGAGAAGACAGCCACGTGGCTGGAATAATGTATCTGTAATTCAAGAATTTCTGGCAAATACCAGAAGTTAGAAGAGGCAATGAAGGATTCCCTCCTAGAGCAATCACCAAAAAAAAAACAAAAACAAAAACAAAAACAAAACAAAAACAGGTCAACAACTTACTTTCAGATTTCTAACCTCCAGGTCTGTGAGAAAATACATTTCTGTTGTTTTAAGCCTCCAGATTAGGTACTTTATACGGCAGTCTTAGAAACTAATCCAGATGTGTAATAAGCATGTCAAGCCTAACTGGCCCCAATAGGGTTCCTGTTCTGTCTCCATCTCCTATCACTTCTCCTCTTCTGTCCATGGGAACTCTATTTACCAGCTGTTCAGACAAAACACCTTGAAATCATTCTTTCTTGAGGGAGGAGAGTCACTCTTGATTCCTATTTTCCCTTCATGGAATCAGCCATAAACATACAGCTATGTTGTAGATTCTAAGATACCATCAGTTGTGCAGTAGATAATTATGGTATTCATTCCTAAGAAAGGAAAAATATCTAGCAATATTATGACTTAATGGTACTGCTTAGAATATTTATTTTATGCTGATTTAAAAATATCCAAACTTATGTAGACATAAATCTTTTTTTTTTTTTTTTACCATACATCATTCTTACTCATATGGCAAAGGGAAAATATATGTGAAATAAATTGGTTAAGTTTTCCAAAAATATTCTCAAATTCAGAACCCATTTTCTTAATAACTCTGAGTCAGAGTCAAATGAGAATGTTCTTCCACAGAATATCATGCCAATAAGAGTAAGAGTGATGAAATGCCTCATTTCCTGTGGGTTTTGAACAGAAAGCTGCAAAACTTCCAATGACCTATGACTCAACTCAGGGAGAATAAAAACTCCAAGCCAAGTGTGTGTATATGCAGATAAATGGCAATTACATCTCTATGTTTCCTGGTCTGTGGTGATGGTAAGAGGATATCAATAAGAATACACATTTCAATTTAAAATATCAAAAAATATCAAAAAAATATCAATTTAGAACCAAAATGTTTATGTTCTCTACCACTATCCTAACTTCCTAATCCAAGCCACCTTTTCATTGTCTGCCTGCATCTTGCAGTCTTTTATCTTCCTTGTTTCTATTTGTAGCAGGGCATATGATTCTTTCATAATATGAATTTAATCTCCTTGAACAGACCATATACAATTTTAACTCAGGACCATTGCATTTACTGGTGACCTCCTGAAATGCTCTTGCCCGAGATATCCAGACAGCTTGCCTCCACCCCAATTTAATGTCCTGGCTCAAATATTATCATTCTTAGTGTGACTTCTTCTTCTATCTGATTAAAATTTCTTCCACCCACACACTCTGTTTCCTTCTTTTAGTTCTCTCCATCATACTTATTATAGAGATATTCAATTAAATGTTTACATATGTACATAAAAATATTTATATGCTTAGATTTTTATATACATATTTGTATTCATTGCATCTATTCTACTCTATAAACATAAATAGATTCATTTATTTCTGTATATCTGCAAGAGTAAGCTCAAAGAGCACAGGAACACTGTCTATTTTTGTTCTCCATATCCATTCCACTGGCCTGTATAGAGCACATTGTAAACATTTGTGAATAAAAATATAGGAATGGGTTAAAAATAGTGAAATAACTAGCTAGATTGCCATAAAACCTGGTGAGTAGGCTTAGAGACACTAAATATCTTGCCTCAGATGTAAACTCTGCTCAATCTCTGACCACACTGCGGATTGAGTGGGGGAATAGACAGAGCAACCATAAAAGCAAACACATTGCCATTGGTGCGCCTTTTACCCTAAAGAGAGAAACACAGGGCATACAGAAAATGCTACTGCATCTGGACATTCTGGATTCTTTGCATGTGTTCAGACTGAAAGAGTGATAGAATAGCAGTATTAAGGGTGTTCCTGCAATCAGAATCACCTTAACCCTCCAGGATACACCAAGTATCAGCATTTTCAGAAAACCTTTCTTGGTCCTCCCAGCTCTCATCTTTCACTCTTCTGGACTCCTGTGGACTGCTGATTATTACCATTTAGTTCTGTTACTTCTCTATGTGCAACTTATTCTGCCCATGAACATTGTACATTTCTGAAGAGCAAGAACCTCATCACTCATCTGTATTTTAAACAACCCTCTAAGAGAGCAATATCCATTTGGAAGGTGCATGGGAGAGGAGGATATTTTAACACTTAAGATGATTGTCAAGGGCCTCCCCTTGTGGCGCAGGCATTTGAGTGCTGCGTTGTGAAGCTATCCTCAGCCTTTGCAGTGTTGTTTTGATCCCAGCCGGCAGTCGAGAAACCCACATGTTGCAGCAAACCTCTCCTGTCTTGCTCGCTGCTCCCCTCAGCAGTGTATTTCTTCAGTCTGTCTGTTCTGTTCCCCACTCTGTCTCTGATGAATCCTCTCACACTCCTGCGCATCTGGTCTGTAGCTGGTTCTTGTATAAATAAATAAATAAATCTAAAAAAAAAAATTGTCAAATCCCATAGAGGGAAATAGACCTTCATGGGATGAGCTCTGGATAAGCAGTTTGGGAAGAATCTCTTTGGATTGGGGGTAATGAGCTTATGGAGGAAGTAGTGACTGTTAGCCAGATTATCTGTCCACGTTTGACTTCCACACCAGGGGAATGAACAAGAGGAGGGAGACTTGCCCTCAGCTCAAGCACACTCAGAGGTACTCCACAGGAAATATAACTTAGGGTTGTGAAATAAAGCTGGACAATTACACAATGAAATTCTATTTTTTTGTTTATTTATAACTTATTGTTCATCACAGATAGAGCCAGGTTCATCTAGACAACAATACCAACTTAATGCTAGTTCTAGAGAACTCCTCTTTTTGTTTTCAGTCTATGCATATACAGATATTGCCTATCATGCTTCTTTAATAGCTACGGCAATATGGGTCATTAATCAAAAAGAAACTTAAGTGACTTATTTTATTTAACTTTTGTTTTCCAACCTCAGTTTTAGTTTTATTTTGTTATTCTGCATGTTATCCACTACTTGAAATAAAAATATTGAAGTGTTTAGAAATTGCCAATGAAAATGAAATAAGCAAATAATGGAGTTATTTGAGAGTCCTTTTTTAGCTGAAACTTGCTACACAGTTTCTTCTTTTGCTATACAACCATATATTTACTTATGCTCAGTGGTTGTATTATACAGAGATCATCAATTTAAATAATTCATATCCTTTTGAAGGGATTGGATGATTTGCGATATGAAAACACAACAGTGCTTCAACGGTTCAGCAGTGCTGTGACTGAAGGCAGGATGAATGTGATCTTTAGAAAGGGAGATTGGCTCATACAGCTATTGTTTTATTCAGCTTAAAAACTTTAGAACTCATCTTTGCAAGGTGGGCAGTATCACTGTTGCACAACTTCAGGGAGGATTATTCACATTTGTTGAATGTAAGTGGAATCCTCAGGCAGTTGCCTTCTGACATTTACATAGCACACCCTTTTGGGTGGTTTCTTGTAAAGTACCATAACCCTGAGAAATATTGGGGTGGGTTTGAAAAATCAACTAGAGAGAATTGGAGGGGGAGATTCTTCCACTCATCCTGGAGCCTAAAGACAGTTTCACAGAAGCTACATTATCAACTAAAAGATTCTTGCTGGCCACTTAAAAAAAAATAAGGTAAGCATACATAATAAAATAATTAGACCTGATATTCAACAAATATGAATCTGATAAACAACAAATATGATTAAAAATTCTCTTAAATAAGCTTTTTTTACTTTAAATAATTAAAAAAAACTAGATGGCATCAATAAAATAGAAAGTAAAGCAAAAGATCACTTAACCTTTAAAATGATAAAGAAAATAACAATAAAAGTAAGATCACTTAATAAGTAATGAAGGCAAAAAAAGATTAATTATGAGGTCAATTTAATAATAGTCAGGTCATCATTCCTAGAAGCTCCTAGACATTGGATAGGAAGCTGGAAGGAGAAGTGGCCCCCACTTGCTCAGAAAGTTCTAGCACGTCTGATTTCCTTTCCTTTTCTTGTTCTTTTTTTTAATTTTTTTTTTATTTTTTTACATCATTGTTCATTTTTAAACAACATTTGCTTCCCTTCAGGTGTAGTCCCTATAGAGTTTCCTTCACTAATGCACCATGCACCATCACCTCAGTCCCCTGTGCTCCCCCCTCCCTCCCTCAGATCCGTCTCCCACCTCCTCCCCTGCAGTATGTCTCTGATTTATAATTCTCTGTTTTGCTTTGTTGTGTTTTTTACTGTTATTATTTTTTACACTGATGTCTTAAATTGGCTCCCCTATATTCCTGCTATAACTGAAACCATCCAATATTTTTCTTTTTCCTTCTGGCTTATTTCACTGAGCATAATTCCTTCTAGTTCCATCCATGTTGCTGCAAATAACATGACTTTATCTTTTTTGATTGCTGAATAATATTCCATTGTGTATATATACCACATCTTCTTGATCCAGTCATACATTTTGGGGCACTTGGGTTGTTTCCAGGTTTTACCTATTGTAAATAGTGCTGCAATAAATAGGGGTACAAGTGGTCTTTTGAATCAATGTTTTGTGTCCTTTGGGTTGATCCCTATGAGTGGAATTGCCGGGATGTATGGTAGCTCCATTTTTAGTAGACTGAGGAAACTCCAGACAGCTTTCCATAGTAGTTGGACCAGTTTGCACTCCCACCAGCAATGTAGGAGAAATGCAAATGGCCAACAGGCATATGAAAAAATAACACTTATAACAGGGAAATGCAAATTAAAACCACATTGAGATACCACCTTACACCAGTAAGAATGGCACATATTCTTTTCTTGTTCTAACTAAACTTTTTCTTTCTCAGCAAATCAAGAGGAGTCAGGATGGATGAGGAGCAGTGAGCACTCCTGCACAATCTATTTTACATGTCCATGAATTCTTCTTGTGACCATGAGTCTTGGGCTTTTGAAATTCTAAAGCCTGGAATTGAAAATGTATAATGTTTATAGGAATACATGCATATACGATGAACCTCTCAATAAACTAGTTTTAGACAAAATAATTCCTTAACTTGATAAAAAGGAATCTATTAAACAACCCACAGGAAACAATATATTGAAACTATAAATCTGAAACACCACAGATATCACCTCTTACAATCAGGAACAAAATAAGAGTATCCTTTCTCACCTTGATTACTCCCTGTAAAAATGGAGGTTCTAGGCAGCTGAATATGGCTGAAAAAGAAACAAAATGTCTCCAAATTAGAAGGGAAGAAATAAAACCGTCTTCCTTAGCACATGATGTAGTAGTCTATGCACAAAATCCTATAAAGTATTCTAAGAAGTCACTAAAATTTATAAAAGAATTTAGCAAGTTTGCAGGTTATTAAACAAAAATCAATTTCATTTCTATGACTAAAGAGAAATAATCAGAAACTGAATTTTAAAAATCATTATTATTTGTATTGACATCTAAGTATGAAATAATTAGAAATAAATCTGACAAAAAAATGCAAACCCCATTCACTAAAATTTTCAAGATATTGCTAAGAGAAATTAACAAGATCTAAGAAAAAGACCTATTGTGTTCAAAGATTGAAAGACTCAATATTACCAAGGTGTTAATTTTCGCCAAACTTATCAATGGATTTGATACAATTCAAATCAAATCTTAGCAAGATGTTGTAGCATTTGGCCAACTGACTTGCAAATTGTATAGAAATGCAAAGGATCAAAAATAACCCAGACATTTTTTTTTCCTTTGTAAATGATGTTTTATTAATTGTTCTAAAACATTCATAAAACTTAAGAATTTTTTTTTAATTAATAAATTTTATTTTTATATTCCCCATACAATTGCAATCCCCCCATTCTGACCCCAATCCCTCCCCTCCCGCCCCCCACCCCCCAAAAAGTGTCTCTGGTTCATAGTTTTTGTTGATTTTGATTTTCACTTTCTTATAGTTATTCATTTTCCTGGTCCCTTATTTAAGTTTCCTAGATCCCTGCTATGAGTGAGACCATCCGGTATTTTTCTTTTTCTTTTTGGCTTATTTCACTGAGCATGATCACTTCCAGCGTCATCCATGTTGCTGCAAATTGCCATGTGTTTATCTTTTTTGAATGCTGAGTAATATTCCATGGTATATATGTACCACATCTTCTTGATCCAGTCATCTATTTTTGGGCATTTGGGCTGTTTCCAAAGCTTAGCTATTGTAAATAGTGCTGCTATAAACATAGGGGTGCAGGTGTTCTTTGGAATTGATGTTTCTGTGTTCTTTGGGTAAATACCTAGGAGTGGAATTGCTGGATCAGACATTTTTAAAAAAGATAACATTGAAGAGCTTATAGTACCTAACTTCAAGATTAATTCAAAAGCTACAGTGACTGTGACACTGATACCATCATAGATAAATAGATCATTGGACAAATTTAGAAAACAAAGATAGATCTGTATACATATCATCACTTTATTTTCAACAAAGGTACAGAGGCAATTTAGTAGAGATAGGACAGTCTTTTCAATAAATGGTGTCAAATGACTAGATATCCATTTTCAAAAAATATAAACCTTAATCAATACCACTCATTATGAACAGACATTAATTAAAAGTGGATCAGACACCTAAATTTCAAACCTAAAAGTTCTAGGGGAAAAGAGTAGGGGAAAATCTTTGTAAATTTGACTTAGGCAAAGATTTCTTAGCTATAGCACCAAGACATAACCCATCAAACAAAAATTAGATAAAGTGGGCTTCATCAAAATTAAGTTTCTTCTCTTTGGAAGACACTATGACTGTCTCCCATCCAGGCTCTTAACATCTGTGTGACTTTGTGAATGTTAACTAACCTCTCTGAATTTCAATCACTGCATCTGCAGGAGGAGAAAGTACCTACCCTAGAGTCATCACAATGCTTGGAAATCATGTACATAAAGCATTTTATGAAAAGCAGTCATTCTTTACAATAGACTGGATTACTCACAGTATTACTTATAAATGAGATAGATATTGCTGTTGTTTGGACAGGCAGTTATAAAAGCCAAAATTAGGGAAAGGAGACAAAAGGACAGAGTTCATGTAAGTCACATGATTTGTTGACTAATTAGGTTTTGGTCCTGGGAAGGCAAATATCAGTAACTAGAAAAATGACATCTCCAACACTACCTTTTCTTTTTAAAAAAAAAAAAAGATTTTATTTATACAAGAACCGGGGTACAGGCCAGATGTGCAGAAGGGTGAGAGGATTCACCAGAGACAGAGCAGGGAACAGAACAGGCAGACTGACTGAAATACACTGTTGAGGGAAGCAGCAGATGAGACAGGGGAGGTCTGCCGAGCCATGTGGGTTGCTCTGCGGCTGGCGGGGTCGATCCAGCACTGCAGAGGCTGCAGACAGCTTCACAGCGCTGCGCCCAATGGCCTGCACCACCAGGGAGGCTCCAACATTACCTTTTCTAATATCAGAAGGGAAGCTCGAGGTCTGTAAGAAGACGATTGTATAGCATAGCAAACTATACATACAGATAGACAATTCCTGGCAGTGATTTTTGAAGTAGGTCTGAAGTTCAGTCTTTCATATATTACTAATAATTGAAAATCTAAGAATAATTCAGTTGAGTGTCAATCAGGAGATCATCAGGCATTCTATGTATTTTAAATTCAGAGAATTGGTATGACAATATTAAAAGGGTTAAAGAACAAAAGGTAGTGGTAAAGGGGGTTGTGGACAGCCAGGGAGTGGGCATAGCTAATGCCTCTTGGCTGGAGCTGCAAGCTTCACTGACTGCTGTGTTGTTGGAAGGACTATCGAAGTTCAGTTCTGGACCCTCCGCTGATCAGAGCTTGGGTGTCTGTGAAGGTGCTCCCCTGAGGGGGTTACTGGAGATTAGAATCACCCCATGCACCTGCTGTTACAGCACCACCAGCAATTGTGCATGACCAGTGCTCTGTAGGAGCCAAGAGAAGGAGCTTCTACCTTTCTCCTGCTTCTGACCTCCCCCTGGGGTGCCTATTGACAAAGCTTAACAGCAAGCCAGCTGGCAAGCGAGCCTGAGAAATAAAAGTGCCGACTCCCAGCCCTTACAGCATAAGGCAGAATGTAAAAGTGCAGGATTAAAAAGCAAGGCGCAAATAACCAGCACAGTGTCTGCAGGAATAACTGCAGAAGGAGAGCAGGCATGAAGGTGGAAACTGGGGCCTCCCTGGTGGCGCTGAATCAGTGGAGAAAGAGGAGTGGTTAGAAAGAAGTGAATCAGAAAAAATAAGACATCCAATGAAGAGAGAATTTGAAAAGGCGATACATTCAGTGTTGTCCAATGCTAGAGAGAGGGGAAGGTCTAAGATCACTGGATGTGACAAGTAGCAGACCTAGGAAACTTGAAAATCTAGTGTTAATATCTCAACTATTACTGTAGGAGCCAAAGCTGTATTTCAGAAAGCAAATAAAAAAAACATAAATACAAGGATATAAAATGATGCATTTAAACGACTCAACATTGAGGTTGAGCAGGAAATGTGAGAAATCAACTGACTTACACACCTTACTCAGAAATTGGACCTTAACAGGGTGATCAAGATGTTCTGATTTGGCCAGAACTTTCTTGAGTTTCTCTTGGGAAAATCCCTGGTCCCAGAAATCTCTCAGTTCCAGGCAAGTTGAGATGGCTTGTCACTGAAACTTGAATGTCTCAGAGGATGTTCATGAATAAGCAGTGTTCAGAAGGAATGCAGAAAATTTTGTCGCTTAAAAGTAACATTTCTGGAATAACCATTGTTTTGCTCCTCAGTTCACACTAACAGTGTAGTCATTCCACTTGACTTTAAATGTGATTCTTTTCCCTCCAGGTCTTACCCTATTTAGCCCTTCTGCTGACTGCAACGTCATCCCCGAAGAAGTAGTCTCCTACTCGGCTTTTCAAGCTCAACCTTTTCACAACACCCCAGTTAATTAATATCTGCCCTGGGTCAACCTGGAGAAAAACGCATTGAGCTTGGAGATTTCTATTCTAACACTGAACCCCAGGAAGGAGCAAGGCAAATTTATATCAGTGGGTCTAATTGCTAGAAAGGTAATTCTGCAAAGATGGAAATCAGCTGAAAGATTAACACTGCTATACCAGCTTGAGTGCCCCAGCTAACAGAGAAAATAATGTTTCAATTAAATGAAAGGATACTGAATTAGGTAGATTACTCAAGAGACTGGTAATGGAATACAGAGCCTTTCACCTCCAGGTCACATTACTAATCTGGTCCAGGGCAGTTCTAGACCATAGTTTTGAGGGGCTGATGGTTCACCCTAGCCCCTGCTGTCTGCAGCTCTTGATGAACTGGTCTCCCAAAGCACCTGCATCAGCCTCACAGGTCACTGTGGTTCATTTGAAGATGTAAGAGGAAGCAAAGCCCCATCTTTGGAGAGGAGGGGCTGATCACGAGGATAGCCATGGGCGAAACTGCTACAGGGAAATTGGGGTGGGGAAAATGACTCAAAAAGAGGAACTATGCAGACGAAGAAAATTGCATTTCAACTCACATAGGTCAGAACAGTTTCACCTGAATTTAGTGCTGGGGTGGCAGCGACATGGTGATTAAGGGTTTGTAGTTGGTGTGTATTGGGAGGGGGCCATGAGAGGAGGGTAACTTGTATTAGAATTCAATACTTGGAGGTCAAAACTCATGAGCAATGTCCTTGAAGGTGTTTTCCATGAGTTTGTTTTCCCTTGTGGACCACAACATAATTCCAAATGTTGGGGGAATCTGAACTGGAAACATTGGCCCTTGGTTTCAAATGAGTAAAACATTACCCTGGGCCACAGGGATAAAAAACAAAAACAAAAACAAAAAAAAAACTCATGAGCAAAACTCAGTCCTGAAATCACTTGTTATCGCCCACGTTTGAATATGGCTCAGAGCTTATCTTATCCATAAAATATTACCAGGGACTACTTAAAGTCTGATATAAGGAGATTAGCTTAATCCCCAATGCCAGTGTAACAAAAATCCTCCCCCATAATGGAACCCGTATGGCAGCCTTGGTCTCAATGCCTTTACGATCTAGATAAGATTGTCTCAAACTTTACATTCCATACCTAGTGGGAGTCTAAAAAGTACCAGAGATTTCTGGAAATTCTCAGTTCGTGTTCTCATGGTTACCTCTGGATCACAATCCCTACTTTTCCTAAATAAGTTCAGTTTATAGGTTATCTTGTTTTCTGGGTCTGTTGCTTCCAAGAGGATCTAAATGAGAAACTCAGCTGCTTCCTCCATCTCTACAAAACTTGTATTATTCCAAGATAATTATGCACACAGAGACTCCATTCAAAATGGCATGTGGGGTGCAGAGGGGAGGAGAATGTTTCTATCATAGAAACACAGCCCTCGGGGACAGACCTTCATCTTAAGGCTCAGAGCACTCCACTGTTGTGGATATTTTACTGGCCCCTCAGCCTAGTCTCCCCGCAGCCTGTGACTATCCAACTGCCTCTCTTTCCCCCTTGACCCTTAATGTCGCCCCAGAAATTCCACATTCTCCTGATTTCCCTTGCAATTTTTACCTCCAGAGTTTTCTGGAACCCACTCATTAAAACTCCCAGCAAGGAAAGAAAAGTCTCCATGTCAAGAATCCACTCCAGAGGATGCCCTTGGGTTTTAAGAGATGTTGTTTTCCTTCTACAGTTCTATATCAAAGTACTATTTCCACAATAACCCAAGAAAAGAAACTTTCTGGTTGAGTTCATTTCTCAGGATATAAAACAGAAAAGCAGGCACAGAGTCGAGTCCCAATACACATTTGCAGATTGCATTCCCCCAAGTAAAAGGCATAAATAGAATTTTGGCACCCTAATGAAGAATTACAACATGGAATACTGATAGAACAAGAACAGGCTGTGGCCATGCTGCTAGTTGTGAACAGTCCCACAAGAATTCTAAATAGAGGAACCAAACCTCTAATAAAGACAGTTTGGGGAAATTTGACTTGAGAGAGACTACTTAGTGTCTGAGTACCTGTGAATGTGTCTCTGATGGTTAGGAAAAAAGATTTGTTATGTCACTATTGCATACAGGTTTAGCATCACCAGCTGCTGGAAAAGTATATGGGCCTGAAAGTTGTTCTCTAGATGTACAACTGTGCTAAGTAGATAGCTTCTCACTTTTGTAATAAATGTTATATTGATGTACCCTGTAAACTTAAGATACTGCTTCAAATACCTTAGTTCTCATATAATTCATACCTTCATTTTACAAATAAGGAAATTGAGCCCCTGAAGAAGTTGGTGGCCTTGGGACAGGAAATGGAAGCTTTTCTCCTTGTCTGCCCATGTTAGCCTCCCCTGGGTCTCATGCATTAATGCCTTGTAGATTTTTTTGAGTAAAAAAATATGATTTATAAATCCTGGGGAATGACAACAAGGAGAACTTTTAAAACATATGTTTTAGTATTCTGTGCCCTTGATTTGATGGGAGATGTAAAAGAGCAAGGGAAAGTTGACCTACAGATCATTGGTATAATCCAGCTGGGCCAAATAAGACAGCTTTTCATTAGCGGGGTACTTAGGAGTAGCTGGGATATTTTTATTCTGGTAATGGCTAGATAGATACGGCCTCTGGGAACAGTTCTTGGAAATCATACTTTCTCCAGATGCTCAGTTTGGGTGTGGGACAGATTGGCTTCAAAGCCAAGAGCAACAAACATTACCACAAGCCCACTGGTCAGAGAGCTGAGGATCTTCAAAGGTCTGGAGCCTTGCCACGAGACCCTTGGGCTTTTGTCATTAGGCTGTACTGTATGTAACCTTAAAAAATTCTTTGGATAGCAATAGCCATCAAAGGCGATGGGAATAGAGCCTGCTCAGGCAGGAGTGAGCCATGGTCAGTCAACTCCAGTGCTTACTGGCCCTCTTGGGGACACTTGCTCAGGGAGAGTGCAGCACAGGCCTGTGGGGAGACTCAGCCATTCACCGAGAGGCTCCCTAACCCTCAGTGAGAGGCATAAAGTTCCTCCTAGTTCAGGCTGCCATTCTTATTGGCAGAAACTGGTTGAATTTAAATTACCTGGGATATCCTTAAGTATGCAGTCTGATCTGATAACTGGTTATCCCCATAAAGCCACCTAATGTTATTTTTTATTAAATGAATGTACTCAAAAGCATGCTTGGAAATCTTGAATTTGGAGGTGGGGAGGTTGTGTAAGTCGGTACATCAGAAATTTTTGTATTGGGCCTCCCCGGTGGCACAGCAGTTGAGCCCTGGGCTGCGAAGCTGCCCCCAGGCTCTGCAGCACCAGTTCGATCCCCCACACGCAGACCTCTCCTGCCACACCCACTACTCCCCTCAGCAGTGTACTTTGGTCCTTCTGCCTGCTCTGCTCCCCGCTATGGCTCTGGTGAATTCTCTCACCCTCCCACGCTTCTGACTGTACCCAGTGCTTGTATAAAGAAATAAATAAATCTTTAAAAAAAGAAAGAAAGAAATTTTTGTATTAACAAAATGTTAAATATCAACATCGGCAATAGGCGTGCACCAAAGGTCCATGAATTGAGGATAAAGTATGGAAAGTGCAGACTGTCCCTCTTCCCATCCGCATAGCAAGTCTGCAAGGAAACACGTGCACATCCCTGAGAAATAGACTCTGCTACAAAATGCACACTCACAAAATATATCAGTTAGTGTCAGAAAATGCCAACAGATGATTTTCTTTTTTTCTTGCCTGACTTGCATGTGTTCAGCCACTCACTTATGATATATAGATGCTTGCTTTAGCTTGGGAAAATCTGAATTCCAGAATTTGTGGGGAAAGCAATGCTGTTTTGCTTCTTTTAAAAATGTTCTTATCTGTATATTTGAGTGAACTCATTCGTAATTTGTACTTTAAAAGTAAGTGGCTCCTTCCTAAATATGGATTTATTTGATTCTATTATATCAACCACTTTATAATCCTATTTAAAGTCTTAATTAATTTTTCAGTGGCATAAAAATAGGTCTCAGCCTATTTCCTAATCAAAGATATATCAATTCCTCTGTTTTCTACTTTCTGTCAGTATTTTCATTACACTTCTAAATGAATTTTGTCTTTCTACTTAATTTTTTTCTTTTTTATTTGTTTTGTGTGAGTGTTTTGAGGAACATCTTAAAATTGAACTGAGGTAAGTTAAATGAAGAATATCAGAGTCAATTGTGTGTTGACCAGAAATGACAGATAAGTGAAGATTTAATAGATATGATGCAATGAGAGCTCCTCTATGCCTCCCCCAAAACAAATATTTTTTCAATTGTTTTCGTTATGAAGATGGCACAACTTCAATGTAATTCACTTATTTTTTAGGCAGGGCTGTCAGCTAAACTGACGGACTAGCTGATTCTATCATTGTCAAGTCAACACAAATTTTCCCCTGGGGGGTCCCCACGGTGGAGAGGGGTGGGTACAACTTTTCTGAAATGATTTGAAGGAGAGGCTGATGTGAGATTACTGCCTGTTCTGCCTGAAGACCAGAAGTAGCAAAAATCAGGGCCAGTTGCAGCAGCAACTGCCCAATGAGTGAAACGTTTGTTTCTCTAGGCAATCGTTCCTTGAATTCCATCACTTGCCAGAAGCCTAGTGAGGAAAGCCCATGACTGGGGAGGATTGCTAGTGTTAGCCACACATGCAGGTATGTGTAACCAAGATACGTTGGCCCATGAGTTCACCTAGAAAAGAGTTCCTTTCCACGTACACAGAATATTATCACTCTCTCAAAATTGGGAGGTATTCTGTGGCCCCAGGTTTGGTGGACAATATACATCTCCAGGAGTTGCATGAGTGACACAACTATTGGGAGAGGGAAGGACTTAGTGCCTGGGAGGCAGAAGCTTTTTATTTCCCTTATTGACTGTTGGTTTGTCAGAAAAAAAAAGATGTTCGTCATCCTGAACCCTCCCATGTGCCTCTCTTTCTCAATTTCACCACCCTCAAATCTTTCCTTTGCTATCTATAAACACAGAATTCTAAAGTGAAGGGCTTTCAGGAAATATTGCACTAATACATCATCAGCATTGTCATTATGATGTATTAACACAATGCATCATCATAGACCTGTCAGAGCCATGATTTATGACTCAAAATGTGTTGTGGTACAGTGAGGCATTGGGGACCCCATTCACTGAATGCTTGTTTATTTTTACACTTAAGGACTTTGAAAGTAAGCTTCAGACTACTTTTCCTCAAAGAAGGAGTAGGGAAAGACTTTGAAAGGAGGACTCCATTTGAAAACACTGGAGGGGCCAGTGGGTCACACTTAAGATATAAAGGTTTATGTTTTCCCAGACCACTTTAAGTTCAGAGTCGAACTTCCACACTCCAAGTCCTTTGGCTCCTGTTGGAAGAATCTGGCTTTTTCTGTGTCTTTCCACCCCTCTATTTAGAACTCCCTTAATAGTGAAGTGTGTGAGGGGTGGTATAAAGGTATACATTAGAGGCTTTCTTTTACTGCCAAAAGTAATAAGGATAGTGTTTTATTTTATGAGAGTAATAAAGTGATTATGTAAGGAAATTCTGCTTGCAAGGTAGATGGGTGCTGGCATTATACACTTTCTCTTTGGGGCCATTGAGTTCCTTCATAATGTTCTCAACAAAATATAAGAACATATTGCATGGCTAGCCTTTAGCACTGTGCCAAGAGAAAGGCAAAAGATGTGGGGGCATTGTCAAGAAAGAAAAAACAGATAAAAGCATGGATCAAAGCAAAAGCAAAGTATATCTGAAGAGCAATTTTGTATCACTCACATCATAACAACCCCAAGAAAATGAATGAGACAGAAGAACAATCGTTAGGAAATTCTTTTGGAAAAAGATGAGTCATGGAGCAAAGTTGGAAGGATGGATGTTGGGAAAGAAATGAGAATATATCTTTTGGCTTTTCAACTCTAGGATGATAATTCTTCCCACACTTTGCCTCACAGGTTGACCTCTCTGATTCCTTAAGAACTGAGGCAAAATGAAAGTTGGAATCTTTAAACTTGGGTTGACTTGATTTTTTCCAACCTTCTCTTTATGACCCACCTTCTCCCTTCAATTTGTAGAGCCAGCAGCATTGTCACTCACATGAATGACAGACAAAATCGGTAATGATTACAAAGGTAGAAAGTTCCTTTGGCCAGGTCTCTCTACTCTTAAATCTAAGGACAGACACAGCCCCGAGTCTGGCAGTTCAGAGTAAATGTTACCTTAAGTATAGCTGTACATTATGACACATTTTTTCTTATAGTGAGCAATACCTAATGTAATTACACCCAGGCCTGGTTCTTCTGGGCTTAGTTCATCCCCATTCTGGGGAGCTGGAAATGTAACTAGTAAAGGATTCACTAAGAGAAGAGGCAGGGAATTTGCCAAGAGTTCAATAATCTGAAGGTTTATTTTTTCATCCAAATATAAAGAAAGTCTGCAAACTGGTTCAGGCTAACCAGGTAAAATTGTATATTTTATTAACTTTAAAGCATTAAGAAAAAATTCTTTTCACATTTTAAAAAAATGCTGCTAGAATTCGACTGGGATGGTGGGGGTGAAGGGAGGTTGCCTGCTTAATAAAACTTACAAAGAGAAATGTGTCAGCTGCTTCATTTCCACTTTCTGGTCTTGGTCAGAAACAGCTGCAAAGTATCTACTCTAACTCAAGTCTTTTTATGACTTTTACTAACTTCTTATTCAAAAATACCTTTTCTTTATTCCCTCGGGGTCTCACCACAGAGAGCTCTATGAAAAGAATGTATTTAAACACTTTATGCCTCATTCACCAACATAGGTATGTCAAAATCTTCAAGATAATTTGGTTATTGGTTTCAAGCATTTCTAATGGCCTACTCTATTTTCCAGAAAAGCAGAAGTACTTCATTATTGCATATATACCATATCATAATTATTGAGATGGCAGCTATGATTAAAATCTATCAATGACTCCCTATTATCCCTAAGTGAGCACTAACTCTCTAAAGTGCATCAAGAATCTTCAGCCTTTCTTTTCCTCCCCATCTGTATCTCCTGTTATTTTTCCTTGCCTTAGAGTCTAAATTCTTGCCATTCACTGGCCCAAACCTGGCCAGCACCCTCTTGTCTCCAAGTCTTTTATATGCTCCTCCCACTGAATTATTGCTTCACTTTCCTCACAATTTGCTTGGCGCACTCATCTTGTAGTTTCAACTTGGGCATCACCTTTTTGAGGATACTTTCCTCACCACCTCAAAACAGGAGCTAGCCACCCCACTTGTGTGCTGTCATGTCAGAAATTACCAATACTTTTCCTGTTGCAGTGGTGCAGAATACACTAGTGTCTCTGTCCGAGCTCTTGAGATTTAGGTGGTATTTGAATCTCAGGTATATTTCCCAGTATTAGTATGGTGTCTGGAAACTTCAACCTTTATATAAATATTGTTGAATAAATGAATACAAATAAATGAATATCACAATACATAATTCTATGTTCTGATGCAAACTTTGCATTGTTACATGGTTTTATCAATACATCGAATCACTTCACATATTAGCAGATCCTTTATCTTCACTCCAACACTAAGCCTTGGGCATTGCTCAATAAGTACTGAAGGATTAATAAATAGAAACTTTTTGTGCATGTGGACTAATTGACATCTTAGTTATGAAGAACAAGGGGCCATTCTAGCCCAGTCCTTATATTGTTACATCATGCTGGAGTGCTTTATTACTGAAATACTAAGGTGTGTTTTTTTTTAAGTGAAGTCAAATTAGCTATCTCTTTGGTAATTTACTATTTTGATCAAAAAATTGTTCATCATCATAAGGAAGACTTTGGCCCAAGGCCAAAGGGCCTCCCCCCACCAAATGCCAGTTGTCCCTTTATTTTCCTCTAAATCTCACTGACCTGCAATGCTGGATCAGCATTTTCCCATTTCAGTTTAGGGATTTGATCCCCATAAAATGTATATAGATCTGGCAGAAAGTCACCAAAACCATGAGCATATAACTCTATCCAGCAGAGAGCACAGTCTAAGGAGATGGAATCTGGATTTGACGAGGAGGATTCTCCAAGAGTCCAGGGACTGTCCTGACTGAGTATGGTCCTACATGATGATCTAGGGAGAAATCTGGGCATTGTGGTGCCTGGAGTAGTCAGACCATGTAGGGTCCAGAAAATGAAGAAAGCAGAGGGAGAGGAGAACCTGGTACAAGCTGCATGAAATTTACAGTTGTTTGTTACAATTAATTATACCTTGGCCAGAGATGGCATTTGGGAAATCCATCAATGCAAACCAGGTGACCATGGTTAACATAAGGATATCTTAGTAGTACAGTGGAAAGAAAGAGAACATTGGATAAGAAGGATCCATGCTCTCTTTAGTAATGAGGTGATCTTGCACAGGTCATCTCAAAGACTCAGTTTCTTCATGTATAAAATGGTAATTACAGTGCCTATTTAGTAAGCCATTCTGAAGATTAGAAATAATGTATACTTAGGATATACTGGGGTGCTTAGTAAGTTTCCTTCAATAGGATTTTCCGTTTGACATTTAATTCAGAGTTGTTATCATCATTGACCAATAGAATGTTCTCAGAGCTTTTTTCATATATCAGGAGAGAGAGTGTAGGGCATACTCATAATTGAGACCTCAGATTTAGAGGTGTCAGTTGCCAAAACTCTAAAGTCAGCTCTATCTTTCTTATGTTAATGTAACTGGAAGAAAAATGTGAAAATTCTGCCAATTAGTTGTAAGTTATCACTATCTCCAAATATCCAGCTATTTAGTCATGTGGGGGAAACACTATATGACTTAATGGCTTTTTCATTTGTCATCCATATGACTTGGCCTTTTAGAAGTAAAGTCATCAATACAGATATCAGTGTCATCTTCAGTCTTCAGATTTGCTGTTCTCATCAATCAATATCATATCCATATACTAACTCACTCTGCTCCCTTAGGAGATTCAGGGGCATCCCTTTGTTAATGCCCTAATGAATCTTTTTAGCTCTATTTTGGAGCAGTTTCTTAAAAAGTTTTTTAAAACAAATTTAGATTTCATTAAGCAGCAATTAATTTATTTTGTTAACTTCTGTTGTACTATTTTAAATCCTCTAAGTGATATTTTTCATTACTGTCACTGTTTTCAAACTCATTTTATACTTTCTTAGCACGTTTGAGATGCCTCCTGCCAAGTCACATATAGTATTGCCAACAGTCAAACAAATTTTTAAGACATGAGTCAGAGAGAAATTAATTGAATACTTCGAGGGCTGAGGGGACCTCCTATTATCTAGTTCAATCCTTCATTTTACAGAGGAAGATGAGAGACCCAGGAGGATGAGATGGATTTCTCAAGGTCATAAAACTAGGTTATGGCAAAACTAGGCTAGAACCCAGGTCTTCCAAATTCAGTTTCTTTCCTTCTAAAACAGAAACAAATATGAAAGATTTGAAAGAGGCAATAGGTACCTAGCCGTGATGGGATACTGAAGGAAACTGGAATGCAGGGTGCACCAATAAACTGTTGGCAGCAATTCCAAAGAACCTAGTCAAGTTGTTTATTATCAAAGGTGGGCTAGAAACAAGAGCACATCTGAAAATACTAGCATTTTTGCAATATCTTATACTATTGCAGTGGTTTGTAATTAGGGATGATTTTGTCCCCTAGGAGATATTTGGTAATGTACTGATTCTTTTTTGTTGGAGAAAGAAGGCATAGCAGCTGGTGAATCCAAACCAAGGACCCTGCCAAAGATCCTGCAGGGTGCAGGGCAGATCCCCACAACAAATAATAATCGGACCTGAAGTGTGCAGGGGGCCAAGGGGAAGAACCCTTGTGCCAGTGGCTCTCAACTTTATCAGAAACAACATCTATTACAACTCCCTTTTCCATCCTGAAATGAAATCCATAGGAATTATATCCTGTCTCCCTAACTAAATTTTAAAAGGAATGAATAGGAGTAAAATAGTTTGTAAGGAAATGTTCAGTATGTAAAATACATAGATAAATACACTGATAGTGGTCACACCTATCTTGAACATCACTAAGAAATGATGGGGGAACATGGGTCTCCCTGGTGGCACAAGGGGTTAAGCACCACACTGTGAAGCTATCACCAGCCACTGCATCACGAGTTCAATTCCTGGCCAGCCGAAGAGCTACCCACATGGCGCAGCAGACCTCTCCTGTTTTACCCACTGTTTCCCTCAGCAGTTTATTTCAGTCAGTCTGCTGTTCTGTTCCCCACTCTGTCTCTGGTGAATCCTCTTACCTCCCACACTTCTGGCCTGTACCCCAGTTCTTGTATGCATAAATAATCTTTAAAAGAAAAATGAAAAAAAAGAAATGATGGGGTCACAATGAGCACAAATGATTTGCAGCCAATGACATGACTTTCTGAAATGGTGAACAAATCTTGATAACTTCTTTGTGTTTATTTGTAAAACAGAGTAGGTGTCTATTAGAACAGCCAAACACCCAGTGGGTTATGGGCAAATGCTTATTCTCAGGAATAAGCTGTGTGGGGCCTGTAGCATCACTGCCTTCCACCCACTAATTATCAGTAGCAAACCCCAAACATTTTAACATCTAAACACACCCACACACATTTCTTAAATGCCTTATGAGAGCACAGTACTATCCCCTTTTGAGTACCTTGGAGATAGACAATAATGTAAATGTACATATAATATAAGTTTAATAATCAACTTGAATGTAAAGTAGCTTCTTAAAGAGTTACTTTTAGCAGTAAAAATGGAAATTACTCTGTATTCCCTTAGATTATAATTAGGATTTCTTTGGTAAGCCCTTCTTTGGTTTTATCAGAAAGTCAAATTGACTCCTAAAAATTCTTGTGTTTATGTTCTTTATTTTTCTTTAAAAATTAGTCACATGGCACCTAAGTATGTTTTTGTTCTCTAAAGATGTTTCCATTTTTAAGTGAAAAAAACTTCAAGTTTTATTTTTGAGCAATTCCACAATGCTTAGTTGATTATGGATATGACAACCAACCAAACCAAAACAAAGAGGAGCAGCAAAATTATCCACTTTCTAAAAAACTATTTCTGAAAAGAGTGATGAGCACAGTAATTTCACCCCCATACCCTGCCTTAGAATGAATGGATGTGTATTCTAATAGTGCAGTGAAGAACTATATTTCTAGGCCACAGTAATATTTAACAAAATATCCTCAGCACTTAATGAATCTCTGCATTTCTAGGCATTTAAAAACACCAAATTGGTATTGACTCTCAAATTCTTATCTGAGGTGCAAAGTAGAGGATTTTAGTAGTTGTATCATCGTATCTAAAGAAATGAGAAGAAAGAAGAAAATAATTTCCAGGTATTTTACTTATTCTTTACTAGATAGATTTAAATCTTACTAAAAAACAAAATCATTGACAACATCTGAAATGTAACCCAAATATTTGTGTGGTTTAAATATAGGGTAGAAATGGGAGAGTAGATGAATTTGTGGTATTTGTAGGTTACTTCTACTTATAATCCCTCACCTAGAGTCACATCAATTTTATCTGTTTTATTTGTATGCTTCCACAAGATTTTTTTTCCAACACAGGATTTTCCATCTAAAAAAATTTGAAAAACCGCAGCCCTAAGGGAAATTAGGCAGCAGCTGTAAAGAAATATAATATAGGTCAAATTTCATCACAACAAATATTATTGTGACAAAAATCTCAATATAGCAAAAGATTTCTGAGCCCTAGGCAATACCCATTTGTCTTAAGAAATATGCAATTCAACAGAATAAAAGAACCTGCGCAATGTTTTCATTATAATGGCCTTTGACCTGTATTCCTTGCCTGGTGGCAGATGAAACTTCAAGTTGGAATTCAGGCTTGCTAGTTTCCTCTAGGTATAGCCATTTCTTCTTCAAGCAGCTTTAAGTCTCCCAAATGTTTACAATGAAATAAAGGATCCAAGTTATTAAAGGCCACACTTAGAAATGTGTTCCATAAACCCTAAATGATTACTATTCCCAGGAACAAGAGGAACCATAACCACAGAAAGAATATTGAGTTCCAGTGTGATAGGTAGGCCTGTTTACCACCAATGTCCACTCTCTTCTTTACCTTGTTTTTTTCTTATTTATTTATTTTATTTTATTTTAGTGTAGAAGTATTGGGGTATAGGCCAGAGGTATGGGGGGTGGGTAAGAGAATTCACCAGAGACAAAGCAGGAGGCAGGATGGGCAGATTTACTGAAATGCACTGCTAAGGGGAGCAGCAGGTGTGACAGAAGAGGTCTGTTGAGCCATATGTAGGTTATCTCCCTGGCTGGGGATCAAACTCAGGCTGTAGAGGTGATAGTGCTGAGACTTACTGCCTAGGCCACCAGGGAGGCCCTCTTCTTCTTTTTGTTACCCAAAATCTGGTTTTTCACCTGCACACATTGTCAAATAACATAGATTCCATTTCCCAGTGGCCCTTAGTATCAAATGTGTCTAATAAAGTATAAAGATATTTTGTGTGTCTTCAGAAAAGATCACTTATTTTTAACAGTTTTAGCTGAAAGTTGCTGCTGTTTTCCTTCCTGCTGTCTAGAGGTCTAATATAATGCTACTTGGGAAACTACTTGTCCTTGAGGATGGAAGCCATTTGTGAAGCAAAAAAATAGAAGAATCTTGAGTTCCTAATGCTTTTGGAGTCATCAAACAGCCTCAGATTGCCTATCTCTGAATTATTATTGCAAAAAAACTTAAATACTTGTGTGATTTACAACTGTGGTTGGAATTCTGTTAGTAGCAGTTGAAGATAATTAGTACATCTTCCTAACCAATATATCCTTCTTCCCTCTGTATTTGGGATTATATTGCTTCTATTTGTCTGTGTACACAAAACACACTCTGCAATTTTACTTTGTACCAAGGCCTGTGTCAAGACTTCAAGTTTTAGCAATTGAGATTTAAAAAAGATACAAGAATTTTTTTCACAGAAATTTCCTTAAGTCCAGTCATTCTAACAGGCAACAGGAGTTCCTTAATGAAGCCTATGGGGCCACACTAGAAAATGCCCTAAAATCCTAATGCTTTGTGCTAATCTTAACACTATGTGCTAGGGTTACTGTATTATAAACAATTTTAAATATTTTCAGGTTCATTAAGATATAATTGATAAACTAAACTACACATGTTAAGGGCATAATTATATATACACATATAAATATATATGTATATATAATTATATATGTATAGCAATTATAGCCATCACCTCTGAAAGTCTGCTTGAGTCCTTGCAAACCCCTCCCAACCAACCTTCCCATTTCTAAACCCACCCTCAGGAAGCCATTAATTGCATTTCATTTTTTAGAATTTAGTATTAATATGTGGGGTTTTTTTTAAAGATTTATTTATTTATTTTTGCATAAAAGAACTAGGCTAGAGATGTGGGGGGTGAGAGGATTCACCAGAGACAGAGTGGGGAACAGAACAGATGGATTTTACTGAAATACCCTGCTGAAGGGAGCAGTGGACAAGACAGGAGAGGTCTACTGCACCCTATGTGGGTTGTTATCTCCCTGGCCAGGTATCAAACTCATGCTGCAGTCATTCGCTATAGGATGGTAGCTTGATAGTCTTGAGACTTTGACCCCTGTGCCACCAGGGGTTATAAATATGTGAATTTTTGGTTTAGAGTTGCTTGTTGATTTTGATTTTTACTTTATTATAATTAGTCTTTTTCCTGGTCCCTCTACAGGGGGCGGGTGAGTAGGATTAAAACAAGGGGGTTGGGAATTGTATGGGGAATATAACCAAGATGAAAATGCATACATTGTGCAAAAATGAAAAATGATGTAAAAATATATAAAATAAAATAAAATAAAAATAAAAAAAGAAGTCAAAACTTAAAAAAATGCAATTTTTTTAATTAGTCATTATGATGGAAAAGCATAGAGTGTCTGAAGCAAGAGTCCTGAATTAAATAAAAATCTTTTTTGATTGCTCTCTGTCCAGTAATCATGTGATATGTTTAAGTCTCACCTTGGTATCTCTATCTGTACTTACAAATACAAATATTTACTGCTGATCATGCATATAATTGACAAGAGTGAAGATCAAGAGCGCCTTATGCTTGCATGTCTTGCTCAGTCTGGAGATCTAATCTGTTTCCCAGATTTCAAATACGGCAGAATAGTTTTATTGTTTGCTTTTCCATCACTTAAAGGACTTCATCTGGAGTTAGTTGCTTATAAATAAGAAGGAGCTCTTGAGGTTCAACTGTCAATTATATGCGTGATCAGTAATAAATATTTGTATTTGTAAGTATGGATAGAGATAAGAAAGTGAGACTTAAAACATATCACATGATGGCTGGACAGAGAGTAACCAAAAAGAATTTTTATTTAATTCAGGACCCTTGCTTCCAGACACTCTATGGGCATTTTAGGGCACAAAGAAAGAACACATACCCATCACCCATCTCCCCTCAAAAAAATAATGACTTTTTAAGAGAATTTCAAATGTTGCACATATATGGAGTTTTTGTGGTATCATTTATTTTTCCTAAGTGATCTCAACTGGTTTGAATAGGCAGTTTCTACTTAAGTATACTACAAACATTGGTAATTTGAAAAGGGTATGGGTAGAGAAAAAATTGTCAGATAAAATATAGGACATCCAGCTAAATTCAAATTTCCCATAAAATAGTTTTTTAGTATAAATATTCCCCAAGCAGTATATGAAACACATGTGTGCTAAAATAAATATATTTTTTAATCTATAATTCAAATTCAATTGGTATTCTGCATTTTTATTTGCTAAATCTGGCAATCTTAAGTGTGTGTGTGGTGGGGATCTCAGATTCAACTGATATTTAGGAGACGTGGCTGAGCAGGAAGGAGAGAGGACAGGAGTGTTGTCTGATATTGGTATATATGCCCTCTGTCAAATCCATTGAATGGGCCCACTTACAAATCTAAAACAAACTTTTCCTAATTAACAGTCTTAAAAGTAGAAATGTCATAATCACCTGTGAAAAGGGTTGCTTCATCAACATTAAATGATTTTAGAATCAGGAAGTTGTCATTCTGGGAGACTCTTGAGACGTAAGTAACTGTCTATTTTCAAACTGGAGCAAATTAACTCCTGGTCCAGCTGAAAAAAAAAGCCAAACATTTTGTAGTAATTGTGGGATAACTTTGAGAGAAGGTAATTTTTGAGGAACGTCCATCCTAAGGAATCACTATACTATATAACATGAGTCTGGAAATGGAAAGATACTTAATTCCCAGAGGTTTCTAGCTACAAAGATCTTGCCCAATGCCAAGGTAGGAAACCCTATCTGAATGGATTTATTCAAACTCATAAAAGATCCCACTCTATGCAATGGGGGAAACAACTTAAGAAATCCTCCTTTACAGCTGCTACAGATCATCATATGTGACCCCTATCCCCACTCTCACTTCAGCTTCTTCCAGGTCATTAGCCACTGATAATTAAAATATACCAAAGACAAAAGTCATGGGGGGTGGTAAAGGAAATTTTTTGAGACTCTGCTCCAAAAATAATTCCCTTCCGGCTCTTGAATCCCATTTTGAATTCCTACAAGTGGCATTGTTTAGATATTGGGGTAGGCTTCCATTTAGCGAATAGTACGTCTGTTTTCTCTCTTCACTAAAAATCAAGGGCAGTTGGAAACAGCTCATTGACCATGTGAGAAGATAGGGTCCAGCAAACCAAGGTTGAACCAAAGCCATGAAGCTCTTAGGTTTTTGTGTTCTCAAGTTTTATAGCACTCTTATTCACCAGCCATGGTGGGAAGTTTTCTGATGTGCTTCTGACCTCTCCAGAATAAGTAGCTGGCACAACTGTGCAGTGAGCACATAAGGTCCTTTGTTCATCCCGTAGATGTTGCTATTTGACCCTGTGGTTTTCAGTTAGATTGTGTGATTTGAGGGGCCAGTGGGAAATTGTCTCCTTCTTTTCCCTTTCTCCGATCACTCAGCCACCACCATATATCAAATATCTCTCAGATTACTGATACCTGATCATAAAATAATCTAACACTGTCCAAAGTACAAATGAAATTCATGTTGGGAATGTTGACCATTATGCTACCTGATTAAATGACAATCCACACTTTAGAAAATGCCAATTGTCTGCTTTAAGATGTTTGTGATCCCCAATGGAATCAAATAGAAAATCCAGAGATAAACCCACAGATTTATGGTCAACTAATCTTTGACAAAGGAGCAAAGACTATGCATTGGGGCAAAGAAAGTTTGTTCAATAAATGGTGCTGGGAAAACTGGGTCGCTACATGCAAAAGAATGAAGCTTGACCACTACCTCACACCATACCTCACACCATACACAAAAATCAACTCAAAATGGATTAAAGAACTAGATATAAGACCTGAAACCATAAAATACATAGAAGGAAATATAGGCGAAACACTACGTGATTTGCACATCAAAGACATCTTTACAGACACATCACCCAAAGCAGTGATAGTGAAGGCAAAGATAAACAGCTGGGACTACATCAAATTAAAGAGCTTCTGCACAACAAAAGAGACAATAACAAAAACAAAGAGAAACCCCACCTACTGGGAAAACATTTTTGCACACAACACTAATGATAAAGGACTGATCACAAAAATCTGCAAAGAGCTGATAAGACTCAACAACAACAAAGAAAATAATCCAGTCAAAAAATGGGCAGAAGAGCTAAAAAGAAACTTCTCTGAAGATGAAATGCAAATGGCCAACAGGCATATGAGAAAATGTTCAACATCACTTGTAATCAGGGAAATGCAAATCAAAACTACCATGAGATACCATCTTACACCAGTGAGAATGGCACATATTAAAAAAACTAGCAACAACAAATGTTGGCGAGGTTGTGGAGAAAAAGGAACTCTTCTGCACTGTTGGTGGGAGTGCTAACTAGTCCAACCACTATGGAGAGCTATGTGGAGATTTCTGGACCTACTAAAGATAGAGCTTCCATATGATCCAGTAATTCCACTCCTAGGTATTTACCCAAAGGACACAGAAACATCAATTCCAAAGAGCACCTGCACCCCTATGTTTATAGCAGCACTATTTACAATAGCTAAGCTTTGGAAACAACCCAAATGCCCAAAAATAGATGACTGGATCAAGAAGATGTGGTATATATACACCATGGAATATTACTCAGCATTCAAAAAAGATAAACCCATGCAATTTGCAGCAACATGGATGGTGCTGGAAGGGATCATGCTCAGCGAAATAAGCCAGAAAGAAAAAGAAAAATACCGGATGGTCTCACTCATAGCAGGAATCTAGAAAACTTAAATAAGGGACCAGGAAAATGAATAACTATAAGAAAGTGAAAATCAAAATCAACAAAAAACTATGAACCAGAGACACTCTATTGGGGGTAGGGGGCGGGGAGGGGAGGGATTGGGGTCAAAATAAGGGAGTTGCAATTGTATGGGGAATATAAAAATAAAATTTATTTTAAAAAATAAAATAAATGAGAAAAAAAATTTCATCACTGTGGTGATGGTGCACGGGTGCACTGGTAAAGGAAATTCAATGGGGACTATACCTCGAGTTGGGGGGAAGGAAAAATTGTTTAAAAATGAATAAGGATGTAAAAAAAAAAAATAAATAAATAAATAAATAAATAAATAAATAAGATTATTAAAAAAAAAAAAAGAAATGGGCAGAAGAACTTAAAAGACATTTCTCCAAAGAGGAAATGCAAATGGCCAACGGGCATATGAAAAAAAAAAAAAAAGATGTTTGTGGTATCAAGAGGATCATCCAATGTTGCTTTGTTTCTTTCACAGTATCTTGCATTTAGGAAGTGTTCAATAATTATTTGTTTACTTGCCAAAAAGAAATATAAAGAGAATGCAATGAAATACTGACTGTGCCCTCTCAGTTAGGATGCAAGTCCCATGGATACTTAAATATTTCTTGACTGAATGAGTATGATGAGGTCTGACCAGTTTTTCCATAAATTTATTCCAGTAAATTTTTAGCCCTAACTCACTTAGTGTTCAGTATTGTTTATGTTCCTCTTAGAGATCTAAACAAATATCTCTGAGCACCCACATGAGCAAAATAACCTGATTCCATTTTGAAAAACAGAGTAAGTTCCAACTCATTTGTAGAGAGACAACAACGGTGTAGTGTGAGTAATAGAGGACTAGGAATTGAGATTTGAAGATTGTCTTAACCCGGATATTAACGATGGCACTATTGATGGCAGTTATGCAATTTATTGTCTAAATAAGACAGTTTTGAGTGTGAATGATGATACAAACAAAAATTCAACTAGAGTGACAGGAGTACAGCAAACCAACAGGGATATTAGCTCACTCTGCAACCTCCAGGCAGGTCATTTTCTCTCTGGGGACCTCTATTTCATCAGCTATAAAATTGAGAGTAAGACAAGATGGCTCTTATGGTTTCTTCAACGCTAAAGCATTTAACTGAGAGCCAATCCTCATTTCTTATTTGTAACTTCGCATCCTATTTAAAATAGGACTGCCAATTTTCTCTGTTTATTCATTTCTTGTAGATTTCTTTTTTTTAAAAAAAAAAGATGTATTTATTCATGCATACAAAAACTGGAATATAGGCCAGATGTGCGGAAAGGTGAGAGGATTCACCAGAGACAGAGCAGGAAGCAGAACAGGTAGAAATACATTGAAATACACTGCTGAGGGGAGCTGCAGGCAAGACAGGAAAGGTCTGCCACGCCATGTGGGCATCTCCACGGCCGGCCGGGATCAAACCCATGCTGCAGAGACTGAAGATAGCTTCACAGTGCTGGGCTCAACCACCTGCACCAGCAGGGAGACCCGCTTGTAGATTTCTATTTACTGGAAATTTCTGGCCCTACAATCCACATGGAGGTCAATATGAGAAGAATCAGTCTTTCTAATAGCCTGTCTCTTGAAGGGCAGAAACTTTTCACATCCATCAGAAACACAGTTATCAACTCTCCCACCTACTCTTTCCTAAGCGTGATTTTCCCTTTTACTATAGCAGGAAAAGAGTGCTGCAGAGAATGATGGGAAGACAGATATAGATATTCATTCCTCATAGCTGAACCCAATTCCACTTCCTTGGATGCCAATTTCCTAGAACTTCCTCATTTCCCATCAGTTATTCTTCAGCTCCAATGATGCATTATACAACTTTATTCTCAACTAGCCATTAGTTTACATATGCTCCTTTTCCCAGTTAGCAAGAATAACAATTTATTACAACTCCACAAGAATAATTTTACTTGATCCTCACAACTACTCTTCGTGAGAATTGTGTTCGATGATCCAGAGAGCACAAGTGACTTGTTTAAAGAGACACAGCTCAGAAGCAGAATTCAGAACTGGAGCCTGGTCAAACTGTATAATGCTAAGCCATTTTAAGAAATCCTGTGGTTAATGAGTTTGAAAGACTAATAATCTTCATAACACTTGTTTTATAAAATATTTAAACTTTTTTTAATACCAGAAATATAATAGAACAGTTATGGGTCCAGATATGAAGTCCTTCTCACTCAGCATTTAATGGTCTCTTTGATCTGGCTATCCTTAATCTGAAGACATGATTAGTTTTTCTGGGGAAAAAAAAAATTGCAGGATATTGGAGGCAACACTTGCAGTTGGTCTTATGGTTTTGTATCCTAATTTTTAAAAATTCTCATTTAACCACATGTAAATGGACAGAATGGGAAGTAGTGCTCAGTGTTGTAATTGCAGATTTAAAAGGAAAAGCTTCAAGAAATGTTTCAATTCTTGAATTAAAAGAAAAAAAACTTTTATCAGATTCTATTGATTTACCATTCATTTATAAAACTATACTGTTTGGGGAGTTTAGTTTCACACTCTGATATGTGGTCTATGCTTCATTCACCCACCACCAATGTTCTAGTGCCATCAATTATCAAACTGATCCCCTCTCTCCTTACTTCCTCTCTCCCTTCCCTCTGGAAGCCAGCATGTTTTTCAGAGTCTGAGAGTTATTTTTGATGTGTTTTGCCAGTTTTTTTGCTTTGGTTCTTAATATTCCACATGTTAGTGAAACCATTGGTAATTGTCTTTCACTTTCTTACTTATTTCACTTAGCTTAGTCACATTAACTTCAAGCCATGTTGTAATACATGGCAAGATTTTGTAGTTTTTAATTGCTGAGTAATATTCCATTGAGTATATATACCACATTTTTATTCACTCATTTGACTATTGTGCTAATGTTAATCCTTAAACTTTTAAAGGGCATATTAAATACCTCATGTAAAAATGGGGAACAACTTGTGGGCTTTTAAATACTCATTAAGAGAAGGAAGGATAATGACTCTAAAAGATTCACTGGGGAAAAAAAACCACTGGGCTCCTTGAAAATATCCTTGTTTTCCTTTTTAAACTGCCAAGAAACTAGGTTACTACCTCCCCAGCAAGACTTGGGATTGGATTTCAAAATAAGGTGCTTTAAATAATGACTAAGTATGTTCAAATCTATGTTAAATGCCGAAGTATTTATAAATATTTCTTTTAAATACACAAAATTTTTAGTTCATCCAGACAGGTGCAGGGATATATCATGAGCCAGCAAACTGTCAAAACTTTTGACAAAGAGTCAACAAATTGTGGCAATGTTTTTAGAAGAGCACAGGTCTTTGTGTGACATAAAATCCAATGCCAAGGAAAATCACCAGCTCCATCTGCAGTAACTCATTTAAAAAAAAAAAAAAAAGATTAAAAAAAGAATTCCCATCTTTCTGCAGTTGTCACTTGCCTTGCCAAGAAATTTAGTCATGTAAACCATTACTATGCCTGACTTAGCCTTAAAAGCCTCTGGACCTAGTAAGTGATCAAGGTGTGGGAACCACAATCTAAATTCTGGACCTCAAAGCTGAGTTAAGAGATTATGACAAACTCAAGTAATCTTTGCCAAAGAAGCCACAAAAAGAGATTGGAATCAGAAGTGGGATATGCTAATGCTTTCTTGAAGAGTCACACCTTAAAACAGGAAATTAGAATAATGGCTTACAGTGCTACTGAAGCAATACCTTCATTATACACAGGCAAGTCATTCCTCCAATAAGGTGTGTTGGTTAATAAACTTAATTGAACATTGTTTTATACTGTTTTCAATTTTAAGTAATAGGTTACCAGGATTAGAAGTAGATAGGCCCAAAGATCATGAGTGAGTTTCATATTTATTAATCTGTCAATATTTACTATAGATGCAATAAAAACAAGGGATTTTGCTAGGATAAAGGATTTTAAATCATATAACACATAGCAACAGCAAAAACAATTGTGGTGTGACCTCTGCCTTCATTGTTTATCCTCCAGCTAGGGGAGTCAAATAGCAACACCTACCAAGAAAAGCCAGATGTGTAAGGTAATTAAGGGTAAACACCAATTGATCAGGTGTATAATGATGGTTGGAGGAGTTCAGATAAGTGATAAGTCACTTCAATAGGAGTGAGCAAGAAAATCTTCATAGAGAGGAAGATTGAATGGATGCGTTGGAGACTGGCTAAGCATTTACATAGAGAGGTAGCAGCAGAGCTTCTGGTAAGGAAAACAGCTGAGGGAAGTAAGCAGAGGTGAGTAATATGTTGGGTGAGTAGTGATTAGAGATTGGTGGACAAGTTGTAAACAGAGGAAGAAAAGAGTAGAGTTTTCAATTCAGGTTAAAGAGTTTGGACTTTGTAGTCAGTGGTCATCTTTGAGCATAATAATCTAAACATATATTTCATTAGGATATGAAGTTCCAGTTTAATTTAAGAATACAGCAACATGGACGCAGCTGGAAGGGATCATGCTCAGTGAAATAAGTCAGAAAGAAAAAGAAAAATACCAGATGGTCTCACTCATAGCAGAATCTAGAAAACCTAAATAAGACACCAGGAAAAGACTAATCAATACAAAGTAAAATCAAAAATCAAAATCAACAAGCAACTGTAAACCAGAGACAGACTGGGGAGGGGGGGAAGGAGGGGCGGGAAAGGAAAGACTAGAGTCAAAACAAGGGGGGGGGTACAATTGTATGGGAAACATAACCAAAATGAAAATGCATACATTGTGCAAAGATGAAAAAAGATGTAAGAATTATATAAAATAAATATTTACATTAAAAAAAACCCATCATGCCATAAAAGAAAAATTAAGAATATAAAGTTACACTTGAGGGTACTGTTACAGGGCAACCCCAATGTGAAGTGGGTTGGCCTAAGTGTGGGTCCTCACTCGTGCGCTTTAAAGGGACTTATAATGAGACTCAACCAAAGATATACACAAAAGGTTAATAAAAGATATATTTACAAAATGGGGAAATGAAGAAAGGAATGAATCAGAGAGAAAGAGAGTGAGAATAAATTGGTGAATACATCCTACCAGTTCTATTGAGATTCCAATAGCATGCTGAAGTCCGTGCCAACAAGCCCCCAAGGCCCACATGTCTGGTTATATACCAAACCTGGCTCTTAACTCCACCCTCAGTTCCCGCAATCCTCCCTTTGGTGGTGATGACATTATGGGATTGTAGTCCTTGGTGTCTTGGGTCTCTTTGGTCTGGGGTAGGGGTAGAGTCCATAAAACCTGTGTTTGTGGAATTCCCTCGGACATCAATTCCCCCCAACAACACACGATAGGAGTTTATTCTGAGTCGTAGCTTGAGGTTGTAATTCAAAGACTCAACATTATCAAACACCGAGGATGGTCTGAACCACCATGATCGATGCTATAATACATAAAGAACTGATTAACAAATCACTAGCCTTTGAGAATTAGAAAAATATTACCCTAAAATAGAAAAAGCAAGAAAATATCTCTAATTATTTCCATAATTGTTAAGCTTATTCAAGTGCAAGAAAACATGAATTCTATGGGACAGGAGAGGAAAAACAGTAAGAATGAAATCAGCTAAAATGAAAAGGCCACATAATGAAAAGAAACCCAAGACACATGCCATAAGGACAGTATCAAGAAAATTAAATTATAGAAAGATTAAAGCCAAAATATTTGGCAATGAGGAAGGGGAGGCAATCTAATGGAGGATTCCTGAGGCTTTGGTAGTGAGTGTGGTGAAATAACATACATTTTTAAAGATGTAAACTTATATCCTTAAGACACATGCTGTGATGTAAATCAACATTACCTCAATAAATATAACTTAACTAAAAATAAAATAAATCTGTAAAACCCTTAAAAATGAGTATAAATATTGCAATAAAATCAAAGTATTAAAAAAATTGTCATTTGATAGGTCTTGTAGAAGAATTTGCCAAGATTCAGCATTCACTCTTGACTTTAAAAAAAATAGCCAGACACGCAGCAGTTGAGCTCTGAGTTGCGAAGTTGCCTGCAGCTTCTGCAGCACCAGTTCTATCCCCCCTGCCAGGGAGGGTCCCACATGGTGCGCAGACCTCTCCTGCCACGCCTGCTGCTCCTCTCAGCAGTGTACTTTTGTCCTTCTGTCTGTTCTGCTCCCCGCTCTGGCTCTGGTGAATTCTCTCACCTTCCCGCACTTCTGACTGTACCCAGTGCTTATATAAATAAATTTAAAAAAAAAAAGCCAGACAGAAATAGTGAAGTAATTCCTTAACAGTTAAAAAAAAATCTATTGCAGAATACCCAACACTTAAAATCATAATTGATGTGAAATGCTAGTCATTTCCATTTAATTCAGTTATAAGTGGAGACTATATTTCAATAATTATTTATTTCTAATCTGAGAGGTCTTGTGTAATAAAAGAAACAGGAGTATGAACATTTAAAAATGTGAAAATATTAACCAACTAATCAATTCCTCATAAATGTAAAAAGGATGGATTATTCAATAAGTTGACTGGTACAACTTCCCAGCATTTAGAGAAGAAACATTGAATAGTATAACCCAAATAAGTGAGAAATAAGTTATATTAAAAGCAAATAATCATGAAGCCAATAAAAATAATTATAAGTTAAAATATACATAATTTTATGATGGCGGAAAACATTGTAAACTCAAATCTATGACAAAAATTAAAAAGAAAAATGGAAAAGGCACTTTTAAAAAATAGAAATTTATCAAAGGTTTATGCCCGTAAGACCTAGGGTTGCCATAAATCACAAAATAAGGCAAACATACCAATATAAAAAATGGGCAAACAGCATGAAGAGAAAAATGTGGAAAAATGAAAAGTAAAAGTAGCTAAGATTTGTTGCTGGCATATTTAATTAATGAATTACTGATTTGGCCACACAAACCAACCTGACAATGTTTTTAAAAATGACAATATCTACACCCAGCAGGACACTGAACATGACCTAAATGAATAAAAATAGGTAATTGCTTAAACAAATTATGGTACAACTTTATTATGAAATCGTATGCTTCAATTATAATTATGTTGTAGGAAAAAACAGTATCATGAAAATAGAGCAATTACTGCTTAGTGAATACAATTGGTTACCTAATGTCCTTGTAATTTATATCATTTTGGAAAAACAAATACTCATTTTTCAAAATATTAGAACATATATACCTGAATATTAAAAACATTGCTTTCTCTGAGTTAAAGAAAGAGGGATGACTAATAGTTTTGATGTTGTTTTGTTGTGTTGTCCTATGTGTCTACCTTAAAAAGAAACATTTTCTACTATCAGAAAATAATGTATAAGCAATGATAATAATACATAAAATTTTTATTAATTTTTAAATTTTTTTACATCATTGTTCATTTTTAAACAATATTTGCTTCCCCCACCACCTCAGGTGAAGTCCCCATAGAGTTTCCTTCACCAATGTACCATCACCTCAGTCTCCTGTGCTCCTCCCTCTCTATCTCCCTCTGATCCCTCTCCCGCCTCTTCCCTGCAGTGTGTCTCTGATTTATAATTGTCTGTTTTTGCTTTGTTGTGTTTTGTACTGTTATTATTTTTTTACAAAATGATGTCTTAATTTGGTTCCTCTATATTCCTGCTGTAAGTGAAACCATCCGATATTTTTCTTTTTCCTTCTGGCTTATTTCACTGAGCATAATTCCTTCTAGCTCTATCCACGTTGCTGCAAATGGCATGAGTTTGTCTTTTTGGATTGCTGAATAATATTCCATTGTGTATATATACCACATCTTCTTTATCCAGTTATCGATTTTTGGGCATTTGGGTTGTTTCCAGGTTTTAGTTATTGTAAACAATGCTGCAATAAACATAGGGTACAGGTGGTCATTTGAATCAATGTTTTTTGTCCTTTGGGTAGATACCTAGGAGTGGAATTGCTGGGTCATACAGTAGCTCCATTTTTAGTAGAATTAGGAACCTCCAGACAGCTTTCCATATTGGTTGGACCAGTTTGCCCTCACTAGCAATGTAGGAGAGTTCATTTTCACCACAACCTCACCAACATTTGCTGTTGCTAGTTTTTTTAATATGTGCCATTCTTACTGGGGTAAGGTGGTATCTCAGTGTGGTTTTGATTTGCATTTGCCTGATGATAAGGGATGTTGAACATTTTTTCATATGCCTGTTGGCCATTTGCATTTTCTCTTTGGAGAAATGTCTTTTAAGTTCTTCTGCCCATTTCGTGACTGGATTGTTTATTTTTGTTGAGTCCTGTGAGTCCTTTCTATATCTTTGTCATCAGTCCCTTATCAGTTGACTGGAGTGCAAAATTTTTTTCCAATCAGTGGGAGGTCTCTCTGCTTTGGTTATTGTCTCTTTTGCTATACAGAGGCTTTTCAGGTGTTTATCTTTTAAAACCCAGGTGTTTATCTTTTCCTTGACTTTCTTTTCTTTGGGCGATGAGTCTTTAAAGATGTTACTGAAATGTATGCTTTGTAGTGTTTTACCTATATTTCTTCTATATATTTTATGGTTTCAGGTCTTATGTCCAGGTCTTTTATCCATTTTGAGTTTATTTTTGTGCATGGTGAGAAGTAGTGTTCTAGTTTCATTTTTTTTGCATGTGTTAGTGATGGACCTAACATTCTTATCAATTCTCTAATTAGTGGACATTGAGAATTTTTCCTAGTTTTTAAATACTATAAAAAACATAATAAAATCTCTTTATGTTCATCTGCAAATATTTGTCTATTTATTTACAATTTTCTACAACTTAGGGATTTTAATACACACTGCCATATTAAGATTTCTGTTTCTCATATATTCATTTAAACTGTTTTTTTTTAATTCTTGTAATCAATGGTTAAAGAAACTAGAACATAGTGTCTTTGCATTTCTTTGATTAATAAAAGATACATTGTCTATTGATTTCAGACTCTATGCAAACATCCTGTGTTCAAATATTGGCTTTACCACTTGTTATATGACATTGGACAATTTAGACTTTCTATGCCTCAATTATAGATCCTAGTTGACTTTTGTGCTTGGTGAGAGGTATTGGTCTAGTTTCATTGTTTTGCATGTGGTGGTCCAGTTTTCCTGGCACTATTTATTGAACAAAACTGTGTTAGTGATGAACATAACATTCTTATCAATTCTCTAATTAGTGGATATTGAGATATTTTCCTAGTTTTAAATACTATAAATAAATACAATAAAATCTCTTTATGTTCATCTGCAAATATTTAATTAAGGATTAAGGAAACATTTCTTTGCTCCTTGGTCAAAGATCAGTGGTCCATATAAGTGTGGTTTTATTTTTGGGCTCTCTATTCAGTTCCATTGTTCTGTGTGTCTGTTTTTGTGCCAATACCAAACTGTTTTAATTACTATGGCTTTGTAGTATAGCTTGAAGTTTGGAAGTGTGCTACCTCCTTTCTCCTTTGTTTTCATCAGTCGGGCTTTGGCTATTCGTGATTTTGTGGTTCTGTATGAAATTCATCAGAATAATATGTAAATTTTTAAAGCTAACCATAACCCTGATTAATACAAGTAGATTGCCTTTGTTATTCTTCAGCTGGGAAACCTATGCATTTGCTAATCCTGATATTCTGTCAAAAAGAAAGAAAAAGTAAATGAATACCAGGTTATGCTTGAACAATAAGAAAGAAGAATTTTTTATTTCAGGATTTTATGGATCCTTAACACCAAAGATCAGAATGATAACAAGTATTCAAAATTAATTAGTACTCTTCCCTAAAAGGATACAATGAGAAAATAGGAGGAGAACTATCTGGGATAGATTGCATAAAAGTACCTATTTTCCTGGAACAAAGAGGCTGTAGCCATGTCATGCGGGCTGTATTTTATTCAGCTTAGCTTCATCAGCTAGTGTAAGTCAGTGAGAGTTAATATGAGCACGGTAATATAACATGACCACTAATGTTCTTAAAACACTTAACTCTGGATCCAATGTGAGCCATCAGCATAGATACCTGTGCTAAATTCAATTTTCTGTTGGCCCTGGGAAGCAACAAAATATTCTCTGAAGTATTGGCAGTGTTTGCAAGGTAGTAAGTGCAGAAAATAGGAAATAATTTAATGTGGTTTTGAATGGTACTTGCAAAATGTCTTTACAAATAAATCCTTTCTGACTCTTCATTATGTTGCACAAATGAGAGGCCCAAAAATTATGGCTCAACACCCATTTTACATTCAAGGTCAGATAGGCAACAATCAGGTGATGATATTTTATTCTCCTGCACATATGAAATTCTGTTTGAACTCATCAAAGTGAATTTATAGATGTGCTAAACTATCCAATGAGAAGATTGGGTTAAGTAGAACAAGTTCCATACTTGGTTTCCTAATGCAAGTAAATTACTAGCTAGGCATGATTTCACTTGGTATAGAGGAAAGAAGTTAATCATTTTGTCCCAACCTTGACCAAAATACAGACATGAATTTTTAAGGATAACAAATTTTAAAGCCTTGACAGTGATCATTCAGGGATATTTCTGAATAGGATACATTCACATGAAGAAGCCTTTTTCCCTTTGCCAACATCTCTATAACTACTAGGAACTTGGGAGATTGAAAATAAAATATCTGTGTGTAAACTGAACCAGAGTTGAGTTTTTACCCACTGCAATTTAATCCAAAAAGATGTTCTTTTAGTATTTAGGGTTTGGTTGAATCCCACAAAACCCAGCAATATTTAAAGCTAAAATGGATGCCTTGTCCTTAATTCACCTCCCAATATCAGACTTGTGTGAGTGCAAGTAAATCTCAGGATGTTAAATTCAATTTTGCCATCAATTCCATTCCAATGATTATCAAAATGAAATTTAACATCTTCTTTGTGGTTGAAATCAAGTCCTATTTTAATTAGAGGTGTTCTTCTTAATATTTTAGAAGTGTAAATTATTATAGTCCAAATATATCCCTCTCAGGGTATGAAGAAGAACTGAGTAGGGAAAGGACATACTCATGCAAACAAATACCAGGTCATAGAAAATGTTTCATTAACCTTAAGAGCAAAATAATCGAGGAAAGATTTGAGGATATCCCATATAATTAGTGGAGTAGAGCTGAGCATACCACACATGCTCCTGAGAAGATCACAGAATGCACTGCAGACGTAGCAATGCAGTGGTTAAGTACGTCAGAGAAATCATGCAGAGAAGACTATATGTACTGCATCCAAGATAATAACCAAATCTCTTCAAATCACCTCAGATAGTAAATCTTTTCCAAAACTCAAATTGCACCAGACCATCCCGAACCATCCTCTACCCTCTAGGTACATAAAGTTAGTCCAATTGTTTCCCGCGTGAGAACTATATGCAAACAACAGCAAAATCCTCTTGCCCATCTACAAGATTCCAAAATGTGTGTAAGCTTAAGAATGGAAAGGGAAAAGGGTGACCATCCACCAACATGGATTTTTCAAAGGAATGGAGTAAGGCAGTGGAGTTCTGGGTCATAAGAACACTCACAAACTGACCTCTTGAACAAGGTGACCAAAGCTCAAATGAGAACCAGACTGTTCAGAACAATACTCTCAAGATGAAAATTTGGAGTAATGGTCCTGAGAGCAAACAAGTCATATTAATTATTTATGTGTTTCAAAAACAGACTTTTCCATCTAAATTACTGGTAAACCAACTCTCAACTCTGAGAGATCTTATGTCTCTTTCATAATTCCTGAAATCTGTTGATATCCAGTATTGTCCAAACTCGCAGTATTGAGCTGTAATGATTTTAATTAAACTTGCAAAGTGGCATATTAAAAGCAGATCTAACCAAAGATACAATAAAGCAAGAAGGCGAGGCTTAAAACAATATTAACAAGTAGTGTTTTGTGGTTTCTTTTCAAATGCCAAAGGAGATTGAGTTGGAGTGACAGAATATTGGCTAATAAATTTCCAGAGGAAAAAGAAACCACCTCTATTTTCAATCATTATGTAGGAAGAGGGGGAAGAACCTTAGTTAAATGTTGTTCATATTGTTTCTCAAATTCAGTGTAAGGATTTGGAGGCACCCCAGGGAGTTCTGTAGCAAAGTAAAATTTTGCACCCAGGATATTTTGTTTAGCTTTTATACTTAAGATTGAATATTCTAAAATTATTAACAGAAATATTCAAAATACTGATTCTTCACCCTTGGAGGGCTAAGCAATTATCATCATATACTTCAAAATATTGACCATATCAAGCATTAAACAAAAAGATTAATATTCCAATATTTCTTCCTTCTTCCTGAAATCTCTAATTTAAACAAGTTGCACACATAAGAGATGCTATATGCATAGGTTTTTTCATTAAGTTTGCAATGTCAGGTTTGTTTACAAAAATCATATTTTTAACCACTGGCCTCTAGGGCTCTGCTCTGGGCAGCTACAAGCTCCAGCCAGTGGATTCTGATTTTTAAAGACACAGCTTTCTTATTGCCATGAACTTTCTATGGAGACATTTCAGACCTTGGAACAGGATTTTTGGTTTATACTTATGGTGTCCTTACAAACTTACAATTAAGTTTACTTACTTAGCACCGAACGTGCACTCCTGTCTGCTATGACTGGTGGATGGTCATTGTCCCTCCCTACCACACTCTGGGTCTCTCTACCTCGCCACACTACTGCGAAACAATGTCAGAATAAGCCAGAAGGAGAAAGATAAATACTGGATGGTGTCACTTAAGTGTGGACTATAGAGAAACCAAACAAAGGGTCAGACAAAGACAAACATTGAAACCAACCCTTGAAAGCAGCCCATAGATCTGAGGCCTAGAGAGGAGAGGAGGAAGAGGAGGAGAGAGGGCGAGACAGGGAGAGCACAGTGGAATGTGGTGGAGGACTATGGGTGCTTCAGTGGTGGGAGAGCTGTGACAACCACATCTGAGTGTCATCCCCTACTGTCAAAGTACTAACAAGGGTGTACAATGCTGCTGCTTCATTAAAAAGAAAAACAAAAAATAAGTAAAAAAATTATTTAAAGTGCTTTTGAGTGAAACATTTTTGTGCCTGTTTGAAGCTTTTAACTCCATTCATAAACCTCGAGGTCACGTGGTAGTTAATAAGGAGCAGAAATCTTTATAGTCTTTCCACCGGGATGGAAATCCAAACTTCTGTAATTCATACCCAGACATAACAATGCTCGGAAGAGTCGTGGAGTGAAAGATTTCCAGTTTTTGGAATTGCCTCTACTCCAAAGAAAATGCAGAGACTTTGCAGAATATTTATAAGAAGTTATTGTGTGTATTTGCTTTGCAGCCCATTCAAATGGGGCAGCACCATAGCATTTTTGGCTTTGGTCTCACCAGAGAACTTTAACTTGACATTCTCTCCACCCTTGCTCCTGCCCCTTTCAGCTCAAGAGCACCAAAATATAAAGTAAATGTGATCATTATGAGGTTCTAGAAATAAATCGTAGCTGGGTTCCCAGATAAGATGTTCATTAAGGGCTTAGCCTTTAATGTCATGGGTGGTGTGGGTTTCTGTGCTGCGTTTTGAAATGCCAGTGTGGGTTGGGGGCCAAGCGGTCATGGCTCTCACAACTAATTACTCAAGCTCTCTCCAGGAAGTACTGTCTTTTGCAATGTGCCTTAGGCTTATATAAACTTGATTCTTTGATATCAAATGAATTACCTAGGGCAAGATTATGTGTTGGTGCAACTCAGCAGGGCAAGCTTTCAGTTTGGGCTGACTCAGGGAAATGGGCAGAATGGAGACCTCACTCTGGGCGTTGTTCATAACTACAGCTCTAGCAGCTCCCCAATACACACACCTGGTCCTAAAGCCCATTCAGAGAACTCTAGAATGTTTCCTGCGATGCTACTCTTTACATGGCAATCCCTGAACAGAGAGAAATGGCATTTTTATAGACAGTTTTTAGCAGCAGTGGGACTGAGGTGATAGTCACAGTTGCAGGCATTGAGAGAGGCTTGTCTGTGATTTTTCATTTCATAACACTATAGGGCCAGAGTGGAGGAGTGACAGAGCTTGCTTAGGTCTCACTGATGGGATGTCTCCTTGTTTGTAGACAGTTATCTTTAAAAAGATAATTTTCAATATTTATGAAACACCATCACCATTTTCAGTCTCAGTGTCAAAAGCCATTCATGAAGTGTTACTTGTCAATAATTCCGGGATAGGGCCTCCCCTGGTGGCGCAGCAGTTGAGCACCGCTCTGCAAAGCTGCCCACAGCCTCTGCAGCGCCAGTTCGATCCCCGGCCACCACCGGTGCGGGTCCCACATGGCGCGCAGACCTCTCCTGCCACGCCCCCTCAGCAGTGTCTTCTGTCCATCTGCCTGCTCTGCTCCCCACTCTGGCTCTGGTGAATTCTCTCACCCTCCCGCACTTCTGACTGTACCCAGTGCTTGTATATATAAATAAATCTTTAAAAAAAATAATAATAATTCCAGGATAATCCTCAAAATATAAAAGAATAAAATATATAAAACTTCACCCTGATCCATGAGAGGAACCCAGCCTAAGACACTCTAGTGTTGGTATTTTTTTTTTAAACTTATGCCCATTTCCTTCTCTTGACAACCTTGGGAATTTACTTAGGGAATTATCTATATTTTATTGTGAGTGGTGTCAGTAAGAGGGAAATCAAGTTTCCACTAAAGAGTTGAATGATTCCTGGCATATTTTTTCCTCCTTCATTCTCCCATATTTTGGTAATGATCATATCACAGAACCATCTATTTGAGTATTAGTAGAAAATTTAGCACAATTTTCATTTCCCAACATAGAAAAAAAGTGATCACACTGTCAATTATGGTCCATAAATATTTCTTCAATCTCTTTTTCATCCCTTCCTCTCCTTATATCAGTACTATAACCAGGGCCCCTGGCAATTGTTCCCTATGCTAATGTGCTGGTCTCCTCACCAGTACGCCTGCCTCCTCTCTCTGTCGACCCCAGCTCCTTGCAATAATAAAAGAAATTCTTTGTAATTGATCCCTTATGATGGGTCAAGCATTATTCTAAGTACTTCTTAAAATCTAATTTTCACAACTCTCCAGAACTAGATGTTACACCAGAGACAAGGTTGAGAGACATTAAGAAATAAACCTCTGATAACTCAAATAATACCTATATTACCCAAAAATTGAACAGTTCTGTATGACTCCAAATTCTGGATGCTAAAAGTAACAAAAGTATTGCCTTTCCTTAAACAAGTGGCAGACTAATCTTTTCAAATGGCTTTATTTGTTTCTCTGCTTACGACTGGTATGGTTCTCTATCCATTGTCTGTGCAATAAAGTCACAAACAAGTGAGGCTTTCCAGAGTCGGTATGATTTAGTTTTTCCAATCACCTTTTTTATTCAATCACTGTTCACCTGAGATCTAGATATCCAGTCATTTCTAACTCCTTGGTGTCCTCCAAGCAAGTTACATTCTCTTGTGCCTCTTCATTCTCTGCATTTACTGCTTCTTCAGTGAGTGCTCCTTGCCTTGTTTTCTTTTATATAGAAAATCCCTGCCCAGTCTTCAAGATGCATATGAGAGGTAATTTCTTGCTGCAACCATCGTTGGATGCCCAGGTGCCCATTACACTTGGACATTCCACTATTTGAGTTCTCCTCACACTGAACACTGAGTACTAGTCGACTTGTCTCCTTCTTCATTAGACAGGGGCTCCTTCAAATGTCTGAGTATTTTAGATTTTTGTCCTCATAGTAATAGGTTAGATCATATCATTCCTCTACCCAAAATCATCCAACAATTTCCCATCATACTTAGAATAAAGTCAGAATATCTTAACATGACTGATAAGCTTATATGCTATGGTCCACTATTCTCTACTCTGCCCCCAGCCAAAGCATCCCAGCTACTCTTGAACAGGACAACAATGTGTCTACTCAGAACCTCACACTGACTGTTCCCTCTGCTTAGAAGACTCTTTGCTGAGATGTCTACCTGGATGTTCCCTTGCTTCTTTCAGATGACTACCCAATACCAACAACTTAGAGAAATCTACCCTAACCACTCACATGAAATATAAACATAAAATTACAGCCACCATGCTACCTTTTAACCTCCTTCTTATTCTTAGTCCTGATCTCTGTCATTCTTTTACCCACCTGGGAGTGTTTTTAATCTATTGTCTGCCATGCCTGCTAAAATGTAAGCCCTGTGAGGGAAGACTAATTCTGCTTCTTCAGTGTTTTGCCCCCAGGGCTTTTACCCACTGATATTTACAACATTGAAAGTTTACAACATTGAAAGTAAAGCTGTAGGCACTCCAAATATACTGAGTATATTTAGAATGAATTATAGTATAACTTTTAAAGAATTGTCATGGAATTCCTTCTTACCAACTGTCAAGTCAGAGAAGCTTCTTATACCCAAGAGGATATTTCAGTAGCTGATTAACTGGTAAGAAGATACTGGTTTGATAGAGAGTAAAGTTTTATAAAAGGATGAGAGAGGCTTCCCTAGCAGTGCAAGGGGTTAAGTGTCAGCACTATGAAGCAATCAACAGCTACTGCAGCATGAGTTTGATTCCCTGCCAGGGAGCTACCCACATCGTGCAGTGGACCTCTCCTGACTCGCCTGCTACTCCCCTCAGCAGTGTATTTCAGTCAATCCACCTGTTCTGCTCCCCACTCTGTCTCTGGTGAATCCTCTTACCCCTGTACCACAGTTCTTATATATGCATAAATAAATCTTTAAAAAAAAAGGATGAGAGAGTTCCAAAATGTACAAAATTTTTAGACATATTGCCCTTCAGCCCTGCTCTGCCACAAATATCTTCATATTTAAGTCTTCCCTGATGTCATCTGCAATGGAAAGCAGCTTCTCCATGTTAGCCCATGAACTCCTTCATAGATAGAAGTGCTCTAAATCAGGAATCCTTAATCTTTTCCTCCTTAAGTGAAACAAAGCTGGCATTCTCATTTGGGACTGTATCCCAGAAATGTATTTAAGTCAATTGCAGCATAACCTTTGAGTCACTATTAATTCCACTTGACCTTTAGGAAGCTAGGTGCCATGGGAAAATACCTCCTTCACTGTCTGCTATGATTTTCCTGAAGTAAGTAAGACCCTAAAACCTCTTTCCAACTTTGTTTCCTTCTTTCTAAGTATTTTTCATCTATATGCCTCCTGTTTATTCTTCAGCTGTAATGTTAATTACTCAATATTAATTTCCTATGAATAGAAAAAATATTCTATGTATTTAGTTTTTCTCTCATGATTGAGAATTGGGGTCTGGGGAACTTACTGGGGATGTCATTATATTAGAAAATATAACAATTCAGAGGGAAATTAACTTTTGAGGGGAATTCTGTTTTGAACATTTTGAGTTTAAGATGGTCTTGAACTACCAAATTCATTCTCTAGAGACAGATGAAAATAGGATCCTAGAGCTCTGATCAGATACCCCACCATCTTGAAATTCATCCCAAAGAATAATGAAGAAATAATTCTTGCTCCAACACACCTTGGTAATCTTTCCTTCTCTACCAAAAAAGAAAATTCCCTACAATGCCAAAGATAATTCAATTATATACAAATACATGTATCAAGAAGTTGCTGTAGTCCAGGCATTGCCCTTAGTTTTAGCATATATGGGAACTGACAAGTTCCCAAGCACTTAGTAGTCACTTAATTAGTATCATGGAAACCTGTGTTTTTAATCCAAAGCCTGAATATTTCATCACAGTAAGGATGTGAAGACTTAGCACTTGGAATCAACTCTTTTGGGTTAACAAATCCCTTCCAACTCTTGAATTTCTATCCCCACAGACTCATAACACTCTGTTTGCCCAAAGTAATCAAGTTTCCTCAGCTTGACCTGGGATCCTTTCCATGCTCTTCTCTGTCTAGCCCCTCCTCACATTCCCAGGCCCAGTACTTAGCCTTTCTGAGGAGCTCCCCACACTCTCTGTCTTTGATGGGCTCTAGCCTCCGGCTACAACTTCAGCTCTTGAATGTGAGTCCTCACCCACCTCACTCACCTATTTCATGTGAGGTAGTCCTTCCTTTCCACTGGAGCACAAATACCTCCAGGGGAACAGAACAACCTCTCAGTTATTTTGCAGCATTAGCCCAATGTGAGTTCATGATTACTCAGTAAATACTGGTTCTTCAAATAAGTTACCAAAGTACCCAGTAGAGTCATCTGTACATTTATGTTGTGATAGAATTAATCCAGATAAGCTCCTGTTCAAAATGAGTTGTCATAGAATCTCTCTTTATACTTCCAAAACACTAATAAGGATGCAAACCAATGGTAAATACCATTAAAAAATATTAAAAAAAAAAGAATTGTTATAAGTGAGAGTAATAGATTGGACCACAAAGAGTAGTTTAGGTGGACATTCTAGAGGATCTCCCCCAGCCATGAATACTTGAGGGTAGGGGCCTCCTGCTTATTCGTTTCAGGACCCAGACATGATTTCAACAGTACCAGCAAAACAGGACATAAGGCAGGTGTCAGCCAACAGCACTCACTGAATGGGTTTTTGCTAGCCATTTTCATCTGGATTCCAGGAGGTTGCAGAGTAAAGTCTGATTTACAAAAGGAATGAATCCCATGGAAAAAATTCTCCAACACACCCCATCGCTTCATGGACTACTTTAAGATTTGTGGCTTGTCCATTCCCCTGCTCAAGTTCATCCCATGGCAAATCCAACTCAATCCAACAAGAAAGGGTCAGGCTATTTTGACACCTGAGAGTGTCTTTCCCTCACTGCTTCCTGCTCAGAGTGCTCTTTCCTCCTCTCCCCTTTCTTCTTTTGCCTTCTCCTTTCTTTTCCTCCCCTCTTTCCTTTCTTCTTTCCCCTTTTCTCTCTCCTTGTCTCTTCTCTTCCTTCTCAACTCTTCTCATCTCTTTCCCCTTCCTTAATCTTTCCCACTTAGTCAATCCCAAAGAGCACTTCAAGGAAATCTTACTTTCTGGGTCTCAACTGAACATTGTCTCTAACTTACTTTCAACATCATGACATTTTCCTCTTGGTGATATTGATGACACTTTTATAGGCCTTTCCACCTCTTTGTCAAGTTTGCCACATCACATTGAACTCACATTCTGTTTGCTTTTAAAACATTATAGCAGACATACATGGCAAGATGAATAAGTTGGCAACAACCCTCACAAGTCGAGGAGGAAATTAGCTAGGGGCCAACTCTAATCATGTATTCTCTGGACTGACCCCATTCAACTTGAAATCAGGGTGATGGGAGAAAAAACAGGAAAGAAAATCATGTGCAGGGATGCATTGCCACATGTTTCTGGGAGATTATGTCTCTGTGTATAGTTGGGGTGAAGGAAGATTTTTTCTGCACCAAAGAAAAAGATATGCAGTTGGTCCAAAAACAGACTTACTTCATTGGTTATGATGGAAATCAGGGAGAAAGTACTCCACTCAAAAGTATTACCCTGTCCTTATACTAGTGGATGGTTAACTCTATCCCATAACATAAGTTGCATCATTTTTGCTGGGTTGTAACTTTAGGTATGTGGGCATGCAATTAAGATTTTCCTGGAATCACCCCACTTAACCCGATGACAATGGGGAGCAGGATTTTTCCCATCTTAACAGCTAGTTCAGAGCCCCAGTAGCTGTCCACCAGCAGCTGACATGAGGAGAGGCTGACTGGCAGTTCTAATTGAACGTTTCTACCCATGTTTCTCTTAGGAACATACAATATGAGCTGTCACAGCCTCCTGCCAATCACAAGAAATCTGACCTAGAGAAAGCACTATCTCAGAGCAAGAGCTGTTTATATAACCAGTGAATTCTGTTTCCATTGCATTATCTTATTTTTAGGCCATTGCAGAGAAAAGCCTGCCTAATCATATCATAAAATCATGAATTTAGTAGATTATAGATGATGACTTCAAATCTGAATATGTCCTCTGTCTTTCTAAACAAGAAACCACTTAGCATTTGACATCATCTAATCTTAGACCTCCAACTTTGTTCTTTGGGGATTCTCAGGAGTTTTTTCAGAGTCTATCTGAAAAATAGCCCACCAAATTCTTAAAGGGATCCTGCTTTATGGCTCAGGGGGGAAAAAAACAATGTGTAATGAAGAGAATGTCTAGGTGAGCTGTTTACCTGTGATACAAGGGGTTAAGACAACATAAGAGATTTATGCAGACAAGTTACATACCACATTTGTAAGTTTTCCCTCCGTTTACAGTCAATGAGAGATTTTCACCCTGACACAATTTCGACAACACACATGTCATAAGCAATGGGGACAGGAAAGAAAGAGAAGCCCACAAAGGCAAACTAACTAGACAGACAGCTCATCAGTGCCACATGCTCCTGCTCAGCTCCAGTGGAACAATCTTGCCATAATAAGTCCAGACACATAGATTTCCAAATGTCTCTACAAGTGCTTAGTTAGCAAGGTGGCCACATACCCACAGATGCACTGACAGGAAAACTACACGAGAGAACATGGTGTTTCAGTTTGCAGCTGCCATCCCCACTCCATCAGGGAACACAGTTGGTGTCTCCTCTCCCACTGTCAACAGGAGGCTGTGGGAAAGATGACAAAGCTTTAGTTTCCCCACTCAACCCAGGAGTAAGAAAAAGAGATGAGGGGGTCTTCAGAAAAAGAAGCAGCCATTCAAATTCTCCATCTATGAATGGAGACCCAAGGTGTGCTTATGTTTGTTCAGGTTTACATCATTCAGTCCTTCTCAGCAGAGATGAATTCTGCAGGAAAAGAATTACGGTAACTTGTGTTATTGTTCACAAATATCCAGGTCCCCTCCCTGCAAAAAAAGTTATCTCATTCTCACATTGATAAGTCTTGGCCATACAGCCTACAATGGTCAGTGAACTGTGTGGCAAGTGATCTGAGTCACTGACACACAGAAGCTTTATTTTTTTTTATTTTATTCTAAAACAATTTTGATTTACAGAAGACTTACAAGTAAAGGATATAAATGATCCTTATCACCTTGTATCCTCCTTTCTCTAATGTTATTATCCTTTTTAAAAAAATTTATTTATTTATTTTTTACATCATTGTTCATTTTTAAACAATATCTGCTTCACCACCTCCTCAGGTGCAGTCCCCATAGAGTTTCCTTCCCCAATGCACCCGGGCACCATCACCTCAGTCCCCTGTGCTCCTCCCTCCCTCCCTCTGATCCCTCTCCCACCCCCTCCCCTGCAGTATGTCTCTGGTTTATAATTATCTGGTTTTGTTTTGTTACTATTTTTTTTACACTAATGTCTTATTTGGTTGATCTATATTCCTACTATAAGCGAAACCATCTGATATTTTTTTTTCTTCTGACTTATTTCACTGAGAATAAATCCTTCTAGCTCCATCCTTGTTGCTGCGAATGGCATGAGCTTATCTTTTTTGATTGCTGAATAGTATTCCACTGGACACACAAAAACTTTAAAAACCTGTGGCTGGTCTTCAGGCTCTCTCTGCCCCCAGTCCTTGATAAATAATCAGGCATATCCTGAAAAGGAATTGTTCTGTCAGCCTGTGTCTTGGAGTGAAGACAACGGGAATAGCACTGAAGTAGATTCAAGAGGCATAAGAGCAATTGCTAACTTTCATTCTTATAACTCAGTGAAATTTAGGGGCCATTTAGTACTACATCATAACAAGACCCTATGCTCACTGATAAAGCCACATAAAGAAAGCTAATGGGCTACTTATCATAAATGGAAGAGTGGATGGCATCCTTACATGAGAAGCTCAAGCATTTCCTTCCTTTTGTCAAGAACTCTTTCTTACTTCTAGTTAATTGGCATTTGGATTAGTTGTCTTCTCAGTTTATTAATCAGATCTTCCTCAAGAGGGGTAGCAGGCAGGGCAGATCTTTGGAACTCAAATTGAATAAATAGTAGGAAAATGGTGATATGGTTAATTCAATAAGACATAAATGTGAATCTGATCATGAGAAAACATGTTATCCTCTTTGAAAATCAGTTTATTGTCTTTGCTATAGATATTGTTATCCAGCTGCATATGAGAGCATATAGATGTTACCTCAATATTAGAAAAACATGGTCAGACTATGGCATCTGTTAGAGACTATATGCAGAAAAAAAGCATGACAAACTTAAAATTGTTGGAAATCATGATATGTTCCAAGAACCAGTGTAAATTTTGGATTTCTAAATATAAAATTGAGAAGGATACTTTTTCTCATCTAATTCAATCACTACACACAATGAGCATCACTGTGTTTTTAGCAGGAAACAGTTTTGAAGTTCACCATATTCCCTATTTGTTAGTGAAAGACAGTATCTACCTCTATCTCATCCAAAGCTCCTAAGTTTTTATCTTATTCTTCTTTAGATTTTAAGACCTAATCACCTCAGCAAGCAGAATATCTAGATCTGAGTGGATGAGTATTTCTCAGGTCTGTCAATTATATCATTAATAAAATCATTATAAAATGATTTATTATAAAACATTGTTAAACATAATTATAAAAAAGAAACAGTGATAGCAAAAGTTTATGGTGTGACATCATAGTTAGGAAACAGCATTTCGGAACCATAGAATGTTGGATTTGAATGAGAGATCGCACCTGCTATCCTGAGACCCAGAGAGGCTTCAGAATAGGTTCAGAGTCCAGAGCTTCCATGCCTTCCCTGCATGTCAGTCCCTCTTCTGATAACTGTTGAGGAGAAGAGAAACTCACTGAAGTGATCCCATTTAATATGCTGGAAATTTGCTTGGAAAAAAATAAACTTAGAGCACAGGAGAATTAATAATATGGAAATTATGAATACCAACTATCTATGCAAAATATGTGCTTTATTTGGAAAAGCCCAACCTTTTCTCAGCCTTTCCTTGGATGCCTCCAGTGATCAGGAACTCAATACTCTCTAAGTTTTCTAATCTGTCATGGGTTAGTTATACTGTTTTTCCTTACAATGAACAGACACCTTTGTGGGCATCTCTATAAGCTGATCTTACTCTGTTCAGTAAGATTAATCTAGTCCAGTGGTTTTTCAAACAAAAATAGGTGCAGTTTTGTCCCCCAGGAGACATTTGACCAAGTTAAATACAGTTTTGGTTTTGCTATCAAAAGAACCATTGACTTCTGATGCGTAGTGACCAGGGATAGCCAGAACAATCCCCACAACAGAGAATCATCTAGCTCAAAATATCAGCAGTGTAGAGATAAAGAATTTCTGGTCTATTAAAAACTCTATTTGATACCACAGCCCTTCATATGTTTGAAATGGTCTCTGTTATTCTTCTGAGTCTTTGCTAAAAACCCTGGGGTTTCTTATTGATCAGTCTATGGTGTAGTTTCAATCTCTTGCAATGACTGTTAAACATGCTTTAGAGTGTTCTTATCTCATTAATTGCCTCAACCAGAAAGGCACGAATCCTCTAGATCATATATAGGTTCCAGGAACTCTTAATTCCCATGATCAAAGCAAGACATGTCCTCAGTGCTCTGACAAGTACCAATAAACCATCACTAGAAGAATAAGAAAAGTCTGGTGTTGGGCCTCCCTGGTGGCGCAAGGGGTTAAGCCTCAGCACTATGAAGCTACCTGCAGTCACTGCAGCATGAGTTCAATCCGTGGTCAGGGAGCTGACCCACATGGCACAGCAGACCTCTCCTGTCTCACCCACTGCTCCCCTCAGCAGTGTATTTCAGTCAATCTGCTTGCTCTGCTCCCCACTGTCTCTAGTGAATCCTTTCACTCCCACACCTCTGGCCTGTACCCCAGTTCTTTTATGCATAAATAGATAAATCTTTAAAAAAAGAGAGTCTGGTGTTTTAGATCAGAGTGTGGATTCAGCACAACTCCATGATATTTAGATGATGATAGAAATAATAGTAACAAAAATAACAACTACTATTTATGAGGGCTGATGATATGCCAGACACCCTGCTAAGGGCTTTATATGCTATATCTCATTTAATCTTCTTAGCAATCCCATATAGTAGGATATATTATCATTTTATACATAGAGAAACCAATTCTTAGGTTTAAACCTGTGCCTAAAGTCATAGAACTGGTGATCAGATTGGCCAGGACTCCACCCCAAATCTTCCTAAACTCAAAATCCATGTTCTTAATCCACAGAAGGTGCTCTAATACATAGATTAAATATACTTCTCAATACATGGATAAAATGGCACCTTGAACAAAAAAGAGCAAACTAGCATGAATTCGCTAATGTATTCATCTTAACAGGCATGGAGTCCTGCATTCCTTGGCAGGAGGTCTCACTCTTACGCAACCTAAGACCAGAACCCATTTTGCAAGAAAACAAAGCTACAAAGACTAATAGGTCTCATATTTTAAGAGCCAAAGCTTTGTGTATTTTCAATAGTCTCTTAGGAAAAAAACAAATCAACAACAATATGAAGAATGGAAATATTTTCAACATTTTTGTAAACTGCTCTTCAAAAAAGTTGTCCCACTTAAAATTGAAAATCTTGCTCTGGACCCTCCCAGATTTGTGATTATCCTGGGACCTTATCGTAGGTCGTAATGGCTGCAAATCTTTGTTCCTTCATTTCAGGTATATTTCATTTCAGAAGAGTTTGGATAGTGTCTAGTCAGGGCTTCTGTATTTGCAGCCTAAAAAATGGAGCTTTTAGGCCTATGACTCATAGATCTTTCCTTAGAAAAAGGAAGGACTATATTTTTTCTTTTGGCAGCTCTTAAATTATTAGTTAAGTTACCATGTAATCTTTGAGTTTCACCAAGTGGCTTCAAGGATTAGATATTGAGAGCCCGAGAAAAGTGCTGGGATTACAAACTTTCACTTTGCTGCAACTTAAAGCCAAATTTTTTTTTTATTTTTCTATGAGCCAGGAGCACATTTATGCCATATTTATATAGTACTTTCCTGAAGACATGGAAAACTTTGTTAGCAGAGGCAAGGGAGGAGGCACCTGGCATGTAGAAGTCTCCTTTGGAAAGACAGGCTGCACCAAAGCCCATCACAATTCAGCTTTCATTTGTAAACTTCAGAGTTTTGATATTATCTTTTTGTCAGTAAAAATGTCACCTCTTTTCTTACTCCTGGAATGACCTCTTTTCTCCTCTGTAATTGATAATGTGCTGTTGCAAAATTTCCGAGAATGTGCTTGAAAAAGGAGCATCTTGCTTACCGTTTATCCAGGCCCATGTCTGGAGATGTCACTTGAAATTGGATTCTCTGGGTGTTTTTCCACCTGTTTCTGACTGGTCCTCACCCCTCAAAAAACAGACATAATGGAAGGTGGAGCTGATCCAAGTCAGAGCCATTAATGGCAGGCCAGAAAATCCCCACCTCTCCTAAATAATCCCTTCCCTTCAGATTGCCGAGAAGGATTGCCAGGAACCGAGTAGAAATCAAAAAGCCTTCTTTGCAAATGAATACTAGATATGAAATTGAATGGAAGTTGTTCTTGGTTCCTGTGACCGCTCCTGTATGACCTGTAAGTCATATGAGTTTTGCGAATTAATTCGAATAAGAATGTAAACTTTCCTTAATTGTATGAAACAGCTCAAAAATTCAAAGGATGACTATTCTTACTAAGCATGAGACTCAGCACAACAAAACTCCTGTTTAGGTGAACTTGAAGAATTCAAGTTCATACAAATGAAGCATCCTTCAAATCAAACATTATCACCTCCTAGAAACATCTCCTGAGTCCCCTCAGGCTTTATTAAATTCATTGGATTTTCCCAATGAACTTGCACAACATTTTCTCTTTTTTGTTTTAAATTTTTTAAATTTTATTTTATATATTTTTTACATTATTTTTCATTTTTGCATAATGTATGCATTTTCATCTTGGTTATCGTCCCAATACAATTCCCACCCCCCTTGTTTTGATCTTAATCCCTCCTCCCGCTCCTCCCGTAGTGTCTCTGGTTTATAGTTGCTTGTTGATTTTGATTTTTACTTTATTATAATTAGTCTTTTTCCTGGTCCCTTATTCAGGTTTTCTAAATTCCTGCTGTGAGTGAGACTATTTGGTATTTTTCTTTTTCTTTCTGGCTTATTTCGCTGAGCATGATCCCTTCCAGCTCCATCCATGTTGCTACAAATTGCACAACATTTTCTATGTGTATTTTGTGGCAATGACTGGTGATTTTTCCATCTCTCTCCCCATTAAACCGAAAGCTCCTTTGAGTGGACAGGATGTTCTTTGTCAGTTTGCCTGGTGCCTAGTTCAATGTCTGTTACATAACAAGCAATCAACAAATTTGTGCTGATTGAATCAATTAGTTAGCTAATTAATAGTTAAAAACAAGTTGGCATATGCTAAGTGCCAAATCAAGGTTAAAAACATGTCATCCATGATTCAAAGATTCAAAGCAGGACCAGATAACTGTCAAATGTGTTATTAAAGTGAGGTTTTATAGAAAAGTTGGGATTGGAAGAAAGGCAGGGATGAAATCCACCCATTTATCCACCCATTCTCTAAGGATTTCATCTCACAAATAAGCTCAGGAAATGCTTAGACCTGGGGATTCATTTCCAAGGAGTGGAGATGGCACCAGCAAGCTTTGGAGAGTCCTAAATATGAATGTAACTATACAGCAATAAGTAGAGAGGTTGTCAGAAGTGGAGAAGTGAGAAATTAGGTTTTGGAAGTTTTCTGGTATGAGATGGTGCTGGGCTTTGAATGCTTGGCTGAAGAGTCCCTACTTATTCTCTAAGCAATGAAGAGCTGCTTTATGGATGGGCAAAATAGATAAGGTTTGCAGAGAGTAAGGGCTGGAGGCAGGGAGGGCTGTTAGAAGGCTGTGTAGACGTTCACACATGAGGAGACAGCAGTGTTCACAATTAGGCTACTAGAGCATTATCCCTTGGGGTCTCTCTCCATGCCTTCATTTCAATTGTAGATGTTCCTATGAAGACATCAGACTTATGTTGCTTTCTGAGGCAAGACTTGAGCAAGAAAAAAGGAAACCTATTGGCTTTAGAGTGAATTATCATCTAATTAAGGTGCTACACTATTTCAGCTTTTTGAGCAACTTTACTCAACTTTCCATTATCGCTTTACACCAACCATGAACATCTATGTTTGGAAAGACTCGTGTTAGAAACCAGCAGCAAACCCTAGAGGTCTGACTATAGAATTGAGGGTACTGGAGGAGTAGGGACTAGGAAGAGCAGGGTCTGAGGGAACCCAATGGACTGTGTGGGGGACCAACGGTGTTTTGTGGTGGCTGTGGTATAGTGCTGTATATCTGAAGAGGGGTGATCCTATAACTCTGAATCATATCCAAAGTTTTCAACAAATGCTACCTTAATAAAAGAGAGCTGGGAGAAAAAGCAAAGAAAAATAACAGTGCTAAACCATTTACAATTACATCTGTATTTCTGATGGGATCAAGTTAGAAATATTCCTGAACATACTTCATATATTTGTCTGTCCCTTCATTACCTACCAGGATAATGAAGATAAATAAAACATAGCCCTTCTAAATTATTAAGTTTTCCTTGAAATTTAAAAAATAGAATTGATCCTCCCAATGAAAATTTTGTATATTATACAGTTTGTATCAAAGTTGGATTCTACTCAATACAAAATTTTCTTAATATATTGGGAATCATTGAAGAAGCTTTTCAACGTATTTTAAGAAGATCACAATTTTCCTTTGGCTGACTATTTGGTCAAGTGACAAAAATATACAAAATCAAATGACAACCTTATCTTCCCAAACTTTTTCCAAAAGACTCTGCCATTCTGGGTCCAACAGCTAGCTGTCTGAGATCACTCTCTTATATCATTCCTCCACTCCTATTTTTACTTTAAATGCAAACTGTTTTTGCTGTTTCCCACAATAGTTTTAGCCTTTCTTGGTAATCTAATGCCCTGGCCAATTTCCTGAGGTAAAGATGTGTTTATATAAAAGTTGCTATCAGAAAAGTAATTCAAGCAATGAGAGAAGTCAGTGTACATTTTAACTGACAATTCCATAAATACATGGAGATGGAGTCACATTTCAGCGTCTTGAATTGTTTTAAGCATTGCAATATTCCCTTGCCTGGACCTAGGCTTTGATTATATACAGTTAAAAATCTATTGTGCAAGAGTTTATTAAGTGCCTACTATGGGCGTAGGCACTGCACTAGACACTAAGGATACCCCAAGGAGAAAAAATCCACATTACCATAAAATTTACTTCTTGCTAACTTATCTTTATTTATGCATATATGGTACTTACTTTCCCTTCTTCATCATATGGTGAAAGAACAGAATCCGCTTCCTTGTGACTCCTCTTTCCTAGACCCAGTGTTGACTACACATGGACAATGAAAATCCAAAACTCTGGTTCTGTCTTGCTTTGAATTCATCTAAAATGTCCACACAAACATACATTGTCTGAGCCTCCCTCATGATGCAAGGAGTTAAGCACAGCACTATGAAGCAATCTGCAGATTCTGCAGCATGAGCTCAATCCCTGGCCAGCCAGGGAGCAACCCACATGGTGCAGCAGACCTCTCCTGATTTGTCTGCTGCTCCACTCAGCAGTCTATTTCAGTCTTCCTGTTCTGTTCCCCAATCTGTCTCTTGTGAATCCTCTCACACTCCCACACCTCTGGCCTGTACCCAGCTCTTGTATGCATAAATAAATAAATCTTTAAAAAAAATACATTGTCTAATCTAGGTTTTGACATATAGATTGAAGTCAGTTGTTTAAACATGCAGAAATCTGTTTTCTCGTCTACAAAATGGGTATGGTTGCCTCATTGTTAATTACTCTGGAGCTTAAATGAGAGAAAAGCATATTAAAGTACTTTGTAAATTCTTATTATAGTTACTTCTAAGATGGCTTAGAATTGTTCTTTGGTTGTTTCAGAAATGAGGGTTTTAGCTCTTGAAGTAAAACATGAAGCTCTTCAAATGCAAGACTCCGTGTTGCCTAGGCTAATGGTGGGCTTATCACATAAAGAAAACAAGGATGAAGGATCAACAAGAGACTTAGTACCTTAGTGCATAGTCCACCTAATGGTAAATGTGCTTTTTGTCACCAATATGAACATGAGGACATTAGGAGAGCAAACCAATGAAAGCTAATATCTGCCCTGACCCACATGGTCATCATTGAATACATATGACTATTGTATCATTTGAGCAACCAATTTTTTAAATTGTATTTATTTTTAATTAATTACAATTTAGATAGCTACGTGTGACTATGGTTACTTCACTGCACTGCATGATTCCAAGCTTAGCTTTGCCACTGGTTACTTAGCTATAAGACTAGGAAATTCTGCCACCTTCTCTGAGTTTCAAATTCTACCAGAGAAAAATGGATTACACTCTCCTAGACCCTCTTTCAGGCAAAATGTTGTATAAATCAAAATATAAGAATGGCAGTTAAGACACAGGAGTTAGTCCTAGCTTCATATGGATTTAATACTCCCATGTAGCAGAGGTAAATACGTAGCTTTCAGTCTACCTGTGCCTCAGTTCCTTCTTCTCTAAAAAGGAGATAATCAGAGAAACTACATCTCTGTGTTATTAAATATTTAGTAAAGAAATAACACTGTTCCTAATACATAGCAATGACAAAGTATTAGCCAATTTTATGGTTATCACTAACCAGTTCTGAAAAATCTTAGTTTCTTTAAGTTTCTAAACTCTTTATTTGATATATGTCATGTGTAGGATTTCATCAGAATAAAGCAAAATGCCACACACTATTGTGAAATGCAAAGAAGGATGGGCAGATCTTATATGTATTGATAATGTAATGATCTGACCAATCCAGCACTGGGGGGCCATTGAGATGGAGTGACTTAAGTTGTCAATTATAAAGCAACCGCTTGTTCAAGACATTGATAGACACATGAGGGGCAAAAAAATAAATAAATAAATAAAAACCTAGCTGTGTTGAGAGGTCAAGCCCAAATTAAAAATTGTAAGTGGCCCAGATTACACATCTTTGTAAAGAGTATAAACCTAGGCTAATTAAATGAATCTGAGATGATTTAAACTCTATGCCTGCAAGGTCTTCTCAGTCTTCTCCAGATTTGGATCTGCATTTGAGGTTCTGACAAAGAAGCAGAAGTCTTCTGGATGAGTTGATGCCTCAAGCAGAGTTCCAGACCCTAACACCGCAGGCCAATCTTAGTGGTTGGTACCTCTCCCCATCTTTACTATCAGTTAAATTGCATGCTTATCTTATCGTAATATGGACTCCCCCAATAAAACCATATTGTGATTATATAGGATTGACTTGAGTCATAAGAGAACTCTTGCCACTCCAGTGGAAATTAACACTTTTGAGATTCAAACCACATATTACAACAAGCACTGGCATTTATTTCATATTTTCAAATCATGAATTTAGTTAAGCTTTAGGTTAAACCAAACCTATCATCATGTGTTCAATCAATATTTATAGGCTATCTCCTATGTGCCAGAAATAATTTTAAGGCTACAGATTACAGCAAAGAACAAAATAATGTCCCTGTCCTTTAGAGTTTACTTTTGTGTTTGCAAACACACACAAACACACACACATATCCTCTCTATATGTTCTAGAGTCAAGCTACCTCAGTATGAATTCCAGCTCTGCTATTTACTAATTGTGTAACTCTAAGCAAGTTCCTTAACTTCTCTGTTAGCTTATCTGTAAAACGCAGTAATGAAAATGTTTGAGGATTGAGTGAAGTATTATGTTTAAATGCTAAGCACATTACCAGGTATACTCAGCAAGTGGCAAATAAACGGTAGCTATTTTTGTTTTTATTATTAGAGCATAGAAAACCTGCTTTCCTCCTGAGACTTGAGTGGTGGATAAAGTATGTGAAACAACAACCGAGAAGCTTTAGGCAATCCTGTTTCCTGTTTTTCATGCTACTTTGGAACTTCTGAAATGTCCATCTTGAAATCCTCCAGATAGAGTATTCAGAAGTAACTAGATTTGAGTTTTTTGGACTGTTTCACGTAAGGGGAGTCCTGATCTATTCAGCCTCAGAAAACAAAAGCATCTACTTTTGTTTTAAGCATGGGAGGGGAAATGGGGAAAAAAACCACTTGCACCCTTGAAGGAGTTTGGAAGGGTAGTGGTGTGTATGGGAGGTTATATGTTGCAATGAAGAAGCATTATCTCCAGAATTCCATGTTTAAAGCTGATCGGTCCCTGCAGTTCCCCAATATTTTCCTTGGCTGATTTTTACTAACACCAATCAATGATTGCAAAAGAAACTATAAAGGAATGAGGTAGTTCTCCCAACTAGTTTTTAAAATAATGGTCCTCACCCTACTATACAGGCTTCTGAGAACACAGCAGTGATATCAATTGTGAGGACCCTTTTCTCTTCCACACTAGGCATAAAAGATCTCCTTCATGACATTTTGCCCTCTTCAATCAATGTAATTTATCACTTCAATAAAAGGAAAGATAAAAATCACATAAGCATATCTACAGATGCAGAGAAGTCATTTAAAAAGATCCAACATCCATTTATGATGCAATCTCTCCAAAAATGGGACTAGAAGAAACCTACCTCAACATAAACATATGCCATTTGAGACAAACCTACTACTAACATCATATTCAAATATAAAAAACTGAAATCTTTTCCTTTTAAATTGGGTGTTAAAAAAAAAGGACGATAACTTTCAACACTACTATTCAACACTGTATTGGAAATACTAATGAGAGCAAGTAGGTATGAAAAATATATAAGCTGAATTCAGATTGGAAAAGAAGTAAAATGTATCACTATTTGCAGACTACGTACTATACATAGAAAATGCTTGACTCCACTAAAAAACTACTAGAAATAATGAATTAGTATAGTGAAGTAGCAGGTTACAAAATCAATTAACACAAATCTATTGCATTCCTACATGCAAATAATGAACTAGAAAAGAATGAAATGTAGAAAACAATCCAATTTATTATCACATCCAAAGGAATTAAATAAGGATAAACCTAACAAAGAGTGTGAAAGACCTGTATAATAAAAACATGTAAGGTATTTATTAAAAGAAATAGAAAGCTACATAAGAAATGGAAAGATATTTTCTGCTCATAGACTAGAATTAACATAACTAAAATGGACTCTTACCCAAAGCAATACACAGATAGATTTAGTGCAATTCCTATCAGAGTTTCAACGATAGTCTTCAAAGAAATAGAACAAATATCACTGAAATTCTTATGGAGCAGCAAAAAATCCCAAACTACAAAGCAATTATGACCAAAAAAAAAAAAGAAGAAAGGATGACCACGTTCCCAGATTTCAAACTATACTACAAATCTATAGCATTAAAACAGTTTGGTACTGAGTAAAAATAGACACAGAGATCAATGGAATAGAATTGAGTTCAGAAATAACCCACATTAATATGAATAGTTAATTTAAAAGAAAGGAGCCAAGAGTACACAATGGAAAAAAAGGAAAGTTTCTTCAACAAATGTGTTGTGAAAATTGGACAAGCACAATAAAAAGAGTGAAGCAAAACAACTATCTCATACCATACACAAAAGTGAACCAAAACAGTTTTAGGGACCTGCAGTCATAAAATGCATAGAAGAAAACACAGGCAAAACACTTTGTGGCATTTACTTCAGGGAGTCTTCGGAGACTCAAATACAAGAGCAAGGGAAGCAAAAGCAAACATAAACAAATGGAACTACATCAAACTAAAAAGCTTCTGCAAAGCTATAGAAACTATTATTAAAATGAAGATACCCTACTGAGTGGGAGAAAATATTTGCACATCATGCATCCTATAAGGGATTAATACCCAAGATCTACCAAGAACTCATACAACCCAACAAAAAGAAAACAAATAACCTAGTCAAAAAATGAGCAGAAGAACTAAATGCTCACTTCTCCAAAGAAGATATGCAGATGGCCAACAGGCTTATGAAGATGTGTTCATCAACATTTAACATCAGGGAAATGTCAATCAAACCCACAATGAGATACCACCTCAGACCCATGGGAATGGTGCATATCAGGGAGACCAGAAACAAATGTTGAGGGTGTGGAGACAAAGGCACCATCTTTCACATTTGGTGGGTGGGAATGTAGATGGTTCAGCCACTAGTGAAAACATTATGGAGGTCGCTCAAATATTAAAAACAGGTCTACCTTAGAATCCAGCAATTCCACTCCTATGTATCTACTCAAAAAATACAAAACACTAATTCAAAGGGATAAATGCACTTCTATGTTCATTGCAACACAATTTATATTAGCAAAGTTGTGTTAGAAAGCTAAGTGCCAAATGACAGAATGCATAATACACAAACACACATACATGTAAAACATATATATCAAAACACTGCTTATTTTTGAAAATCTGAAGAAGTGTGAATCTATACCCCTAACTCATACACACTGTTGTAAACCAATAAAACAATGATACAATTTTTAAGACTCAATTTGAGGTTCTTTATGTTTTATTTTTCACGGCTTACAAAGAATTGGGTGCTAGAAGATGACATTCCTCCCTGAAAGGTGACTTCTGATCCCCTGTTAATCTCAGAAAGTTTTGCAAGTATCCAACCCTCAAAATCCATGGCAAATCAGCTAAGATGTTTCCCAGGGACAATCATACTGATTCTGCAGCCAGCGGCTACTATAATCAACATTTCCAGAGCTAAGAGGATTGTAAGTTAGTCAAGCCACTGGCTTGCCTCATTATCTACAACATTACCATCATGTCTTCCCTTGGATCATGACACTGAAGACCTCTAGTATGACAGGAACTCTGCTTAACAATTGAGCTATTAAACCCAAAACCTCTGAGGTCCACAGAAAGGGAGACTTGGATGTAAGGAGGCAACTAGGATAAGGGGTTTAGGGGCTCATTGGAAGGTCTGCAGTCTGCAGTGGGTAGGGTTCTGGGAGGCCTGTTTTTAGAGCTATAGGGTCTTTTGGGGTGGTAAGTGCCAGGGGTTGTCAGGGTAGTTTGTTGTTCTGATCCCAACATGGTGACTCTCAACTAAGTGGAAAGGTTTCATTTACGACTCAATCACACATAATGACAATATATCATTGTCATTATAATAATACAAAGGTACAATTCAATTGGCAAGGGCCTCCCTGCTGGCCTAGGGGTTAAGTCTCAGAGCTATCATACTTCAATTGGCAGTAAAAGGTGGGAGGAGTGCCATTAGAAACTACCTAAGATGAGTTTTGGGAGAGCAACACAAGCATAACAAAGTTCTGATCTAGAACTTCCCTTGAGGCATCAGTTTTAGGAGTGGGGAGGTGGTTCCCTCCAGACAAAGCCTCCATGAGTCATTGCCACAATCTGGTGAAGACCTTTGGAAACACCACATCCCTGAAGTCCAAGGCATCTCAGATTGGTTTAATTTGGTGCTACATTTTTATTCTTCCAGGGGTGTATGATCAGAGCTACCTATTTAATAGGGGGTGCTTGGTCTCTCCATAAAACTAGACTTTCAGCAATCCTTACCACTGTGTGCATTTATCAATGTCCTCATAAATAAGTGGTCACTTTTGTTTTAAATTACTAAGTCACTCCATTTCAATTACATTTGTTTCTTAATCAATCAGGATCAATATAACATCTATACAACAGTCAGGTAAGGACAGGAACAAAAGAAAAAGGGAAGGTCTAACAAAGAGAGAAATTCATCTCTCATACCACCACCTTTAGTAGTTTGCTAAGGGAGAGACTAATTGACTTGTTACATAAAGAACTGGTTGGGGCAACCTCATAATCCATGGAGTTTATTTTTCCTTTCTGAAAGTTGCAATTGTGAACTTTGAAGATTTGGCAACATTAGGCAAGGATGCTGCCAGCAGGAGGAAAGATCTAGCACAACCTTGTGTGGGCCATTGCTTACTGAGATTTTAAAGCAAGCTTGCCCTGTATGGCATTGGAACAGTGGAACTGCTTTCATCAGGAGCAGTCCTCCTTAATGCCTTGTCAGTGTCTAATGCGTGCACACCACGAAAGACTACACCACAGCGAACAAAGTGTGTAGCGGACTGTGGGGAAGTGACGTCAAGCCTCATTCCCCTCCCTTGGCTTTCGGCTAGCTGAACACCCCAAGCTCAGGGTGTGCTCTGAATGTCGCACGACACACCTCTTCCTTCCTGTTTGGATAATTTCATAAATTAGCAATGGAGAAAACATGGCTTTGTTTATCTGTCCACTCGTGGCCCTCAATAAAACAGTTAAAGAGACCTGCAATTTCTCAGCAGACACTTGTAGTTAAACAAAGCATTTCACATACTTCTGCAAAGGGGCAATATTTATTTATTTATTTTTCATTATTCGTGAAGTGGCTTTCATCTAAAGCCTGGTGCTCGGAGAATGCTCAATGCCAACATGGCAGAGCTCACTCTGCATGGAAGCTGAAGATGTCACCCATGGTAAACAGGAACTGCTGTGACAATGGGAAGTGGGAGGTGAAGAATTGCCTCTCAGAGCGGGGTGGGGGGCTGAATGCGTGAGAAAGGAAAAGATGCATTTGATTGTGTTTACAAGATTCATTCACAGCACAGCAGGCAATATTCACACTATAATATTCACCCTAACACAGATAATTTGATTTTCAACCTGGTTATCATGCATTCAGACATAGCAATACATGAAAATATATGCTTTAGCAGTGCATTTTAAACAAGGTTGCACACTTTAAGTCGGAATATATTAGAGGTGAGTGTTGAAGTTAGCAATTGTAGAAGTCCTAGAAATCTCCATTCAGCACATGGCATATGTTTTGAAATTACTCAAAAAATTTTTTACATTGTGTTGCAGCTGCTGACGATATATTTATGTATCTATATACATACCATATGCAGTGAAAATGACAAACTTGTTTACTTTTTAAAATTTTCATGGTTCGAAGGGTCCTTAACTTTCTCTAGAATCCCCAAGTAAAATGGAAACATAATCCCATGTACTCAATAGTAGTTGGAATTATAATTATTACTACTATAGCTGAGCAAGAGATAAACCCCTCATGCAGTGAAAGAGAAAATAGGGCCAAGAGTCCTCAGGTTGCTTTTTCAAGAGCATAATTAATAAGTGCAGAGTTGAGGTTAGACATCTATCTTCTGAATTTGTTTGCCTTCCTCCAACTGAAATTGAATGAAATAAAACATAGTAATGATCTACCAATTAATAATTAAAATCATAGAATTAAAATCAGAGGTTTCTATCACACGTTGCATACATGACAGGGCCAGCAAGATTCCTCCCATCCTGGCCTCCAGCCATGAGCCTGAAGGTCAGTCAACCCATGTGAAAGATGAATCCACCACAAAGACTGTCTCCCTGTTGCCTTCATTCTTCCATCACTTATGATATTAGTCAATACAGGCTATTTCTTGTCTGTGGGGAAGCCATAATGCTTTGCACTGGTTAGAAGACCTTGGTTTAACACCATAATCATCTTCTGAGATTCAGGATAACTTCCAGAAAAATAATTTTTAAGCTCAGTAGATTAACTTGTCCTTTCATCAGTAATCCATCTCTTTTTCAAGTGTGGCCACTAAAGACTTTGATTGGGTCCTGAATTAAACACTCACAATTCACAAGCTGAGGACAAGTGCTCCCTGATGCTAATGGAGCAAATGGATACCTGGGACACATCAGATCAGCAGACCCCAGGAGGAAGAAGACATTGAGAGCAAGGGAGAAGACAGAATGGCAAGGCAACTGGAAGCTCCCTGCCCAACCACCTAGGGCTGTAAATGTGTCCTTGCTTTGCCACACTCTGCCATGCCTACATCCCTTTACATCACAAGTCACAAAATTCACAGATCTCTGAGCAGTTAGAAGTAGAAAAGACTGGAAATCATCTGAGCGCCTGAAGATTTCAAAGACAGTTAACAAAAGCTGGTGGCCCAAAACCTCCATCTCCTGAGTAAAACCTATGGGAAAAAACATTTAAACTTCCTGCCCCAAATGTTGTTTTTTTTTTTTTAATTTTATTTTAAAGATTTATTTGTTTATTTATACAAGCATTGGGTACAGTCAGAAGCGCGGGAGGGTGAGAGAATTCACCAGAGCCAGAGCAGGGAGCAGAACAGGCAGACTGATGAAGTACACTGCTGAGGGGAGCAGCAGGCATGGCAGGAGAGGTCTGTGCGCCATGTGGGATCCCCGCTCATGGCCGGGGATTGAACCGGCGCTGCAGAGGCTGCGGGCAGCTTCGCAGCCCAGCGCTCAACCACTGCGCCACCAGGGGAAAAAAAAAAACCCAAATGATTTTTTAAATGCAGGAAACAGGCATTTTAGAATCACCTTATGGAAAACTGTTCAAAATTGAATTCATTTCTAAACAATCTAAGACATCAATGAATATAATTTATAATTGTTTTCGACCTCTGTGTGACTCTGGGGTTGAAGTAGGCCAGGATGATTTGTCCTGCCTCCAGCTCATGCCATCCATGAGGTCCTCAGGAAGTTAGTAAACCTCTCTGAACATCAGATTCTTCATCTATAAAACTGCCATAGTCTCCCTTAGAGGGTAGTGAGGATTTAAAATGTGTTTATTAGAATAAAGTACTTAGGATATTACCTGGTGTATATGAAGGACTCAGTAGAATGTTTGCTTCCAACTGTTATTCTATCTTGATGCAAACATTAGGTTGAAAAAAAAGATGACAATGATTTTTCTGTTTACACTTTATTATTCACAAGTTACCCTAAGAACCAGGCTCTGGTATTTCTTCTGGCATCACCCTCCACAACAACTTGAGATTCTTCTAAAACTGCCTGCTGATTCTGAGAATATGGAAAAATTGTGTATTGGGATGGAGTGTGCAGCTTTCCTTGCACCACACAATTGACTGTGTTTGTGGACCGTTTTTATTAGGATGAGAGTAGCAACAACAAAATGATAGGAGTACAGATGCAACATCACCTGGCCAAACAGGGAAAATCACACACACACATGCAAATACAGAGACACCCCCCTCTGTCCTCTCCTCTCAGGCTTTCTCTATAAGCTGAACTCTGCCCCACTCACTAGAATGCAGCTCCATGTAAAATGAGGGTCTCCGTGGCTGCTTCCAGCACAATATCTGCCCTCATTTTTCTAGAACTAGAATGCCAGCTTGGCCAAGCCACCATCTGCTCAGGGAGACTGTTGCTCCAACCCCGTTGTTCAGGAGGCCTGCAGGAAGCCACACCAACTTGGGCTCGCACTGTGCACTTGCAGCCTGTTTCCCTCCCCCAGCCTGAGCATGTCAAGCCTCAGGGTGCCAGTGTGAACCTCCCCACTGATGTGGGAAATGTGACAGTGGTGGTTTACGTGCCTTGTGGATGCTTTCATCAAAACCCCTACTCTCACCTCACGCTCACTAAAGCAGCTGGTGAATGTTGCGTGGGGCGCCCCAGATGGAGCAGTGGAGGCAGGCCCAGAGCACAGCATATCTACTTGCACAGGTGTTTGACTCTGTGTTTTCCAGGTGGCCAGAGGAACTTGATCATTCAGTGAAAGTGGAAGCCATGTGGGAGGGAAGAGCTCCCTGGCATTGGCAAGGCCGCGTCGCCAGCCACTTGGCATTAGTTCGTCTGTTCACCAGACATGGTCTTAAAACCAGAACATTTCCTCTCAGGGTTCATACTTTTCGAATTTTAGTGGAGAGTTCACACTCTTTTGTTGAGAGTAATCTCTGGTCTGGAAAGTTAGGTCACGAGAGGCAGCTGGAATCTGCAGTGCAGGCACCCCTGCTTCATCAGCAGGACTGCAGGGTCAGTGTGAGGAGCTGAAGCTGCTGTGCAGTGTTTGCTTCTCCAACACTCTAATTCCACCTTCGTGAGCAGAGCACGGGGCTCAGGATGCTTTCTAGTCACTGGAATGACAGACAAGGTCAACTTCTAGCCGGGGAATCACAAGCAAAGACAGAAGCAGATAAAACAGCTGCTCCTTGGAAGGCAGAAGTCATGGAAGCATCAATGTAGCCTTTTTGCAGCAAAAGCAATTCACAAAGGGAGGTTTCAATAGCACCAGGAGTGAAAGGGTCTGAAGCCCCTGACTATAGGAGGTTTCAACAAGGCCAGCTCCATGCTCGCAGAGGGTACAGTGCTACTTCTAAGGCAAAGGCAAGAAAGTCAAAATTTCAGATGGCAAATCTCAAAATGGCACAATGATAAGAAGAAAAGCTATGCAAATGTGGAAAACTGAGACTGGAAGAATCCCCAACAAGGACTTCCCCAGAGGACTCTGAAGAAAGAGCAAGCCGGGGCAGTTCCCTTACAGTCTGCAGCCTGCAAATCCCTAAGGACCTCCTGTGAATAAGCTGGGAGCTCTAAAACTATCTTCAAATGGGAGGTGAAATCATTTCTTGCAAGTCCCCTCCAGGATCTCAGTGTAAATTGGTCATAACTTAGAAATGAGAGGAAGGGATTGGAAGGGGGTGTGAGGGGGCTGCATCAGAGACCACCTGTCCCTAACAGGCACAGTGGAGCTTCTGCTCCTTCTCCTTGGGTCTTGTGACCCAGCAAACTGCGAGGGACAGGAAGGCAGCTGTCAGTTTTCACATGGCACTTGATTCTGGCAAAGGATCCAGGCCGGTGGAAGCCAAACCCTTGTCATGACTCCATCATTCCCACAATGACCGAGGCTCTGCTAACCAGCTGTGGGTCACAAGAGTGTGGGAGCTCATCTGCCTCCCATATATGACTCCCCAAATCATACTGCTTCCCTCTGGAATGGCTAAGGGAGCCTGTTTGTGGAAGATCTTGTGCAGAATCCCTCCATACAAAGAAGTGAGAGATACAAAAAGGATCATGGATGAGTATTTATTATACATATTTTAAATTACTTCAAAAGAATTAAAGAATAACAAAAGGGGATATCCATAATGTATACAGGTTAGTCTGGTAAAAAAAAAAAAGTGATACCTCAGTACCTGAGTCATGGCACTCCTGAAATTTACGTTCATAATCTCCATTACAAAAAGGTGTGTGTTTTTTTGTTTTTGTTTTTGTTTTGGGGAAGGAGTGGAACAGAGGAGGGTTGTTCTGTGAGTTGTAAGATGTCTAGCACCATCTTTGACTCCTCTTCATTAGATTTCCCCAGTTGAGAATTATTGGATTAAAATATAGATGGATCAACCAATCTATCGATCAATCAATTGATCAATACATGCTATATAGTTATAGAATCATCAGAAGTTTAAGAGAGAAATAAGAAGTGTATGTTCTTTAAAACTGAGAATTAACGTCAGCCTGCTCAGCATCCCAGTGAGGCAGATGCTGCTGCTGCTGTGCCCCGAGGTCCGGATGCCGATGGCCGAGTGCTTCCAGAAGCTCAGGCTCAGTACAGTACAGTTTCAGGCATGAACTCATTTGGTCCCATCATTATCCTTATTGACCTGTGAGAAACAGCTTGAAGAGGTTAACTAGCTTGTCTAAGAATGACCAACTAGAAAACAAGACATTCAGAATCTGATCAGTTTGGCTGTGTCTTAACTACCAGAAGTGCTGTGCAGAGTTGATCACCCACATAGAACACTCAGACAGTGATGAGTCTGTAAAGAGATGTTGTTAATGTAAAATATACTCTGGATTTCAGGGATATGTCAAAATGGTATTTTGAATATATTGAATTAAATAAAATGCATCTTTAGTTTATTATTTAAATTATTTAGAAATTTTTTAAATTCATTATGTGGCTTGCATTCAGCCCCTGTTGGACACTGATGGAGGACAGGAATAGAAAAATAACTGAAAAGGAAGTGCCACAAGACCAGAAACCTGGCTCACACAAGAAGGTGGGGGTAGAAGAGATTAGCATAGCCATCGACACAGCTATGGAAACTAAGATCTTTAGGGACCAATGCCTCCTTTACAAAGCATGAGATCCAAGCAGGTATCAGACTGCTGTAGGGAGTGTCTAGAGCACAGGCCCAAGGGTAAAGATATGGACATGGAGCCCAACAGACCCCAAAGGTAAACTTTGAAATTTCATTTTTGAATCTTACACCAATCTTGTCATGCAGGATGAGTCTCTGGGTGCTATCTTGCTACCTATTACAACCCATAGGTTTCCTCCTCTGGGGTTACCATCTTCTACCCCACTCCACCCCTACCTTCTCCAAAACCAGATCACTTGCTCCTTAGGTAAGAGGGCGATGGGGGAGCTGAATCCACTTCTAAACTTCTCCCAGTGTAACCACTAACTGGATCTGCACAAGGGTTTGATCATAGTATCAACACAGAAGAGTTGTTGTGAGGAGTAATGTAATAAATTAATCCATGCACTGGGATGCTGCCCATTGTGGAATCTCCTGTCCCTTTAAGATTCTGCATAGTTATCCAAAATCAGCAACTAACCTGAAGAAGGCTGCTCACAAGGAGTGATCCCTCCCAAACAGAAGACTATACCAGGGCAGTCTCTGCACAGGCTCAGGGCAGCAGTTCCTCTGCCCACCTGTGAGTATGCAGGTGCTTCTTTTCAACCACTGTCTCCTCTGCAGAGCAGCAGCCTCCTGCCTGCCGGTGACCTGCACCTGCCTGGGCTTCTCTTCACTGACCTCCCTCAGAGGAGGCAGCTCTCCTCAACCATGCAGACCTCTCTCAGCAAACCTGTCCCTTTTGGGGCAGCTCTTCCTGCCCACTTATGTTTATGCAAGTGTCTTTTGGTGTTTTGTCCCTTTTCCTAATAAACCTGCTCTTTAAATATAACTACTGTCTGTCTCGTGGAGAAACTCACCTGGGAAACTCACCATGTGTCGCTGAAACAGGAGCTCTGGTGAAACCTTTCCCAGAGTGAACCCAAGGACCCGGCACTCCAAACCCACAGACTCCAAAATGACATCAGACACTGCTGTGGCGAAGAGCATGCCCTCCTCTGGCACTGGGGTTTTGAGAGAGGCTAAAAGGGAAATTTTGTGTTGTGAGCCAGGAGCTGCAATAGATAGCACCATCTTGTGTTATCAAACCAAAAATAAAAACAAGACAAAATCAGACAAATCTTTTCAGAGATAAAGTTATCTATAAAGTTGGTAAACGACCAAATGAAAAATGAAAGCATTTCAAAGTTTTATATGCAAGTTCATATGTCAGCACAGTAATTCTCTTTACTGACATCAAATCTTGAGTTGTCCCAGGCTCAGCCCTGGGTGAATTGCTCACACTACCCTCATCTCCTTTATGAACATTCCACCAGCCTGGCTTTCCAGCCATGCCTCTGTGAATTTCCTCTTGATCCAAGGTAAAGGACAATTTCCAATTATCTTATAGTCCACTCATTGGCCTTTCCTGAAACCTCAGCTGAAATTTCATTTTTGAATCTTACACCAATCTTGTCATGCAGGATGAGTCTCTGGGTGCTATCTTGCTACCTATTACAACCCATAGGTTTCCTCCTCTGGGGTTACCATCCTCTACCCCACTCCACCCCTACCTTCTCCAAAACCAGATCACTTGCTCCTTAGGTAAGAGGGCGATGGGGGAGCTGAATCCACTTCTAAACTTCTCCCAGTGTAACCACTAACTGGATCTGCACAAGGGTTTGATCATAGTATCAACACAGAAGAGTTGTTGTGAGGAGTAATGTAATAAATTAATCCATGCACTGGGATGCTGCCTGAGGTATGTGAAACGCTTCATAAACTGCAGACATTTTCAGTTGTCCTTGGCTTAAAGGGAGGCCAAATCTTGTACAGGAGAACATCTCTGTTCCCATCTACCCATGGATCTATGACTATCCTCTCTATACCATTGGGGAGCCAACTCTGGATGCAGCTGTGTGAGCTTCCAATGACTAAGCAGGCAAAGCACCAAGCACCGGGACAGTCCCACAGCGAGGAGAAAGCTGCTCCTACCACATTGTTATTAGAGCTTGATGAACAACTCTGATCATCTCACAGTTTAAAATTATGGGATTCGGGGCCAAAGCCGAAGGATTTGTTTCAAATCGGTAAATCCCCAGAAGAGGAAGTCTCTAAAGCAGACAGAGCACACCCAGAAGGCGTGTGTATGCAACAGGCTGCAAGGGGCTTTGTTTGAAAGGCCTTGGGGGCTGCGCTGCGTTCCAGCATGAGGCTGAGCTTTTGCAGGGAAGAACAAAAGCAGGCTGCAGGCTGGCGGCCCCGGGAATGGTAAACCACCGCCCACTCTGGGTCAATAATGGAAGATGGATGAAGGTACCCGCTGAATAACCTCACTTTGCAACTTTTATGCGAAGGTTTGACAAATGACGCCAGCGAAAGGTACAAGAGAGTGATTAAAACCAGCCCTTGCGAAGGCAGAGATAACCATCCTGGCTGAGTCTCCTCGGGTTTCCCCCACCGACCCCAGCACTGCCTTGAGTTTTCCAGAGCCTTTTTCATTGAGTCACGTCCTTCCCCCTCCCTCTGCCATGCTCCATACAAGAGCTTGCTCTTTTGGGTTATTTTATCCAGTAGATTCTTACACTGGGTTTGGAATTAAAGTATTCATTAATTCAATGTGTGGAAATGCTCATCAGTTGCTGTCGAGGCAGGAATGTTCAGCATGTAATAGCAACAAGATCTTTCTTCCAAGAACTTTTCTTCTTGACAAAAATCATTGGGTCTCCTATTAAAAATAGATTCTCAGGCCTCAAAGGAGATTTCCTGAATCAGAATTTCCCTGGAAGAGGGTACTCTCTGGATCTAGAAGCCCAGAAAAACTGCTGAGCTTTCTCTTGCTGCTTCCCTTGCAGGCAGTTGCTGCTTGGAGTGAAGAGTCAGTTTTAGGCCTTCCGTCAGCTTTGCCCCTTACTTGGCTAAATGTTTCCATCAAACTATGATTCCAGTGGTGACCCATTACAATGAAAAAAAAAAAATCAAAGGCACAGTCACAGGACCTAGATCTCAGACTCTCTGATGTCTCATGGCAGTTGAACTGGCCCAGATCAGAACAACTCTAGTCAGAGGGCTCTGTCCCCCAAGAATCCAGGTCATACTGAGAAATGTCTAAAGACATTAACAATGGCAAGGAAAGTAATTATGCTTGGAAATGGCAATCTTCAACTTGGTCTTTATCTCCTTTGCATTGCTCAGAGCTGTCAGGGAATGTCACCCTACCTGCTGGGAAAGATAAGTCTCTACTGTCCCCCCACCTCCCCATTAGACTCACTGGCAGGCAGATAATTGACCCCAACCCTGTTTTTAAGCATGTCCCAACCAGCTTTCTGGACCTAGAAAAACATAGAGACAAACTGAATGTAAGCACCTTGACAACGTGTGCTTAGGAATTCAAGCCTAGAATAACAAATTGATTTGACTGCAGATAAATGTATGTTTTGTCAGAAATCATGTCCTCCCCACCCCCCACCCCAGTTTACCTGGGTATGAAGAGATAGTAGTTACTCTTAAGAAAACCTTCAATCTCTCTCTTTCTCCCTCTCTTGTTTTTGTCCAGACAGTGGGTCTGTGAAAACCATCACTGAATTTGGAGGTTGTATTGGGTACCATATTTATCATTTTCCACACAACCTTGGCAGATGATACTAGATATCCCATAGCTAAGATTAGCCAGCAACTGGTTGATACTGGACCTTAAAAATAAATAACACAGTGATTCTTACAAACTCTGTCTTCCCTGGTCCCAACCACTCCCATATGCCATATCAAACCTCAAAGAGTTATTACTATGTATCAGTACATGCTCATTGGACCCAGGTGGGGAGAGGCAGGAGGAGCAAGCCAGGGCTCTCTCAGAGTGTGGGTGGAAAGTGATGGCACACCAAAGGCACTAAGATGAAGGATGTATGGACATGGGATTTTCCACAGGCTCCCACGATGGTTACAATCTGCAGTGCCTGTGCAAGATAGCATGGAGTCTAATGGAAAGATAATATTTCTGAACCTTACAAGACAGAACAAACTCATTTGAAATGACAGGTGTCATTAATACAAACATTTATTGCATTGATATGGGGGAGGGGGACATTAAGTGTTGGATGAGCGGAATGACCTGCAATACTGAACAGTCAAAATACGTGGGCCCTGATCCTACTTTTTGCACAAAGGGACAGCCATGACATGCATCAGAATGAGGGTCACAAAGTTGCCTAAAGAAATTCAGAGAAGAAAAGCTCCAAGGTAAAAGAATGAGCTTGGTGTTACCTGTCTAGTTTATGACCTTTTCCCTTTTTTTTCCTTTCTTTTTTTTTTTTTAACTGTCCTTCAAGGGGGCTGAAAAGCAATTTTCATGCTACAGCTCTAAATATCAGTTTATCCCTCTGACAGGGTTCTGAGCATGCCCAGTAGGAATGATTTAACACTGCGCTGATGACTTGCAACAGAAGAACGTCATGTGAAAAGGTAGTCTGCCACAGCTAATGGGCTCTTGTTTCAAAGGGATGCTGTGTGTACATTACCAGTGTATGGAGAAGGTGCAGAAAGGCCCAGGCAGCCATTAGGAATGGAGTGTTGTTGATGATGAAAAGGCACTTTGCCGGTGAGGGAATGGTGGGAGAGAGAAGGCTTATCTGTCTTTTTGATTAGAAATGCATGCTTCCTTTCATCATCTGAGCTGAAAAATTGGCTTCTGCTCTTGGTTTATGAAACCATTTTTCTTTTTCCTTTCTTCCCAGGTTTGCAAACTGCTTAATAAATTAGTTACTGTGAGGTACATGGGTGCCACAATAACCTTAGAGGCTTTTCCCAAATGCATCCTTAATATTTTATAAGTATTTAAATAGATTTATTCAATTTGAGCTGGCTGATTTATTAAAACTGGCATTCTGGCATGAAAAGGGGGTTCTATGCAGATTAAAACTGATCGAAAAGCATTTAAGAGGTGTTCCCAATTCATATGAAGCTTTGGGGTGGGGGGGTTAGAGCAACATTTTGAATACAGCTAATTGAGCAAACAGGGCAAAGGAACCATTTGAAACATAGAAGCTTGAAGTGGGAGCATCAGGTCTCTGGTCACATAGGGTGCATTGAATAGTTCACTCATTTCTTCATTCTTTCATTTAAACATTACAGGTAGTATTGGGAGTTGTGCTAGGCACTGATATCTTTCCATCTTTCTGCTAGAGTCAGCTATCAAAGAATACAGGACCAGAACTTAAGAAGTGTCTACTTAGCTGTCAACCTGAGGAAGGAACAACAAATGTCAGGTCCTATCATGAAAGTTGCCACTCTGAATTGCAAATCAAAGCATGACCCCCATCTGACAGGAGGAACTGAGAATTTTGGCCCTAATGGGTGGTTCTTATCTCCAGGGAAAGTGACTAAGTCTGCTAGGAATTCCTAGATGGAGACTCCTGTGTCAGCAGACCTGGGAGGCCGACCCCACCAGTCCTTTAGACAATATGCTCCCCAAGACCTCATCTCTCAGAAAACCAGATTCCAGACTCCAGTGTATCAGACTCTCAAGCAGAATCCCTCACAGTGTGTCCCAATGATCTGTGAAAAGCTAAATTCTATCCTATTGGATAAAAAGCAGACTTGGAGATTTATATCAGGTCATGAAAATTTCAGAGAAAGTAGTCAGAATTAAAGAGAACACAAATCATGTTTTTACAAAGTACAGTTTTTCTTACCAGATTTCGACATACATATTTGTCAAGTATTAAATCTAAATAGTCAGATATCCAACCATAAAGAAGATGAAATATGTTAGAAAGTACACAATGATCAATTTCAACAAGCATAAGAGATAATGCCCCAGTGATACTTTAGAGAGTATATGAACAATTAAGGTAATTATCCATACCAAAAACTATTTTATAGAAATGTGTTACAAAGAGAAAAAAATTACATTATGGTCTAAATGATCCAAAAGCAGCAGCCACATGGGCAATCTTTCTAAGACCTTACCTTTTCTTTTCTCAACTACTATCTGTTTGACTAAGAGAGCTGAAAATTATACCATTTGTGTTAGAATCAAATGCAAATGGAATAATTGTCCCTTCTCTAATCAAAACACATTTGTGGATTGAAATACCACATGGGGCAATTTTCAGTTAATCATGGATGTTAATAAATATGACTCTAAGCTCATAAACAAACATTACTTTGGCTAATATAATATAGGAAATTATTGTTAAGCTTGATCAGGCATGTAACAAAAACTGAACTTTGCAGAAAGTCAGCATATTAACCATCTGAAAATAAAGATGAGCATCAACAGTAATGAAGGATTAGATTTAGTTAAAATGCTTAGACAAATCATGCATTAGCACTAGGAAATATTTAAAGCTGGCTTTGCTGAAAATGGAAAATATTAAGTATTATCAGAGTATTAGCTTCTTTAAAGAGCAAAAACCAGATGCTTAGTGATTAGAGATTTAAAAACAAGAAAATCAGGTTTATGAAAATCAAAGTTATCCAGAACCTGAATTATATCAAATCCTCTAACAACAAATGGTGTTTTCAAATGAAATAGAAATATTTAGTACTTTCTCTACTTCCATCATTGAACTGACAAGCCAATTTGAAATTCTTCCCTTTAGTTTTTCCAAAATGGAAAAATATGTATTTATTTTGGTGACCAATACCTAAATGGCAATAAAATATTCCAAGCATATCTAAGACCAGGGCCAGCTTCAGAGCTATAGAGGACTGATCAAGGAAAAGCTTAGGACATCACTTACACTTCCAGCCATGCACTTAAAAATGCTAAGCTTAAATCCTAAAAACGAAGTAAATTCTAAAACCAAAATATCTTCTTTCTGGATTTATCCCTTTCAGAATTCCAATATGTTCCTCAAAGCTGAACTTTTCTCATTTGCAGAAGTAGAGAAGCTTCCACTTCCTTTTGGGGCACTCTAAACAAAGTCTTCTTTTGGGTCAGAGTACAGTGAGAGAAGGCAGTATTAGGGAATATTGACTGGCAGATTTTAAGAAGAGATTTTATGTTACAATATTGTTTTTAAACTCTAAATTAACCTTCAAATCAATCTCTACATATTTATGTAGCCAAGGATAGAATAAGTGTAAGCTCATACTCTGAGCAGCTGAAAAATGCAAGCTTTTGTGGGAAGAATTCCAATAGAAATGGTAAAAATCAGCATTTCCTGTTGAATTACTTGGGTAACTGTCTCCCCCTCTTGTACTAAAAATATAGAAAAGGAGAAATATGTCAATGAGTTCACACTAAGAAGACCATTTTCAATATACGTGGAAACTTTTTATGATCTACTTTCTGCTTTTTAAAAACTCCATTCAATCAATATGTATGACTAGTAATGATTGTCTATTTACCAAACACTACATACTTATTCAGGCTTTGTATCTATGTGCTTTAACTTATTAAACTCTTACAATGATCTGATCCAAAAATACAAGTACTATTTGTAATCCTTGTATTTTAGATGAGAAAACTGAAGCTTTGAGAGGATAAAGAATTTACTTTGGCTAAGGGTTTAATTGGAATTTGAACCTAGACAGACTTCAGAATGGCTGGCAAGGATTAGTGACACCGTAACTTTTTCAAATGTAGACTGTCAGTGTTCTGAATTTATAGTTCTAAAATGTTCTGTGCAAACCAAAATTGCAAGCTATCTTACATTGCATAAGAGGAAATAATTAGCCCTATTTTAAAAAATAGAATTTCTATTTTTATCTTTAGGTTCATAGTTTGTTGCTCCATTAAAAGTAGTATTTTTTGTGCTTATAGGTTCTTTTCTGAATTCATTGGCCTTTCTTCCTTACTGAAAACCAGACTAAATATTTCTGAACGTCTACATATGAAAATTTCCAATAGTAATGAATAAACTGTACCGGGGTACTCTAATCACACCCCCACAGTGTTAAAGTTCACTCACTCTACTGATATACTGTACTCGTGCTCCGTACTCATGGTCTGATCCCTTCTGGTTCCTCTATCCTCAGGTCTTTCCGATACAATCAAAATCCACATAAACCACTGTCTGTTCTGAAAATCACTGCTGGAAGACCATCAAGAAGGCAATGAACTTTCAAGGCATAGTATCTCAAAGGAACCTATAAATGAAATAGGTCAAGGATGAGGCATGTAAGTGACTGGGGGAAAAAAATCTTCATTTAGTTTATACAACTTCAACTTTCCTGTCTGTACAGATTCCATAAAAGGAATAGTAACTTCTCAAGCCAGCAGGCCTGGACATATTTCTTGGCCTTATAATTCTCACAGTTCTAGACATTCCAAGGTAGAGGGTCATTCAAACAGAGTTGTAATTTCTTGTGTATATTTATTTCCAAAGTATCTTATGCATAGTTTCCCAGTGAAATCATAGATGGAGGCTCGGGGAATGCAGGCTGGGTTATTTTTCAAGTGTGCATAGAAGAAGCTGTCAAAAGAGCTGCCGTGGACTTCTTAAGCAAAAGGGCTAGACTTGAGCTGAACTGCAGGAACTTCTACCACGATGAGGTTCACTTGAACTGTAGTACTTGTCTGGGAGATAATTTAAGAAGACGAAAAATAGAGATGGCATTCATGAGATGTAAGAAATAAATTTCCCCATGGTACCAGGGGAATGGCATGCATAACACACCAGCTAGCTTGGTAAGCACGGTGGGTGAGATAGTCCAACAAGAATATGCTGAGAGACCAACCATCAGCATTCAAGTGTCTCCTCCAAATTCCAAGCTCTCAACACCAGGTCTACCATGAGCACACCTCCCTGCCTAGGTACCCTGATTGCATTGTATGTAAGAGATTGAAGGCCCAAGATGGTGGCCCATTCTCTTAGCATCTGACAGTTACTAAAACTTAGAAGTCACATTTTTAATATTTTTTTTTACTGAAAACAAAAAGTAAGCAAATAGTACACATAGTTTTACACCTTTAGATGAAATTTGAAAAGGAGGACACCTAATAAAATGAATTGAAAGTTTGAAAATCTATACAGATCCAGGGCTGATGGCCACTGACTCCAAGATAATGAGAATCTGAGCATTGTTTAGTCAAAGCAGCTTCTTTTATTTATTTATTTATTTGTTTATTTATTTATTTTCTATATATTTTATATGATTCTTAAGTTTTGTACAATGTACGCTTTCTCCTCTCAGGTGTAGTCCCTGTGAAATTCCTACCACCAATTCACCTGTTCATGGTCACCATAGTCCCTTGTGCTCTTCCCTCCCCTGTTTTGATCTCTCTCTCCCTCCTCCTCCACTGCAGAGTGTCTCTGATTTATAGTTGCCTGCCAATTTTTTTGGTTATTATTTTTGTCCCTGATCCCTTATTTGATTCCCTTATATTCCTCCTGTAAGTGAAACCATCTGATATTTTTGTTTTTTCCTTCTAACTCATTTCACTAAGCATGATGCCTTCCAGCTCCATCCATGTTGCTGTGAATGGCATGAGTTTATCTTTTTTGATTGCTGAGTAGTATTCCATTATGTATATATACCACATATTCTTGATCCAGTCATCTATTTTTGGGTATTTGGGTTGTTTCCATATACTGCCTATTGTAAATAGTGCTACAATAAACATAGGGGTGCGGATATCCTTTTGAATAATTGTTTTTGTGTCTTTGGGTAGATTTCTAGGAGTGGAATTATTGGGTAGTATGGTAGCTTCATCTTTAGTAGTTTGCGGAAACTCCACACAACTTTCCATAGTGGTTGGATCAGTTTGCATTCCCACCAGCAGTGTAGGAAAGTAACTTTTTCTCCATATCCTCATCACCACTTGTTTTATTTTTTAAAAAAATATATGCCTTTCTCACAGGTGTAAGGTGGTATCTCGTTGTGGTTTTGATTTGCATTTCCCTGATTATAAGTGAATGTTTTTTCATATACCTATTGGACATTTACATTTCCTCTTTGGAAAAGTGTCTTTTTAGCTCTTCTACTCATCAAAACAACTTCTTAAAATTCATTACAAAAGTGCTGATACTGAAGGAAAAAAGAGGTCACTATTATTTCAACACGTGTTCATTGTTATCCAGTGTTCATTCAGCCTGTATTGAACGGATACACTGGTGAGTAATAGAAGGGGATCCATACCTTCCTGTAGTTTACTTGTTCTTTAATTCCTTCAAAAATATTTTAAATTAAAAAGAGTTTTGTTGAAGTAACATTGCATTATAGCATTAAATAAGTTTCAGGTGTGCATCATTAAAAATCAGTATACATCAGGCCTCCCCTGGTGGCACAGGCAGTTGAGCACAGTGCTATGAAGCTGTCCGTAGCCTCTGCAGCATGGGTTCGATCCCAGCCAGCTGGTGAGATACTCACGTGGTCAGTCTGCCTGTTCTGCTCCCTGATCTGTCTCTTGTAAATCCTCTCACCCTCTCACACATCTGGCCCATACCTCGGTTCTTGTATGCATGAATAACTAAATCTTTTTTTAAAAAAAATCAGCATACATCTACTATGTTGCATGGGGGAGAAACTCAATAAATACATTAGAACATTCCCTAAGTTAGAATATACTAAGTGCTAGGGAAGAGAGAAAATTGAATAGACTGGGGGGTTTTGGCGTTGGGGTGGGACTGGCAGAGATTGCTTTCTAAACAAAGTAGTCAGGCAAAGCCTCATTGAAAATGTGACTGACATTTACTTGAGCAATGATTTTTGGAGTTAAGGGAGTGAGCTGGCAGATATTTGAGGAATAACCAGCTGAGGATTCAAGGAACAAAAGGCAAGTGCAGAGACTGTGGCTTTTGCTTGGGGAACACAAATAGCTAATGCAGGGATTTGCCCAGAGGAGAGTCAGAACCTCACTATGTTTCTAAATTCCAAAAATGCATTAAAATCCACAGTTTTCAGAAACTGTGTTAAAATCCAGGTATTTCATCAGACAGTCAAAACATATATGTATGTGAGCACAATCTCTTTTGTATGCTATCAAACCACTGTCAGACACTAGGTGTTGGTTTTCTGGTGGGGAGAATAGAATGATGCTACTCTATCTAAACACACTTAGCCATTATTTCTAAAGCCTAATGAAAGCCTTTGCAGAATTGAGTTCTGCTGACATTTATTAAATACCCACTTCTGTGCCAGAGAATGTGCTAGGCACAATTGGGCATGAAGGATACTGAGGGCAGGAGGGTGTGACACACTGTTTTGCCACTTAATCTCGCTCAGTGACAGGCTTCTCATTTGCAAAGATCTTCTATTTCTTAAAGTTTTGGTGAGGATTAAGTGAAGTAATGTGCCAAATACCTAGAATAGTGTCAGGCACTCTGTTGTAGTTAGTCTTTTAAAAAAAATGCTGCTGAGCCTCCTGTGGTGATGCAGCAGTTGAGCACTGGGCCACGAAGTGGGCCCACAGCCTCTGCAGCACTCGTTCAATCCCCAGCTGCCGGTGAGGGTCCCACAGGGTGTGCAGACCTCTCCTGTCTCACCTGCTGCTGCCCTCAGCAGTGTATTTCGTCAGTCTGCCTGTTCTGTTCCCCGCTCTGGCTCTGGTGAATTCTGTCACCCTCCCGCGCTTCTGACTGTACCCAGTGCTTGTATAAATAAATAAAATCTTAAAAAAAAAAAAAATGCTGCCTATGGGCCACCCTGGTGGTGCAAGGGGTTGGGCACCATACTATGAAGCAATCCGCAGCCTCTGCAGTACAAGTTCAATCCCTGGCTGGCCAGGGAGCAACTCACATGGCGCAGCAGACCTCTCCTGTCTTGCCCGCTGCTCCCCTCAGCAGTATATTTTGTTCAATCTGCCTGTTCTGTTCCCTGCTCTATCTCTGGTGAACCCCAGCTTATCTCTGGCCCATCCCCTATCTCTTGTATGCATAAATAAATTAATCTTTAAACAAAAAAATGCTGGGCCTCCCCCGTGGTGCAGGTTGAGCGCAGCACTGTGAAGCTGTCCACAGCCTCTGCAGCACCGGTTCGATTCCTGGCCCGCCAGGGAGATTCCCACATGGCGAGGCAGACCTCTCCTGTCTCAGCAATATCCTTCGGTCCTTCTGCCTGTTCTGCTCCCTTCTCTGTCTCTGATGAATTCTCACCTTCCTGCACCTTTGGCCTGTACCCCAGTTCTTGTATAAATAAATAAAATCTTTTAAAAAATTAAAAAATAAAATTTTGCCTATACCTTACCTGAATCAATGAAAGATGTTATTATTTTAAAATTAAACTAAAATAAAGCCCAGGGGTACACAGTTTGCTGATGGAGAAGGTAAGCCCCATCTGTGTACCATCAGCACAACAGGATTTTAAAAATATGAGCTCAGAAAGAAGTTGGAAATGCCATGCAGTAGGAAATCAAAGTCAATCTCAGTGCATTTAAAGTGAGGGAGTTGGGATGAACTTCCCAGCAAGAAATTCTACTACACCTCTAAACATGTAAATAGAATGCAGCACTCTCTAAAATCTAATGTGACAAATCAAGATGAAATGGACAAAGACTACCAAAAAGCTTTGCTCTTAAATTATGTTTTTGAGACCATTATTAGATTAAGATTACAGATAAAAAACCTGGTATTGGAAAGCTTAGGTTTAGCCACTTACTTTTGCTGTGACTTTAATCACATTACTTTACCTGCCTGGTTTTGAGATGGAAAACAATCCAGCATACACTCAAGTACAGGAATATTGGGGTGCAGGTGATTTGCAAAGTTCTATGACAGAAGCAACTGCAACCTTCTGTTAGTAAGTTCAGCCCAGGACATAGAAGTTGCAGGAGGGACATTGCACCTGTTGCCCTGGATCAAAGCTGGGCCCAGGGCTTTTGAGCCCCAGCCTTGAAAGGCAGGGTCAGGCAGTAGACTCTGAGCTCAGCCATCATGCAGTCCACTCTCTGTGCATGTCTGCAGAATCTACCTACTGTCCCATCCCCCTTCGACCTCATACCTTCATATACAAGGACTGTAAGATCCAAGATAAGAATTGTGGCTTAGAAAGCATCATAAGAAGGCTATTTTGCCTGAAAGCAAGGATCCACGAGAGCCTGGAGGCAACATAACTATGATACCCAATTAGCTGGTAGTTCATTTAGCAAACGCAATTCCCTTTATTTGATGTACTTTCAGCATTGCTTATGAGCTATATTCTGCTTAGGAGTATGAACTCTCCAATTATTTGCCTTACATTATGAATCATTTATCTAGTCAATCTAATATTCTTCCCTTATGCATCTTAATACCTCAATTAACTAGTATGAGTCATTTGTTATTTGTATACCAGAAAACTGCTTTCCAAGTTATTACTTATTGGTCATAATCAATTAGGGAAGTTTTTAGACTATGGCTGTCTTATATAAATACACTGGTAAAGTTCAGCTCTTACGATTTCTGACAATTAAATTGTTCTGTCACTTGGGGACTCTCATTAATCTCCACTTGTCATCCTTGTTTATGCAGGTTATAATGGGCTATGTGTATTAGTAAAACGAGAAACTAAAAAACTTTGGCTTTTTAACTCTTTCATAAAAGTAAAATTGAAATACTTTCTTAAAGTGATGACTACGGTTTATACAGTGTGAAGGAATTGTATTCTGGACAGTGGCCCATCAACTCCACCATAACCAGCAGATCTGTAATGAAGAAATTAGAAAAATATGAACTGGCTACCAACCCTCTCAACTCTTGATATTTGTATATCCGGAAAGGGAAGTCTCAGAAAATAAAATCAAATTGTGTCACTCTCTGTCTTTACCAGTCAACTACTAATAGCTCTGGAGGTGACTATAACATAAGTGGGGGAAAGAAAAGGGGCATCATAGTAGTCAAAAAGTCCTGGGAAAAAATTCAGATGTCAAGTGCCATCAAACAGGATTTGATCCATGGCAGGAATCTAAATGCAGGGAATTGTTATAAGGGCTACTACAGGATTAGAATTAAGATGTAATTTATTGGGCATCATTATTTATGATGTGAAATATGCAAACAGTGCATTCATTAAATTCAGGTGTCCCTACCTTTAGCAAAACCTCTGACGATAATTAAATTATACAAAGTGACCCAAGTCAACAGATTAGAAATCTGAACAGAAATCTAAGAGCTTTAATAAAATCATAAATCACTGTAAAGGAAATGGTAGGTATTATTATTACATTGAGAGCAAGTCTAAAAAGAATGTGTAATAATAAATCTGATGAAAAATGGATTTGAAATAGAACTATAGGGAACAAGGAGAGCTAGTGTACCCAGATGAAGCTGCTCATCAGAAGAGAAATAGCAATTTGCAAAAGAAAAAATAATAATAAATAATTTGAAGAGTTCAGTTTCACCACTTTTGACTTCCCAAGAAAATGCAAGTGGTCTCATTTGTTAAGTTACATCACCCTGTGGTGTTAAGCATGGTGGAGGGGGATTTGGTCCATTCTTTGGGAAAGCTTTTGTAACTATGAAGCCCCTAACTAATGGAATGCCTTAGGACTCACTGCTAAAAAGTCAGTCACTGTTGTGAGGGTACTTTACTCCCAGGGTAAGAATAGAATCACCTCTTAGCATCAGAAATGCCTTATTATGATTCTGTGACTCTATTTTTAATTATTCTGTACTCTTTAATCACAGTATCCCCAGCCCCTCCTGCATACAATACGCCTGGCTTTGAGTGCTTATTATGTGCCAAGCACTGTGCTATGTTCTCACAACAACCCTAGCCAGCAAATAGTCTTATCATGCCCATTTTAAAGACAGATAGGAAAGTTTTAACAACTTGTTCAAGGTTAAGGCAATGATGTGAATCCAATCTGCCTGTCTCTACACCCCAACTTGAACCACTCCTCTGTTTGGCTTTCTCTGTGCCTGATTCACTCACCATCCTTGTCAATCATTTTCTCCAATTAACTCTCTTAAAACTGAGAACCTAAGTCAAATATGGTGCCAATTCCTGTAAAACAAGAACTGCATATGATTTACTGCTAAATACCCCACCGTCTCTAACATAAAATACTAATTGATGATATTGGAGGAAGCCTGTGAAAGAAAGAGGCAGATAGGATGCGGGGATTGCTGAACACAGTGATTTATTGTAAAAATCCAGCATTGGATAGAACAATGGACATGGTGGCTTGCCCAACTCCACAACTGGCTGGGGGCGGGGGTGTTGTTGAACAAATAATTTAGCATATTCAATGTCCATTTGTCACATGTAAGAAGAAGAGCTGGTCCAAGTGACCACTCTGGTCACTTGCAGCTCTCACATCATCTGATCGACTATTCATTCCTAAGTATTTCTTCTGAACTCTACCAGCAACTACAATAAACCTGTCTTGTACTAAAAGCCCCTTCCATATATCAAGAACTTTGTATATATTATCTTCCTGGTATCCTCATAACAATCCTGTGAGGGTAATGCTATCATCCTCATTCAGCAGAGAAAGTGAGGCTTAGCAGGTTTATAAGTTCAAGGTCATGTGCTCAGTGAGTGTCAATAAGGCAACCCTGCCTCAGACATTTAGAAATTTACAAGTCTACCAGAATTTGAGAACAGTTGATATTCCTAGCTAACCAACTTCTTAGAAAGCACAAAACAGTATCTTATGACCCTGAAAACTTTCCAATGTGATTTATTCAATGAATAGGGGCCTGGGACTTGAGAGAATGAAACAATCATTGAGATGTGATTTGGGGAACTGTCGTGTTCACAGTCACAACTGCATCTCTAACCCTGGGCAAGCATCTCACAAGAACATCAGTTCACTGCAAACCTGTCAACACTTGGCTGTCTCTGCCATCTCTCCCAAGGTCGGGCCCCCCGAGCACTTTCTGTCTGTACTACGTGGTTGTCACTTAATCACACACTCCCTCTTGGAGCCTGTTGCTTCATGTGCCTTCCTCTCGTTTTGCCAACACAAATACAAAATTAAGCCCATGAACTGATCCTCCCTTTCATTCAACTAACTCATCACTTTTTCAGCAGACCATCAATCAATGTGTTCTGTCTGCCCCAATTCTGAGGGCCTAAAGGTATTAGCAACCCCACAGTTCAACTGTTACCCAGTTGGAAACCACCCTGAAGGGTCTTCAGTACCCCATCAAGCTGGTATTTGACTGCCAAGAATGACATGGTGCTGAGATGAAGAATGGAAGTGGACATGCCTCCTGCCTTCCAGGGAGGGGTTTGAGTCTCATAGAGCTCTTCAGGTGATAGTTTTGAATCATTCCAAGGTAAGTTTAAAAGAAAACCCAGGAGAGACAGAGAATGATAAAACTCCAGATCCCAGGGAATCCTGTCATCCCCTTACCCTGTGAAGAAGAATTTATCCCCCATTGTACATGAGACTATTGCAATTCAGAGAATGTGAGTGGTAGCATAATTATTAAATGCTAGCTAGAATGTGCATCAAATCTAGATCTCTCTTACTCCAAGTACAGGCTATTAATCACCAAAGTTCAGTTGGTCCATCCTGGCAGATAGCTGGACACTCATGGCTGATCTTGTAGCTTTGTTTGTATATTAATGAAGTTGGAGGGGTAAGGGACAATTACCAACTGGTGTAGATACCCCCACTTGACCCTACCGAGTGGTTGCTCTGGATCCCTCCAGGTCTGCTGGTAAAGGCACAGTGTATCAATGTAAGGCTGAAGTCAAGGGGGAGGTAGAAGTGTTGACTTTGAACATGTTCTTTGAAAAAGCTGTTATTTGAAAAAGCTGTACAGTGACAGAACTGAGCAGGGATCCAGCTGTGAAACAGCAGACTAAAGAGTGTTGATAGAATCTAGGCTGTCCAGCTGTGAGGGGCCCGGAAGCACTTGAAGAGGTGACAAGAGCTGGAGTCCTCCCTTTGCCCTTCCCAACAGCTGCAGCTGCTAACAGCAGAAGCCACAGACTTGCTGCAGCCCAAAGCACAAGCACTACAATCTCAGCCTTATGCCTTATCTAGAGACTTAAACCACCACCACCAGTCATGACAGACACAAAAACAACTGCTCGTTGATGTCCCAGTCACTGGACCACGATAATAGCCTAACCCCACGAGGAGAATCAGAAGGACGAGATCAGAGGAAAACCTTGATTTCTCAGCAGATGTCTTCTTTGGTTAGTGAGTAGGAGGAGAAGGTCAGCTTGTCATTCAGAGATAATGGAGAAAAGGGTGCTGGCATAATCCAGAGGAATCAGCAGGTCTTTTAGAATCAAAGGAATTGGGTTCAAATCTTGATACTTCCAGGTAGAAGCCATGCAGATTTGATGAATTAAATAAGTTTTTCAGTGGTCTCTTCATCAGCAAATATTAATTTCCTTTAATAATAATGGCAAAGATTAAATGAGAGAAAATATAAACCAAAAATGGTAGATTTCCAAAAATGTTTTTTCTTGCTTCCTCTGCATCTTCACAGAGGTATAAAAATATCTATTTTCTTCCAGAGCCATCCATGTTGCTGCAAATTGCATGTGTTTATCTTTTTTGAATGCTGAGTAATATTCCATGGTGTATATGTAGCACATCTTCTTGATCCAGTCATCTATTTTTGGGCATCTGGGTTGTTTCCAAAGCTTAGCTATCGTAAATAGTGCTGCTATAAACATAGGGGTGCAGGTGCTCTTTGGAATTGATGTTTCTGTGTCCTTTGGGTAAATATCTAGGAGTGGAATTGCTGGATCATATGGAAGCTCTATGTTTAGTAGGTCCAGAAATCTCCACACAGCTCTCCATAGTGGTTGGACGAGTTTGCACTCATGCTCAGCGAAATAAGCCAGAAAGAAAAAGAAAAATACTGGATGGTCTCACTCATAGCAGGAATCTAGAAAACTTAAATAAGAGACCAGGAAAAAGAATAACTATAAGAAAGTAAAAATCAAAATCAACAAACAACTATGAACCAGAGACACTCTATAGGGAGTGGGGGCGGGGAAAGGAGGGATTGGGGTCAAAATAAGGGGGTTGCAATTGTATGGGGAATATAAAAATAAAATTTAAATTTAAAAAAATTTAAAAAATCTATTTTCTGCTAGGAAAACTCATTTGGTGGAAAGTCTAGAAATTCCAGGTGAAAGTAAAAGCCATCTATGGAGACCTTGAAGGGCAATGCAGATTATTGCCATGTGGCAATGCCAGCAGGGAAAGTGAGGGAGTTACATGGGAAAATGTCAGCGCTAGCAAGTGCTCTTCCCAGTTTTGATGATTTTGGGCTCCTACACTGCTTGAAGCATCATTGGACAATGTGATGAACATGATATATAATCACATAATCGATGAAGTTGGAGGGAAAAGGAACAAGGGCCCCCCGCTGTGATGCCCACACTTGATGTGGAAGCTTCCAATACCAGCAACCTGTGAATCTGTATTTTATCCTGAATGGAAAACTGTACCCAACACTGTCTAAGGCAGGAGTTGGTACATAAATAAGGCAGGAGTTGGTACATAAATAAAACTGTTTGGAAACTGTGACCTTATCTTTACCTGTAAAGATTCTGTCATCTTTCAAATCCCAAGCTCCCTTCCCATGTGCCCTATCAGTATCTTCATTGCAAGTGGCAGAAACCTCAACTTAAACTGGCTTATGCTAAAAAGCAAAACAGACAAACAAAAAACATATGGTTCAGGTCCAGTTAAGTTTCAGCCTCAAACTGATGTCGATCTCAAATGCTGTCAGCAGGATTCAGCTCTCTGCCGAGCTGCTCTGTGTTGGCTACATTTGAAAATCTGCACCTTCAGACTCTCTTTGTTCAAAAAATCCAGTCCAACAGAAAAGAGAAACTGCTTCTGGTATGACACAGAGAGAACACTGGGGGTCCAAAATGGGGTTTTGTGTTTGCTGGCAAACCCAACTCTTGCCCAGAGAGTGGAAAGGGGGCATTAACCAGGTTCCAGGCATGAGAGCCCCCCAAGGAATAAAGTCAGTAACACAGTTGACAAGTGGGCTGAGGATAGAGAGGCATGGTAACCCCAAAGCAAATTGGAATACAGTCATTATAAAAAAACACGTAAGGCTACTACACAGAAAGATCACCCATGTCCACTGCTCCAGAGAACAATGCCCCAGTACACAATGACTCCGTGTTTACCAGCTTCCTGTGTGCTGCTCACATAGCACTTATTGCATACAACCTTCTACTTTAGGTTAATGATTAGCACCTCTGAGGGCAGAGGCTATTTCAAATGTCTTTGTCTCCATCTACATTGTCTTTCACAGTGCTTTGCCCATAGTCAGTAAATTGCCGGAATTTAATAGAAATTAATGAATTTAGCACACAAGCACTGAAAATGAATAATTGAAGTCAAAAGTTGAAATAGTTGACCTGTAGAAGAGTTTATAGGGAAACAATGTTAAGTTTATTTGGTTTCTGGAGGAGTAGTAGAAAAGGAAATCGGAAGCCCTTTATTCAGAAATTGCTGTCAGAGATCCCCAACTTCCTTAAGGAATTTATTAAGGAGATTGAGAGGGCACATTGCCCATATGCACCAAAAACCCTCCTTGGAAAACAAACCTGAAATTTTCAAGTCAAGCCACCAAAATAAATAACTAAAGAAAAATATTCCAAAAGGTAAAGAAGGCAGGTGAATTAATTAGCACAGAGAGGTTAGGGAGGAAGCAGAGGCTCTGAAATAAAATAGTTTTCCAATAAATCTACCAAAAATTTTAGAGGAAAAACTCAGATAAAAAAGGGATATTCACTATCAAAATTACCAAAAATCTGTTTGCAGGATTAGATCTGCTCACCCTCAAATCCTATCTGTCGGACATCTTCATGGATACATAAGACAGAAAAGTTGACTAAGTCTCTTAAATACAGTCACACTCTTTTTTAATTAACCCTTAGACCCACAGGGTCATGGAGTGTATACTGCTTCTACTTTATTAGCAATCTTCACTTTTACCTTTGTCAGGATGACACAGCATACAAACAGGCTTAAGAAATCCATGCCAGTCCCATTGTTGGGAAAGATAGTTTCAACTGAGAATCTCCTTTTGAAGGAAAGAGCAGGATGTGTCTTTGGACCAGGGGAACATTTGACAATATAGAACAGGAGGTGGCAGGACCCTCCCTGGTGACACAAGGGGTAAAGTGTCTGTACTATGAAGCTATCCTCAGCCACTGCAGCATAAGTTTGATCCCGGCCAGGAAGCTAACCCACATGGCACAGCAGACCTCTCCTGGCTTGCCTACTGCTCCCCGCAGCAGTGGATTCCAATAGATCTGCCTGCTGTACTCCCCATTTTGTCTCCGTGGAATCCTCCCAAACCTTCCTCCCCACCTCTCCCGCCTCTAGCCTGCACCCCAGTTCTTGTATGCATAAATAAATCTTTTTAAAAAAAGAGAGAAAAGGAGTTGTCAAACTATAATCAGGGTGCCAATCTCAACTTGATGTCTGTTTTTGTGAAGGTTTATTAGCATACAGTCATGCATATCTGCCTATTATTTTCTAATGACTCTTTCCTTAGCCTATGAGGGAAGAGTTAAGTAGTTGCAAAAAGGATTATGGTTCAAAAGCTTAAAATGTTTCCCAACTAACCATTCATTGAAAGGGTCTGATGACTTTTGCCATAGAAGAAAGAGCATCCCAGTCCACAGTAAACATGGGTGACTTGCCTACCAGTTCTCAAAAATTGGGTTATATGAGGACGTTAATGGCAAGATGGTAGCAAGATGGTCTGTCCTGGTCCATCATGACTTACTCAGAACTGTGACTGGAGAGTGGAGGAAGAGAAAACCGCAGGTCTGGTGCTGACGAAGTTTGCTAAAGAACTGGGGGGCGGGGGGGCACGTGGTGGGAGGGGGCAGTGCACATCAACCCTCTGTGGAAAGAGAGAGACACAATTAGTAGAAAAGCATCCAGTGTCTTTGTCTGCCTCAAAGTGTTTCTCTCGCCTGCTCCTGCTGCACATTTGAATGTTTTATTTCTTCGACCTTCCGAGCATTACCAAACAGTTATTATCTGAGCTTCTAACAAACAATTATTCCAGCTTCTAATTTATATTTCAATCATTTTAACTACTGATCTTATGATCACATCCAGGCTCTGATCACATTAGTGTCTATTAACTATGCAGCAACCAATAAAATCTGCATGAGAGACTTATTCCATATATACTCCCTTAGCGCAATTTATTAAAATAATGTAGACTATTAACGTTTAAACTAAATGTAATATATATATTTAATATAAAAATTCTCATTACTGTGATTAATAAAATTTTTAGTGTAAGCTGATATTTAGTTAGAGAAAATGAACAATTTAAGCCGACTGAACTATTTCAGTTACATTAATTTAATTAAATATGACTTTTACATTATGTAGGATTAGGCACAAACCACTGATAATTCTAACATATTTAAGGAATCAAAAAGTAGAATCCCACTATCAAAGTTACAATCAAATCACCAAAGGTCTTTCTAGATGAAGCACACTAACTTCTCTCACTGATGTGTGCTCATTTTTCTGGAGACACACTCAGAAATTACAGAAGACGAAAAGCAATGAGTAATACTGCTCTATTTTCCTCTCTAAAAAGTACCATTGCTTAAGTTTTTTTTTTCCCCTTTTGAACTGCACTAGCGCTGTGTGTGTGTGTCTGTGTCTGTGTGTCTGTGTGTCTGCATGAATGCGTGGGCATGCAGGAGAAAGAGACAGAGAAAGAAATACAGCAACAAATCTCATACTGGTTCTTTGAATTGTCTCTATTTATATAAAAACATTTCCCAAAATCATTTCTTGCAGTGTGTACTGAGCAAACACTTTTTTTTTTTTTTTCTTTCTGGACTCTTCCACGTGTAACTCTCCTGACCTGGGCTGATGTAACTACACTGACATTTAACTTCCTAATTTTGCAAATGGTGACAAATAACCCATGTCTGCCCAGTTTTCCATTAGTAAAATGGCAGTGAGAGATTCTGAGCATTAAGTGAGATAAGTAGAAAAAGCCTGGTCTTTAATTGTTACCTCTAAGAGCTGGCACCTTCACTACTGCGTCAGAATGTCATGTTTTATGAGTTCACTTTGGGCAGTCATATGGCCAGCGTGCCTGAATCGTCTTCTACATTCCAGAAGTCTTTCCTAGATTGTCGTGATCAAGAACCCATCTTGTTGCTCTTTTCTGATCGCTTTACCTCTATCATTTATTGCTCTTTTTGTCTTCTGTGCTGGTGACATTTTTCTACCACCTACATTGTTCCATGACTATTTGAAGCTAAAAGGTAGAAAATAAGGGAGTAGATCATTAATGCTGGGGTCCAGAAATCTGTGTTTGAGCCAGCTTACTTGCTTCATGGCCTTGGGTATGTAGATGGGAGATGATGCTTATTTTCTATTATTCCAAACAGTCACCAATCCCCCATAGACTCTCATGGTTTATTTCTAAAATGGTCTGCTTGGGAATGACAAAAGCTGCCAGGATAGCTAGAAATACAGTCACTTTCAGAGAGCAAGATAAAAGAAAAAGAAGGAAAATCTGCCCCTAAAAATTCCTGCCGCAGAATGCACCAAAAGCCCTAATGTTTGATGATCTGGTTTCACACCCCAAAGCAAGGTGCTTTTGCCACTGCTACTAAATAAAGGACTAAGGAGGTTGTGAAAACAAAGAACTGACTCAAGCCTAAGATCAGCACTCATTACTATAATTCTGAATCTGGGAGGAGAACCAGAACCCAGGCTGAATTATCACCCAATCTCCTTAATAAATGTGGACAAGGAAATCTCAAGAAAGGTGCTGGCTAATAGGCTGGAACAGCTATTCCCACACCAAATCCATCCCAATCAGGTACATTTATTTGGAAAGGACAGTCAGGCAATAATGGGAAGCAATTATTAAATTCAGTGCAATGAACTTCTGGAGACAGGGACGAGCCTGTGGCTGCCATTTCATATCCTTCTCTGAAAGGCCTTTGATCACCTAGCCTCTCCATCCCTCCCCTTCATTCAGCAATAATTTGGACTGAAGGCAGTATTGTTCAGGTGGAGCTGTTAGGACTAAGGATTTCTTCCCCCATCCCCTTCTGTAACAAACCCGTTAATAGGATTTTTGTCATCACCTTTGTCAATTCCCCCTGCCCCATGACCCTTCTTTTATTTCAAAGTTATATTAGAAAAATTTCTTCTATCAATAAGTCCACTATTCTAGGATCCCAGCTTTCTTTGGCAACTCTATTATGAGGAGTTTGGGGCCCATGACATGGATTTGCCTGATTTGAATTCTAGATCCAACATATTGGCTGGGCAATCTGATTTAAACTTTCTGTGTTCAAGGTCCCCATCAGTGAAATGAGCATAAAGAAATACAAGCTTCATGTAATATTGCACAAATAAATGAGTTCAGAAAAATTAAAGGCAAGTTAGTTAAGCTAATGCCTTTAGCATAATAAGTATTCAATACATTTTAGTAATCATTGTCATCATCATCACCATCATCATAATTATCATTCTTGGGGCTATGCTTTGCATTTGAGACCTCACAAATCTCTGAATTTGGGATCACATATCACTTTAGTTCTTCTTTGGAATACTTACAACATGGGTTAGTGGCTCGAATCATTAGACATCAGACACTTTGTAAACTACATGCAAATAGATACTTATTTCAAAGGAACTCAGGGATTTTATTTCTATCTAAAGGAAAAGAACTAGTAATTAGGTCCATTGAATTATAGTTCAAAGCCTGATCTCTTCCTTAGTCTTCTCTGCTCTTGAAGCACTCATTTTTCTCTCTAGACTGGGGACTATGGTCTGTGAATGTAATTTGTAGTCAACATGGTCCACTTTAATCTAATTATGATTATGGTTTAATCACTAGAGCAAGAGTTGAGACATAAAACCCACCATGCTAATCAGACCCTTCCCCTTTACTTCCGCCCAGGACACCAATAAGTGAGAACCTGGGTTTCACTCTCACTCAGACTTTTACCTTCCAGTTCTTAGTCAGTAGCGGGCTTCCCCGGATGTCACATATGACACCTGAGTTATTTTGCAGTAGAAGTGTAACAACAATCAGAAAAAGAAAGATGCACTTCAACAATCAAAACAATCAAAAGAATTAAAAGGAACCTGCCTCAGTAAAAATTGGGCAGTTCTTAAAACCAAAACTATTGTATGAATGTACTGTGATGTTCTAAGGTGGACAGACATCATGGCACCATCTGCCAGACTAAAGGCTGTGGGAATTCTGAGCCATAGCGAACAAAACACATCAAAACCTAAATACCAGCTAAGACCTTTCTGAAGAACAATACCTTCACCGAAACAACATTGCCAAGAAACAAGCCCAACCCAAATCTTTACCAAACAATCAAAATTATGCAAATAGCTCAATCTCCACGGGACCATCCTCCTAAAATCCATTCAGGTCCAAATACCATAACCCGACTTGGCCTTGCTTTTCAATACATAGTACGTGACTTTGGTTCATTTTTTTTTTTTTACTTCGGTTCATTAATGAAAGAATCCTGTGCTATTTGAAACAATAAAGAGAGAAATTAACTTGGTCTGAGTTGCTGTTTGAGTCTGAATTTGAAAAGCTGTGTCTCTTAATTCTACCCTGAGTTTAAAATATGGCACACCTGGACTACTGAGTTCTCTCTGGGGAATGTACTAACTCTGTGTTGTTTTATGAGTTTGAAGTCCACCATATGGAACAACTGTGTCATTAAAATGAGCATTAAAAAGATTTGTTCACTCAGCTAGATTTAGACAGATAATAATACTTGGCACTTATATAGTGCCTTTCACCTGTCCATCTCAAAGTAAGCAATTTGTAAACACATATTGTTGCAAACTCTCTATAAGGCAGAGCTATGGTACCATTTCCCTCCATAGCAAACAGTTCCAACATGCCATCCTATCTTACAATAAGTTCACACCAAGAAAAATATGGTGCAAAATAAAACAAACAAAAAAATAAACAAAGCAGTCCAAGAATGTTAAATACATATCATCTCAAGCAGTAACTACAATCTGTCCACCCCTGGGCAAAAGGAAAGAGGCTCTGCATTATAGCAAGTATTTACTATCTCTCATCTAGCCTTAGCTCCACAGAAACAAAATTTTCATAATTATAAATGCCATTACTTAAATTAACTGTGAATGAAATTGTCCAAAACCTCATAACCACTTCCACTTTAGTAATTTAATATTCTGACAATAAGAATTAATAGGATTCCTGTGCAATTTCAATTAGGTTTTCCATGATTGTCATCTCATTTGCATATCTAGCTCTTTAGGTCTATTTCTCAATAGATCAGAACTCAGAGCTATAGAGTGGTGATTCATTGTGTCTGCCAAACCACTAACATTCCTTATAGCAGTATATATGTATATTGCTTATTTATATGTTTGTTTTTCTTCCCCTCCAGTCTGTCTAAGCACATGCCATCGTACTTTGTGACTTCTTCGCTGTGTAGCACGAGAAGATTTCTAGGAAATAAATGCTATGTACCTGCCCCCCTCCAAAACCTCAGACTTTCAGACAGTTCGTTTATCAAACAACATGTTAATATAGATGGCAAAATATAAATATATATTAGAATATATACTACGTCTGTGTATATCACTTCAAGCTCAGCTACTGGGATATATAAAATGGGTCAGTAGTATGAGTAGAAGTTTGTATTCAAGTGCACACTCTGTAAGATATGATTGGACAAAACAAAGCAGACAATTATATACTATACCAGACAATAGAAGAAGATCCCTGACAATATAGTCAAGAGTGTATATTTTTAATTTGAGGTTTTTGTATAAACATCTCCCAGATGATCAAATTTCAAAGTATCAATTTTCAAAGAGTTTATTTGTCATTAGCATTGTTTTCAAAATGTCATGAAAAGAGTTTGAAAATTTAAATGATTACAGGGACTAGCTAGTCAACAATAATGAGTGAAGCATGCAGGTGTTTAATACCAGGGAGGAGTGCACTATAACTATAGCTTGCTGTGATATGTATGCTAACAGAAATTCTGTAAACATATAAGCATATGTTTATATATAAATACATAGTAATTATATGCATGCATGACATATTTGCATATACATACATAACCCATGATTTTTAAAATAAACATGGCAGGACCCTATTGAAGTGGAAAGTACATGTGCATCTTTGAAAGAGGAGTTGATTCTTGGCTTTAGGTAAGAATTGTTGCCATGCCAGAATGTAGGCTTAGTACAGGCAGATATTCTGAATTCTTAATATTCTCAAATTCAAAATCTCAATTTTTTTAATGTAAAAACTTTTGACTGATTTTTTTTAAGCACTGTGCATATAAATCAACAACACTTTGACTGGTCAACTTTTGTTTATCAGCTAAAAGCTTGCAATCCCTGATGTTCAATAAAGATTGTTTTCTCATGTCTGGATGAGACCATGAATTGTTTATGAATTAGTTTGCAGCACCTACAGAAATAAAGTCTAGACTATAAATTAAATTTACTACTTAGAAATAGTTATGTTTCTTCAAAAAATTAAGGTAATCTACAGATGGGAGAAAATGTTTTCAGATGATGTATCCAATAGAGATGAATATCCAAAATATATTTTAAAATCATACAACTTAACAAAAAAAGACAAATAACCCAATTTTAAAAAATGGAAGGACTTGATTAGGCATTTCTCCAAAAAAGATTACATAGGGCCATCAGATACATGGAAAGGTGCTTACCATCACTAAAAATCAGGGAAATGCAAATCAAAACAACAATTACCACCTGAAGTCTGTTAAGATGGCTATTATTAAAAAAAAAAAAGGAGATAACAAGGTTTGTGAGCATGTCGTAGGAATATAAATTGGTTATAGGCATGATAAAGGCATGATAAAAAACAATGTAGAGGTTCCTCAAAAAATTAAACATATAATTGCTATATGATCCAGCAAATCAATTTGTGAATATTTATACAAAGAAATAAAATCAGAATCTGAAGGATATATCTCCACTTCTATGCTCATTTCAGCATTTTCCACAATGGATTAAAAATATTTGATATAGACATACAGTGGAATTATTATTGAGACTTTATATTTAAATATATATATATATTTTTTTAAGATTTATTTATTTATTTGTACAAGCACTGGGTACAGTCAGAAGCGTGGGAGGGTGAGAGAATTCACCAGAGCCAGAGTGGGGAGAAGAACAGGCAGACTGACAAAGTACACTGCTGAGGGGTGCAGCAGGTGCGGCAGGAGAGATCTGAGTGCCATGTGGTACCCTCGCCTGTGGCAGGGGATGGAACCAGCGCTGCAGAGGCTGCCGGCAGCTTCACAACCCAGTGCTCAACCTCTGCGCCACCAGAGAGGCCCTTACTGAGACTTTAAAAAGAAGAAAGTCCTGTCATCTGTGACAACATGAAAAGACCTAGATACAATATGCAAACATTTTCTCCCATCTGTATGTTTATATTTTATATATATGTTTATGCTAAGTGAAATAAGCCAGAAAATGAGAGACAAGTATTACATAGTGTTGCATACATCTATGGAATCTAAAAAATTCAAACTGATAGAGAATTGGATCTTTCTTGTTAAAGACAGGAGTGAGAAAAAAGATAAGTGATGGTGAAAGGTACAATTACGTGAGATAAATTAGTTCTGGAGACTTCCTAGACATGATAGCACCAATAGCATGTATTGTATATTTAAAATTTGCTAGGAGGGTAAATCTTTTGTTAAATGTTTTTATCACAAACACACACAAATAACAATAATGGTGGCAGCTGGAGACTGTGGGAGATGAGAAATATGATCCTTTGTGTTTCTGCAATATCTGTTTTTTATTTCTGATTCTTTATATTAGGGTTTTTCTTCTCTTTTATTTTTAGTGAGCCTGGCTGAGAGTTTTTCATTTTTTTAATCTTGATTTTATTGATCTTTTGTATCACATTTTTTGTTTGTAATTCAGTTATCTCTGCTATTATTTTTATTTCTTTTCTTCTACTGATTTTCAGTTTTGTTTGATTTTCTTTTTTTAGTTCCTTCAGATATAAGTTAGATAATTTATTTGCAACTTTTTGCTTATTGATGTGTGCCTATATTGCCATAAACTTCCCTCTTAATACCATTTTGGCTCCATCTCATGGGATCTGGCAGTTCATCTCATCATTTCATGGGTCTCCAGGTAAATTTTTATTTCTCCCTTGACTTCTTTATTGAGCTAAGAGTTGCTCAGAAGCAAGTTGTTTGGTGTCCACATTTTTGTGGGTTTTTTTTTTCAGTTTTCTTTTTTTGTGATTGATATCTAGCTTCATACCATTGGAGCAGAAAACATGCTTGATATGGCTTGACTGTGTATATATTTATTTACATTTGTTTTGTGTCCCTAGACAAATATATGATCTATTCTTGAGAAAGTCCACTTGGACTGAGAAAAATGTGTACTCATTTCTTTGGGGATAGAAAATTTTGTGTATGCGTATTGTTCACCTGACTCCATTATTTCATTTAAGGCTGTTATTTCCTTGTTTACTTTCTGTTGGGATAATCCATCCATTGATGTAAGTGGTGTTGAGATCCCCTACTATAAATGTGTTGTTGTCAGTGTCCTGGTTAAGGTCTGTAAACAGTATGTGTGTATGTTGTGTGTATGTGTGTGTGTGTGTTTAGGTGCACCTGTGTGGGTGTATAAATATTGATGACAGTATGTCTTCTTGATGGATGGTCCCCTGATCATCATATAGTGCTTACCTTTGTCACTAATTAAGTCTTCTGGCTGAAAAGTCTAATTTGTCAGCTAGGAGAATAGCAGTTCCTGCTTTATCCTTGATAAATGTCTCATTTTATTACTGGTTTAGAAATATACAAGATGAGACTGAAACAACTTAGTGCTACAGGTAAGAAACACGTAAACTTTGTAAAGTTAGATGAGTTTGTTAAAGGGACACAGTAACCAACTGAAAGAGCACCCAACAACCACGGTTTGAAGAATTTGAGCAACAAAATAAAACAAAGTAACATCAAATGAATAAGAAAAAAAAATCCAAGAATCCATACTGATGCCAATAAATTATTGGATAAGTAAACAAACAGGAGAAAAGACAAATCTGTCTTGCAGAAGAATTAAAAATTAACTTATGCAAACACCCAGTCTTCAACAAGGGGGAGCATAAATTCCATTATTTAAATGTGGACTTCATATTGCGACATTTATTCAGAGAGTACAATATAGAAAGGAAAGGGAGAGTAACTTCACTGTAAGTAGAGAAAACTGACAAATATGAACTCTAAACAGTTATCAAGGTCCAAATCAACAGTGATCAATCAGGTTGCCAGTATATGCTCTTGATATGTGGTGAAATGGCATTTTAACTCTTCACTTTAACTCCTAAAGCCATAACCCCAATTTAATCATGAGAAAAACATTAGCCAATTGAAAATATCATAGTAGTATGCCAAATACTAGACAATATTCTTCAAACTGTCAAGGTCATCAAAAGAATGTCTGAGAAATTGTCATAGTCACGAAGAGCCTAAAGAGACATGACAAATAATGTAACACAAAATTCTGGATTGGCTCTTAGGATACCAAAATGTTATTAGATGAAAACTAGGGAAATCTGAATAAATTTTGGAGATTAGTTAATAATAATGTGTGAATATTATTTCAGTATTGCAATAAATGTACCACATTTATGAAAGATATTAATAAAGACAATTTGTTACAGGTGTATGGGAATTTTCTATATTAAAACCAGTTTAATACACATAGAAGTTATAAAATAAAGTCAACTTTTTTAAAAAGATTTATTTATTTATGATCCCAAGAACTAGGGTACAGGCCAGAGGTGTGGGAGGTGAGAGGATCCACCAGAGACAGAGCGGGGACCAGAACACTGAGAGGAGCAGCGGGCGAGTCAGGAGAGTCTGTTGCACCATGTGGGTAGCTCCTTGGCCGGGGATCAAACTCGCACTGCAGAGGCCGCAGACAGCTTCACAGTGCTGCGTTCAACCCCTTGCACCACCAGGAAGGTCCTAAAGCTCTACTTTTAAAATAAACAAAATTAAATATGAAAAATTTATTTAAAAATAAAATGAATTTTCATTATTTTTTATCTAGAGATATTGTGCAATTCATTCATTAATTCTCATAGATGATCCATATATTCTTTTGAATTTTCTGTGCAATCATGTCATCTGTGAATCATGAGTTTTACCATGTGCTCTCTGATCCATCAATCCATTTTTTTCTTGCTTTGTTGCTGTAACTAGGGCCTTTAGTACAAAGATAAGTAGAAATGATGATAATAGGCAATTTGTTGGCATATAAGGCAGACAGTTTTCATTGTTTTACCATCAAGAATGAAGTTTACTGGACCTCCCTGGTGGCACAGGCAGTTGAGTGCAGCACTGTGAAGCTGTCCACAGCGTCTGCAGTGCCGGTTCGATCCCTGCCGGCTGCGGAGCAACCCACATGGCACGGCAGACCTCTCCTTTCTCACCCGCAACTCCCCTGAGCACTGCTTTCAGTCTGTCAGTCCAGCTGCCTGTTTTGTTCCCTGCTCTGTCTCTGATGAATCTTCTCACCCTCCCACACATCTGGCCTGTACCCCGGTTCTTGTATAAATAAAATAAATCTTAAAAAAAAAAAAGAATGAAGTTTACTGGAAGATTTTTGTAGATACTCTTGATTAGGGAAATTCCTTTGCATTTTTAATTAACTGAGATTTATTTTTTATTATGTGTGCACTAAATTTTACCTAATGTCTTCTTTCTATACTTATTTTCATGAAAGTATCAGCTTTATCTTTGTCTTATTAGTGTGGTAAATCACACTGTGTGATATTTTTCAAAGGTCATGGCAACATTGCATTACTTGAATAAACTCTACATAATTGTGATATATTGCCCCTTTTTTTAAAGATTTATTTATTTATTTATACAAGCACTGGGTACAGTCAGAAGCATGGGAGGGTGAGAGAATTCACCAGAGCCAGAGTGGGGAACAGAACAGACAGACTGATGAAATACACTGCTGAGGGGAGCAGCAGGCATGGCAGGAGAGATCTGCGCACCATGTGGGACCCTCCCTGGTGGCCAGGGATCAAACCAGTGCTGCAGAGGCTGCGGGCAGCCTCGCAGCCCAGCGCTCAACCGCTGTGCCACCAGGGAAGGCCCTATGTTGACCTTTTTATAAATCATCAGATTAACTTTTCTAAAGATGTTTACTGTTTTTGTATCTGGACTCATGAGAGAGGCTGGACTGTAATTTACTTCTCATATGTTTGCTAGGACATGGTATTAAAATATTCTTGGTCTCATAAAGTAAGTTGGGAATGGGTTCCTCTTTTCCTATTCTTTAAAGTGCTTGTACAAAATTGGTGTTATTTTACCTTTAAATGATGTTAAGAGTTTACCAGTGATATCATTTAGGCCAAAGTATTTCTCTGTGTCAAGGTTTAAATTGCACTTTTAATAGTATTAATATATCTAGGACTATTTATATTTTCTGTTTTATCTTCTGTCAGGTAAGGTAAGTTGTGCATTTTTAAGAATTTCACCTGAATCTTTAACCTTATTGTCATAAAGTTTCTCTAAGTCCTCTCCATTGTTTGGGATAGCTAGAGATCTAGTGTCTTTTAAACTCCTGATAATGGTAATTTTTGACCATGCTTTTTTTCTTAATTAAACTTACTAAAAGTTTATAAATCGTGTTTTTTCCCAAAGATCCAGTTTGCATATGCCATAGGACAGTCCCAAAATCTAGTTGAATATCTCCAAAATATATAAACATCCTATTAATATCTCCTATCAATATCTATCAATATTGATATCTCCTATCAATATCCCCTAACATCATGGAAATTCCAAGTACTCATATTAAAAAAGAACAATAAATATTTTTAAGGACACTAAAGATGAACAAAATCATAGCAACTAAGACTTTTCTAACACTAACACTTGACTTACAGAATAGTGGAGGGCATTATAGTAAGGAGTAAAGCTAGACAGAATTTATATTTGAAACTAGAGTGTTTGAATTAATACATGATTTCTAGAAAAAGCATTTTCCTACAGGTTGTCCAGTGCTTCACTTGAAATGAGATGATCTGATCAGAGAACCCCAAACTCCCCAGAGCAAAAGCAGAAAGTTAATCATACTATAAAGCCAATCATTAAACTTTTGTACAGATGATGGGGGAGATTAGAAAAATTCTCTAAAAGGACATAAAAGAAGGAAGTTTTCTAAGTAGTTTTCTTGGAGGATGGAGATAGTGGATTGAAATAGACAATCTCTGAAGGTTCTCTTTAGCTTGGTCCAATTATGATACTGACTATAATATCTGACTTAAGGAAGCAAAGCTTTTTGATTCATTTAAATACATACACATGGATCTTGTTAGTGACACTGTCTTGAGAAATTAAAAATTCTATCAATGGATTATTACCCTCTTAGACAAGTATATCAAAATACTACAAAAAGCTCACTGAACATGTTTAGGAGGAATTTTAACTTTTAGCATTGTAACTCATAGAGCTATCACATATGCAAGCACAAATATATGCATATATAAATAATATATATACACATATAGTCCCCATATATCCTGCTGTAAATAAAAAAAAATAGTGTTAAAGAATAGCTATTTCCTGATAAAACTACTCATTGACTTCTTTACCAGATAAATGCAGTTTTAAAGAGACACATTTCTGTCCATCTGTGTGTAGGGCGCCTTCCACATCACAATTATAACACAGCCATCTTAACTTTAAATGCAACAAAACAAACATAAAATTAGCACTGGTGGGAACCCCCTGCCACTCAATTTGTGTTGGGTTTAACACCTTCTTATTTTATATATCTTTCCACATAAACAGTTTTGGACTAGACCCTGATATGGTGCCTCCCAACAATTCAATGTTGAGCTGTTTAAAAGCACTAATTAGCAGCTTTAATACAGAAGGGAACTCATATATTAGAAAAATCCTGTAAATCCAGAATACCCTTTGGGCCTTGCCATTTGTGTGTGAAATAACTCAATAAAAAATATACTATATTGTTAATCATAAGACTTTCCAGGAAAATAATCAATCTCAGAAGAAATACAAGTTGTACCTTCATAAACAAAAGAAGAAAAATTATAACCTCCATTTAAGCTGAGCATAGGAATCATCACAATGAGCAGCTGCATTTATAAAACTGAGTACACTTCATAATAATGATAAAAATATTATAATTGTATACACATCCAATTGGCATATATACATTGCAGTTAATTTTAGTACAACTGACAACACATTTATTAAATTAACACTTCATTATTTCTCTCTATCACTTCCAACAATACCAAAGGCATACGCACACACTTACCAACTTTAACAGAAAATAAAGTAAATAATCTTCAAGTACTTTGTGCTATCTTGAAAATACAGAAATACATTTAATTTTCACAATACAGGAATACAGGAACATGTTTTTTTGTAATCTGTGAGGTTCACGTAATCTACTTATTTCATTTAAAATAACATTTAACTATTTATTTAAAATAACATTTAAAATAACATTTAACTAGTAGTTAACTATTTATAACTTTAAGGAGTGTTTTTCTTTTCTCCACTTTCCACATACCTTGATCAGATAGTTCTAGTTAATATTTCTAGTACATGTAAATAATTATATCCTTGAGTGCTTTAAAATTACACTAATTCCTACACCATTAAGGAAGGAAAATGTTTCTAGTTTTTGATGCATTATAAGTGGGAGATATTAATTTCTAGATGAAATTATGCATAAGTATGGGGAAAGCTTTGTACTGAGATAATATTTAAACATAAAATGTTAAGTATCTCAGGATTTACGGATGATTAAAAGCAAATAGGACAACACAATCATATTGTATTTGGATTGTGAGACCCTCTCCTATTTGTGTAACTTTCTACTCCCCAAAGCAAAAAGCATCTTGCTATTTTAAGATTGTTTAGCTGTCTGCATAGATGGTTTGAACAGTAGCAAACACTCAAAACCAAAGAAATGGCATACTTCAGTAAATATATTTATGCTATATCATATAAATGAATTACAAACAGTAAACTTTTTTATTTTTATTATTAATATGTTGTCATTGACACCTACTGCAGCTAATCAGTGTAAAGCAAGTTTGAAAATGTGAAGGAAATTAACTCATTTTTTAATTTTTTATTATTTACTAATATAATACTAATCACATTTTACTATTTGAAATGAATAGCTTTTTAAAACATCATGAAATGATGGAATTGTCCTATTTTAAGTAAAAATTTCCACACAATGGATAATTTCAATTCTTTTTAGCTTCATTCTACTATTAAAAACAGATTTAGTCAAAGACCTCACATATTTGCTATGAATATATTATAGTGCATTTTCTCCAAAGGGATAGAGTTGGGTGACAGTTTTGTTTCTCCCTTCATGACTTGCTTCAAGTGGTGTTTTATATTATACACTAATGAGCATCTTATGCACATAGTATACTCAGAGTATAGAACTAACTACACTGAGGTTTCATTGTGGGGCGCGGGGGGCTGCCATGACACTTGATGAGCAGTTTTATATAGGCTGGGAGTAGATTGCAGTCATGCAAGCTTCGTAGAGACAGATTCTCTGCTTCTGGCAAATATGAAGTTTCATGGTTTGTAACAGGTGCCATTGTCTTTTAGATAACCCCTATCTGCCCATGATGATGATGGAATTGGGGGAAGGCTGAAAGGGTTTTAAAGGCCAGGGATTATGTTGATTAGTTTCAGTAAAATAAGTCAGAAGGAAAAAGAAAAATATTGGATGGTTTCACTTAAGGAGGACTATAACTATAATTAACAGGCAACACTAAAACAGTGATATTCTGCAGGGGAGGGGGAGGGAGAGGGATCAGAACAGGGGAGGGAAGAGCACAAGGGACTATGGTGATAGTTTACAGGTGAATTGGTGGTGGGAATTCTATGGGGATTATACCTCAGAGGAGAAAGCAAACGTACAAAAATGAACAGTGATGTAATGTCTATCTATCTATCTATCTATCCATCTATCTATCCATATTATATATTTTTTAAATAATAAAATAAAATGTCAGGGAGAAAAAGACTATTTCCAGTTCTGTATGGAACTGGTGTATTAAATCATGGTCACTGTACTATTTTCCAGGACAGCTATAGCAAAGTCCCACAAACTCAAAACAGGAATCTGTTGTCTCACAACTCTAGAGACCAAAAGGCCAAACTCAAAGTGTCAGTAGGGTCTTGTCCCTTCCAGAAACTTTAAGGGGAAATATTGTCAATAATTCTGACACTCCTTGGTTTGTAGCTATCTCACTTGAATCTTTCTTTCTGGGATTACATGGTGGTTTCTCCTGTGTGCCTTTGAGTAATCTTATAAAGACACTGGGCTTATAAGACTCTGCTCTACCCCAGTAAGAATTCATTTCCATTAATTATATCTGTAATGATCCCATTTTCAAATTAAGTCACATTATAAGATACTAAGGGTTAGGACTTTAACATCTTTGGGGGGACACAATTTAACCCTTAGAAATTGTTAACCAATATCAGATATAAACCTAAAGCCTAAATGGCTCACTGGGACCTTTCTCTGGTTATGTTTCTTCTTTCTGAAGTCCATTGTCAGAGGTAGTTTCATGGAGGAAATCACTTTTTCTCCTTTCGATACCAGTTAGGCAGAAAAGAAAGAGTAAAGAGCTTAGTTAAGAATGCTAAAAATCACTCACTCATGGACCATGGCACTCCTGCAAACATCTGGTCAATAATAAATAATTTTTTGGAAAAATTAAGATGAACTATTGGATAGAAAAAGGACAGAAACTCCCTCTCTCTTGCCACTGTTAAAGACTATTCTAAAGGTTCCTTTGAAGAAATACTCCCACAGCCCACTAGGAGTGCCCTGTGTTCTATCAGCTCTACACGGTGGAGGTCACTAATCCCCAGGGTCATTGACATCCTCCAATGCACCAAAGCAACAACTGCCATTTAAAAAAAAAAGAAAGAAAGAAAGAAAGAAAGGGTTCAAAAACAATGTAGAGGGGGAGTACATTTGTATTACCTCCCACTTCAGCCTTTGTCTTCAAACGCCTTTTTGCAGAGAATTAAATGGTGTTTGGCTTTTTTCCCTTTTTGTTTTCCTCTTTTGGGGAGAGGAAGAGAAGTCAATGAGATATTTGAAAAGGCTCAGAACAGAGAGGACACTTTTGAACAAATGACATGTAAAGCAAGATAAATTTACATTTTTCAGGCCTCATGAAAAACAAGGCTAGCTTTGTCTGGGATTCACTGAGAAGCCATTGAAGGTAAGCATGGGCTGCTCACTGGACCTGATGGAGTAAAACCTAGAGAAACATGAGCCAAAGAGAGTTTATATGTAACCATAGGTTGATCATCCCCAACTTCCCACAAAGGCCTTTCATTTCCATTTGGAATGAGCATACGATAACCTAGACAGGCCAGCCCCTCAGTCACCAAGCAAAACACTGACTCTTGACATTTGCCTAATTATCTTTTCTCATCATCAGTCATTTCTTGAAGTCCTGGCTTCATTCAGATGCCAGGTATTTCCGAAATTAATCATGTCATTGAAAGCGGCATCTTTTCATGTAAATGGACTATATTATCTGGATTAGAAAGCCCCCCTTTGAGCAGCGAAAGTCCATTTACAGGGAAAGTGTCTGAAATCTGACATGCTGCCTTCCCAAGAAAGATTCTTAGTGTTGACCTCCCAGCGAGCACCAAGCATTCCTTACTGTGAGCCAGTGAGTTTGAGTGTATGTGTGTGTGTGTCTGTATGTGTCTGTGTGTAGGGCTAAGAGGATTGGGCTTGCTGCATGCTAATTTGCCCCATTGTTTCAGGGTGACTGCCTTTTTAGTATTTAGGAACAAAGCCTTTTTGCCTAAGTCCCTAGGTATATAATTATTTTACATTTGCTTGGAGGCTTATCCTATATTTGTTGTGACTGTATTAGGGGACACCAGAACTTCCTTGTCCCCATTTAAGCCTTTGGATTAGAGTTTAGGTGGCTATCAGGATGTTCTTCTTTCATTTAAACCCATTTGACAGATGTTTGAGGACCCTAGTCTGACTCAACACATAACCCTGATCAGCTTTCCTGAATTCTGAGATAGGAGGAGGAAAATGCTTCTAGGAACTTGATGTTGCACCATCAAGTTCAATTTGTAGGTGTAAAACATTTGACCATAAAAAATGGGTGAGTGAGTGTAAGAGGCAGGACAGGGCACAAGGCAGGTTTTCTGATCCCATGCAGATCGGGTAAAGGAGGAGTCAGAGTCCTCAGTAGTTTTGCAGGTTTTTTATTTGGGGTTCACCAGGCATATGGCAGGCAGGGGTGCTGGCTGGGGGGCTGGGAGGCTGGCAGGCCTCCCAGCCCCCAGCAAGTCCTCACTCTATCTGGGCTCTCTAGCGTTCGTTCTGCTGCTTCTCGGCTTCGGCTGCGGCTGCTGCTGCTGCTGGTGCTGGTGCTGCTGGCGTCCCCCCGTGACGCCACCCTTAAAAGCACAGTCTTAACTCAGCTGAATCCCATCTTCCTATGCCCACACCCTATTCCAGGTGCCCGCCATCAGGCATGCATTCAGGACAAGGATCCATCATCTATCCTGATGGCGGAAGGGCAGAAAAGCCTGACATTCTCTTTACCCTACAGTCCACCCCCTCAGGGTTTTCTGCCATACAGTCTATACATATATATACAATTTTCTAAACAAACAATGCAGCCATGGCCCACAAAAGCAAATACATCACAATATAACAAAATACAATATAACAAAATACAACAGAACACAAATAAGTCCAGGCAGGGCACCAACCAAGTGCAAAAGACAATTATTGGTACCAGCAGATGAGCCACCAAATCTGCTGCCGAAGGCACTGCTCATACGAGGGAGGGGAAATCACACACGGCATCTGCTATAACACACCAGGAGCCGTCAGGCTTCCTGGCCTTCTCTGGCTGTAGTCTCTGCTACAAGGCACACACAGCATCCACCCCCAGGATGCACTAGCTCTGGGATTGGCAATTTTATTCTGTTGGGGGTAATCGCCAACCCTCAGGGTTTCTGTCTGCAGTCGCTCCAACACTCGGCCTTCATGGCCACCCATGCGACTCACAGACCCCTGCTCTCAAGCCAACCCACTGCACAAGCACATGGGTAGGGGATCCAAACTTTGCATTTGGCTTGGGCTCCACCCCAAGCCACATTCCCCACCCGTCCCCCAAGGACGGGCTCCTCAGCTCCTCACCCTCGCTCAAGAATGAGCAGGGCATCACCCACAGGTGATTTTACGAGACTCACAGTTCTTCAACATACTAAAGCTGCTTAACAGCCACTCAGGGCTTCTCAACTTATCATCAGTACCAGCTTTTGCTTTCTTAGTTGGCTTTTCTCCTCCACCTGGCTGCTGGGCATGCACAGGCTGCTTTTGGCCATCTAGGCCCACTGGCCACCCCCAGATTCTCAAAAAATAAACATAACCTGCTAAGGTCCTCCGCCTTCTGGCGGGATTGTCAGTCCAAAATCATCAGTTAATCAGTCTATCAGTCCATTGGCCTCTCCCTGCTTCAGCAATGGCCTGCTGCCTCAGGGGTCATTGGCTGGTCCTTTCCGGTGTCGTTGGCTGGTCCTATCCGGTGTCGTTGGCTGGTCCTTTCCGGTGTCGTTGGCTGGTCCTTTCGGGCGTCTCCTTCACGCCAGGTCTCATCCTGTAGCTCGTGGACGTATCCATCTTCTATACCGCCATGGTGCCTCCAGCGTCGTCACAGGCAAAGTCTGTTCTCCTTAGTCCCTCCAGGTCTTCGGAGGGCTCCAATACCCGTCTGCATGGATCTTGCCGACATACGCCAATTGTAAGGGGCAGGACAGGGCACAGTGCAGGTTCTCTGATCCCATGCAGACCGGGTAAAGGAGCAGTCAGAGTCCTCAGTAGTTTTGCAGGTTTTTTATTTGGGGTTCACCAGGCATATGGCAGGCAGGGGTGCTGGCTGGGGGGCTGGGAGGCTGGCAGGCCTCCCAGCCCCCAGCAAGTCCTCACTCTATCTGGGCTCTCTAGCGTTCGTTCTGCTGCTTCTCGGCTTCGGCTGCGGCTGCTGCTGCTGCTGGTGCTGGTGCTGCTGGCGTCCCCCCGTGACGCCACCCTTAAAAGCACAGTCTTAACTCAGCTGAATCCCATCTTCCTATGCCCACACCCTATTCCAGGTGCCCGCCATCAGGCATGCATTCAGGACAAGGATCCATCATCTATCCTGATGGCGGAAGGGCAGAAAAGCCTGACATTCTCTTTACCCTACAGTGAGGAATAGAAAACAAGAAATTCCCTTGTAGAAGCACCACCAGAACTTTAACAAGGCCTTTAAAGATTTTTTTTTTAATACAAGAACCGGGGTACAGGTCAGATGCGCGGGAGGGTGAGAGGATTCACCAGAGACAGAGCGGGGAACGGAACAGGCAAACTGATGAAATACAGTTTGAGGGGAGCAGCGGGGGAGCCAGGAGAGGTCTGCTTGCCATATGGGTTGCTCCTAGGCCGGCGGGGATGGAACAGGCACTACAGAGGCTGCAGACAGCTTCACAGCACTGCACTCAACCGCCTGACCCACCAGGGAGGCCCTTTAACAAGGCCTTTAAAAGAGTTGCATACTCAGACTCACAGCTGTGGCTGAAATGTTATCTAATTAACAAGCCCCAAGTTCCTAGTTATGGACCAACTTCTAGAACCCACTGGCAGTGCGAAAGTCCACCCGATCCTGGGTGAATAGGAACACAGGAAGCATTTTCTATATCTCAAATTCACTTTTCTTTTGTTCTGTACTTTCACAACTATATAGTAATGATGGAATTTTTTTCCCTCTGGGAGGAGTACAGAAGAGTAATATTAATTACCTGCAACCATCCCTCCTATGTGGAAATGAAATTAATGTGACATAAAATGACAAAACCCAGGAAATTAAAAGTTAAGGCTGAGAATTCTTGGTGATGTTTTTCCTTTATTGGCCATTGTAAAATGAATAGAGTAAGGATAATTTGCTAGAGAAAGGATCTAATCATGGAGTTCATCAAGAAAGAGAAAAAACTTATTTTTAAAATCTCTTTTCACTCCCTTCAACACCAACTGAAAGCCAGTTTTAACAAACCCCAGTTTCTTTTATCCACTTCATTTTCCTAAACCTGAAGACTTTCTTAAATCAAAGGAAAAAAAAAACCCTCTTTTTTATAGTCTTCAAAAAGGATAAGTAATACTTTTTTCATTCCATAAAGCAAACAGACGCAGACTCAGGAAAAATAAAAAAATGAATCAGAATTGGTAGAGAGTACACACCTTCTCTGGAATTTGGAAATCTAGTTTTGGAGTGTTGCATTAACATCCAAAGTTCTGAGGGGGGCGGAGCAACATGGCGGCGAGGAGACGCTGCGAGTAAGATCTCCCATTAAAAAAAGGTAATAGGGAGGAAAAGCGGCAGGTCCCAGTGAGAACCGGGACACGGAAGATAAACGGACGACTCCAGCAAACTGCCCGAAGAAGAAAGTGGCCATAAAAGAGGACCAGAAGGGAGGGAAGCACAGAACCCTGCTCCCCTCCCCCGCCCACAGAGGCGGCACTCTCCGACCTGCAGAGGGGAGGAAAACAACAAACTAAAACTGCCAACAAGAACAAAGGACGCAGCAAGCGGGACTGTGAGTGGAAAGGAACTATTGCAGCCACCACACCCCGTGAACGGGAGCTGTGGAGAACCCCCGCAGGATCCGCCTCGGAGGTGAGCCCCGGGCGCCATTGAAGAGAGCCCCGCCCAGGAGGAGACCAGCACCAGCACACAGCCCCGGCCGCCCGGTAAGCCTGCGCGGAAAAGCGGCGCGCCGGAAAAACAGACGCAGAGCGGGATTGCGCGGGGAAAGCGGCGCGGATTGCGCGGATCGGATCGCAGCTGCCCAGGTCCCCGCGCCTGCGACCTAGGCTTGCGGGGAGACGACCTAGGCTTGCGGGGAGACGCGCGGAGGCCCTCCCGGAGTGAGCAGGAACCAGGCGCCCAGGCAGGGGAGTGGGATTCAAAAGGCGCCATTCCCGCGCCACTGATCTGGGCTACAGCCCGCGTCCTGGAACTGAGGGCTTTGGAACTGAGACCCGGGGCACGAAATTAGGGGCGTGGGTTCCCCACGACGGTGGGGCACAAGGCAGACACAGCACCCCAAAGCCGTTGAGGTGTACCCTACCATCCCTGCTCTGCTCCCTGTCCCACGGGGTGGAAAATCAGCTCCCCAAGGGCTCCAGGAGAGATCTCTGGCCCCACCTAGCGACTTGAAGCCAGCACAGGCTCCTGAAGGAGCTAGTGGCCAGCTGGGGAGTTAGCCCACGCCGGGCCCCTTCCGAACAAGTAGTCTGAGCCCACAGGGAGAGCGAGCACCCACAGCCGGGGCAGACCAAGCGCGCAGAAGAGTAGGCCTGAGACCGGATGCGCAGGGAGTGTGTCCCACATCACCATTATAGAATAGGGACATTTCTTCAGTAAAGACTACCTGCAGAAGGTTTCCTCAGGAGCCAGAGGTGAGCGGGGGAAGTTCGCCCACGCCAGACCCCCTCTGGCCTGCAGTCCAAGCCCAGAGGGGAAGCAGGAACCCACCGCCGGGGCAGACCAGGCGCACAGGGGAGTGTGTCCCCACATCGGCATTTTAGAACAGGACCTTTCTCCAGTAAAGACTGCTTGAAACTGACAGATGACTCCTGGAGGAACCAGGGGGAGCAGAGAAGCCCACCCAAGATGCCGGCCAGTCCCAACTACACAGTGTCCCAACGCATACGGCAAATTAGAAAACAGACAGTAGGGAGGAGAAGAACCACACGCAACCTAGCAACTCTCCAGAGAAAAAGCACACCACAAAAAGAAAACCAGCCCCCAGATGGCAACGACAGTAACTTGGAAGAACTTCTGAGCCTTCCAGAAAGAGAATTTAAAATTGCCGTGATTAAAAAACTGACAGAAGTCATAAAGGAAAACAATGATAAGGGAAAAATAATCAACGATCAGAAGAATGCAATTGAGTCCCTAAAGAGGGAAGTAAAAGAAATGCAGGAGATCAAAGAATTAATGGAAGAACTAAAGAATTCTGGGAAAAGCAATGAAAGCAGAATTGATGAAATGGAAGAACGAATAAGTACTCTTGAAGACACAGAAATAAAAAGAACCAAAACAGAAAAGGAAAGAGAAGTACGAAGGAAAAAGAATGAAGAAAGACTTCGGGAACTATCTGACTCCATGAGGAAAGGAAATATAAGAGTTATAGGAATACCAGAAGGAGAGGAGAGAGAAGTAGGAACAGAGAAAATATTCAAAGAGATAATTGAAGAGAACTTCCCAAATGTGAAGGAGGAGCTGAAAATTGATATACAAGAAGCAAGAAGAACACCAAACTTCCACAACGAAAGGAAAAATACAGCAAGACACATAATAGTAAAGCTCCCAAGAATCCAGGACAAGGAAAAAATAATGAAGCTGGCAAGAGGGAAGAAACAGATAACATTCAAAGGAAAGCCAATCAGGCTGACATCAGACTTCTCCGAAGAAACACTACGGGCAAGGAGAGAGTGGAGGGACATAGTCAACAGACTCCAAGAAAACAGATGCCAACCAAGAATACTCTATCCCGCAAAGCTCTCCTTCCTCTTTGAAGAAAGAATATGGACTTTCCCAGACAAACAGAAACTCCGGAATTTCATTGCAACTAAACCCCCACTCCAAAAAATACTACAAGGAGTCCTAAAGCCAGAACCTCAGAGGAACGAATAACAATGAAAGAAGGCCAAAAAAAAAAAAAAGTTATTAAAAGAATAAATAAATAAAATCAAAGGAAAGACAAACACAATGGCAAATTACAGATGTTAACATATCAATATTAACTCTAAATGTAAATGGACAAAACTCTTCAATAAAAAGACACAGAGTTGCAGCCTGGATTAAGAAACAAAACCCAACCTTTTGCTGTCTCCAGGAAACACATTTAGCTACAAAAGATAAAAATAGGCTCAAAGTTAAAGGATGGAAAACAATCCTACAAGCAAATGGACCAAAAAAGAAAGCAGGAACAGCTATACTTATATCAGATAAAACAGATTTCAAACTCAAAAAGATAAAAAGAGACCCCAATGGTCACTACATTATGATCAAGGGGACAATACTTCAAGAAGAAATAACACTCATTAACATATACTCACCAAACGAAGGAGCACCAAAATATATCAGACAACTGTTGTCCTCTCTGAAAACAGACATCAGAGAAAACACATACGTAGTGGGAGACTTCAACACACCACTATCAACAATGGATAGATCAACAAGACAAAAAATAAGTAAAGAAACCAAAGCTCTAAATAAGGACCTAGAGCAATTGGGCTTAACAGACATCTATAGAACACTAAACCCCAAAAAAACGGAGTACACATTTTTCTCAAGTGCACACGGATCATTCTCCAGGATCGATCACATACTGGGGCACAAGACAAACATCAACAGATACACCAAGATTGAAATCATATCAACCATCTTTTCTGACCATGAAGGCATCAAACTAGAAATAAACCATAGAAAGAAGGCAAGGAACTTTCCTACCTCATGGAGATTAAAAACCACACTACTGGAAGACCACTGGACTAATGAGGAGATGAAAGAAGAAATTAAAAAATTTTTTGAATTGAACGACAAGGAGGACACCAATATCCTAAATGTATGGGATGCAGCAAAAGCAGTAATAAGAGGAAAATATATAGCAATAGAAGCTCACATCAAGAAACAAGAAAGAACTCAAAGAAACAACCTAATCTCGAAGCTCAAAGATCTAGAAAAAGAACAACAAAAAAACCCCAAAACCAGTAGAAGAAAAGAAATAATAAAAACCAAAGCAGAAATAAATGAAATTGAAACTAAAAAAACAATCCAAAAGATCAATGAAACCAAGAGCTGGTTCTTTGAAAAAATCAATAAAATAGACAAACCCCTAGCCAGGCTCACAAAGGAAAAAAGGGAGAAAGCACAAATAAACAGGATCATCAATGAAAGAGGAGAAATCACAACGGACACAGCAGAAATCAAAAGAATAATCAGTAACTACTATGAACAGTTATATGGAAACAAGTTTAACAATCTAGAGGAGATGGACAAATTCCTACAACTCTACAATCACCCAAAGCTAGATAAAGAAGAAATAGAACACCTAAACAGACCAATTACAATTAGCGAAATTGAAATGGTAATCAAAAACCTCCCCAAAAACAAAAGCCCAGGACCTGATGGATTTACAAATGAATTCTACCAAACATTCAGAGACGAATTAGTGCCTATCCTTCACAAACTCTTCCAAAAAATTGAGAAGGAAGGGACAATACCAAACACGTTCTATGAAGCCAACATTACACTAATACCAAAACCGAACAAGGACAACACAAAAAAGGAAAACTACAGGCCAATCTCCCTAATGAACACTGATGCAAAAATCCTCAATAAAATTTTAGCCATCAGAATCCAACAATGTATCCATAAGATAATTCACCACGACCAAGTAGGATTCATTCCAGGGACACAAGGATGGTTTAACATCCGAAAATCAATCAACGTTATCCAACACATCAACAAAAAGAAATATAAAAACCATATGATAATATCAATAGATGCTGAGAAAGCTTTCGACAAAGTGCCACACCCATTCATGATAAAAGCCCTTGAAATTCTTGGGATACAAGGAACATACCTTAACATCATAAAGGCCATCTATGACAAGCCAACAGCCAGTATCATTCTCAATGGTGAAAAGCTGAAAGCAATTCCATTAAGATCTGGAACAAGACAAGGATGTCCACTCTCACCACTGCTTTTCAATATAATACTGGAAGTCCTAGCCAGGGCAATAAGACAAGAGAAAGACATCCAAGGAATCCAAATAGGAAAAGAAGAAGTCAAACTATCACTATTTGCAGACGATATGATATTATACATAGAGAACCCCAAAAACTCCACAGAAAAGCTAATTCAACTCATCAATCAGTTCAGTAAAGTGGCAGGATACAAAATCAACACGCAAAAGTCAGTAGCCTTCCTATACACAAACAATAAATCTGAAGAAGAAGAAATCAAAAAAACCATCCCTTTCGTTATTGAAACAAAAAAAATCAAATATTTGGGAATAAATCTAACAAAAGAGGTAAAGGACCTATACAAAGAAAACTATAAAACACTGTTAAAAGAAATAGAAGAAGACACAAAGAAATGGAGAGATATCCCCTGCTCATGGATTGGAAGAATAAACATTATTAAAATGGCCATCCTTCCAAAAGCAATATACAGATTCAATGCTATTCCAATCAAAATTTCAATGTCATTCTTCAAAGAAATAGAACAATTATTGATGAAATTCATATGGAATCACAAAAAACCCCGAATAGCCAAAGCTCTCCTGAAAAAAAAAGAAGGGAATGGAGGCATCACACTCCCAGACTTCAAACTATACTACAAAGCCATAATCATCAAAACTGCATGGTATTGGAACAAGAACAGACATACAGACCAATGGAATCGAATAGAAAATCCAGAAATAAACCCACAGATTTATGGTCAACTAATCTTTGACAAAGGAGCAAAGACTATGCATTGGAGCAAAGAAAGTTTGTTCAATAAATGGTGCTGGGAAAACTGGGTCGCTACATGCAAAAGAATGAAGCTTGACCACTACCTCACACCATACACAAAAATCAACTCAAATGGATTAAAGAATTAGACATAAGACCTGAAACCATAAAATATATAGAAGGAAATATAGGCGAAACACTACGTGATTTGCACATCAAAGACATCTTTACAGACACATCACCCAAAGCAGTGATAGTGAAGGCGAAGATAAACAGCTGGGACTACATCAAATTAAAGAGCTTCTGCACAGCAAAAGAGACAATAACAAAAACAAAGAGAAACCCCACCAACTGGGAGAACATTTTTGCATCCAACACTAATGATAAAGGACTGATCACAAAAATCTGCAAAGAGCTGATGAGACTCAACAACAACAAAGAAAATAATCCAGTCAAAAAATGGGCAGAAGAGCTAAAAAGAAACTTCTCTGAAGAGGAAATGCAAATGGCCAACTGGCATATGAAAAATGTTCAACATCACTTGTCATCAGGGAAATGCAAATCAAAACTACCATGAGATACCATCTTACACCAGTGAGAATGGCACATATTAAAAAAACTAGCAACAACAAATGTTGGCGAGGGTGTGGAGAAAAAGGAACTCTTCTGCACTGTTGGTGGGAGTGCAAACTGGTCCAACCACTGTGGAAAGCTGTGTGGAGATTTCTGGACCTACTAAACATAGAGCTTCCATATGATCCAGCAATTCCACTCCTAGGTATTTACCCAAAGGACACAGAAACATCAATTCCAAAGAACACCTGCACCCCTATGTTTATAGCAGCACTGTTTACAATAGCTAAGCTTTGGAAACAACCCAAATGCCCAAAAATAGATGACTGGATCAAGAAGATGTGGTACATATATACCATGGAATATTACTCAGCATTCAAAAAAGATAAACACATGCAATTTGCAGCAACATGGATGGCGCTGGAAGGGATCATGCTCAGCAAAATAAGCCAAAAAGAAAAAGAAAAATACCGGATGGTCTCACTCATAGCAGGAATCTAGAAAACTTAAATAAGGGACCAGGAAAATGAATAACTATAAGAAAGTGAAAATCAAAATCAACAAAAAACTATGAACCAGAGACACTTTTAAGGGGGCAGGGGCGGGAGGGGAGGGATTGGGGTCAGAATGGGGGCGCTGCAATTGTATGGGGAATATAACAATAAAATTTATTATCTAATAAAAAAAAATCCAAAGTTCTATAGGAAAAACAAATATGAAAATCAACCTTTGAGAGGCTGTATTTACAAAAGACCTCAGTCTTTCCGTTATTTTATAGTGTTTGAAGATTAGCCAAAAAGGAGAAAAGGGAGTGTAAATTTAAGGAATAAATCTCTCGGCTCAAGGCCAAAAATGCTGAACATTCATCGTCCCCCTTTTGCTCAGAAAAATATTTCTGAGGAAGATATTTCAGGAGGGACTTATACTTCTAAGGGCTTTTCTGAACTTTACCTTTCTGTGTATATCTGCCTTCAGTCCTGTTCATCTTGGTCTCCTTTTATCTTTTGAGTTCACTGTTGTAAATATAAACCAGTTAAGCTGGTGCCCGAGAATGCCCCGTATTGCTATATTTTCTATTTTCATATACATCATTTTCTCCCTTATTTTGTAGCAATATCACCACATCCTCAGTTGCTCATGATTCCCCTAGCTACTTGAACATAAAATTTCTGCAAGTTGTCAAATTTCACACAGAACCATTAACCATTAACTATAAAAACTAGATTATAAGTTTCTTTTTCTTTTTTTTTAAGATTTATTTGTTTATACAATAACTGGGGTACAAGCCAGAGATGCAGGAGGGTGAGAGAATTCACCAGAGACAGAGCAGGGAGCAGAACAGGCAGAAGGACCAAAATACACTGTTGAGGGGAGCAGTGAAGCCAGACAGGAGAGGTCTGCCACGCCATGCGGTTATCTCCCTGGCCAGCCGGGAATAGAACCCATGCTGCAGAGCCTGTAGACAGCTTCACAGAGCTTTGCCTAGACCGCTGCATCACTGGGGAAGGCAGACTTTTCAAGTACCATGAAAATTCTTACAAAATCAAAAGACAGACTCCATGATATTACAATCTTTCTGATGTGTGAATTAATTCATTTAAAAAACAATGTAGAGTATTTGAAATTGGCTCTATTTAACAAACAACAAAACATACAATTTCCATTTCTTCACATTATTTCTAATATTAAATCCTGTATTATAACAAAGATGCTCAACAAATTTCTATCAAAGAGAAATCATCAATGAGAAATCACATGAGACATCTATGAAAGACCATTCTTATCCACTAATCAATGGTTTTATCTAGTTCCCAGGACAATGTGAACAAAAAAAAAAAAAAATCACGTGATGCTTGTGATTGCCTTAAAAGTGGTTTGAGACATGAATGCAGAGCAAGATGGATGGGGGCGCGCTGCATGATGGATATATGGGGTTTGTGCTGCTCTTCTATGTATGTCTCAATTCTCCATCATAAAAGTGTTTTAAAAGGAGAGAGAGAGAGACACTAGCAATGAGAGCAGAAAGGAAGACTTGGATTTCAAAGCCATGGAAGAGCTAGAAATATCAAAGATTCTGGTAGCTACTTGGAAGAAGAAATACAAAAACAGGATTCAAATTTAAGCCTAGATTTCTAGTTTTAATGACTAGATAGATGATACTGACCATAAGACCTCACTTATAAGAGTTCTCCACACTTACAAAACTCTTTCCTTTTCTATTTTATTTAATCCTCAGAACAGTCCAATGAGATCATGCCTTCATTTGATACCAAAGAAATTGAAAGTCACTAATTTAAAAACTTCAAATGGAGTGTCAGGAACAAGAAGTAAATGGAGGCAGAGGCAGGGCCACATCATCACTTTCATGGACCTTAAAGGCAATTTTACCTTCATGGGCCATTTCTTCCATAAAGAAATATTATATTTTATGGTTCTGAGGTTATAATATGTTAATATTATATATTAAAATATTTTCAAAGATTCTGAGAAGATGGCACTAGAGGATTTTCCTTACTTACCTCCAGGGAGAATAAACTAAGAAAAATACAAATAAGCACTAGACTCAGTGGATCCTATGACATGCAGCAAAACTGGTCTACCTTATGATAACCAGGAACCAACACTGACCAAGCATGACAGAAGAGATGTAGAAGAATTTCATCTCTAGGCAATAAAAGGTGAGTGGGGAAAGAGGCAGCTACTGGAGAGGAAACTATCATTCACACCTATACCTGGGGAAGGCAAAACTGATTGTTGTGGATCTAACTGAGGGAAAAATGGGTAAGAGTACTGGTATGAACAAGGAGGGCATGCCCACTCTCCAGTGAGAAAGACTAAACTCAGAAAGGTGTGATTCCTCCGACTTATTTCCCCCAAGAGTAGGCAGATACAAGGACAGAACTTACACAGTAAAGCTGTATTGGAACTTACCAGACCAGCACCAAAACCCAGCCTGCAGAATGCAGAGATGCATCTGAAAACCAGAGAGGAGGGAAAGCAGCTGTAACACAGGCACAAGCTTTGCCCCCACACACACCATTTTTACCAGTGATGGGCCCCTTCAGGATCTTCCCCCACTCACTGAAGACTCAACTTTGTATTATTTCTCCCTGATATATAGCATTATCTATTGGAAAAGTGAAATCTGTGCACCCCTAAAATTTAGAAAATAAAAAATGAGGAGACAAAAAAATATACCACCGTCTGAGTCCTCAGGCTGTGAAGACTATACCACACAGAGAGAACAAATCACCAGAGCCCAACCACAAAGACATGGAATAATTTTTCTTTTCTATCAAATACCAAGTTCAAAATTGCCATGATAGAGATATTCAAAGAAATGGAAAAAAACACAGAAAAGCTGATCAAATATATGCAAGAAAACTCAGGAAAACAAATGGACATCTTGAAAAATAAAATTAATGAGCAGATCAAAATTTAAGTTTCATTAAGAAAATAATAGCAATGATATGGGATGTTAAAAGATCAATAGAGGATATTTAAAAATTCAGGAGAAAGCTATGGAAGTCTAATAAAACAAATAGGAGATGGAATCAGTGACCCTAAAGATGATAATGTGCAAAGAATCCATGTGAAAGAAGAAAGACTGATACATAGGGGAAAAAATGAAGAAAAACTTCAAGAATGATCTGGTTCCAATGGCAAAGGCAACATAAGAATAATAGATATCCCAGAGGGAAAGAGAGATAAAGGAAACAGAGAACTTATTTAAATAACTAACAGGAGAAAACTTTCTACACCTGGAGGGGGAACTAAAAGACCTGGGTACGTAAACAGAATGAGTCCTACACCAAGACACATAGTCGTGTCTTGAAGAGGATTTCAAGACAAAGACAGAATATTGAAACTGGCTAGTGGGGGGAAAGCAGATGACCTATGAAGGAATCTAACCATTGACTTTTCTGTTTGTACTCTAGGCAGAGAGAGAATGGAATGACACGGTCAGAATACTTAAAGATAAAAACCCTGCAAGGCTCTCCTTCACGTATAAGGTAAAAATAAAGGTATTCTCAGTTGAAGGAGTTTGCAAGCACTAGACACAATCCCCACTACCAAGAAATGTTGTAAGGAGCTTTCATATCCAAGTTAAAGAGAAGCACCTAACAAGTTAATGGGTGACACCACAAAATTAAGCAAAAATGACTATAGTAGACTTACATATATCAATAATCACCATAAATGGAATCAGGCCAAACTCACCAATTAAAAGGCACAGAGTGTCTGGTGAGTTTGAAAACAGAATCCAACTTTCTGTTCTCACCAGAAAACACACCTGATAAACATGGGCTCTAAGAAAAAGATTAGGAAACAATCCTACAAGAATAGGGATGGATATTATATGATTAAAGGAACTGTACAACATGAAGACATGACACTCATTAACATATACTCACCAAATGAAGGAACATCGAAATATACAAGACAATTACTATCAAATCTGAAAAAAAGACACTGGGAAAAACACATTGATGGCAGGGGACTTCAACACCCCACTTTCATCAATGATCAACCAGACAGAAAATAAATAAGGACACAATAACTTTAAACAAAGAACAAAGAATAACTTTAAACAAAACTTTCAAACCACATGGGATTAATAGACATATATAAACACTATACCCCAAAAATATTGAGTATACATTCTTAAATGCACATGGGACATTCTTCAGGATTGACCTTATGTTGGGCCACAAGACCATTAGCAACAAATTTATGAAGATTGAAATCATACCAAGTATCTTCTCTGATCACAATGGTATCAAGTTAGAAATCAACCACAAAAAAGAAAAATCCATAAAAACTTCTAATATGTGGAGACTGAATAACACAATACTGAATGGTTATTGGGTTAGTGAGGAACTCAAAGAAGAAATGAAAAATACCTCAGGACAAATGATAATGAGGACACAACCTTTCAGAACTTATGGGACACAGCAAAAGGAGCACTGAAAAGGAAGTATTTATTTATTTATTTTTTTCAACACAGAAGAGGATTTTTTGGTTTAATTAAAAAATTCATTGATTAAATATATAACTTGCTGAGAAATATGGTAGTCTTGCTGTATTGAACACAAAGGTTAAAGGAGCACTGCTTTTCTTGGTTACACATGTGCTTCCTGTGAGGGTAAAATCCACCTAACATGTTGCTAGCAAGCATGTGGCATGAACATGTAGGGTCTGCACGAGAATACATTAGCAGGTATTGCTCGAAGAGTCCTTCTGTTCTTGGACTTTTGCGTATCTCTGGTCTTGGAGAGAAACACTTTTTCTTTCAGGTTGTATTTGTACTTTGTATCCTTCTCTTTTCCAGTCTTCTTGAATTTATTATTTTTTGAGCTTTTGGTCTCATTCTGCATAGTGAGAGAAGTTGCAACAAGACAATTCCAGAGAAATTTTCACCAGCACTAATTCTATGGGCATCCTCAAGGGATGGCAAGAAAAGTCAGGAGGCAAGAAAGGTCTCCCCATTCTCAGGTGGGTCAAGAATGGATATTTGAGATCAGAAGAGTCTTGACTTTTTAATAATGCTACATTAACTCTCAGCATGGTCACTACTGTTTTTTGGATGTCCTTGTAAAACAAGCTTTTATATCATCCAAGAACATGACACATACACTAAATTTCTAGAAAACATTCTCCTCTCCTCTCACGTGCAGTGCTCCTGGCTGCAAAACGGTTGCAGTTGTCTTGTTAGACTTTCTGATTCTGTCCTAATTAGTCAGAGCACAATCCACACCATCTAATTGGTTACTTGATAGAATCCAGCCATATTGGGTGTGGTATTCTGTTCAAGATTAATTTCCTGTACTGAAGATCTGAAACCAGGTGTTTAAGAGCCTGAAAAGGAAGTATTTAACAACACACGCACACATCAAGAAACAAAAAGAGTTCAAATAGATAATTTTCTCTCTCACCTTAAGGAACTAGAAAAAGAAGAACAAGCAAAACAAAAGCCAATAGAAGGGAGGAAATAATAAAAATTAGAACAGAAGTGAAAGACAGTCCAAAAAATTAATGAAACCAACAGCTGATTCTTTGTAAGAAATAAACAAAATAGATAAACCTCTAACTAGACAGACAAAGAAAATAAAGAGAAAACTGAAATAATTAAGGTCAGAAATGAAGGAGAAATTCCAACAGACATCTCAGAAATTCGGAGGAACATAAGAGATTACTGCAAAAAATTGGATGCTAGTAAATTGTATAACCTAGAAAAGAAGGATCAATTCTTAGACACATACAATTATACGAGACTGATAGGGAATAAATAGAAAACCTGAACAGACCAATTACAAACAAGGAAAATGAAATAATAATTAAAAGTCTCCCAAAAAACAAAAGTGCACATGGTTTAACAAGTGCACTTCAAAGAGGAGGTAATATGTATCCTTCTCAAACTCTTCCCAAAAATTGAGAAAGAGACAATACATCCAAACACATTTTATGGAGGCAAAATTACCTTAGTACCAAAACCAGACAAAGTTACCATAAAAAAAGAGAAGTACAGACAAATTATTCTAATGAACATAGATGCAAAAATTCTCAACAAAACCTTAGCAAACTGAATGAATAGTGCTTTAAAAGGACTATATACCGTGTTGAACACAAGGATGGTTCAACATCTGAATAGTAATCAAAGAAATTCAACATAGTGAAAAGAAAGATAAAAATCATTATGAACATATCAATAGATGGAGAAAAAGCATTTGATAAGATTCAACATCCTTTTATGATGAAAACCCTTGAAAAACTGGGGTTTGATAGAACATACCTCAACATGTTAAAGGTTTTATATGACAAACCCACAGCTAATATTATTCTCAATGGTGAAAATTTGAGTTTCTCCATTAACATCAGGTCTAAAACAATGAGACCACTTTCACCACTACTAGTTAACATTGTTTTCACAGTCCTAGCTAAAACAATTAGGCAAGAGAAGGCTATATGAAAAAAATTCCAAATTGGGAAAGAAGTAAAGCTATCGTTATTTGCAGGTAACAGGGTAATATACGTAAAGAATCCTAAAGACTCCACTAAAAAACTAGCTGAAATGGTAAGTCAGTTCAGCAAAGTGGCAAGCTACAAATTTAATACACAAAAATCAGTTGCCTTCCTATGTGCAACAATAAGCTAGTAGAGGAAGAAATCAAGAAAATTATCCCATTTATAATTTTATCAAAAAGCATTAAATGCCTAGGACTAAGCTTAATAAAGGAGGTGAAAGTCCTATAGAAAGAAAACTATACATTGTTAAAGGAAATGGAAAGATATGCCGATTGTTTGGCAGAATTAACGTTGTCAAAATGGCCATCCTACCCAAAGTAATACATAGATCCAATGCAATCCCCAACAAAGTCTCAGTGGCATTCTTCAAAGAGATAGAACAGACATTACTGAAATTCACATGGAATCACAAGAGACCCTGAACACTCAAAGTAATCCTGAGAAAAGACAAAGTTATAATAATCAAAACCACCCAGACTCATTGGAAAATTCCTAAATACCATTCATAGCCAATTCTCTCCTTAAAGATTTTCCCTTATTAGTACTACTATAGAAAAAAAAAAGAATAGAGGGGGGATAAATATGATTCAAAAGTGTGACTTCTGTATGAGTTATTTCCTTGAAAACAGTCTACTTTGCTAAGTTGAATCATTGCATCGTCAAATCAGTTATTCATCAAGCTGAACAACAGATTTTATTTAGATGTTCAAAGTATTCTGTTGAACTTCACAAGTGCTACGCTTTTAATTTCTGAAAAACTCAATATTACTATAGATTATCTTATCTCAGGAAACTACATATTCTCTTCCTTGTGTCATTTCTCATTACTATAAGCCACTCTCTGACTCTTCACCAACTCACAAATAATACACACACAAATACATTTTCCCTGCCTTGTCCAATTTTCTTCTTCTATTTTTTTTTTTTTGCTTATTTAAAAAAAAAATAGCTTCAAGCATCAAGACAATTCTTGCATATTTAATTAGAATGAAGAGATCTTATTGATTTCCTCTGGCGTGACAGTTTAAAATGTCAAGTTCTAACACTCCATATGAGATTAGGTTTGTTATTTTGCTTTTACTACAGTTATTTACCTGTCATTCATAAAATGATGTCTCCAGCTATATTATCTAATGTGCGTAAGGTGACCTACATGCTGCCCCTTCACCCTTTTGTCCAGCTCCAACTCCTATCATGGTTCGTGACTCCCCCAGTGAACCAGTCATTTGTTGCCTTATACCCCAAGATAAATGAAACCCACAAATCTTCCTGCCTAGAAAGTCAGGCATCCAGATCTTGTTATCTCGGAGCTGCTTCTGGGGAAATGACAAGACGAAGGCAAACAGAGCAGGCCTGGCGTCGAGGAAGCATGGTTTTCCAAGGATACGCTGACATTTTCAGGGAGGTCAGAGTGGGCAAGACCCTATTGGAAACACTACCAAGTATGTAGTTCATAACTTGTAGAGTTTTATATATTTGTCTACTACGTGTAGAAATGGATTCAATCTGAGTAGCAGGAAACAATAAAATGAAAAATTGGGGGGTGGAGGGATGTTAGCGAGGCTACTTGGACAATATATATTAATGTGCACACAAACAAAAAAATCCTCAAAGCTATTGCCTATATTGGGAAGTGAAAATTTATAAAAGAGAGGCAGACATAAAAGAAGAAATTGTTTATTTGTTTGTTTGCCTTTATAAAACCCATTTGGGAGAAACATCCGTATATATACATCAGTTATCTGGCTTGTCCCAGTTATACTGATGTTAGAGATGTCCTTTGTTAGAAATTAATGTGTGTAATAAAGTTTTACATTTTTCATATGTTTTGAAGTATATGAGCTATATTTCTTTTGACTGCATAATTACTTTTTGTACACAAGAAAAATGAGGTGCTTAGCCCTAAGTAAATAACCTCAAAACAAACCAAGAATAATAGTTACATTCTTTTCTTCTTCTAGGCTGTATACAATAAATATATCCAGAAACTTTTTAAGTTACATCATTGTGACATTTTCCCCAAAAAACTAAATAAATAAAAAAGAAAGAAAACTTTTATTGAATGAGAACTAATTTCAGACAAAAATATGCCCCACCCTCATGTTGATATTTTATTCTACATCTGTTGAGAGTATAGACTAATGACAGCTACAAGCTTTTTTCCAGTTCATATTAATTTCCAAAGTGTTTTCCCTTTACACTCTAAAGGCATCTTTAACTCAGAAAAAACCTTTTGGGATTTAAGGTGTTTTAAGTAGTTAATTTTTCTGGATAAGTGCTTTCAATAAATCCTAAATTCTTGCAGAGGGTAATGTTGTCAACATTATGTTGCATTGATTAGAGCTTCTCTTCTTTGTGTAAACTGCAGCTTTAAGGCTAAGCTTTCTGCTGCTTTTAAACAATGGGATTTTTATTAATAAAGGAAACTCCACACCATGAAGAATGAGTTTGGGTATTTAAAAATATTTATGAGGACACTCTAAGGTCTCAAATAAGGATGGAAAGGAGTAGGGGGCTGTACTAAAACTGCTAACTGACTTTTTAGAGACCCCTAACCCTCTCTGGGGGCTGGCTCCACTATCATTACCAGCCTGTCTGTTGCTTTCTTTTCTCTCCTCAGAAGCACTTACTATGACCCTGAAGTTTTTAACATATAGTTGAATTTGGTAAAAAAGCTACTAAATTTTGCAAAGTTTCCTGGTAAACCAGGAAAATACTGCTATTTTAAGTTACTCACAAATGACCATATGTAAAGGATTAATTAATACCATGTATTTTCCCCTTATTGAGTAACCATGACTATAATTCAGGTTTTGCCTTTAAAAATGGTGAGGAGGCCTCCCTAGTTTCTCAAGGGATTAAGCACAGCACTGTGAAGCTACCTGTAGCCTCTGCAGCACGAGTTTGATCCCCAGTTAGCCAGGGAGCAACCCACATGGTGCAGCAGACCTCTCCTGCTCCCCTCAGCAGTATATTTCAGTCAGTCTGCCTGTTCTGTTCCCCACTCTGTTGCTGGTGACTCCTCTCACCCCCCGCACCTCTAGCCTGTACCCCAGTTTTTGTATGCATTGATAAATAAATCTTACAAAACAAATGGTGAGGAAAGCAGGACTATAGTGTTTTTGTTTTCTCTTCCTCTCTCCGGTTTCTAGATAAAATCTGTGTATGTGGTATGCCTGTGTGTTTAAACATCTAGAACAAAAGAAATGCCATATCCATAATCTGTATATTAATAGTAGTTATGCCTGAAAATTAGAATTCTCAATATTATTCCTTGTTCTTTCTTGTGATATAAGTATTTTTCATGAAAAACAATTGGCGCATTTATAATAAGTAAAGTTTCTAACTTTCTTATAAAAAATTGTGAAATGATTGAAAGGAAGTTTTAAGTATATTCACCAAAAAAAGAAAGTTGCACCTAGCTTCTAGAAATTGTGTCTCTATTAGGAACTATGGGAACTATTAGAATAAAAAAATAATAACTAGTAGGCATGTGTTCCAGGCAGTTCAGATCTCCCTTGGAGAAGAGAGTACTGATTTAAATAATCAGAAAAAAAGATTCATCTAAATATATTGAGAGAAAAGAGGCTACTGTTTACAAATGATGCTGATGATATTTCACTAGTTCAGAGGTTTGCTTGTTTGTTCATTTGTTTAATTGTTTGAAGACCCTGCCTGTAGAGAATTACAATACAATACTGGCAATGAACACTGAGGGCTGTGTCGAGTCTGAACATAGATCACTTTCAGTTTGCAAGTACTGTGAACTTCCAGAAAAAATACTCTCTGCAGTGATGGATAAAAAGTTCTAAAATTTTACTCCTAGAGCTTGCACTCCATATGGTGGTGCCTTAGAATGAATGCATGTATACGTATATGTATATGAATATACATATATACGCACGTGTGTATATATACAAGTGACTATACATATATACATATGTGTATATATACATACATATATGTGTGCATATGTATATTCATGAATATGCATATTTGTGTGTATTCATATATATACGTATGTGTATATATATGTATATTCATATATATACGTATGTGTATATATATGTAATACATGCATGTCTGTATGTATTATGGACATGGGACAGGTAGACAGACAGAATCAGATTTTTTCATTTGTTAGTCAGTATCTACCATGAAAGTAGAAACTTCTGGACATTGTGGTAAGCAAGGTCAGTAGGCCCTGTTCCATGTACTTTGCTAAAATTCATCACTGAAAATGAGGATCATGGTTCTTGTACTCTGTATTTTGCTAAGAGATATCATACAATGTGCCTTTCTGCACCTTCTCACACACTTAATTTCTAGATACTGGCTTAAAAGTCTTCTGGGGCTTCCCACAAGTACAAGAATAAACCCCAGTTTCCCCACTATCTATCTTTGTAGCTTTCATCTTTCCCCAGTACAAACTCTGCATTCAGACTACCTTCTCTCTGCATTTAGTACCTCCTTCTCATCATCTACAAATGCCTCAGTTCTTTTCTGTTTTCATCTACATCTTTCCAGAGACACTTTTCTAGATTCATCTGCTATCTATCTTTCAGACTTACATTCAAGACTCTTCAAAGTGCCACTCCACACTAAACAGCCCCTTCCCAAAACCCTCTCAGGCTTGTGGTTAAATTCCATATATCAGTTTCCAGCATTCTGGATCCTGATCAGTATCCAGGCTTTGGTTGCACATTTCTCATCTCATTGTCTAGATCTGCGTCCAGTCTCTTAGAAGGTAAGCATCACCAAGACGGAGAGAGAACACACAGTGCGTGGATGTCCGTGTACACATATGATATAATTTACTTGGGGGTCTTCCTGCTTCCTTCTCAGGCTCACATCCCACAGCCATGTAAGCACCAGAACATTGTTCCAGAAGTGTGGACTAAGCATTTACATCTGGCTGACCTGTCCTTCCATACTGACTGCACTCCTGCAAGCCTGGAGATTTTCAAGGGAATTAAGCTCAGATTTTCTGCAAAAAGACTCTGCTTCTTCTCACCTTGTCCCACCTCCTGTTCCCTCCCCCATCTCCCTCTAGCCTGTTCCAATTGAGATGTGAATCACTTTAGCTAGATGGTTTCCCTTATGGCTTACAGCAATTAAAAATAAATAAATAAATAAAACGAACACTGCCATTCCTTCTCATAATGAAAGGTACTCTTTGTATTTCTTTTAGTAAGAAAAAATAAGTTTCACACTTTGGATTTGTTTACTGGATAGGATCCAAAGACAGAGCTGTAAGACAGAGGACAGAGTTTTAAATGATGACTTGTCTGTTTACAGATGAATAATTGGACTTGCTGCACTGGCGCTGTGGGATGGTGACTTGCAGGTCTGATATTTATTTACACAATTCACTGAATGTAACAGATTTTGAAATATAGCTTATAAATATTTAGAAAATATTGTTTCTAAGTATCTGGAGCTTCTTTACAGTGCATCGGGCTATTTATTTTGAAACAGCATCTCTTTTTATTGAGAAGTAAATAGCTGAGCACAGATTCATGCAACGTAGAACATAATTAATATTATGGGGGAGAAAGAAAAGGAGATGGCTGTTAGGTAACTGACAGTCAGTCCTCCCTCACAGAGAATGTTTCTTGAATATGAAGGTGAAGACGCTGCTGTGCTTTCAAATGTCTACATTAGGTTGCCTTGATCTTATTTATGATGTTTTAGTGGGAGAGGCATTTGTCCAGGATCAGCAGGCCCTTCAGACTCAAACAGTAAAGGCAAGGTGATGGATTCCAAGCCTAGATCTCTAGCCCAGATCCATGTCCTCTTGAATCTAGCCTGCCATTTTGTCATCCTTTGGAAACTAAATTGCTGCACAGGTTCATCGGGCTGGTCTCAAACATATGCCTCAAAAGGCTTTCCACCTTTTCCTCTTGAAATCCTGAATACCTGCCATATGAGTAGTCTGGGCTATCCTGCTAGATGCTGAGGCACACACCTAGTCATTCCCAGCACTGCGGGTGATGGTCAGCCCACCCCCAGAAGCACAGTTACCTAACCTGCAAAGCTGGCCACAGACATATGAGTGAGCCCAGCCAAACCAAGAGAGCCACCCAGCTGAAAGCTGGGCCCAGTTTGCAGACACACCCATAAAATCATAAGTTAACTAAATAATTGTTTCAAGTCACTAAATTTTGGAGTGTTATTTCAGCAGTGAAAGCTGACACCTAGTCATGACAGCACACTGGGTCACCAAGACCAATGCCTCAGTCATGTGACCACAAGTAAGAATTTCAGCACAGTGTTGAAAAGAGGTAGAGAAAACAGCCTTGTTGTATTTTTTTATTTTAGCAGGAAATCTTCTAGCTTCTCATCATTAAGGATAAAATTAGCTGCAGGTTTTTGTAGATATTCCTTATTGGATTGAGTAATTTCCACTCTATTCCCAGTTTTGCCATAAATGGATATTAGATCTTGTCAGAAGTTTTTTATACATCAATTGATATGATTATGTGATTTTTTTTTCCTTGAGCTTGTTAATGTGATGGATTATATTAATCGATTTTCAAATGTTGAACCAGGCTTGCATAACTGGGATCAATCCTACTTGGTTGTGATGTGTAATTTTTACTATTTTGGGGTTTGATTTACTAGTAGCTTGTTGAGGATCTTAGCTTAGTCTATAGCTTTCTTCTCCTGTAATGTCTTCATCTAGTTTGGTTTTAAGAAAATGCTATCCTCACAAAATAAGTTAAGACCTATTCCCTATGGGTCTAGCTTCTGAAAAAAAAGATTTTAGAGAATTGGTATCATTTCTTCTTAAATGTTTTGTAGAATTTGTTGATAAACTGATTGGGATTTTTTTTTCTTTGAAAGATTAATAATTGTTGCTTTAAAAATTCTGTAATCGATTTGGGGCTATCCAAATTGTACATTTGTTCTATGTGCATTTTGACAGATTGTATCTTCCAAGGAGTTGGCTCATTTCATGTAGGTAATTGAATTCATGGGCATAAAATTCTTCATATTTTTTTTTATTATCATTTTGATGTCCATGGTTTCTATAGTGATGTCCTCCTCTTTCATTTCTGCTATTAGTAATTTATATTCTATTTTCTCTCTCTCTCTCTCTCTCTCTCTCTCTCTCTCTCTCTCTTTCTCTCTCCCTCCGTCCCTCCACCTGTGAAGAGTATTATCAGCTTTATTGCTCTTTCCAAAGAACCAGTTTTTACTATTGTTGATTTTCTCTACTCATTTCTTGTTTTCAGTTTCACTGATTTGAGTTCTAATTTTAGTATTTCTTTTCTTCTATGTACACTGGATTTAGTGTGCTCTTCTCTTAGGCATTTACACATCAAAGATTATTATAGCTTTCTGGAGAATTGACTCTCTTCCCATTATATAACAGCTTTCTTTATTTCTGACAATTGTTCTTGTCTGAGTCTGCTCCATCTGAAATTAATACAGCTATTTCAGCTTTCATTTGACCAGGGTTAGTATGGTAAACTTTTCTCCATCCATCCAATTTTAATGTATATGTATCTACATTTAATGTAAATTTCTGATAGACAACATATAGTTGGATCTTGTTGTTTGACATACGCTGTTAATCTCCATGTTTTAATTGGTGTATTTAAGCCATGACATTTAAAGTGATTATTGATATGGTTGGATTATTATTTATGATATTTGCTGTTATTTTCTATTCATTGTTCTTATTGCTCATTCTAACTTTTGTCTTCTACTCTTATTGTGCCTTTTATGGTTTTAACTGAGCATTTTATGATTCCATTTTCTCTCCTCTCCATTTTCTTTCCTTTCTTTTAACTTTTTTTGTACTTCTTTTAGTTATTGCCTAGATTTCACTCTATACATTTGAAACTAATTCAAATCCTTGGTAATGCAAGTATGTTATTATAACAATATAACTTATACCTCCCTATTGTCCCTTGTATCAACACTGTCATTCACTTCATGTTTACATAAACTATAATCATTGAATACATTGTTGTTGTTACTATTTTGAATGAACTGTTACCTTTTAGACCAATTAGGAGTAAGAAAAAAGTTTTTATTCTACCTACCTTCATTTATTTCTTCTCTAATATTCTTTCATTCTTATGAAGATCTGATTTCTGAACTATATCATTTGCCGCCTCTCTGAAGAATGTTTAACATTTCTTGCAAGGCAGGTCTTCTGGCAACAAACTCCCTCAATTATTGTTTCCCTGAAAATGTCTTTGTTTCTCTTTCACTTTTGAAGAATAATTTTACAAGGTGCAAAATTCTAGGCTGGTGGGGTTATTTTACTCTACTTGATTTTTGTTTGAAAGATTCCTGAGGAAGAGTTGAATGAAATTATTATCTTTGTTCCTGTATCAGCAAGCTGGGTATGCCTTTTTTTTTTTTTTTTTTTTTTTTTTACTCCTCTGGCTTCTTTCAAAATAGTACCTTTATATTTGATAGTAATTTAATATGATATTTATAAGTGTAGTGTTTGTGCATTTATCTTCTTGGTGTGTTCTGAGTTTCTGGGAACTCTGGTTTGGCGAATGACGTGAATTTGGGTGAAAATTCTCAGTCACTATTGCTTCTGTTGCATTCTTTCTTCTCTGTTATTCCCACCACATGAACGCTACACCTTTTATAGCTGCCCCGCAGTTCATGGACATTCTGTTCTATATTTTTAGTCTTCTTTCTCTTTGCTTCTCAGTTCTAGAAATTTTATTGACACATCCTCAAGCTCAGAATTTTTTTCTCAATTTAACTAATGAACCCATCAAACACATATTTCATTTCTTAGTGTTTTTTAACTCTAGTATTTCTTTTTAATTGTTTTATAGTTTCCATTTCTGTACTTACACCATCCATCTGCTCTTGAACATTGTTTATCTTTCCATTTGAGTTTTTAACTTATCAGTCAGAGTGGTTTTAAGTATGTGGGCTGCCATATCTGGTTCTGATCTTTGCTCTGTTTTTTCAATCTGTGTTTTCACCTTTTAGTAGGTCTTGTAATTTTTTGTTGAATTGGGGAAATGATGTTCTGGGTAAAAGGCACTATGGTAAATAGGCCTTTAATGATGTTCTGGGAAGTTTTGATGGGAGGGGGAGAACTCTAATCCTGTGACTACATCTCAGGGTTTTTAGTAAGCTTATCACTATGGGCTGTAAAGGTCACAATGTTTCTTAGTTCATTCTCTGTCTCAGCCCACCCCACCCTTTGTGGTACAAAATGGCTAGGACAGGCTGTTACTGGAGTTTCATAATTCCCCTCCCCATAGGTCAGTTAGGTACTGATAATACCCAGTAATGAGGACAGATTTTGTGAAGAATAGAATGTGCTGGTATATTTCAAAATGGTTACTTTCTCTTCTCCATCTGGAGGAAGACACAGTGTTGTTTTCTCTCTCTCTTTTTCTCATTTTCAGTGTAAGAACCTACTTGAGTTCCTAAAGGTAAAATTCACAAAACTATGAGGACCAACCTGTGACTAAGTCCCCTGGAATTTTAACCTCTTAGACTTGTCCCCACTGTCCAACAATTTGTCAATTCCAGTTCAAAACAAAACCCAGTTTTGGTTCCCAAGGAAGTTTCTCCTTCAGGGTCTCTGTTTCTCTAGTTTGTGATTCTCTACATCCACATGTCTGTCTCTCTAATTTGAGGGGATAATTTGGCCCTGTGACTTCACTTCCAGATGGATCTAAAAAGAATTGTTGATTTTTCATTTTATCCACCTTTTTACTTGTTGTTAGGATGGAAGGGAAGACTTCTAATCTCCCTATATGCTAGATGAGATAACTTCCTTTTTAAGAAAGTAACTCCATCATTGTCAAATGAGAGAGAAAGACTTAGACAAGCAGTTAAAACTTATGTTCAAAACCTGATGTTCCCGTTTACTTGTTACTGCTCTTTTGGCAAGTACTAAAATTGCTTAAGTCCAGTTTTTCTTCTGTAGTAAAGGGATATCAATGCATAGTTTAAAGGTTTTATGTGTATATTCTAGTTGAAGATCTGGAGAGTTATAAGTCTTTGATAATTGTTAGTTCCTTTCCCTTCTTCTTATCAGTTGCCACAATAAATCACTTAATCTCCCTGAGGCTATTTCTTCATCTTTCACATGAGGATAATGATTCCTAAGCTTACAAGCACTGTTTGCAAAATCAAAGAGTCAATGTATGTTATCATACTTTAAAAAAAAGAGGGTAAGTTATTAAACAAAAACAAGGCAAGAATATTAACACCATGATAATTATTATTATCATTGCAAACATTCAAGACTGTGCCTGACTCACCTGTCTTTATGAAGTTTAGTACTAAATCATGAAGTCTTACATGACAATCCAGCCTGCATTATTTTCCAAACCAAACTGGTCATTTACTCGCTTTTACATTTTTCTCTTCAATAACTAAAGCTCTTTGTCACCAAGAATTTATGAGACTTGTCAAGAGTTTTTGGTTACTTTTTCTGAATTTCATAAACCTGTAAGATAAACCTGTAATGCTATAAACAAAAACGACAGTTCTCTCCTGTTCCCACCGATGGTTTTGAGTGATTAAGCATGTAAACCATCATTAACTCCTCAAGACCAAGAGTATCACTGAGTAATCTAAGCCCTGTCCAGCTATAAGACAAAAAGAGACCTCAGAAGTTTTTCAGAATTCTCTAACACCCTCATTTTATGAGAATGCCCCTAAAGATTTTCCATTTTCCATAATACGCCACTCAACACTTTGACCCCGCTGGGTTTAAATGATCAACCAATATTTTCAATATTGCAAGATCTGAAAAAAAGTTATATCTCAGTACTAAATGATGTCCACTAATATTCTGCTGAAACTCATTCCCTTGGGGTTGCCAAATTAGGTCTTTGTTCTTCACGTTTCACCTAAAAGAACTGTAACACAGTCAAGCAGGCCTTTGACCTTCAGTGAAAGAGGCCTGCATTGTCAACTGATACTAAGCATCTTGCATAGTTGTCACTAAAGTGTTGCCATTGGTAAGTCTTTCTTAAAAAGAAAACAATAATCCTATTGCTCAATCGTGCATTATCAGCAGTTTTCTTTCTGGTGTTGTCTGTCCTCACATGAATCTATGCCTCCCCACCATGAGCTTTCCCTTCCTCTTCATATAGTTTGCTTTTCACTGTAGCTGCTGAGCAGCATAAATCAATACAATGCACACCATAAACACCACAAGTGCTAACCCTGCCAATTGGCTCTCTTTAATTGGTTTCAGCTAAAAACCTGTAAACCTATTTGAAGTGAAAAGGCAGACAAATCAAAGGCAAGATGAATGACCCGAAAGCCCTCGCTGAGCTGAGGGTTGTGAGTTCCAAAATGGTATTTTTCATCTCTGTCAAAGGTTTTTCCATTTCTCTCTGGATCCTTTTTACTTCCCAAGTATGATGCTTTAGTAACCTCCACATTTATAATTATAGAAAGGAAAATATAAATACTCCAGAGTCTATATAAATTCTGCATTTTAGTGATTGTGCTAAGTGATTGTGCTAATGGAGAAAGCAATTTGAATAGCATAAATACCCCCACAATTTGTTATTTTGACAAGTCTTTGTGGCTACCTTCTTTGCAAGTAAACTCAGGACTTGATGAAGTCTCGCTCAGATGTCACAAATAGCAGATTTGCAGAACATTTTTATCACCATTCTGACTTTTAAAAATCCATATTTTTGTTTTTCAAAATGCATTTACTGTTTTGATCTGTGCTGCTGTGGGGAAAGCTTATGGTTCAGATATTTTCCATTTATTTATCCACAGTGACAACAGTGCCTCAGGTCCCGCTCAGTTTCCAAAAGCTGACAGTTCTGCCCTGGATAACTAACGTGACTGGATGAGCCGTTTCACCTAAGGCGGCCAGAGCAAAGGCCTCCAGAATGGCCCCTTCACTAAATTGGTTCTGATTTGACAACAATCTACTTTCTTCTCCCTGCCTTAGGTGGACACTCTAGTCAAGCAAATTACATAGTCTGTCATCAGAGCCACTGAGCCTTTTTTTAGAAAGTTCCAAATCTTGTCGAGCTTGCACTGGTATTTGAAAAGAAAGGCTCAATTACTGAACCAATAATAATTTACAATATATGTTAAGCAGCCACAGAGAAATCCTGTAGATATAAATATATCAAGAATGACATTCTTAGAAGGACTTGTGAAAGAATAAAGTACACACACACATTCTACCACCCTGGAGAAAAGGAGCTTTTGTTGTACATGTGTTTTGGAAGGGCAGGCTGTGTCTCCAAAACAGGGGCGTCTCTCAAGTGGTGTCTTTACACATCTAAAGTAGCATTTCAATAGCACAATCACTTCACCACACTCTTGAAACCACTTTTATCTTCCATTTTATTTGAACAGGAGCTTTAGCCAAATTTTAAGAGAGGCTAGATGCTAAGGCCGCCTCAAACTGCATTCATGAATCTTGCACCCAATCTGGCATGTTCATTCAGGTCTTTCTTTAGTGATATTTTATGGTTCTCATTAGCAGCCCCCAAAATGCTACCGGCAATATTCAGGGACCACTGTGAGTGAGGCAGAATGACTAGCCACAACCTCCAGATGAAGTTGATGGTATCAGGTCCATCCTACCCACGCTGTAAGTAAATGTAGAGGGAAGATCCCTTTTAAGGTATTTTTAAACCTAAGCAGCCTTCAAGGTTTATGCCCTTGGGTCAGAGACTGAAAGTGCACACAGATCATCTCCTTAAAACACATGCAAGGCAAGGTTGAAAAAATCTGGAAGCTCTTGCTTTAGATGAAAATCGTCAATATCTTCTCTCTCCCTGAATTTTTGCCTCCCGTGACCATAGCACAGCACCCCTCCCCCCATCTCTCCCCTTGGGTAGCACAGCACAACTTCATTAATTGAGTTTCCCCATTTTAAGAGGCTTTCCAAAAGCTTTTTTCAAACCAATAGATCACAGAATAATCCATAATACCAGCATGTTTTTTTTAACTTTTTCCCAGTTTGTATAGTTGCTGCCATGCAGATGAGGATGGGGGCAGGTGGGGAAGCAGTTGGGTGCACGATACTTAACAATAAACAACTGAAAAGAGTTAGAAAATGTTTTCTTTTGTACCCTGTATTACAACATTCACTAGGAATTTTTTAAAGACTCATTTCATCAAGCCTGTTTCGGTGAGTTGAGCTATTCAAAGCACCCTGCTAGAGGACAGCCAGGGTTTTCCACAGATGAACTCACCTGGATGTCCACAGGACTATCAATTTTCTTTAGTTTGTTCATAAACACACAGAGATGGTTAGATTTCCCAGTACAAAGTCTCCTTCCTAACTTTCTCTTCACCTGACATCCCTGCCTCCACCAAATTTGAGGGGGCAGGGAAGCAGTTGTCTGGGCTTTGGCAAGGACTATGTTGACGATCCATATCTAATTGTAGGCTCATTAGGAGACGTTGAAAGCGGAATTCTTCTGATCTACCATTCTGCTTTTGCTTTTGCTTTTTTTTCTTTCCATGGCTTATTTCATGTTTAATCTTTAAAGTGAAGATAAATCTCTACAGGAAAAGCAAAATATCCCCTTAATACAAATGTATATGTAGCTTAACCTTTCCATAAAATAATTTTGATTTAGCTGAATAGCTTATATATTTAAGTTCACTGAAAGAGACAAAATTCAAGACTACAGAAGGAAGAATGATTCTGCCAACTTCCAGCTATAATTAAGATCTCACTATACCAGGGTCACTGTGATATTGAATTAGTGTACCTTGTGATGGAATGAGTCGGGGTTCAGAATGTGGGGCTAATTGCAAATGTAATAATGCTTTCTGGCTATCATTCATTCATCTTCACTGTTCATGTAACTGGCCGGAATAGTATAAAGAACATTTCAAGAAGCCCAAAAAAAACACTGATGTTTCACACCTCCCAAAAGATGAGTGGATATACCATTTTATTCCAACCACTAATGCATTCTAGTTAAGCAGCCCTGCAGAGTTCTAGTAAGTTCTTTTCTTTAACCGGATAATTTGTTTGGAGGAAACTGATCCAGGCTTCTTTTCTTCTAATTTTATCACTCTGCTCCTACCTACCCTATAGATCTGGAAGTTGTCAAAGAGAAAAATGTCTCCATCATTGTCTCCCTCCAATCTAAGTAGTATTTCTGATCCAAGTGCCCCCATCACAGTTCAGAATAGCCATCACTATATATGTACTTGGGAGGGGGAAGTGGCAGTACTTCCACAATTCAAATTCATTTGGAAAGTTTTCCCTCACCTCCAACTTATACTTTGCTTGGAAAAGCAAATACAAGGGAAGGCTTATGAATACTTGGAATACTACTTATGGCAGTAGTATTCCAGACAGCTGTCCATTCCTTGTCTTCTTTTTGAATGTCAACCAAAGGCACATTTTCATTTTTTAATAAAAACTGTGCAGCAAAAGTGAGATAGGCTAAATTCTGGACTGCATTCCCCAACGGCTTCCAAAATAAACACATCGACATTTTTTATTTAGCACCACCTGCAAGAAAAGTCTATGGTCAGCGTTCAGGCTCAATAATGTAAGAATTAAAATTGTTAGTTGGGAAATAGGTTTCAGGATCAGGTCTACAGAGGATAACTTTAAACAACAGAAAAATTCCTCTCGGAAAGAGAGACTTCAGAATACCTTACAAGCATTCTATATTTGGAATTGATGTATTAACTCCATCCTCCTTTGAGTCACACTTATTCCTTCTAAATCAAATGGTTTTCAAATATAAGTAAAAACTACTAAAATTATGGAAATCTATTCTTTATCAGCTTTTCCCAACTGAGGTTCCTCAAGGGAATTAAGTCCTACAGAAAATTATTCCAATGACTGTTTTCTCAATCCTCCCAAGGACACTATTTAGCTAGTACAGTTCTAGATGCAGAGAAAATACATTAATTCATTACATGCAATGGATCCTTTAGAGCACTAGGACTTAGTTCTCTAATAAACCTTGAGAAGGGCCGCTGGATGATTTAAAGAGTCTGGATATGTCATCACCAATTAATGTCAGTAATGTTGCAATTTTTTCTGTTTCCAAATATTACTAGCATAACTATCTCAGCAACAACAACAACTACTATTATTACTACTAGCTAGAAGATCAAGAATAGCTTCCACATTTGGACCAGTTGCTGTGCTGATGACACTAAAGCAGTATGAGATGAGCATTATTATTACCATTCCATTTGACAACTGAGGAAATTATAGTTCAGGGAGTTAATGGGAAAACACCAAATCTGAAAAACCCAGAACCCAGATCTTGCCTGACTTTTAACTATTTGGAGGCAAAAGTTAATTATACTACCGCTAAGGAGTAGGGTCAGGAAGTTCACAGAACTGAGGGTTTCAGTCCACCTGCCAAAACAAGCAGGAGGAGAAAGGAGGTCAAAATGGAAGCCCAGTTGCTAAAGACCATAGCCTAAGAGGACAAAGCACAAAAGAAGGAAAAATTGCCAGGAAGAGGATCGGAACCCCCAAACCAGAAATCAATGGGAAACAAAGTAGGCACTAGAATGTACTCGGGGGGTTACCATCTATCAGGACTCTAGAACAGTAGTCTAAGTCAAAATCAAAGGAGCATTTTAAAATGGTAAGTTCAACTTCTGTGTTTCAAAGAAAATATAAGGATTTGGACAAACTTTGCTCACTTCCCTCCACTGCCTACCCCAGTCTCCTCTGGATTCTCAAGCGAGAGTATCTCTCATATGACTCTTGAAACAGTGTGTGGGGCAGAGAAGAAGATGGGGCATATTAATAAAAAATAAAATGGGAGGGGCCTCCTTGGTGGCACAAAGGGTTGGAATGCAGCTTATGAAGCTATCTGCAGCCACTGCAGCATGCGTTTGATCGCCAGCCAGGTAGCTGCCCACATGGCACAGCAGATCTCTCCTGGCTCGCCCGCTGCTCCCCTCAGCAGTGTATTTCAGTCATTCGTCCTGTTCTGTTCCCCACCTCTGTCTCTGGTGAATCCTCTCACCCCAGCACCCCTGACCTGTACCCCAGTTCTTGTATGCCTAAATAAATAAATCTTTTAAAAAAATGGAAACAGCACAATGTTGATTTGAACTGATGACCTAGAGTTGAAAGCAAAGTCCAAGATAAAAGTTGAGAGTTACAAATCCAAAGGGTTTCCCTCCTTTCTGAGTCAATCTTTTTTTTGGTCTTTCCCTACAGATAACATCCAATTTCTAAGACTTAAAAAATATTGCAAAACTCAACTAACTTTTAAAAGGAATAAAGCATGTGGATGCTCTGAAGGAATATCTCCTCATTCCCATTTTATAAACTATTTCAGTGACATACGGAATTGTTTTAGTCAGGAGAGTCTCATGTGTTTAAAATTCTTCTTAAAATTGGTCTTCTGGTGTTGGGTGATACCAGGAATCCAGGTATTTTCTTCTTGTACAGTATTTTCTTGAATGTAAGTCTTTATAGATTATAAATTTACTATTATTCTGTGCACCACTAAAAACAAGTGCTACTTAAATTATAACCAAACACTAACTGTAAGAGACATCCTGGTTTTAGAGATGCTAAAATGGAGGCTGGGGAAGTGGGGGTGGAGGAACAGTGCATCTCAGAGACAGTGAAATGTGGCAACTCTTTGTCCTTTATAGCAACTGCTCTCTAAGTGGGGGGCTGCTATATTAAATCGTACATCTGCCTATGCTGACTAGAACAGCCCCACTAGGAGACCTCACACCTGCTGCTTCTTCCTGCTTAAATTAGCTCTTGGCCCACTGAGAGTGAAGGACTGTTGTCTGTGGCTTGCAGGGGTTCCCTGGAGGACCTACCACAGGGCCAGACACAGAGAAAGCACTAGGCATGGGCTTATGCAGTTGACAAAGTACTTCTAAATCCAGACTCAAAGCAGCCAGGGTCCCGCAGTCCCTGACACATACCCCACTAGTGGAATAAGCCAGCTGGGGATTGTCAGCCATCTTTGCAGAAACACTCACATGTGGTCCAATGAAGCCCCCCATTTGTTTCAGGTCATACCATGAGCCAATGGCATCACAGTGGGAAAGTTCTTGGTTTCTGACTCCCAGAACAATAGTTTTTCTTTTTTCTCTTATCTTTCTCCCTGTTAACGAAATAAAAGATCAAGTCTAAAGATTCCATCTGGTGTTTTCCACCCTCTGGAGAGGAGGAAGCTTCAGGAGCACCTGTGATCAGTCTCCAAGACCTGGTCCCTGTGAGGCTGCCCAGGGCATCTCATAGTCACGTGTTTGGGGCCACCTGCTCCTGCCTCTGCCTGACCTTGCCTTCCTCCTCCCCTCATATTCTCAAGTCACCGGCCAGGTAACACAGGGAGCACAACTCTGGGCTCAGGAGTTGTATTCCCCATTTGAGTATCTTCCAAAATATATACTTTTTATATATAAGTATATGTATTATATATAACATTTATATATTAGATAAAGCATTTAAATGTTCATATCTATCTATAATGTTATACGAAAAACTGATCTCCAGGCTTGAAATATCTGATTTTTCCTTGTTGACATATAGAAATGATGGCAATACCACAAAAAAAAAAAAGTATGGTCATGATTATTTATCCTTGACGCAAAAGGAGAGCTTACCAGCAAAAATTAGCATATCAAGTTTAGGAATATTTAGGAAAGTGGAGGATTTTCTAGGGAAAATTTCCCTTGAATCAAATCCCTTTTACCCCCTTTTTTCTTTTTTTTTCTTTAGAAAATGAAGAAAACAATTTATTTTTCCATAAAGGGAGTATCAGGCAGAATTGTGGACACCACGGATGCCTCACTGCAATGAGACACTTTCTTTCCCATTAAACAATAAAATATGCCACAGAGTCACACAACTCCTCAGACTCAGGGGACATTAAACCAGGCTCATCAAGCACCATCCATGTGGAAAGACATGACTATATTTTTTACCTGCACATACATATTTCCTCTGCAGCTGTCTCAAAACCCTTGTGTTCTTGTGAACTCACACTCCCTCCTTCCTAAGCCCCACAGAGGGAGGTAGGGGAGGGGGGAAGGAGAGAGAGGGGGGAGAAGGAGGAGGATGAGAGACAGAGAGAAAGAGATTTATTGAAGAGATAAAAGAGACTTGAAATATGTGCAAAGAACCCAGAACTCTTAATAAGGTAACCTCTATTGGGGCGGGGGGGGTTGGTTTGTTTTCACTTATAAGGTGAATTTTTAAAAGACTTAATTTTCGTTGCTACAGGCTGGCTCTGAAGTCACGTTCTATTCTATTGAGAATGATCAGATATTTGATCTCTATCTGTATTTCATTTTCTTCCATTTTAGTCCAAAAGTACCAAAGCCTTATGCGTAGGAAGGACCTGTTGAGGCTTATATGTTGAAGCCAAGTAAAGACACAAATCATGAATTCCATCACAAAACCCACTAATTGTCAGATTTGTGTGGAAGACTCTAATTAAATCCCGTAAAAGAACACCAAGCAGCGGAAAAAGAAATATCAGTCATTGAAACAACTCTGCTAAGAGCTGAAAATAGATACAGAACATTCTAAAAGTGCTTTTTTTTTTTAAGACAAGGATATGAAAAATCAGGAACAGAGAAATATTGTGCTAGATAATAATATTCTAAGCGTCTGAAAGGTAGCATCTATAAAATCTTTATGAGATGCGCTAAATTTATTCCAGACAAAAATCTTCATCGACTGACTGCCTATTAGATTGTCTTTATTGTCTTTCTTTCTTTATAGAGCTGTCACAGGGAGATCCCTCATGCTCAGCCAATCATGGAAGATTCCTTAAAACCCTGGAGAAGAGATTGGTACATCAACTTAATCTACACAGATCAAACCTCCCCTCAATTCTTCTGATAGCAACTGCCCCCAAAATAGAGTGGCTTTTATGAGATGATCTTCAACAGAAGACAAACCCCTCTGCAAAATAAAAATTTTTTAAAAAATTTTAAAAAACTTTTCACAGAGTTAAAGCACTAAACTTGAACCACAAAACCCCCACAAGGTTGACAAATCTTTCTCACAGATGAGAATGTCAAAAAAGACACCAAAATTATATCCCTATTGGGCCTCCCCTGGTGAAGCAGTGGTTGGGCGCTGGGCTGCAAGCTGCCCACAGCCTCTGCAGCACCGGTTCGATCGCCGAGCACCGGGGAGGGTCCCACATGGCTCACAGACCTCTCCTGCCATGCCCGCTGCTCCCCTCAGCAGTGTGTTTTGTCAGTTTGTCAGTTCTGTTCCCCACTCTGGCTGTGGTTCCCCTCCCTATAATTTAGATCTCACAGGATTAGTAAGGTCAATTCACAAGTTCTTTGTCATGTCCCGGCAACACTCACAGAAGTCCCAGGGATGGGTCCCCTGGCCTAGGCTGTGCTGTGTCAGACCCGCTCAGAGATGCCGCTCTCTCTCTCTCCCCCTGCCTTGGACATGGCTATTTCAGGATGGACTGGGAGTGGTGGTTCAAGGGAACTTCCCGGGAACCACTTCCCTCTGGCCTTGACAAAAGCAGAGCAGTGCTCTTCAAAATTCTCCCAAATGCTGCACAATGGTCCCCAAATGGGCACAATGGCATTTTTTTTGCAGAATTCCCCGTGGCCTTGGTTCTCCACACATCCTTTCTCCTGCAGGTGAGTTTCCTAGGTGGCTATAAAACAAAGTGAAATCTCCAGAGTGGACACCACCCTCCAACCCCACTCAACCCCAGTTCCAGGGGCTCCCCTTCTTCATTTCTCCCCCTCTGCTTCAAAAAGGAGCTCTGCTCTCCTACTGGAGACCTGTGCTTCCAGCTGAGAGCCAGCCTGGGCTGCCCACAACAGGTCCACCTCTTACCTACTCACTGACCTTTCTCTCTTCTGCCAGCACTTTCTTCTCTACACAGGCACAGCTCTCGCCCATGGTGACACTAATTCCCTGAAGCTGTGTTCCTTACTCTATCACTCTGCTCCTCCATTCCCTTTACAATGTCTCAGGAAACCAGTCTGTGTCGCACAACAAGCTAGTTTCACTCTGCCCCTCCTAACGAGGTTGCCCAGGACAGTAATAGCCTTGACTTACTGCATGCCCAGAACTTTTTACCTCCCTCCTCACAGCTGCCTTATACTTGGAGTTTGACATTTTAAGCTTCCTTCCTTTTAGAGATCCTCTCCTCCTTTGAGAGCCATACTGCCTTACCCCCATTTCTCCTCTCTCCTTCTGACTTCTTGTGCCCAGCTCCTGTCCTCTGCCTTCTCTTCCACCCAGCACTTCCCTGAAGGCCATCCCTCTACTGTTCCTTCATCTCTTTGTCTTTGTTGGCTCCTTCCTCCACCCCAGTTTCCTCAGGGATCTGCATGAGGCATTTATCATCCGGAATGTCCCCATCCCACATCAGCCTCTGCCACATCTTAGCTTGCACCTTAAATTATTTTCCCAGGAAACATAGACTCCCTTTCATTTTAAAACTAAAAATGAGCATAATCTTCAGTGAAGCAAAATACCAGCAAATTCCTAAATAGATCGTTTTGATGAAAGAAGGAAGGAAAGGGGAGAAGCAAGTCAAACATTCTCCATCCCCCAATTGTTCACTTATCACAAATGGGATGAAAACAACCGTCCTTCCTACATCAGCCACCAGAGAGATGAAAGCGCCCTGGGAATCTTTTAAACCGTCGTAATATTATCACTAACGGGCATAAGTTCAACTGGCTTTCATTCTGGGGAAGCTTTATACCTTTCATTTCTTGCACTCTTTTCTGGGGCACAGCACAACAATTTTTATTTAAATGCCTTTCAAAATTTTCCCATCATCTCTCTGAAAACCTGATGAATCTCCCCTACCTGGCTTTGAATTCACTAGCAAACTGAGACTCAGGAGCGTTAAGGAGTATACACAGGTAACCAAAAGGCAGGAAAATGGAAATTCTTAGTATAAATACAGACTGAAAATCCATTTTTTAAACTGGGGTATAGGCCAGATGCACGGGAGGGTGAGAGGATTCACCAGAGACAGAGCGGGGAACAGAACAGGCAGACTGACTGAAATACACTGCTGAGGGGAGCAGTGGGCGAGACAGGAGAGGTCTGCCGCACCATGTGGTTATCACCCTGGCTGGCTGGAAATCGAACCCGCACTACAGAGTCTGTAAACAGCTTCACAGAGCTGCGCTCAACCCGCTGAGGTCCCGGGGAGGCCCTGAAAATCTGTTTTCTATCCAGCAGCAATACTGAGGTGGGAAGCATTAAGACAAGAAAAGACACTTGTTTCTTCAAGCAATTATAAACCAGGGACAAACTAAGGGGGAGGTCGTGAGGGGGAAAAGGGTCAAAATAAGGGGAGTGGGAATTGTATGGGGAATATAACCAAGACAAAAATGCATACATTGTGCAAAATTGAAAAATGATGTAAAAATATATAAAATAAAATAAATGTAAATTATCAAAAAAATAAAATACACACCTTTTAGCCACTATTTCAATTTAGGGTAATTAAATAATTTATTAAATTACAACTTATGCTTACAACAACTAAGCTCCATGACAATAAAAGCAAAGATAAGTATATGAAGAAAACACACACAAAAAGGTTCTTGTTTCTTAAGGTTGCTCATAGTTCTGCCACGTCTAATACTCAACACTAAAATTTTAGAAACCCTACCCTCCTTTGAGATCCATACCGCCTTCTTCCTCATTTCTCCTTTGCAATGAACCCTTGCATGCCTTCTCAGAATTAGGGGTGAGAAATAAGATGTGTGGGTATAAATAAAGAATCTGGGCTGTCCTCAAATCACCCTTATGTTTAACACCAATTAATGGTTATCCCATACCAACTGTTGAAGTTCATCCAGTAATTCTGGCTCATTCTATCTACCCTTAATAGTAGTTGTATCCAAGTGAACTTGCTTTGGCCAATGAAAAGTGAGTAAAAGTGAAAAGTGGCACATTTCGAATGAAGCTGTAAATGTCCTTATGCGATTCATCATATGCTCCTATTTGTAGCTATTGGCAACACTGAACAAGAGCTGCTCATAAGGCTGGTTCCTGGGGTGGGGATCATTCTTAGAAACAACCCAGCCACACTGCAAAGAATACGGAACATAAGCAAATGTGACATTTTAATATATCTGGACCTATATTTAATAATACACTCCCATCTCATCTACCTTACTAAATGCTATGTAATTGACTTTCTTGCTAGCTTTTGTATCCTTGTTTCTCCACATGCTCCAGCATGAAAGAGTCTGATAAAGGGAATCATATTCATTTTCTATTGGTTTGTAACAAGTTACCACAAATTCAGCAGCTTAAAACAACATTTGTCGGTTTAGTTTTCATGAGTCCGGGGTCCAGGTATGGCCTAGCTGAGTTCTCTACTGAGGGGCTCCAGAGTCTGCAATCAAGGTGCTGACCCAGACTCAAATGGCTGTAGTCATCCTCCAAGTTCATCCAGGTTGCTATAGAACTCTGTTTGGTCACTGTAGGACTGAGACCCTCAGCTCCGAAAGACCATCCTATGCCCAGGCACCTCATAGTATGGCTGTGTGATTTCTCCCCTGCCAGCAGAACAGTCTCTCTCTTCTAAAAGCTCACCTAATTAACTCAGGGCCATCCAAAATATTCCCTCACTTGATTAACTCAGAATCAGTTACTTAGGGGCCCTAATTACATCTGTAAAACTCCCTTTGCTTTTCCATACCATAAACACAATCATCGAAGTGACATCCCATCTTGACACTTTCTGGCCACACTCTAGGGGAGAGGAGTTTATAAGTGTGAATCATTAAGGATTATCTTGGAATCCTACCACAGGAGACCATCTGCCTCCTCATGTCCATGAACCAGCTCTAGCACATCTTGTGGGTTTATTCATGCAACACCCTCTTAACTACAAAGTCTTTGATGCCTTCTATTCAGTTCAAAATATCTCCATCCTAGGGCCTCCCTGGTGGAGCAAGGGGTTAAGACACAACCTATGAAGCTATCCACAGCCACTGCAGGACGAGCTTGATCCCTGGCCAGGGAGTTACCCACATGGCACAGCAGACCTCTACTGACTCACCCGCTGCTCCCCTCAGTAGTGTACTTTGGTCAGTCTGCCTGTTCTGTTCTCCACTCTGTCTTTGGTGAATCCTCTCACCCCCCACACCTCTGGCCTGTACCCCAGTTCTTGTATGCATAAATAAATAAATCTTAAAAAAAAAGTCTCCATCCTTTAGCCTGGAAAAAGATCCTTCTATCTAAGGCCTCCTCTAAGACTTCCACCCACGTGCAGCGCATACTTACAAAAATCTACTTCTCTCAACTCTTCAAGTATGTAGAGCATACATAAACAGTAAATAAACTCTCATGATCTTCATCAGCACTAGAATACATAGGCCAGGATGATATATGAAAGTTTAAAACATAAAAAAATCAGTTTCTATGAAATTCCAACATGGAGTACCAGATGCAAATTTTCAAAAGAAATAAAAACAGATTTCCTAAGGCAACAAACCCCTTTCCCACAGGACACTATACTACACTTGATCTTAGCCAAAAGGCCGAGAAGCGATTCCCACAGGACACTATAAAGGAGCTAAGAGAGCCTGGAAATGTGGAGGAATACTCTGGGAACAGGTGTTCAGCAACCTCTAACCTCTCCTCCTGGTGATGAGGGAAGGTGTTACCTATTGACCCCAAATGAGATGGGCATCAGATGCAGGCTGGAGAGCACACTAGCTTGCAAAGTGGCTGAACACTGCTCCCATAGCTGGTCAATTGTGGCAAATCTTGCAGACCAGTGTTCAATGTGTCCCTAAGAGTATCAGCCTGAGGTCCTTGTAAACAGGAATTGTGCATATAGAAGACTTGACTTTTTGATATAGAGGGCCCCAGAGTATGAGGTCAGAGGGTAGGGGTATAGTTAAAGGTAGGTGTGCAATATAAGACATAAACAGCAGTATGTCAAGAGCAGGATAGATGGAGAGGCCAGCAGTTGATGTCTGCACAACCCTAAACTTTTTCCACAGAAAACAAATTCTCTTTAACCATCTGCTAAAATTTCAAATCTAGAGAAAGCAAAGTAAGCTTCCAATAACACAGCCATGAAAGAACTTTCCCATTTTCCTGCTTCCCCTACAATCCCAGAGGGGTCCAAGGTGGCAATGGAGGAGACATGGGCAAGGAAAGAGAGAAGGCGCCTGTGAGAGAGGGCAGGTTGGAGAAAGGAGGTGATGACTTATCTCTCTGTGAATATTGAAAAGTTGATTAGGACTGGTGACCCTGACTTCTAAAATAAGACTGTATTTGTTTTGTTTTTTACTTTAATGTGGTCATTGAAAATTTATTACCTGTGAGTAAACAGAAAAGTCATGCACTCTGAATTTTTAATCCGTGGTAGGGAAAAACCTTCCCTCATTGAACATATTTAAAGGGAGAGGTGGCTACAAAAATAAAGCTGCTTTTAGAATTCCACTCCACAAGTCCTGTTCATTCTTGTGAGATGGTCTTATCCGGCACACCTGTCTCTTCATGTGGTTGTAAGCTCCTTTAGGGGGGCTACTTGTTTATTTTAAAGTTCAAAGTCATGGATTAATATCAGTCATGTCAGCTTCGTGGAAAACTAAGATGTGGAATTTTTTTGTCTGTTCTGAGAAGAAAGAAGCAGAGCAGATTCAGCTATTCTGCACACACACACACACACACACACACACACACACACACCCCTTCTTGGGTCTTCTTGAAAGGAGACAACATAATTCCTAGAATACCATGTGGAACCATTTTCTTTCTCAAGCAGACCACCTCCCCTTCTTAGGTTGCACAGGGTCTTCTCGCTAATGACTAACCCCTGCTGCAGGTCTAAACAAAAATCCTTGAGGAATTAAAGGGAGTTCAAAGTGGGAACCAATTTTTTAATGCAAATTTGGTGATTCAAATAATAAGAAAGCGATTTGGTTGCGATATCACAATATTTTTCAGAGGTTTAGGGAGTGAAAAAAAGAAGGGTACAGAGTGGTTCTCTAATGCCAAATTTAAAGAAAATCCCACACCTACAACTGATTTGGTTGAAGAATTAAATGAGCCCCCCGCAGTAAAACTACATTTATATAATCTGTAACAAGGGTGCCAATGAGAGAGAGTCTCTTCAACTACTGGTGTTAGGAAAACTGGACAGCATTATGCAAAAGAGTGACACTAGGTCACTACCTCACACCATACACAAAAATGAACTCACAATGGATTAAAGGCTTGGATGTAAGGCTGGAAACCATAAAGTGCATAGAAGAAAACATAGGCTAACCACACCAAGACATTGACTTTGAAAATGTCTTTGGGGACATAACTCCAACAGCAGGTAAACAAAAGTAAAAATAAACAAATGGGACTACATTAAACTAAAGGACCTCCATACCGTAAATAAATAAATAAATAAATGTACTCTATATATACACACATTTATGTATGTATGTGTATATATATATATATATAAAATATAAAAACATACCATACCAAATAGGAGAAAATATTTCCACCATCATACATCTGACAACGGGATAATGTCCAAGATACTCAAAGAACTCATACCACTCAACAATAAGAAAACAAATAACCCAATCAAAAACTAGGCAGAAGCGCTAAATACACACTTCAAAAGAAAACATAGAGATGGCCAAAAGGCACATAAAGAAATTTTCATCATCAGTTATCATCAGGTAGTTGAAAATCAAAACCATAAGGAGATATCTTCTCACCTCTGAGAAGATCCCATATCAAAAAGATGAAAAACAAGTTTTGGTGAGAATGTGAAGAAAAAGGAAACCTCTTACATTGTTGGTGGGAGTGTAGACTGGTGCATTCTATGGAAAATGGTACGGAGGTTTTGCAAAAAAAACATGATTTTGGGGCCTTCCCGGTGGTGCAGCAGTTGAGTGCTGTGCTGCAAAGCTGCCTGCAGCCTCTGCAGCATTGGTTTGATCCCTGGCCGGCAGGCCGGCGAGGGTCCCACATGGCGCGCGGACCTCTCCTGCCACCCACTGTTACCCTCAGCAGTGTATTTCGTCAATCTGTCTGTTCTGCTCCCTGCTCCTGCTCTGGTGAATTCTCTCACCCTCCTGTGCTTCTGACTGTACCCAGTGCTTGTATAAATAAATAAATAAATCTTTAAAAAAAAACATAATTTTGAGGGGGTATGTATACTCCTATGTTCATTGCAACACTATCTACAATAACCAGGCTATAGAAACACCTAAGTGCCAAGACCAGCTGAGTGGATTAAAAAAATATGTTCTATATACACGGTGGAATACTACTCAACTATAAAGAAAGAGATGAAATTTTGCTATCTGCAACAACAAGGATGGAACTGGAGGGGATTATGCTAAAGAAATATCTGAGGGGGAAAACAAAGACCAGTTGATTTTACTCATGTGGAATATAGAAAAACAAAACAAAGAAGAGACAAAACAAAACAAAACCAAGCCTCAGAAGTCTGACTGTGGTACTGAGGCGACTAGAGAACTAAAAGGGGCGCTATAAAGGGGGGAAAGGACTCAGTGAACTATGATGGTGGATCGGGGGTGTTTTGTGGAGTGCATGTTGTGCTAACATGCATCTGAAGAGGTGCATATACTCCTAAATGATATACAATGTAAAATCAAAATTACCACAAAATATATATATATATATATTTTAAAAAAGCAGTTTTTAGGGAAACTCTACATACGATTCAAATATCACAAAGAAAATACATACACTAAGCCAGGTTAATTAATGCATGCATAGAATCACATAGCTACAAATTTATTTTATATGACACCTCCCCCTGCCAAAAAGGACGTCAGAAAAATCAACTAAAGAAACCAGGCATGTCGGTTTGTATCTTTGATTGTAGATAAATTCAAACCTCTTTCTATTTTCATTTGTTTGGTGTTTTTGCCAGTAAATTCCAGCCATTCCAACTCAGTGCAAGGTACTGATATTTGCAACATAAGAAGTGAACCCAAATGATTCTTTTATTAAATGGATCTTTACAAAGGCACCTGCTGGCTCCAGGAAGCAGGAAGAGCACCCTCCACTGGCAGCCCTTGCACTGGTCCCCCCTGAAGTCCTGAAGTAGAAGACTTTCTCCCACAGGACGTTATATAAGCAGCCCTCCACTTGCCGTGGATGGCCAGGCCGGGGGCTCCAATCACAAGTCATCACTTCAGGAATCAAGCCAAAGACAGAGATGAAAGTGATCCTGTATAAATTGGGAGACTAATTGCGAAGAAGGGCCAAGGAACATTTTTGTTTGTTTTGTGAATTATCAGCAAATTCCCATGGGGTGCAGTGTATGAAATGATACAGATCACATTACAGAAGAGGAATCAACCTGAGATTTAAAAGATAGTGAGGGATGTATTATGAATATTAATACTTCTGTTAACAAGACCTAAAATGTGCCTTCCTTGTATTGAAATCTCAAAGGAATGTATGCCTCAAAATGGACCTGAATAGATTCCCTGCTGAATCATAATCATCGACAAGCTGGTAAGTTGCTGTCTTCTGGGAAGAGAAATAAGTTGCAAAGTGGAAATTTCCCAGTGATAAGGATTTGGAGGTTACAAAATAATAATTAATTTAACTTAAAATATATGAATACTTTTGATCCAGTGGGAAACTTTTTCTCTATGGTAAAGTTATTATAATGGGATTATTATAATGGGAATAAAAATTTATCCTTGGGTTAAGAATAACAAATCAGTAAACTAATAATCAGACACACATATTTATGTATTAATTCACAGAGCAATTGTATCACAGTACATGCTGCACATAAGAAGTCTGCTGAATTTGTAGGGTTGGGGACATGGGGCATGCAGAGGAGAAATTAGCCCAAGAAAGCACAGTACTAAGTGACTCGCATGCATTATCTTATTTAGTTCTCCCAACATCACTAAAAAGTCAATTCTTTCATTATATGCCCATTTTACAGATAAGAAAACTAAGTCTCAGAGTAAGGATAAAGAACGCTCCCAAGGTAAAGTGGATATTTAGTGATGGGGCTAAGGTCAGCACATTTTAGCCTTACGCCAACTCCAAAGTCCATGCTTTTGATCTCAATATTGCTGTGAACTTATGAATGGAACTGAAGTCACAGTAAAAGTGAAGGAAAGGGCACAGGATTAGGTGAGAGATGGGCATGAAGAAAGAACGAATCCGTAATTCCCCCATAACCATCATGCCTCCCTGTCCTTGCAGACTGATTTCTCTGCTGAAAACGCATCATCCTTTCTTCATCCCAAACCCAGCAGTCATCTCAAAAGTGGGCACTCTGTTATCTTTATCCCTATACTACAGCCCCTGTGGGTGCTTCTCACCTTACAGTATTTCTGTAACAATATGTTGTACCATAAAGTGTGCTTTACTATGCCTTTGACATTAGATCGAGAATATCTCAAGAGCTGAACCAACAGATAGATTAGTCTTATTTAATTACCCCAACTTTTAACACAATGTTAGCGCATATAGGCATCTATAACATAAATAAATGAATGGCTTTAAGGATATAAAAAGTTTATTTTTAAAGATTTATTTTTTATGCATACAAGAACTGGGGTAAAAGCCAGAGGTGTGGGGGGTAAGAGAATTCACCAGAGGCAAAGTGGGGAACAGAACAGGCAGACTGACTGAAATATACTGCTGAGGGGAGCAGTGGGCAAGCCAGGAGAGGTCTGCTGTGCCATGTGGGTAGTTCCCTGGCTGGAGATCGAACTCGCGATACAGTGGCTGACGATAGCTTCATGGGTTGCGTCTTAACCCCTTGCACCACCAGGGAGGCCCTAAAAAGTTTATTTTTTTATGACAAAGTCAGGCTCATTGCTCTGGGTTAAGCCAGTGCAGACAAGATCTGAGGAGGGGCCAAAGGACATAAAATGTTGGTCAGTTTCCTCCTGAGAGTCCTCAGTGCTATGGGAAACTGCACCATGCACTCAAAATCTGTTCATCACCAACTCACAGGTTAGGACAGCACTGGAGATACAACCCAAGCCTGGCAGATAATGTTCCCCTTTTCCACTATGCCCCCATAGGATTAACTGCACAGGTGTGAGCAGGAAGGAGAGCAATGAGGAGATAACTTTCACAAGGACTGTTCTTAGGGAGGCATCTTGGAGAAGGTAGTTGCCCCATTTCTTGATGGGAACTTCTTGAGCAGGCTGGTCACCACATCATGTTCCATCTTGCTTTGGATGCTAACCTTCCCCACCCCTGGAAATAGGTGCCATAAATCATGTCTAATGAGAAAACTAATTTGGTCAAAGGAAAGTAACATGAGCAGAAAAGATCATATTGTTTGGAGTCAGATCATGGAAATTATTCATTAAGTGCAAAGTTAAGATACCTGGGCTTTATGTCATGTGCCATGGGGACACTATGTAGGCTAATGGCCAATAGAATGGCATGCCCTTTGGGGTGTCGTCAGTATACTTAGGGCTTAGCCAAGAATAATTAAGAAATTTAAGAAAAACAGTTGGGACCTCACTGATAAAGGACAGACCAAGTGTCCCTAGCACTAAACTTAAATTGGCTTAATCCTTTTTTTTTAAAGATTTATGTGTTTATGCATACAAGAACTGGGGTACAGGCCAGAGATGAACAGAACAGGAAGATTGACTGAAATGTACTGCTGAGGGGAGCAGCGGGCGAGTCACGAGAGGTCTGCTGCACCATGTGGGTAGCTCCCTGGCTGAGGATCAAACTCTTGCTACAGTGGCTGCCGTTAGCTTCATAGGTTGCATCTTAACCCCTTGCGCCACCCGGGAGGCCCTTAATCCTTTCCTTAGGATCGAGGAATAGTTCTTTATATACATAATGAGTTCATATATACACACATTTTACATATGTATAATGAGATTATGCTTACATGCTATACATGTCCACTTGAAGACTATCCTATGTATTCATAACCAAGTACAAGCTAGACACGCTTATCTGTTACATGTGTTATCCTTTTGACTTATACAATAACTCTATGAAAGACATCTTGTTATTTTCTTTATTCAAGAGATCACTTAAGTGACTGGCTTTTGTAACACAACTGGTAAATGGTAGTGGGGGGACTGATACTCAGGTAATGCCCTGAGCCAGGAAGGTAGAGACCCCAAGGCAGTACTGTCATTTGGATGCCTCAGAGGTATTTCAAACTTAATATTTCCCCACAAGAACTCACATCCCAAACCCACCCCTTTCCAGACTGCTGCATCTCAATAAATGCCCCATAATCCACCAGTTGCTAAAGCAAAAAGAAAATTATAGTCATCATTCATTTGTTTTGATTAACTCCATCCTTCTCCCATGTTCTCCCATACCAGCAAGCCCTGTCAATTCTTCCACCAAACATACCCCACATCTGCCCACTGCTCTTCATCTTCACTGCCTCCACCCTGGTTTAAGACACCATCAGCCCTCACCAGGACTATAGCAACCACCTCCAGATAAGTATCTTTGTTTCTTGCTCTGTGCAATTTATTCTCAACGTAGCCACTAAAGCAACATTCCCCAAGTTATAATAAGTCATATCACTGCTTGCTTAAAATACTCTAGTGGTATCTCCTACTTCTCTCACAGTGGTATTTTGTCTTCTCCATTTTGGAATATTTGTTGCATAACTGTCTTCTCATCAGTCAAATCTTAGCTTCTGACCCTTCTTCAAAAAGTCCTGCCATTGACAACCTGTTAATGCCAGGTACTTGCCATGGCATTACACAGTCTTACACTGTTTACAACTGTCATCTCCACCTGAAAATGTCTTCTTGCCTGTTTACTTTTACATGTCTGGGTCTTTCATCTAAAACTAAACTCTTTAAGACAAGTGGCCCTTCTTTTTTCTTTACCTCTTTACAGCCAGTAACTAGAACTATGCCTGGCATAAAGGAGGTGCTGAATAAATATTTATTGAGTGAATGAAACACTCACCCTGCTCCTTATTCTCTGTGTAATGTCAGACAAGTGATTTAGTTAGCTTCCTAAAATCTACCCTGGAAAGCAGTCATGAAATGTACATGATAATTATGTAAAGTACATAGCACAGTGCTTTGCACATGTCAAGAGTTCCATTACTTTCCATCCCGCTCTCTAATCCACAAAATGCATATCCATGTGTTAGAACATTTCCTTTCATTATTTATTCCACTCCTTGCTTCTGTTACCGATGAGCACCCCTCCTGCTTTACCACACTTCCCTTCTATAATGCTCCATTATGCTTCTTGTTCTGTCTCAAGCAGCACTGGGAGAAGCGGTGCTCCTGGGGTGGAGTCACATGATCACAGAAGCAGATTTGCCAGTCAAAAGTATCCAATAAAAATGGGAAGTGGCTTCCTAAATGTCTCTGGAAGTCTGTGGTTTAGCTCACAATATCTTAACAGATTAAGTTAATGCAAATAGCAGATGTATTTTGTAGCAACAAGACAAATGTTCAGCAAAATTAAAGTTATTCATGTGTAGTCACACTGGGAATATTTGCATGATATTTTGCTAATTGCTCCAAAATCTGACTTGTAGTGAATAAACAAATGGAATTAAAAAAAAAAAAAAAGCAAAAATTAGCCCCAGGCCTCTCTGGTTTCTCTTAAACTCCCTATGTCTTTCTTCAACCACTCAACCTTTAGCTCTGGAAGCCCAGTGGCATTTCCTTGTCTCCCAGGCATTATTTTGAATCCAGTTTTCCCCTGATAAAGAGATGTCTTCCAAGAGACTTTTTTTTTTTTTTCCTCTCCCTGACTTCAGCTGTGCTCCTCAGACTTCAAATTGTCCGTGCAGGTTTCCTAACTAATGAACTATCTTGATAAATGGCACCACTTGGAAACAGTGTCAATTTGTCAAGTTTTCTTCAAGTATTTCAGATGAAGTTTTTTTGTCAATATGAACTAGGTGTCTTACATTCTGAGCACTGATGTACTAATGTACCACAAACAGGGTGAATTGAAGCAGCAGAACTTTATTGTCTCACAGTTCTGGAGATCAGAAGTCTGAAGCCATGGTGTTGGCAGCGTGAGTCCTCCTGGGACCACTAGGGAAAATCTTTCCCAGGCCTCTATCCTAGCTTCTTGTGATTGCTGGAGATCCTTGGCTGGTGGAGGCATCAACCCAATCTCTTCTTCCACCAGCACATGGCCCGTTCCCTGCATATCCGCCTTCTCGTGTCTTCTTATAAGAACACCAGTCACATTGGTTTAGCGGTCTACCCCACTTCAGTATAACCTTGAAAGAACTGATTACATCTGCAGTAGCCTCATTTCTAAATATTCTGAAGTACTGAAGATTGGGGCTTCAACTTTCAATTATTGGTGGGAAGGGACATAATTCAATTCATAACACAAGGGAGCTCCAGGTTTTTATGAACATACATCCCTAGTGATTAAAATATCTTGTGCATGCTCCTCAATACATCTGTGTGTATGCACACAGATGTGTGCTGCATCTATGTGCTGCATCTATGTGGCATTTTGCACATTATTATATGTAACAGGTCAGCCTACTAATGCATCATACATATTATAAAGCTAACACCAAAGCAGAAATTTTAAAACGATGAGAAAAACAAGATTAGATGTGATAACCTGTGGTTTCCTCACCCTTTGTGCACAACCTTGTCCTCCCTTTATTAAAGATCACTTCCTGAATAATTGTGGAAGGGGATAAATCTTACTCTGAGAAGCAGGGAAAAAAGGAAGAAATAAATCACTAAACAAAGAAAAGTAAGGTGACTAAACTTGAAAGTTCTGAACTGGAAAGAAATTGAAGAGACTGTGGTCAAAGTCATACTCATTAAAATAAACCGCCATTAAACTGAAAGTGGGAATTTTATTCTAAAAGATTTGGAATCTGCCCATGATTAGAATCAGGACACAGTAAGTAGGAAAATCCCAGGGGCAGCAGTCCTTATGCCACTTTTGTTTTATTTCTTTTCCTTCAAGAAGTGAGTTTTCATTAGTATTTCATCATCATAAAACATAGGGATTCACATGTGAAAACAAAAGGCCTTGTCGAGCTTAGTCATGCAGAGTCAAAAGAATTTGAGAAAAGAACCTCTCTTCTCCAGATCTCAGCTTCCAGTGCAGGAAATGGAAGCGATACTGCTCACCCACTCGGGGCTCCTCGGAGCCAGGCCTGGTTGTTGCTGGGGTCCCGCTCTGATGCTCACACCAGGAGCACCCCTGTGGCTCCCTTCATGAAGCCAGTTCACTCAACCACTCTGGAACTCCTCGGTTTTTCTGCCTGTAAAATGGAGATTAAGAAAGTCCATTTGGGGGCCTACCCGGTGGCACCAGGGATTAAGTGTCAGCACTATGAATCAATCCACAGCCACTATAGCATGAGTTTGATCCCCTGCCAGGGAGCTACCCACATGGTGCAGCAGACCTCTCCTGTCTCACCCTCTGTTCCCCTCAGTAGTAGATTTCAGTCTATCTGACTATTCTGCTCCCCACTCTGTCTCTGGTGAATCCTCTCACACACACACACACCCCTCTGGCCTGTACCCCAGTTCTTGTATGCATAAATAAATACATATAAAAAAAAAACAGGAAAGTCCATTTGGACTATTTGAAAAAGATTTTGTAAAAGACACTTTATTATGAAACCACCAGCTTGTGTTACTAGTACATTGAAAATACAAATGCAGCTTTTCAATTCACAAAGGTATGATGAGAAAGCAGAAATTAGTCTGCAGCTTTGAGAGGTTGGAAGAGAAACTTTAGTATCACTCAGCTGAAGTGTATGTAACACCAGAACAAATGCGAAAGCGTTAATAAGAGGCCAAGGCCAAAAGCAGTAAAACTCAGAGCCTGGAAGCACTTTCAGCACAGAGGGACAGACTCACCTTTAAACTAAGACATCAGTGCAAAACCAGTCTTAAATTTTCATGTTGTTAGCACTTAACTAAATTTTGGATAAAAGTGTTGTAAAACCTTACTTGTTACTGCTCGTTGTATATCAGTTCTTTTTCCTATGGTTCTCCTCTTCAGCTCACGTCTAGCTCTTTGGCTCTTTCTTCTTCTGAGGTATGTGTCTTCATTGCAGATTTTAGCTCAGAAAAGGGTTGGAAACATGGAGCTCTGAAACTTCCACCACAGAAGTCCACTGAGGCCAGTCTCCCTGAGGGGTACAGATGGTATTATGAGAAGGCGCCCCCATCCAATCACATCGCACATCATTAAATGTCACCCAAGGGTCCACAGCTAGGGCTTCTCTGCTAAACAATTTATAGGGGCTTTGCCTCTTGGAGAAAGAGCAGCCAAGATTCCATGCTCAGGGCCTCTCTGGTGGCGCAAGGGGTTAAGCACAGCACTATGAAGCAATCTGCAGCCACTGCAGCATGAGTTGGATCCCTGGCTGGCCAGGGAGCTACCCACATGGCGCAGCAGATCTCTCCTGACTTGCCCACTGATCCCCTCAGCAGTGTATTTCAGTCAGTCTGCCTGTTCTGCTCCCCACTCTGTCTCTGGTGAATCCTCTCACACCCCCACCCCGACACCTCTGGCCTGTACCCAGCTCTTGTATGCATAAATAAATCTTAAAAAATAAAGAGAAAATTCAAAAAAAAAAAAAAAATTCTGTGCTCTGCCTAGGGGTCCAGCACATTTGTCCAGCCTGAGAATCCTGCTAGCTCTTGTACCCCAACACTCATTTTTCTGTTGACCTCTAGTACTTTCCATGAGACCCCTCCTCCTCACATCCACCTCCAAGCTTTCACCCCATAGCTCTTCTGGAGTCATTTTACCCATCTTCTCTTCCTATAATCTGCAGAATTCTATTTCAAGTCTCTCTCCCAAATTTTAGACTTTTTAAAATTCTCCATTTTTTCCATCCACTGATCCATAATCAACCAAAGAAACATCTGTCAAGTCACATACATAAATATGTGCACACACACATACACACACATATACACATATATACATATCAATGGGGAGCAGCCCCCTCTCATCTACCTGCTCTTTACTCTTCCATGTCTTTTATTTATCACACTTGGGTTCAACTTGCATCCAAATCAAACTATTACTGCTTGTTCATCTTTAACTTTAATATTCACCCTGCTGATCATGTCTCCCCACCCACACACATGAATGCACTGATGAAAAACTACTGTCACCTTAGAGGATGTGTTAGAGAGTGGCAAAGAAGTGCCTACGCAGTTGTATTTCTAAATAAGAAAGGGCCTAGAACTTAAAAGCTCATAGTTTTAACTGAATCTTAACTTTGTGATTAAAAACTCTGTATTTGAGGGCAAACTGTCCTTCTCTAAATTTTCCATTTCCTCATCTGTAGAATAAGGACAGCAATACTCACCTCATAAAATTACTGTGAAGGTTAAATTCCATGAGATGGCATGCCAGCTCCAGGAGTACTGCCAGTATTCAGCTAGTTAACTCCCACCCTCTGTTTAGTGTAGCACTGAATGCAGATTTACAGGCAGCAAGTTACTCTACTGACAAGGATAGAGCTGAACTAGACATTCACAACCCTGCCTGCACAATTTATTCACCAGCGATCCTGAAATATTCTGATACCCAGGCCACATCCCAGATAGGTTAAATTGGTTTCTCTAACATTGGACCAGACATGAACATCTTTAAAGGTCCCAGATGTTTGCTCCCCTCACCCCTTCAGGTGTAGTCCCCATAGATTTTCCTCCACCAATTCACCTGTGGAGGAAATTCTTTGGGGACTCACCTGAGGGGGGGTGGGCAGGGAAGCAAACATTGTTTAAAAATGAATGATGTAAAATATATATATATAAATTAATTAAAAATAAAATAAAGATCCCAGATGATTCCATGGTACAGCTAAATTTGGGAGCCCAGTTTTGCATTAAAGGGCTTGCTCCTCCCAAATACAGAAAATGAGGAGCCCTCTGCTACTAACCTGGAGCATGGAAGTAAGGACAATGAAAGGAAAAGGAGTTGTTCAGTTTAATACAATTGTACTCTCAAGAAATCAAATTCCTTATCCAAATACATTCCATTTGATGCAGATGGCATTTATCTAAATGGTCTGTTTTAAGTCACCATATTTTGTCAAATAAAGCTACCCTTGCCACGGCGAACAATGGACATCAAGACAGTAGTTCTTCATAAGACTTCACTGACAATAAGCAAGAGTGGAAGAACATTGCTATCCCCCCACACATACAGTCTCCCTCCCCACCTCACTTAGAAATATAGAATGTAGAACGTGTTAATATTTTCTTTTGCATAAGCTGGACATTGAAAATTGTCCCCAAATAAAACTTTCTATTAATTCAAATATATAAAGCCTCACCTGATATTTTAGAAGCCCAATCATCAATCCCAACACAAGCACAACATAGGTTTTCTTTTTCACAAAAAAAAGCTCAAAATAGTATTCTTGCAAGAAGCATTAATTTATATCTACAAGTAATAGTGATCTCTTTAGCTATATCCCCTAGGACTCACTTCAGTCTATTTTCTTGAGTGCTGTATTTTTAAAGTTCTGTTGCATGCCTTTGTCTTAGACATATAGAAATGACCACTCTAAATTCTGAACACTTAGGGGCTACAAAGTTGGTTGAAGATGGACTCCTAGAAAAATGAGTCCCTTTACCTGTCACTATTGTTATGTAAGTCCCTGGGGAAGACTGTTAACATCTATGGGTTTTAATTTAGAATTTTTTGTGTTGTTATGCATAGTGTTAGATTGATTATTACTCAAAAAAATTTACTTCTGGTCACTTATTTCCATCATGGAAGTATGTTTACCTGACTTTAGACTCAGCCATGTGATGAGCTCTGCCACTTGGATATTAGCAGGTATGATGCAAAGATCTAATCTTTGCTTATACCAGTGAGCTTACTTGGGTGTGTCTTTACTGTCAGCATGAGAAGAACTTGGACCAGGAATGAATGAACACAGGCAGAGCAGACTTGAACCAAGCCCTTATGAAGAATTGGACCTAGCCAGACCCACAGCTAAAATCAGACCCACCCAGCCAAATCCAGCTCCCACTAACCCACAATGGTGTGGGTTAGAATAAATGACTATTTTAAGCCACTGTTTGTTTGCAATGGTTGGTAGACAGCAATAACTGACTAATATACACTGCAAGAACACATATATAAGAACACATAGTTAAATTTTCTTTTGGATATCCACTTCTTAAAGCCAATTAAAAATATATTTTTGAAGTGAGTTACTAAGGTGAAAGATTCATTTTATGCTATAAAATAATATCGTTGTTGCAACCATCGTTGAAAGTCTACTGATGGGACATGGAAGTAAAGCAAATAGTTATTTCTCTGAATCACTATTTTAGATGGTACAAAATTCTATACCTTTGGAGCTAAATGGAAAATTTGGCTACAGGTTTGGTTTTGCTATTAGTTATAAAATAATCATTATAGCTATTGTTCACTGAGCACTCACTACATATACTTCATCAACATTAGCTCAAAATACTACACTAAGGTAGTTATGATCACTCCTCCCCAGTTAAGCGATGAGAACATTGAGGCTGGGAATGTTTAAGTAACTTGCCCAAGGGACTGAACTAGGAAGCAGCAATGTTGGGGTCTGTCCCAAGTCGATCTCAAGAGCCTCACTCTCACTACTGCCTCTCAGAGTTAAAAAGACAAATGTGAAAGAAGAATGATGCAATAAGAATAAGGTCATTAACATCCTTCTTTTCCAATGAAGGATTAGTCAGCACATAAATCTCTATGACAAAATGTGGCTTTCTGGTCCTCTTCTTCTACCAACCGTCGTGAGTTAATATCTCAGATGTAAATATTCAATGCAACTGAACAAATATTTCTTTGGCCCTAATAGGTACCAGGCCTTATGCTCAGGCTAGAAATTACAGTTGGGTGTAGGACACAGTTCTTTCTTTTTAGGAGCTTTCAGTCTAGTAAATAATTGATGTTGAAAAGATCCTAACCAAAAATCCCAGTGTGAGCTCTATCATGTTCTGAACGCAGGGCGAACAGATGTTCCTACTAATGATTGCTGGGGTGGGAAGAGGGTGAGGGTTAGGGAGTAGCTACATTTACTCACTGAGAATGCTCATTCCTTTCTGAAGGCAGCCAGCAGCCAAGAAAGAAGACAAATTCTAAATTAAAGGGGAAATCAAGCTGTGCAAGACTGCTGATTAGACTGAGAGCTGAAAGATAACGGCTGCAAAAATCACTGAGCTCCAGTCCAGGAGAGCAGCACACCCAGGCCTGGTGATGCAGATGGGAGTGTTGTTGGCCAACAAATAATAGACTAAGGGGGGAAAGGGACCTTGGCTCTGTAGAGCATTATGAGATGCTCCCTATATAAGGGGATTAAATGTTTATTAAATCAAGATAGTTTGCTTAAGTTAAAAGCAGCTGCAATACAGTATAAGAAGCTACTATCCAAGTGGGCCACATTTTCTGTTGTCCCAAGACTGGAGCTCACGATAGATCCAAACATGGTACTCTCTTCCACCCAGCGAAACGACACTTTCCAGGCCGTCTTTTTTCCATCCAGTCAACAGGGGGGCTTCATCTGAACTGCCTCCTACTTCTCTATACCACTAAAAGATGAGGAAAGAGGAAGTTTGCCAAAGCCAGCTCACTAGTAGGATGCTAAATGTCAGAAGGTATTTGTCATGGAGAGAAAACATCCAGAGTTCCATAATTTTCCTTCACCAGTACAAAATAAACTGTTCTTAATTTGCTTCATAAGCAATTACCATCAGAGTATATTGATGTAATCCTGCTCAGAAATTTCCTCCATTGTTATCAAATACTGTATAATATCAATCCTAAATCTCTGCAGGAGAAAGTCAAACAAGCAATAAAATTCATTTTGTTCATAATTCTAATTCCAAATGTGACATCATCCTAGCAATAGGCCTTACTACCTTACACAAGTTACTTAACTAATCTGAACTTCAACTTCCTTACCCATGAAAGAGAAAGAAAAAATCTACAAAAGTGTTGTTATAAGGACCAGAAATAAGACATATAAGGCATTTACAAGACATAGAGGAGAAAATCAATAAATGGTAGCTATTATCATTACTATTGACACTGCTCATATTTAAAATCCTGTTATTGCTTATATATCTTAATTATTTTTGTCAGATTCTTCAAGAAAATGTCTCCTTCTGAACATAAAAGTTGCAGTAAAATGACCCTAACTACATATCGCTTTGCTGTGTGACACATCTCCTAAGAATGCTGCCCTTCCTTCTGTTGTTTTGTATATATGTAGCTAGGGTTCACAACCTCAGCCCTGTCTATCTCTCAGACTTCTTGGGGCCTTCCTGAACAAAGGCACTTAAATCTGATTGGCCTAGACTAAGGATTTACTGTCTATTTAATAGTAGTACCTACCTCAAACCTTGATGCGAGAAAAGATTTAGAGATGGTCCCCATCAAAGACAGGGTCCAAAGAAATCTTATCAGCCTTGGTGAGTAGAGCAGCATTTTCTCTCCTTGTGGTTCACAATTACTAGGGTGGGGACAGAAAGGTAATCATCAACACCCAGACCACCAATACCAAGAGGTCCAAGTTAGCACTAGGTTTGGGATATACTTCTTCCCTCAGTCAAGTCATTACCACCCTCACATCCTAGCACAAGTTAGTTTACCTTGTGAAATATAAACTTAGTCTAGAAACTCTCAGCCAAAAGGAATGTCAATATAGCTAGAAAAATAATTCAAAAAAAATTTTTTTCAATGTATGATACTAAAAACATGGAGTTTAGGGCCTCCCTGGTGGCACAGGGGTTAAAGTCTCAACACTACCAAGCTATCACCAGCCCCTGAGGTATCAGTTCGATGCCCGGCCAGGGAGCTGACACACATGGCGCAGCAGACTTCTGTCTCACCCACTGCTCCCCTCAGCAGTGTATTTCAGTAGTTCTGCCTGTTCAGCTCCCCACTCTCTTTGGTGAATCCTCTCAACCCCTGCACCTCTGTCTTACACCCCAGTTCTGGTATGCATAAATAAAGAAAATAAATCATTAAAAAATAAAAACCACTTTTTTTCCAATTCAAATTCCATTTCTCTTCTTTAAAAATCAACAATTCCTTTCAGTCATTCTCCCTAAAAAAGAATCTAGTGATTCAAACTCCATTTCTCTTCTTTAGCAATTAACAATTCCTGGGCCTCCCCTGGTGGTGCAGGCAGTTGAGCGCTGTGAAGCTGTCCGCAGCCTCTGCAGCACAGGTTCGATCCCGACCAGCCAGCGAGGGTCCCACATGGCACTGCAGACCTTTCCTATCTCGCCCACTGCTCCCCTCAGCAGTGTATTTTGTCAATCTGCCTGTTCTGTTCCCCACTCTGTCTCTGGTGAATCCTCTCACCCTCCACGCATCTGGCCTGCACCCTGGTTCTTGTATAAATAAATAAATCTTTAAAAAAAAATCAACAATCCCTTTCAGTCATTCTTCCTAAAAAAGAATCTAGTAAATAAAAGGATTTGGAAGTCATTCTTTTCCTACCTAGCACCCATGGCCCCTTTTGGTGCCAGAATTCGGATTTCTCATGGGGACCATGTGCTGTCTCAGAGGGGCCATCTCACAAGATGCCATGACCAGGAGCCATAGACTCCACCAGTCTCCTGTCCATATTTTTGCTATTGCAAACAGAATGGATGTGAATAATCTTTTGGGGTTTCAATTAGCTAAAGTGGGTTTGCAACTACAAAATATTAAAGGGGTCTGTGTGGGAATAAGAAAACTCCCAATTATTAGATATCATAATACCATTTTTTCTTCTTAGGCACAAATTATTTTTAAGTATAGGATTTAAGGAATTCCCCATTGCATTCTAATATACTATTCTGCTTTAACACAGAGAAGCTACTGAATTCATCTTAGTTTCTGGTCATCTATCATCTCCCAATTGTGGATTTAATTACAAAAGACTTTAATCAACTGACTTCTCTTTCCCTCTTAATGAGAACTAAATAGATGGTTACCTTGCAGTTAAAAAAAAAAAAACCCAAGAGTGACACAAATTGCTAATAAATATTTGCAAAGATGCTCAAACTCATTAGCAATCATGGAGATGCAAATTAGGACCACAATGAAATACTGTTTATATACTGGATTGGCATAAATGAAGGCATCTTAAAGGTTGAAAGATATGACTATGGGAATTTTTATTCACATACACCAGAGATAGCGAACTGGTACAAACACTTTGAAAAAAATATATGACAGTATGTTGTAAAGTTAAATATTCACATACACTAAAAGCCAAAGAAACTTGTGTCCATATGTCCCAGGAAACATGAACAAAAACATTCACAGAAAAACCAACAAAACCAACTTGGAGCAGCAGCAAAACCAGCAACAGCAAAAACAGCAAAACCAACCAAACAAAAACCTGAGAAATAACTTAAATGTCCATCAATAGGAAAATGGATGCACCAATTGTAGTATAGTCAAATAATGGACAATTATAGAGCAGGAAAAAAATAAGTGAACCAGAACTTCATAAGACTTATGGATGCATCTTAGAATACTGAGTAAAAATAGCAAGTTCCAGCAGACTATTCAAGGTACATCATTTTTATAAAGCTCAAAAAAATCATTGAAACCAAGTGACATTATAGTGATGTATACATGTATAGGTGTTTGTGTTAAATGATTTTTAGCACAAAGATTTTTAGTAAACAAAGCAATGTTCAACATAAAGTTCATTCCCAGGTTCCAAGGAAGCAGGAACTTGTGATATGAGAGGAGTATATATAAGCAACTGTATGTAATGATTTGTGGCTCTAAAATTGGGTGATGTGTTCACAACTATTCATTTTATTTTTCTGCTTCACTACTTACATTTATGTTATGTATATTCTTACATTGAAGGATGTAAATAAATCAGAAGTAATAACTTCATCCAAAGAAATGAAGAGACTAGTGCACAAATTTCATAAGGAACACTAGTTTCCACTCACTAATAATTCAATAATCTCTTTTGCTCTGTGTTGTTCTTGGTTTGTTTTTGGTTGGTTTTTTTTTTTTTTTTTTTGGATCTGACTTGCTTTATGCCTTTCATGGACCACTTCCCATTGAGCAATCTGCAACATTCTAACCACTTACTAGTCCTGTAAACTGAGATAAGTAGAGTGAGAAGGTAACCAATCTCTTATGAATTTACTAGTAACACATGCTTAAAGCCTGCATTTTCTTCATAACAGAATAGACCATTTCCATCAGAACCATGAGGTTAATGTATTCCTTCCTTTCCAATCTCCCACGTCCATACACTAACCCAACCCCTCAGGGAAAAAAGCTTTTATCTTATCAGAGACCTATGCTTTGGGGATAATGCAGCAATATTTTATTATTGCTGCTAATATGTGCATGTGGCTAGAGATGGAACAATAGGCAAAGAACATTGCTTTGTTCTATGAAAGCATAAACCTATGTTGACCAGTTTAAGTGTTTTCTGTCTTTTGACAGCTGCCTTCTCAAAAAACTGAAAGTGCCTGTGCTTAAGAGAAGACTTTTGGAAGAGATTCTTATTCATTAAAGAGAGGAAGAGAAAGGAAGACTATCTCTGTCTGAGGCTACAATAACTACAAAGGTTCAAGCACAAGATTTCCAAGAATATAGGGAGAACCTTAATCACTCCAAGTTTTAAAAGATGGCAAACTATTAACAATTATAATGCATGAGTTTAAAAATTAGTTCAGAAGTGGTTTAAGTGGGTTGACAGATCCAAAATGTGTTTTTCTGGCTAAATCTTTGTCTCAGTTACTCCTCCACTCCTATCAACTGTAACTCCTGCATAAAAGCTTGGACTGGAGCACTAATCCATATTTATATTATCCTGTTATTTTATGTGATGTTATGCGGCAAACAACCCAATTTGCTAATAGCTTATTACTCTCTAGATGCATTTCCCCCAGGCCTAATACCATTCAATTCTTTCTTAAGGTTGCTTTCTCCAAGGGATGCTGATTGAAAGCCAGACTGCTGTTCACACATTCAATTTCCATAGTATTCCTTCAAATATCTTCTTCCTTGGGGATAACATAAATATGGAACAACAACAGAAGTGAGCAGACAGTATAAAGTGTGTATTATATCCCAGAGGCATACTAATATGAAATCATTGACCAAAATTCTATGCCAAACATTCATATGAGTCTCTTTGGAAAGCAACTTTCCATAGAACCAGTCCTCACTATAGAGAATTCAATATAATTGGTTTTTTTTAAGGCCATCTCAAACATAATGAATCAGTCAGGAAGACCAGGTTGTGCTGCAGTAACAAAAGAAACCACATATCCCAGTGGCTAAAAATGTAAAGGTGTATTTCTTACTTCAACTCCACTCCCTGCACAGGTTGACTGAGGGATTACTTCCACCTTACCCTACTCTGGCACCTACTCTGTAGAGTCCCCACTACATAAAATGTTTCTGATTGCTGCAATGGAAAAAACGGGGAAGGGATAGTGGTGATTCATATACAGGCTCTTAAAGTTTACAACAAGAAGTAACAGACAAAATTTCCTCTTACTTTTCAATGATCAAAGCAAAGGCCATACCCATCATCAAGGAAACAACGTGATACTCTACCAAATTCCTAGAAGTAGAAACAAATATTTGGTGGACACTAGATATTGAAATAGAGCTTGACAACTCCCAGAAATGTAATTCTCCCAAGAGGAAGGGTGGGAATGTCTTTTCAAACAGGTAAACTTTTAATGCTCACCAAAGCATATGTTTACTGCTTATGAAAAAGTATAGGGCAGACAGAGACACTTGTTCAGTCAGAACTCAGTTCTGGAACTGATATTTTGAATGGTTGATTTTGCTTCCAGACCCCTGGATAAAGTTCTCAAAGCAATTTAGTGATATGAACTCAGTGATACTGGCAATTTTTAAATTCTAGCCAGTAGTCTTTCCATTTCTAATAAGCAGACTAAAGTGAGCATTTCCAAAAGGAATTTTATCTTCTGAATTAACATATACCAAAATATCTCTAGCTATGGGTACAGAACAAAAGAATTCATTATTTTTTAAGGGGCCAAGAAAAGAAAATGTTGTAACTGGGAACTTTAAAAGATGAATGTGAAAAGTCAAAATGCTATAAATGTTCTCTATATGGCAGAGACGCCTGAACTTTCCATTTTTACTAAATTACATCTAATGTAAGCACATTTGGCCTTTTCCTGGCTTCCTTATACTTTGATATTCCAATAAGATGGTTTCAATATAAACTAAATCTTGATCCAATCTTCTCAACCAGAAGCTCGTTTTAAAGCAATATAACCATTAATGAGATATATGTACAATGGGTATGAACAGAAATATACCTAAAAAGCTGTTTCCCTGGAAAAGGAAGAGATATTTAATATAACATTCTAGTACCATCTTCATATTCCACTTGGCAAGGAACTAAGGCCAATTGCCTATGTGAGTTCTCAAGGAATGGGAGTGTTCTGCTAGAAATTTCTCCTCTTCCTTTTTCCTTCTTTTATATAATTCTTGATTTTCCAGGAGAGAAAGGAGAGCACTAGGGGCCAGGAAGTGTCCTATAACCTCTCCTAGGCACTGAGGTAGGCAGCAGGGACAAAAATGAAATAAATTCCAGAGAGTGAAAATTTTCTCTGGTCTTGGTATTTGACAGGTGTCCCAAGTCAAGGGCAAGGATCAACAAATTTTGTTCTGTCAAAAGTCAGATGCCTTATTTATTCAGTTGGGCAGGCCATGAGGTCTCTAATGTGACTGTTTAATTCTGCCACAGCAGCACAGAGGCAGCCATAAACAGTATGCACACAAATGATCAGGACTGTGTTTCAACAAAACTTTATTGATAAAAACTGGAAACCAATCATATTTGGCCAATGGGTATAGTTTTCTTCTTAGGAAGAAATACTGCCCAGTACTTGAATCCTATATATAGTTATCGGTCTACCTGATTTCTCATATTCTTTTATGTCCACACTACTACCACAGTTCAAAAAAAAAAAAAGTCACAACCCCCTTAACTGTTTCTCCCCTCAAATATTTATTTCATCTCAGAACTGTGACTGCTGTTGAATTCTATAGGTGAAATTTCAATACAGGAAAGTTTTTTCCCTTTATTGTCTAGAAATTGATGCATATTTACCTGTAAATCCCATCCATCAATATCACTTATTAGCTAATAATGTGTGGAATGCTGTGTACTAGACCTTGAGGACAATAAAAAACGGAAGTAGTAATCAGCCTTTGCCTCAAACAGACTAGAAGTGTCAGGAGAAGTAACTTCACATGTCTTTGACAAAAACATGAATATGTGTGAAAGAACAGGTGAAAGTATTACCAGGCAGGGTGAGGGGCACCCCAGAACCCCCAAACCTGCCCACTCTAAATAGGTTCTACCATCTGCCAGATCAAGGCAAAGCACACTCTAGGACTTTTAATGGAAAGGAATATTAATGCAAATAGTGTGCAATAATGAGAAGAGAAGGGAAAGAATAGTTTCCAAATCAAGCACCCCAAGTCATCCATCCCGTCACAGGTAAGCAGGGTTGGCCCAAAGCAGGACCCCTGAGGCCCAAAAGCTTACCACAAGTGTGAAGCACCTACTGATGAGGATCCATAGGAAGGGGAGAGAAGGAGCTAGATATGTCTGGAAGGAAAAGAGCAAAATCAAAATCAAGACAAACATTGCCATTGTTTATTTCCCCAAGAGTCTCTCGCCCATGTCAATTTCAAGTGTTTTCTTCCATGTCCCCAAAATCCTGGTATAAGTCCAAGATCGAGAAAAGCACAGATTCTTTACATGTCTCTTTGTCCCATGTACCTCCTCCAGGTACATGTACTTCCTCTCCAGCCTCTTCTTTCCTTCTCTCTGTCTCTCCTCTCCTGCTTCTCCTTCTCCCTGCTCATGTCCATCCTTCCTTGGGTGGGGCAAGGATCCTGGAAACCACCCTTATCCTGGGGACCACCCTGTTACCATAAGAGACAAATGACAAATATGTGTCAAGTTAGAAAGGTGCCCAGATGCCTAGAACTCAGAGCAGTAGCAAAGTCCAAAGGCTGGAAGGTCACTGGAGAGTCTGCAGGGAAGGTTTATGTGGAGAAAGAAGGACAGACACCTGAAAGAAACGAGGACTGATTCCTTCCTGCTGCTAAATTGTTTTTCAATTTTCTGACTGCCTTTTTTTTTTAAGATTTATTTTATTTTATTTTTATTTGTTTATTTATTTATACAAGCACTGGGTACAGTCAGAAGCGCAGGAGGGTGAGAGAATCCACCAGAGCCAGAGCAGGGAGCAGAGCAGGCAGAAGGACCAAAGCACACTGCTGGCAGGAGCAGCGGGCTGCAGGAGAGGTCTGCGTGCCATGTGGGACGCTCCTCCGGTGGCCGGGGAGCAGCCAGGGATCGAACCAGCGCTGCAGAGGCTGTGGGCAGCTTCGCAACCCAGCGCTCAACCGCTGCGCCACTGGGGAGGCCCAATTTTCTGACTGCTTTTGATAATAGACAAGAGTCAACTTAAACTTTCCCCCATCGACACCTTCCCAATTTTCCACTCTCCTCCCCCCATGCCCAACCTTCCCAATTTTCCACTCTCCTCCCCCCATGCCCAACTACAAAGAAGGGAAACCCTGATGTGGATCTAAACCCATAGCACTACTGTGTCTCAGTGTCAAGCAAGGATGGGAGTGAGGTGTAGGCATAGAATACAGATTCCCTCTGTGACTGGAAAGGATGTATCAATCTCATGGGTGCCTCTCATACACTCTGATTAAAATCCAGTATTTGGAACTCCCTGGTGGTGCAAGGGGTCAAGCACCACACTATGAAGCAATCCGAAGCCTCTACAGCACAAGTTCGATCCCCAGTTGGCCAGGGAGCAACCCACATGGCAAAGCAGACCTCTCCTGACTCACCCGCTGCATATTTCAGTCTGTTTGCCTGTTCTGTTCCCCACTCTGTCTCTGGTGAATCCTCTTACCCATGCATCTCTGGCCTGTACCCCAGCTCTTGTATGCATAAACAAATAAATCTTTAAATATAAAATAAAATAAAATCCAGTATTTGGCCATTATCCTCTGGGTGTCTCTTCGCTCATGATCAGACTAAGATTTAGGAAAACAGAGGCACTGGTCAGGTCATTAAGGCTGCTTTACTCTACCAGATGAGCATTTAAGACTTGGTGGAACAGCTCAGCACACCAAAACTAAAGGTTTTATACAGTGTTTCGCTTGAGGCAAAAACTAACATATATGTCATGAATTGAATCTTATGTCCCCCCCAAAATTCGCATGCTGATGTTTAACCTCCATTGTGATGTATTTGGAGGTAGGGCCTGTGGGAGGTGTTATGTACCCTAATAAAGGAGACCTCAGATCGCTCTCTCACTCCCCCTCTTCCATGGGAAGACAGACTAAGAAGATGTCTGGCTAGGAACAGGAAGCAGGCCTCATGAGACACTGAGCCTACTGGCACCCTGATCCTGCACTCAGCTGTGTCCAGAATGATAAGAAATAAATGTTTGAACCACCCGCTCTATGACATTTTTATAGCAGACTTCACAGACTAAGACAATATCTAAATGGTGGTTTGTCCTAGAGTCACCCCCCCACCCCCAGAATATCTCCATTAAGCAAATGATTCTATCCCTTTCTCTCAGAGACATGACAAACATCAAAAGATTCTTGTTCCACACAAATGTGTTCATAGGTAAGGAAGAAAACCTCAGTGCACTTGCTTCATCAGGTTAATAACATGGCATTATGGTTGTGACGCTGAAATGCGAGGGTGAATTCTTAGTTTCTGTTTAATCTAGGAGTAGGTAGTTAACTTTTTGGAGTTTCTGAGTCTTTTTCCAAAATGAGCAACCAAACTAAGAGTAAGAGCAAGATGAGCTTAAAAACTAACCCTTGAAAACTGACTGCAGAACTGAAGCACCAAAGCATGGAGGGAATGGAAGAGGAGTGAGGACAAACGGTAAAGAAGCACAATAGAAGATGGTGGTGAACTATGGGTGATTTGATGGTGGGTGCTGCTCTCCGGTGGTAACGGGGGTATCCACATATTACCTCAATTAAAAAAAAGTAAATAATAGTTTTTTTTTAAAAATGAGCATTATTATTTGCATGCATTATAATTGTAATCATTATGACCCATTTGACAGGATTGCTAGTAGGATTAATTAAGATAATGACTGTACAAGTACTCTAAATGGGGAAAGCTATTTACAATATGAGCAGGTCATAACTACTATTGTGATTGACATTATAAATTTTAAACAAACTAGAAGACAACAATTCTTAGTTTCAAACATGACTAGAATATCACCTAACCCAGTATCAATAGTGATTCCATTAAAGGGGTATCCCAAGGGATTCTGGAAATGTGCAGTGGTGGTAGCAGCACAGTTTTTAGATCTTCCAGGATATATATATATATATATATATATATATATATAAAATATATATATATATATATATACACACACACACAAACACACATGAAATTAAGTAGCAAAACCAGAAGTTCATAGAAATCTTAACTAAACAAAGTATCCCCACACAGCTCAAAATATAAGCAGGTAGAGATAAACCACCAGGAGCCTCAAGGACAGTGTGCTATTGCAATTGTGCAGGTTAAAGCAGAAGAAAGTAATGGGGTGAGAGGAATCCCAAAATAGCTTATTGACATTCACAGGAAAGGTCAGAGGGCTAATTTGAGAACAGCAATTGAAACTAGGAGAAACCTCTTAAAACTGACTTGCATGGCTTTCTTCCCACTCAGCCCTACAATGTAGACTAGATAATAGGTATGGGGGCAAATTTAAGCATATCATGAATGACAGAAATTTTGAAGGAATTTCAAGAAGAAGATGAAGATAAAAGTGGGGGAGGGGCAGAGTTCAGAAATCTCTGCACATAAGCCACCATATTTCTTAACAGTACACAATAACAACAGAAGAGGGAGATGAGTGAAATTAGAAATACCATCTGAGTCAAGCCTTTTTCTTAAAAGTTAAAGAAAGGTAATATCACATTTAAATTATTCACAAAAATAAGGATTCTATACACAGTTAGTATAATTAAAAGGGAGAATACAGGCAGCAGAATATTACAGCTGCAGAAAATAAAATATGCCAGAAAGACATATTCAAGAAATAGATCATAGCTATAGCCAACAATTCCAAAACGAGTTAGAGGACATTAGAAAATGATACAAAAGATGAAAGAAAAATATAGACCAAAATTAAAACTCAAAACATAAGGTGATACAACTCAAGAAATAATTAGATTTTTTTTTTAATCTTGAAGAAAACTAGAGGCTGTTTTGAAGAGCAAGGCAGAAAATATAGAAGATGAGATCAGAATTTCCTGATATAACTGAGAGCAAGAAGTGTGTTCAAAGATTCATCATGTCAAAAGGAATCAGTTCACAGCTAGAAGAGGCTCGTGTGGCCAAAGATGCAGTGAATCAAGTTGCAGTAATACTAGAGTTGCAGTGAATTGAAACCTATTGAGTATGTTTTAATGAATGAGTTCACAAAAATACTTGCCCAATGTAGGGTAAATAAATGGTTTTCAGGCTTTTCTGCCCTTCCACCATTAGGATTGCCCTGCCTGATGGGGGCACCTGCAGTTGTTACATTGTTGCAAGCTATCTTGTTGAACTCTGTGTGCCCTGGGAGGAGTATTGAGAGAGAGTCACCCAGAGAAGAAAAAGCAGGACAGAGGAGAGAGAGAAGGGGAGAAAGAAAGCCAGAAGAGAGAGAGAGAAGCCCAGAGTAAAGACTTGCTGGGGGGCTTGGAGGCCTTGTGGCCTCCTGGCCCCCGGATCCCCCCATCCCTGCCTGCCTTGTGCCTGTTTGCCACACTACATGTAAAGCTCAACAAAAGCCTGAGAAAGCCACTGAGGGCTCCAAGACTCTCCTTTACCCATGTGCCGGATCATAGATAAGGTGCCCTGTGCCCATCCTGCCTCTACACCCAATAAAAGCATTTCATGCTACAAAATTCCGGGAAAGCTGAATTTTTAATTTTTTTTTCATAAGACTTCTCAGAGCTACAGAAATAGGTTGTTTTTAAATTTTTCTTCTGTAAGACTTCTCAGAGCTACCGAAATGTGCTGTAAACCTTATAAAAAGACTTGAGTGTCATCAAGTCAGATTCGTGTTTGTTTTTTTACACTTTAATATCTGTGAAATTGGATTGCATCTTCCAATCGATGACATGACATAATTTAATTAGCAGTGCTTTTTCTTCCTTAGTAAATCGTAAAATAATGGTGCATCTTATAATCAAAGATTTCTTAGATTCTGTGAATTATAGTGATGTGCTTCCTTTTCTGCCCATTTGGTCCCCAGTTCTCTCCATAGCACCCAAAGGATGGTTCTCAGAGCCAGGTTCTGAAGAACGCCAGCTTGGGAGGTGTTGTATTTGAATAAAGGTATAGATCACACATTTGCCTTCAAAATCTTTCAGAACTCCTCTAAGATACAGATTTTTATTTCGCCTCCTGTGTAAACGCACTTTCATTGCTGCCTGTCTGTGACAGCTCTGGCTACATCTCCACCCCATTGTGGGCAGTGACCACAGCCCATGTATCCTTTCTTTACTCACCCCAAATCTAAGCAACTTTTTAAAGGTAATTGATTTTTCTGACAAAATGTTATAAGTCATTTGCTGTTGAAATTTCTCGTTTAAGGCATTCATTGAAAATGTAAGTCTTTTTGAAATTTTCATTAATTTTATGCTACTCTTGGATCAAAGAGAACTTGACTAGTGAATTTTTGACAGGTACCTTGGTCATTTGATTCAAAATGTGTCTCCTATCACAAGGCAAGCTTGACAAGCTGGAGAAAACCCATTCTTATGGAGAGTATAATAAATTTGTACTTTGTGAATTCAAAACAAAAAAGAAAAGACATTTTTAACTAGACACCCAACAAATACAAAACTAAAGTAATAAAAGTCAAAATAGTAGCTTCTTAGACAGAGTCCATAATCATAAAAACACAGCAAATAGACCACAAAGGAAGCCAACATCCACCTTCCTTCACCTATTCACCAAGCTCATTAACAGCAGGCAGTGGTGTGGGCACTGGTGCCAGCAACGAAGCAGTGAAAACAATGAAACCTTTCTTTTGGAAGTCACATGTAGACAGTCATTGAGGAAGAAAGGTTGTTTTCCTCCAAACCACAAAACTAAGTCAAACAACTTGTACCCAGCAAGAAGTATGGACTACTGCCACCAGGTTCTGCTCCAGGCTCTGGATAAAAAAGATGAAAATCTTAATTCTAAATCAGCTCTGGGGTTAGAGGAAGCCATGAAGAACTCATATATATATGAATGATAGACAGATAGATAGATAGATGGAGACATACAAAAAGGACAATATCTTTATATCTATAAACAATAGTTGCATCTTTCTCTTTCCAGCTCCATCAAGCAGTTATACCTCTACTCTTTGGCAGATATAAACAGCTCCAGAGAACATTTTCTTTCTGTACCTCTTTCTTTCCCTTTCTCTCCTTCTTCACCCCTCTCTGATTATCTCCAGACTAAGAGGAGAGGAAGAAATGATGTTAAGAGTTTGAGAAAAATGTCCAGAGTTGGTGAAAAGACAAGAAATGAAATAATTTCTTCTTTTTCCTTCTTCAGTGAATATTCCAAGAAAAACTTAAAAATTGAATTGGGGAAGGAGGGGGAAATGAAAATAGACATTGAAGAAAATGTAAAACAGGAAAAAGATGCTGGGATAAGGGTCCCAAGTTAGAGTTCTGATTCTAATTCTTCATTACAGTTTAGAAGTAGGTTGATATTAAAAAAAAAATCTAGGCCACACAAAACCCCATTTTTTCATGAGCAACCCACTCCCTCCACATGGCCTCACTGTTAGAAGCCATTGAGGTGCTCTAAACCTAAGGCAGCCCTGGGCAGCTCATGGGTGTCTGCCCTGTAGGTCAAGGACCAAGAGGTAGCCTAAGTTAGCACTGCAAGAGCAAGTTGTCCACACCCACAAAACCCTGGAAGCCAGCCAGGACTCTGGTGTAGGAAATTCCAGAGTCTGAATACCCAGATCACCGTCTAGCAGATGCCATAGGCTCTAATGTAGCTCATACACTGGGCCACTCAGACCCTTGCCCCTGGGGGAAGGCACAAAGGAAGCACTAAAGTCTGAGGCCAGGGACAGAGGGTCTCCTGCCTTTGTTTTAGGGGGATAATTCAACACTCTAACCTCCAATCTCCTAAACATATACTCTCTAGATATTCTCTCTCTCTCTTTTTCTCTCCCCCCCCATCCCCCTTCGAGATGAATACCCCTTTATAATGTTAGTGAATATATGTATGACTACACTAACCAGGACTTCCTTATCATTTCCTGAATCCAGGTACAATGTCCTAAACTTTTCATAGCCTTCTGGCTGCAAAACCATCCCATGCACATTTGCAGGTATCAAAATGTTTGTGAACAAACTGCTGATTTTAGAACTCTTCCAAAATCGTTTAATATGTTCTTGCCTATAATGTGTGAATATTATGACTTATACATAAAGGACTTCAGATACTTTTCATACCGATTACACTGGTCGGTTATTGCTCACACTTATTCTCCTGGAATCACATCCCGGCTGACTCATACCCAGGACAACGTGTGACTCTGCTTATCGGCGTACCTATCAAAATTCACTTTACAAGCACTTGAAATTGGGCTATTTCAGTCCCAAATATGTGAGTTTATGTACCAATAAGAGGAGCTTATGGTTTCTATATCTTTTGGTTTCACAACATAGTATACTGGTTTCAATGAGTAATTTTTAGTTTTTACCTATTTGGTCTTTTACTTAAATCTTCTTTCTATATAAAACTTCAGAGAACTGTTTGTGGGAACAGACACATGCCAGAAAACACAACCATCTAAGGGGGATGGAATGGGGGAGGGGAGTCCATTGTGCACATATGAAAGCACATATTTCCAAGTTGAATTGTTAACTAGAAAGCAGAAACAAAATTTATCAAGGTAAATCTTTGTATTTTGGACAATAGCAAGCCAACTCTCTATTACCAACATTTATGGGCTTTTTGTCCTAATAGGGATAGAATCTCAAGGCACTGAGGCAATTTTCCCTTTACAAAGTAGAATTAGTTTTCCCTCCTCCTCCTCCCTCCTCCCATTAACCATCTCCCCAGCGGCTACACACAAGAACAATTTCTATTTACATTAAAAATGATTTGGCCTATGTACACTGCATTGTTTGACAGGAAAGATGGATGTTCACTTATAATTAAGTTTCAGCATAAATGACATCATTCAGGAAGATAAGAGTTCCCTTATTCCCTCTATTGGCTTCTCATAAGATACTGTGGGTTGTATGCAGACTCCAGTGATGATGATTTTTCTAGGCCTTATCATCAGATAGTTCTGCAGCAATTCAGTGCCACTGAAAATCTGAAGGAAAATGTTTCTATATCATTCATCAGCTATCTCTTGGTTCTTTGCTTCTGGTCAAGGAGGAGGGGTTGTAGAGCCTCTCCCCACTCCAGTATGTTTGGCCTATGAACCAAGACTAGAAGTACCAACTGTAAGTTTATTAAAAATGGGGGTTCATGGGCCTCCTAGGCACAGGGGTTAAAGTCTCAGTGCTATCAAGCTATCACCAGCCAATGCGGCATGGCCTGATTTCGATCCCCAACCAGGTTGCTGACCCACATGGCACAGCAGACTTCTCCTGTCTCACCTACTGCTCCCCTCAGCAGTGTATTTCACTAGATCCACCTGTTGTGCTCCCCACCCTATATTTGGTGAATTCTCTCACTGCCCCCCCCACACCTTTGGCCTACACCCCAGTTTTTATATGCATAAATAAATAAAAATAAATCTTTTTTTAAAAATGGGGGCACTTATGTTACCCCCTAATATAGAGTCAAAATTTGCTTTTAGAAAAGATCCTCAGGTGCTTTTTCTGCATGTGACAGGCTGAGTAATGCTGGAATGAGAGACATTAATATGGACAGTGAGAAGTTTTGTGGATAAAAATGCATTGTTTGGGGGGAAAACTAGTGGGTGGATGGATAGATAGGGAGATAGATAGAGGGCTAGATTTTCATATTTTTACATATTCCTTTCCCTTACCATGGGAGGGGAGCTATTAAATTATTTTTTTATCCTGTGTATTTCTCTCACTACTCTGCTTATATAACCTAATCATCTCAATCAACCAAGTTATAGGGCAGCAACTATACCAAAAGAAATTTTCTGCCAATGATGTATACTGAATGTTTAAAATATTTTATCAGACATTAAGAAATGGTGTCACACAGATGTAAGGTAACATCCCTACCAACAATAGTGCTTTTTTGCCTATTTATTTCTGGCCATTCATTGTTGCTGCACCCTAAACTCCAACAAGGCAGAGATTATATTGCTACTAGTATACCTGAAGTTCTTTCCAGAGTGCTAAGCACATAAAAGATGTTTAATAGATGAATAACTTTATAATATGATAGGGAAAATAAGATGCATATACAAATATCTAAAAGTCTAGCATTAGTAATAAGTGCCATATTGCCACATTGTTATCTCCTCCACTTTTATAAAGTTGATCTACCTAGAAAGAACTAAACTAACCCATCATAATTTCTTCCAGAAAATAGAAGAAGAGGGAACACTTCTTAACTTATCCTATGAAGCCAGTGTTATGCTGATATCAAAACCAGGCAAAGACATCCTAGAAAAAGAAAACAAAGACCAAAATACCCTATGATTATAGACTAAAAAATCCTCAACACAATGTAAGCAAACCAAATCCAGCAACATGTAGAAAGGAGTATATAAACAGCTCTTATAATTCAGAATATATAAAGAACACATAATTCAACACTGAAAACACAAATAACCCAATTTAAAAATGGGCAGAGGATCTGTAATGGCAATTCTCAAAAAAAAAAAATGCAAATACTCAACAAGCACATTAAAAAATGTTCAATATCATCAACATTTAGGGAAATGCAAACCAAAAGTACAATGAGATACCACTTCACACTTCCTAGGATGACTATAATTTAAGAAAAACAACAACAGAAGTGCTGGGAATGTGTGGAGAACGGGCACTCTCATACATAGCTAGTGGGAATGTCATTTCCGCAAAACTTAAGCACTGTGTTACTATATGACCCAGCAATTGCATTCCTAGGGATATACCCCAGAAAATTGAAAACATGTCCACATAAAAGCTTATATATGTTATTACTAAAAGGTAACAGCAACCCAAATACCCATCAACTGATGGAAAAATAAAGAAAATATTATATATACATACAGTAGAATATAATTCAGCCATAAAACTAAATGACATAGGAACCATATCATGACATGGATGCCTTTTGAAAAAATTGTTCTCAGTTTAAAAAGTCAGACACAAAAGGCCACATTGAATATTCCATTTACATGAACTGTCAGGAATAAGCAACTCACAGAAACAGACAGCAGATTAGGGGTTGTTAGGGGATTAGTTGAGGGGGATATGGGTGTGACTGCTAATGGTTACAGAGTTTCTTTTGAGGTGAGGAAAATATTCTGGAATTATATAGTGATAATGATTGGATAACTTTGTGATTATATTAAAAACCACTGAACTGTACACTGTACAAGAGTGAATTTTGTGGTATGTACGTTATATCTCAATTTAAATAAACATATGGAAAAAGTACAAGCAACTTCTCCTTTCACAATTGCTCCTCTCCTATTTTATAAAAGAATGGCATCTCTCTCATCCACTTGAATCTTTTAAGGCACATAAGGTGAGATGTACCACCAGACATAGCAAAGATTTAAATCCTAGTGTCTTGGAAAAGTGAGTGACCCTACAAGTCCTTTATCAAGAAAGTTGGTTTCTGATATTTTGTTCTCACTAGAAATTACAGAAAGAACCAATCAAGTTGTCAGATGGCACAGCAGTAAAAATAATTTTTAATGGTCAGTCACAATGATTTTTAACATAACTTAGAATATTTCTGAGAAACTAAGTGACACTATTACAAAATTCCTGCCACTCACACCTTCTAATTCTGTCAACAAGTTTTATCAGAATTTACATCTATATCAGTGAAAAGCAGGAATGCTATTGATGCTGAAATCTTTCTCATTTTAGTGCTAGTATTCTTCCACAATAGATGAGCTAATTGTAAAACACTATATCCATTTCTTTTTTAAAAAAATATTCATTTATGCATACAAGAACTGGGGTACAGGCCAGAGGTGCAGAGGGGTGAGAGGATTCACCAGAGACAGAGCGGGGAACAGAACACGCAGATTGACTGAAGTACACCGCTGAGGGGAGCAGTGGGTGAGTCAGGAGAGGTCTGCTGTGCCATGTGTGTCACTTCTCTGGCCAGTGATCGAACTCGTGCTGCAGTGGCTGTGGATAACTTCACAGTGTTGCATCTTAATCCCTTGCTCCCCCTTTTTTATTTTGTTACTTACTTTTTATTGTTACTTACCTACTTTTTTTGGACTTAAACTTCCAGTTCTGATTCTACAGAACATCTCTGCATATATGTACTTAAATACATATAATCAGAAGAATGGATCCTCCTACACTATTGGTGGGAATGTAGACTTGCCTAGCCACTATGGAAAACAGTATGGAGGTTTCTTGAACTATTAAAAATATTGATCCAGCAATTCCACTCCTAAGTGTCTATGGGAAGAACATGAAAAACACTAACTCAGAGGGAAATGTGCACTCCTATGTTCACTGCAGCACAATTTACAATAGTTCAGGTATGGAACAACCTAAATGACCAAGGGTGGTGCGTGGATAAAGAAGATGTCAGTCAATCTGACTGTTCTTTTTTTTTTTTTTTAAATAATAAATTTTATTTTTATATTCCCCATACAACTGCAGCCCCCCCATTCTGACCCCAATCCCTCCCCTCCCCGCACCCCACCCCCCAGAAAGTGTCTCTGGTTCATAGTTGTTTGTTGATTTTGATTTTCACTTTCTTATAGTTATTCATTTTCCTGGTCCCTTATTTAAGTTTTCTAGATTCCTGCTATGAGTGAGACCATCCGGTATTTTTCTTTTTCTTTTTGGCTTATTTCGCTGAGCATGATCCCTTCCAGCGCCATCCATGTTGCTGCAAATTGCATGTGTTTATCTTTTTTGAATGCTGAGTAATATTCCATGGTATATATGTACCACATCTTCTTGATCCAGTCATCTATTTTTGGGCATTTGGGTTGTTTCCAAAGCTTAGCTATTGTGAACAGTGCTGCTATAAACATAGGGGTGCAGGTGTTCTTTGGAAATGATGTTTCTGTGTCCTTTGGGTAAATACCTAGGAGTGGAATTGCTGGATCATATGGAAGCTCTATGTTTAGTAGGTCCAGAAATCTCCACACAGCTCTTCACAGTGGTTGGACCAGTTTGCACTCCCACCAACAGTGCAGAAGAGTTCCTTTTTCTCCACACCCTCGCCAACATTTGTTGTTGCTGGTTTTTTTTAATATGTGCCATTCTCACTGGTGTAAGATGGTATCTCATGGTAGTTTTGATTTGCATTTCCCTGATGACAAGTGACTGTTCTGTTCCCCACTCTGTCTCTGGTGTATCCTCTCAATCCCCTCCCCCCAACCCTGCACCTCAGCTCTTGTATGCATAAATAAATCAATCTTTTTTTAAAAAAAATATGTCATATATATACACAATGGAATACTACTCACTTATAAAAAGTAAAAGATGAACTTTTGTCATTTGCAACAGGATGGAACTGAAGGGGATTATACTAAATGAAATAGGTCAGAAGGATCAAGAAAAATGCTAGAGGACTTCACTTACGTAGGATATAGAAAAGCAAAACAAAGAGATGGGCCAAACTAAATAAAAACAAACCCTAGAAATCTGACTGTAGAACTGAGGCTACTGGAGGGAGAAGAGGAAGAGTGGCGGAGAGGAGATGTGGGAGAGGGGACCCAATAAGCTATGGTGGTGGATTAATGGTGCTGTGGTGGTGGGTGTGGTGTGGTAACATATCCAATGAGGTGTGACTCTGTACCTCTAAATCATATCCAGTGTTGGAAAATCAACATTACTACAATTAAAATAACACAATGGAAAAAAAAGGGGGGAAATGTATATTTGGAAAATGTATCTGCATGCACATTTGTATCCTGAAGGACAGAACTGGGCTTCTAGAGGTGAATTTAATGTACTGTATACACTCTTGATTTTCAGTGATGTATGCCTGAAACGTACATCATGTTATAATGTAATGTTACTTCAAAAAAATAGCTTACATATATAATCAAGTAATTTGTTAATGAATTGTGATTCATTCAGAGATTTTCTGGTGCCTTTGTTGACATACATCTGACTTTTGCTTTCTGTACCAAGCCTCAAGCCTCCCTCTGGAGGTACATCCAACTACCTATTAAGGATGAGAGCATGTGTTTAATCCAAGTTTAGAACCCACTAATGCTTCATAGGTATAGGGTTACAAACCAACTTCAGTCTTTTGGTGTTCAACTTTGTTCTTGGCGAAGCTCAAAAAACTTAACGGGGCTCAAAAGATTTCTTGGACATGGACTTTAAGAAAAAGTATTTTGATGAGTAAAGCATAAATGAACCAGAACCCATATGGATCAAATTTTCCTCAAAATGCACATGGGTTTAATAATTAATGGAAAAAGTGCTTCTAGCATGCATTTTGGGTTTTATCAAACCCCAAATATCTGGAAAAAATAGTTTGATAGGTTCAAAGAGCCCAAACTCTGATTTGCTGCACCCACATTAATATCTCTTGATGTTGAATGAAAATGAGGACTATTTAGGTGTAATAAAAAACAGGCAGAACTTGTTCAAAAATTATATGAATGAAAGAAAATAACATAATGCTACAAAGTTAACCTTTTTTTCCTATTTGTGTTCTTAACTCCTTCTTTTGAGAATTTCCATCAACCTTTTAAGTATATATCAGCATAGTAAGAGTTTTAAAAGAAATTATTGATTGCAGTTAAAAAGGTAAAACTGAATGAAATCCTTTGAGATGCATACTAGGTCACGAAACAGCCTAAGTTGTTTGCAAATGTTTCTGCCAGTATCAATAAATCCCTCAAATTACAGGATAAGCTACATTAATTAAAGAATGGTACTAGTATTTAGAAGTTCCTGGAAGTTGTGTTTTTTAATTCACAGTAGGGCTACTGTATGTCTTCGGAAAATTTAATTTTACCTCTTTTTCTCTAAAGTTATTGCATTCAGTTATAAGACATTTTCTGAGCAGAACTTGAGCATTTAATCTTTATAAACGTGTAGTATGGCTATATCTTAAGGAACTGCCATAACTTTGAAGAAATTTATCTAATTTCGATTAAGGACATGAACCCTCCACAAATCTTGTTTCAAGCATAAATAAAAATATCACTGTTTTCTTTGTGTAGGTTTGAGGGCTCAGAAAATAACGCATTTTTCAAAGATTAACATGGAAATTTAACATAATTTTCATCTAAATATGAGTATGACATGTTGGTCCAATGGAATAAATTCTGAATTATCTCATCCTTAGATCCTTAAGAAGCTATTGAATTTTAAAAAATTATTTTCTCTTTAGTTTGAATTCCACACGAAATAGTGCTAACATAACCTTTTTGTCTCTACCTGTCCACATATAAAAAGGGGAATAATTTAATGTTGCAGCAAAACACACAAAACAGGAAGAACTCTCTGAAGAGACCAAGTACTTTTATCATAAGGAATGGATATGTAGAGTTTGCTGTTGTTGCTATTTTTTTAAAAATTAAATGAACACAGAGGAAAATTATTATACCCTCTCCCCTAATAAAGCAAAGCTGGTGTCTTGTGAAGGACCTTGTTGAGTATTTCTCTGTCGATTTCTCTTATCTGTGGGCCAACAAGTCACTCTCGCAAGGCTTAAGGAGGGGGCCTCCCTAACAAGGGAGGGGTTGGGGGAGAGGCTCCCAGCAGGCAGCATTACGCTGTGTTCCCACCAAACTCAGTTGCTTGGAACCATTTATGGATGTGCTATAAATGCAATTGAAAGCTCTCTCCACTCCAGTTTTTCTTCCTTCTCATGCTCCTGCACACAAAAAATGTAAGAGGCAGCCGTGGAGGTTGCCAGAAACCCAGCAAAGCCATCTTAACGGTATGCCCCTTTATGGATACGCGTTTATTTATATTCAGTGAAGTAGGTTACTGACAATTTGGCCATTAATTTGCTGTTTATAAATCGTGTTTTCCTTGTGTAGTAACCACAGACTTTGACATTCAGGGCCGCGTTGAAAGAAGTAAGTTTATTAAAGAAGGCGAAGGAAAAGAGATTGGCCCTTTAAAGTTCACCAAATTGCACATGTCAGCCACTAAGTAAAAATCTGGGCTTGAAAAATAGCAAAATGCCCAGCCTATGGGAAGGAGAAGGAACACCTGGGGGAAGAATTCTGCCGCTCCAGGGGCATCCGACCAGCGAAGAAAAGTCAAAGTATCCCAGCCCCTCAAGAAACATAATCCGGAGTTTACATCAGATGGTTTATGGGAGTTTATTGGAATATACAACAGAGTTCATGTCGTGTGTCACAAGGTGAAGCCTGCTCGCCAGTGATTTACAAGCCGCATGTGCGGCGTTACTGTAATTTATAGAACGCAGATGGTCCTGGGGTGCCCTGCTGACTTGTAGCTGAATCAGGACCTAAGCCCCGTGTGTCATCTGCTCCGGGTACCTCAGGCTCACTTCCCAAAATTACCAACCGACGTGTTTTTGTTCTGAACTGAAGATTCCAAAGACTCTTGCCTGTAACCAATGCAACTTTAAAATGTGAAACTGCAGCAGAGGCGGGAAAAGATTTAGGCTAGAAAATGGTTTCTCCCCTCGGTCGTCTCTTTAATTCCTTGGGCAGTTTTCTTCAATTGTTTGCCACTGTTCTATTAATGATAGGGATAAAAGATACACGGTTCCTTTTTGAATGTGTCCAAACTATGTTTCTCTGCTCCCCTCGGCCCAAAAATCATTACCAGGGAAAACAGGAAGGCTGAATTATTTAAACATTTTTTGCCTGTTTCTCATATAAAATGCCAAAAAGCCTCCGACCCTAAGCACCTTCAAAACTATTATATAATTGTATCTTTATTATAAATCCTCTTTATTACCCTCGAAGGATGTGGTTCAGAAAGATGGTGTAATAATGTGAGATGGATGTTTACAGAATCTAATGTAAATGGATTGACCTTTTTGAAAAGATTGTTTTATCAGCGCTTTAATTCACAAATTAAGGCACATGTGTTAGTTTTGAACTAGCTTTCAGTACCCTCATTTGGAGTCTCTAGCACTCCTTGTTCTGGTGCTAACATATTTCATGGTGCGTTTGAACCTCTGGTGGCCAAGGGGCAGTTGGAGAAGAAAGGACCCTTGAAGTCCCATTTGTGCTGTTCAGACATCTCCCTTTGAGCTCTTTATTGAGAAATTGAGTTGAACAATCCAGCAATCATAAACATGTGCCCTAATAACTGGTTCCAGCACCCTTGAGTTCTGCCACCAAGGGCTCCTATTCTCCTTGCAGTCTACATAGCCTTGGGAATGACAGAAAGGACAAGAACAGAAATTTCCACTGCCTCCTTTCACAATTCAGCAGGAACCCGGGACCCAGCTTCCAGAACAGCGCTGCCCCAGGGAAATATCATGTGAGTGTGAGCCACGTGCAATCAGAAATTCTCTAGGAGGCACTTTCAAAAATGTAAAGAGAAAATAAATGATATTAAACGTAATAATATAAATGTCACGATATATTTGTAAACAATCCATATATCCAAAATCATATCACTCAACAAGTAGTCAATATTGAAAATTTCATTGTGATAGTTTACTTTGGCAGGGGGTACATCTTTAAAATTGGCTGTGTGTTTTACACAAATGGTGCATCATAATTCAGACTAGCCACATACAGAGGGTGGCTCCAGTACCAAGTGATGCTTTTCTAGATTGTTCTCCCATGAAGGTGACCTACAAAACCTGAAGAAGGTAATAATAGCTCCAGTGACCTTTTCCATAAGAAGTGACCATTCAAACATGTTTTAATACACTGAAAAATATGTGTGTCTATATTGTTTTCTTATCAACTAAAAGTGGGGAAATGTCTGAGGAGAACCAGGAGAGCTGTAACGAAAATAAAATTGACAGCCTCTCAAAACTCAGGTGGCACTTTCCTTTTCCAGTTAATTATGGTTTTAATTACACGGCTTCTTGCGACTCATTGATACCTAATAAACCAGACTCTTTGGGGCAGCCAAGTTGGGTTTTGCTTGAACTGCAGGTGTAAGACTCAGCATGAAACATAAATCAAGTTCTTAAACATGCTCCCAGGGTGTGTTCAAGCTTTTTCTTCCTGTTTGCTTGTAAAATCACATCTTTTCACCATTGTTGGTAGAGAAATGATTGAAGTAGCTATGAGTTGAATAATAGCTTTGTGTTTTTGACTCGCTTGGCCTGGCATAAAACATTTTGCCTCAGATGAAATAGAATAGCAGAACACAAGATGTTTTTTTTTTTCTCTTTCAATCTTATGAATAATATATACTCCTCAATATTGACCGTTTCATTTAAGAAAATAAATACCTGTTAGGAAAAACAAAAATGAAGTCCCTGGGAAAACACTGGGATTTCTGGTTTGAGTATTTAGAACCCATGAGATGATGGGAGATGCGTTTATTTCTGGAAAGTGCTGCGTGAGGTCAATGGAGTTCAAACACCGCAGAGTGTGGGCCAGCAGTAGCAGGGGAGTCCGCAGCAACAAAAGACAGGGAGGGAGGGGGGCACTCCCAAAGTTCTCATTGGCTGAAAAGCCAGCAGCAACTGATGGCATTCTGAGCAGCTTGCAATTTAGTCTCAGCAGCAGGAAAATCTGCACTTGATCAGCTCTGCCATAACGAGTAAATGTCATCATGGTAAATGTGGATTTCAGTGGAAGGTTCTGCAGTGCCTAGTGATAATTCTGCCAGTTCTCCCTCCTTCCCTTTTCCATCCATAAAGAGAAAGAACAACATATGGTATTTGCATGTTATCACAAAATATGAGATACTGGGTGAAATAAATTACGTGTGAAGGGGGTTTAGCCCATAATTTCTAGTAATTTCAAAAACATGAAAATGGCTTTTGAAGTAGGAGAGAGGGCTTTTCTCCTTGGGGAAAACTTCAAAACACATCACATGTTATATAAACACAAATGCGTTTACCTTGCTTGGGCCTCCCTTTTTTTCTCCTTGAAGTCCTGGCTAATTGTCAATGATGTCTGTGTTTTAACAAGAGGTTTCTTTTTCAGACCTGAATTATATGAATTCAAGTTTTTGAATAGTGGGGTTTTGTTATGAGCAGAAAGTTTGTGGGAGAGGGTGAGTGGGCAAGGTTAGTGAGGGAAGGAAGTTGCTGGAAATGAATCATGGTCTTTTTATCAAAGAAGATCCAAAGTGAGTTCATGATCTGTTGCTTCTCCCAAATTCTCATCATTAATGCTGAGTCCTAACATAATTTTTGTCTTCAAGAGCTCTCTACTCGTTCTGCTTCACCCATTAACTTTCATAGCTTTCTGCCTAAGCTTGGAGATGTCGTGCATCAAACTCAGACCCACATGTCTGGCTCCTGGTTTTGCTACATTTTGCAAAATATTGCTACATTTTGCAAAATATGTTTAGGGTGACTGTATAGGTACATACAGACTCTGGCAGTAAGTTGGGGTTTTTGCTAGTAAGTGACATTCATCTGGTATTATTTAACTACAGGCAGAGAATTTGTTGGATATAAGTGTCCTGCTCATCCTATATTTAAGATAAATGTTGGTTACCATACACAATAATTACTAAGGCAACAGGTGAATTGTCCTGAACATCCTGAGCAGCCTCGCACACTATTAGTGCTCAATAATTCCCAGTTGCATAAATAAATGAATTGAAGTGGATTAGACTCTTCCATCTTTTCCAGACAGGTAAAGATAGAGTGAGGATTGCTGAAAACCATCCAATTCCATAAGTGTGTTAGGATCCAGGAAAATCCAGTTTAGTTACAGATAATTAAAATGCTCATCAAATTGTGAATAAATGCTGATAGATTCCAATTTAGGCCTTCCCTGAATTCCTCACTTTTTTCTAAGTTTCTGAATTCCTCACTCCTGACTGGTCAGAAATTCTAAAGAGATTATTTACCCTTCAACGCCAAAGACATCATCCATGAAACAGTGATACTGGGGGTGGGAAGAGGGGTAGGGCAGAGGGAAATGATCATCAAACAAAATACAACATAATTACTACTAGCAATTAAAAAACTCTTTCAAAGATCATTTTTGCTTTTTTTTAACTTCTCAATGCAATTTTATTTTATTTTTTAATATTTTATTTTATATAATTCTTACATCATTTTTCATTTTTGCACAATGTATGCCTTTTCATTTTGGTTATATTCCCCATACAATTGCACCCCCCCCCCTTATTTTGACCCTAGTCCTTCCTCTCCCCGCCCCTCCCCCCTGCCCCTCCCCCTAGTGTGTCTCTGGTTTATAGTTGCTTGTTGATTTTGATTTTCACTTTGTATTAATTAGCCTTTTTCCTGGTCCCTTATTTAAGTTTTCTAAATTCCTGCTATGAGTGAGACCATCCAGTACTTTTCTTTTTCTTTCTGACTTATTTCGCCTAGCATGATCCGTTCTAGTTCCAACCATGTTGCTGCAAGCTGCATGTGTTTATCTTTTTTGATTGCTGAGTAATAGTCCATTGTGTATATGTACCACATCTTCTTGATCCAGTCATCTATTTTTGGGCATTTGGGTTGTTTCCATAGCTTAGCTATTGTAAATAGTGCAGCTATAAACATTGGGATGCAAGTGCCCTTTGGAATTAATGTTTCTGTGTCATTTGGGTTAATACCTAGGAGTAGAATTGCTGAAACATATGGAAGCTCTATCTTTAGTAGGTTGAGGAATCTCCACACAGCTCTCCATAGTGGTTGGACCAGTTTGCACTCCCACCAGCAGTGCAGGAGAGTTCCTTTTTCTCCACAACCTTGCCAACATTTGTTGTTGCTAGTTTTTTTAATATGTGCCATTCTCACTGGTGTGAGATGGTATCTCATGGTAGTTTTGATTTGCATTTCCCTGATTACAAGTGATGTTGAGCATTTTTTCATCTGCCTGTTGGCCATTTACATTTCCTCTTTGGAGAAGTTTCTTTTTAGCTCTTCTGCCCATTTTTTGACTGGATTATTTTCTTCATTTTTGTTGATTCTCATCTGCTCTTGGTAGATTTTAGTGTTGTGTGCAAACCCACAGGGACCAGAATGTTTTTTTTTTCTTTTTTGTACCAAAGCCAACTGCACGTGTTTTATATTTTTAAGAAGACTATACGAAGCAGAGAGCAAAATCTCTCTATTTCACTGAAGAACTTGAGAGATGGGGGGAGCAATGACTTCTCCCCTCATCTACAATAAGGGAGGACTTATTCTGTCCTCTTCCCCAGCCATTTGGAAAAAAAGTCTTGGGGTGAACTGGGAGATCTCTGCAAACCCTGACCTCACCCCCACCTCAACAACCATGACCTGAAACCTCAATGTGCATTTTGGGGGTTTTTCAATAGGCCCTAGTTGTCCACCAGCCCCAGACATTTTTTGCCAATTTGTTTTTTTAAAAAAGAATAATAAGGCACAGAAAATTAAAGACCTAAAACCCCCCAAAAAAAAAAAATTTTCTCCCAGTCAGTGGGTTTCTCTTTGTTTTGGTTATTGTCTCTTTTGCTGTGCAGAAGTTCTTTAATTTGATGTAGTCCAGCTGTTTATTTTTGCCTTCACTATCACTGCTTTGGGTGATGCATCTGTAAAGATGTCTCAAAGATCCTTTTTTCAGTTATCTGCATGACAAACTGCATCACCTTTTTTTAACAGAAGAGGAAACCGAGGTTCAGAGAAATGAAGTACCTTCCCAAAGATCACAAATTTGAAAAATAATAGACCCTGGATTGACACTTAAGTTCTAAAATCAAAGAAACTACATCTTTTTAAGTCAAATTTTTTAGTTAACAGAGTATATATGACAGTTTAAAAAATCAATTAGTGAAAAAATCAATTAATGAAAATGTCTTTGTCTCAAATCAGAACGCCAATTTCCTTCCCCAAGGCAAATATTGTCCATGGTTTCTTTAGTATTCTTAAAGAAATGCAAGTGTATCTGCATAATCTATCAATTTACACTCACACCTAGGGGCATAACATCATGTTCTTCTAATCACAACTTTCTCTGCATAACCTGTAGCTGGGTGGATAGACATTTATATAAAATTTCCCATCATGTAGATACACATCATTGTTTTTAATTTTAATTCTTTAAATTTATATTTTACAAATATAATATATTTCACCACTTCCCCTTTGGGCATTTAAGCTACTTCTAAGATTTTGCCATTGTAAATGATGCTGAAATGAATGTGCATGACAACAATCATTTATTTTCTTATAAAATTTCAGATAACTGGGATGTGCACTAGACAGGAGTTCCAGTCTGGGACTGCCTCTCTCTAGTTCTGTGATTTGAAGGAATCCCTTGCATTCTCAACTGTCCCAGGCTTAAAATTAGAAAGTGATATTGTAGGAAGACCTAAAGAAGGATAGGCATGTGTAAGAAAAGATCCAGTCTAGCAGCAGCACAGCTGAGTTTTGGTCTTAAGTTCTAGGATAATGAACACCTTCAAAGTCTAAGTGATCTCTGAGACCACCTACCTCCTCCAATATAGTTGACAGGAGAAATAACAATTTTCTCCAGTCATTATATTTCCAGTGCTTTCAGTGTAATTAACACTGTAACTGATACCATGACTGCTTCCTCATCATCCATGCTCCCCCCCATTTCTTGAACATCCTCATTTCTCCTTTACAACTCGTTTTGGGTCTAAGGTGGGTATGGATCATAAAGACACAGGGAACCTTCTGGGAAAAAAAGATTTCTCCTTCTTTCCTGAAAAGGAACATGTAACCCAAGACTTTGTAATCATCTCCCAACCATAAAAAGATGCTCATCCTGGCATAAAATTAACACCAAAAAGGAAGAAAGGGGGAAGGCAGATTAAGTGGTCCCTTTTGATATTATGAAAACCACTGAAACAAACGAGCCACTAGGCCTACCCAATTTGGCTTTATATTTATGTGAATATGTATGTCCTTTTGCGTTGTAAGTCTTTATGGTTAAGTTTGAATCAGATTTTTCTGGTACTTGCCATGAAGGCATACTAAACGACACAGAATTAGATATCAATATAGATACTCGTGTAGACACACAGGTAATTGAGGTATATTGAGGCCAGGCCAGATATATTGATTACTTGATAAGCATTACCTTCTTCAGTCATTGCAGAATAGATACTGTCGTACACATCTGGCAGATGACAAAATGACTTAAGAAATTTTAAGTAATCATTCAGGTAATGCAATTGCTCTTCAGGGAGATGATGCTCTTGCTTAAAGCTACATTCATCCTCATGACTGGAGTAAATGTGCTTACTCAGTTTACCACCATTCTTTGCTACATTGTGAATGGTAGGTTTATCTGTAGTGCCCTGCTAAAGAACCCTTCTCCCACTGAGATACACAGGGCCCTAGGCACCAACCCACCCACCCATCCCGCCAAATGTAAAGGAACTGGCTCTACCTGTCAGGTCATGTCCCTACCTCCTGAATTTCCTATGGTCCCACATTTAATGGATCTGCTTCCTACCCTTTTGCTGTTAGGTATTCATTCAAGTTAAATTATTACTGAGAAAACATGTTTTCATAGTATACTTTGTCCAAGATTATGTTTGTATTTTGCCAGAAACCTTGAAATCTTCACCTAAAGGAGAGACTAATGGAGGACATTGCTGCTACCAAGTATTTTAGAAGATGGTTAGATGTGATTTTTCAAATGGTCTCTTTAGGTGAAGACATGAATGTCTAGCAAGATCATAAGAACATCAGTCTCACATTTTATTTAACTGAAAATTGGTAAGTTCATTCAAGATCTGCTAAAAATTAAGAATAAAATAGCTAATCTAAAATAATAAGAGATGATTACTAAGAGAATTGTACTTCTTAACTACTAAGAGAATTTTCATTTCTTACCACAGAATGTCAGAAGGACTGAGCCCATCTTTGGGCATGAATGCACCGGATTATTTTATAAACAAACATGTGCACACATGTATCACATATATACAGTCTCAGCAATCTCTTTTTCCTGTTTACCCGATTAATTCATAGACATAGGTTAGTCATTGGTGTCCACTTCTTTGTTTCCATCTTTTCACAGCTCAAATGCATTTAGCTTAAATTCTGCCATGCAACATTGTTCTCATTATCGTGCTTTGTTTATATAAACCTAAAGAGGCAGGGAAAAGAGGGAGGACGGAGGAGAAGAGAGAACAAGGAAGGGTGAGAGGGGGATAATCTAGTATAAAAAATGTGTGGTTTAAACATATTTTCCAAATAAAAATTGCAACTACATTCACTAATTTTCTTTTCCCCCATAATTCACACTGCAATGTTTTATTATGTTGAATATTAGCAAGAAATAAAAGGACGTCACCAATAATTAATTAATTGTGCAATTAAAATCACACACCTGAATCTTCCACAAATGTTTAATAAATCATTTTTAAGAGAATTAGTATGTAGTTGCTTTCCCAGATGTTCCAAAGGCAAACAGATGTACTAATTAGCATACTTTAGAACTTGAACTATACTTAAGTCTCTTCCTTATAATTTTTCCTTTTATTTCCAATTCTAAATTCCTTGGGTAAAAAAAGGTCAAAACCTGACTTGGTAGCAACAATTAATGTTGAAAGAAAGTCAATACATGTCTTGTGACTCGATAATTCAGTTTAAACTAAAATAGACTAAGCATTATTAGCATGAATTGTGAAAATCTATTGATACAAAAATTAAAATTAAAAAAAATTGGAGAATTAATAGTAAATCCACATTTTTGAAATACCCCCAAACAACTTTTACTGTGAGGTCATACCTGTCAGGTGTATTATTTCAAGTACCCTCACAGTGCCTATGTGGGTAATTGCAGTTAAGGAAACTAAGACTAAGAGATTGCTTCAGTTTTTACAATTAGTGAGTTGCAAAAGCAGGTAACACTGGAACCCAAAAGCTCCAAGTCCCACACATGCTCTTTTCACAATGTCATCATTTCTCCCAGAAAGTAAGGATTTTGATAAGTGGGTAAAGAGCTTAAGAAAAAGACGTCAAGGGAGACAGGAGGGAACATTCTTATAAAGTGGAAAGAATCTGTAAGAAATTATTTGATGAGCCTATGGAAACCCAGTGAACATGTGTTTAGAGTAACATGGGAAGGATGAAAAGCTAAGAGGCTTTGAAATAAAGATTTATTTTCTGAAGAAACAAAATGAAACTGCCCCACTCTTGCAAAATGTATTTGGTGGCATATGGAGTGAAGGAAAGTTCGGCAGAAGGAGTGCTGCCCTGAGAATTCTGAAGGGCCTGGTGTTTGGGGGGCTGCTGAGTTTGGCGGGGGGCTGTCCTGTGGACTTAGAGCGGAGGTACTTGCTTTCATTTTTGATTCACCTAAGAGGGCGATCCACAAGGTGGCTGTCAGAAGCAAAGTTGCACAACAACTAATGAGAAAACAATCTACATTTAAATTCAGTGGGCACAATGCCCTCAGATTACCTTTTCATGAGGCGTATGAGTCCACCCCTGGAACACAGCTCAGGAAAGAAAAACCACACTCAACAGGAAGCATAAAGCAAAGCAGTGGGTGGCTGGAGCTCTCACACTAGAACTGCAACACAAACTCAGACGTTTATAGACGTAAAGGCTCCCCCTCAGAGCCTTCCAGAGGACTTCCATTTCAAGAAGCTTTGGATCCAAATTCTAAGCCCAAACTTGCCGACACACTGAGAAAAGTGGCAGATCTGATAAGAAGGCAGAGGCGTGGGGAGGAAATCACATCTGAAGGAATATTTTCAAATATTTATAAATGATCTCACAGATATTTTCTCCATCCATGTAACTCACCAATCTGCAGAGAGGTGGGGGGGAAAGTCCATTATTACCGAAACAGTTGTCATTTTTTAAACGTGGGAATCATCAGGTCCCGGGATCTGCCATAACAACACAGGAATGAACGGGAAAAGAAAGAACTAGAGAATCCGTCCAGGTTTTCTGATTCTTCCTCCCACAGCCTCTGCATCCACTACCACATCCAGACTTGTCAGCAAGAGCAATGAAGGCGCTGCTTGCAGAAATGGAAGCTCCAAATGTCCCCCGGACTGTTAGTAGCCCTGGACAGAACACAGAAATACGTTCCTAACAGGCCTGGCATTTTATTTTCTCTTTCAATAACGTCTGTCAATTTTTTCCTTGGCCAGGTAATTCAGGGGTCCTAAACTTGATTTATGAACAATTTTAATTAAATTCCCCATTTGTTAATACCAGTGAACCTCATTGCCTGGTGGTGACGACCATCGGCAGGAATAATCCATAAAAGCACCCCTCTCGGCTGGCTGTCTCCGGTTTGGAGGGTAGGTAGTACTTTGGTTTCAAGGTAGCAATTTACAAATGCTACCATTTTTGGCCAACTGTGAGTTCCAGTTTAGGACGTCACAAAAGCGATCCTTTTTTATATGGTCAAAAGCCAGTGATACAACTGGAAGAGAGGATGTGGATAACCTTTTATAGAAGAGATTATGGAAAGGTATTGGGCTTCTTTAAAAAAAAAAATTCATCTTATTGGAACAATTACATAAATCCAAATGGAGAAGGACTTGGAATTCTTTGAGAACATAAGGATAAAGAAAACCAGATAGCTGTAGAGATTTTGCTACTAAGTATAGCCATAATATTGCTGCTGAAGAGTGAGAAAAGTATTTACAGTAAAGACAAGATGGGGGAGATCTAAGGCATTTGGCAGGCATTGATAACAATTATTTGAAAAAGCGAAAAAGCCCTGCAATATTTAAAGAGAATTATAAAGGATTTTGTCAGACTCAAAGGGAGCAAAAACTCCATAGTTGGAGATGTAGTCACAGATCTGCAAACCGATTACCTCAGGGCAGCCGAACAGCTTGATGGGGAGCCGCAAGGCTGCCTTTACGCACCCCCCTCTGGCGGCTTTCATCAAGCTTTTGAGGGCTCATTGGCAACGTGATTTACTTGGCACCACAATATACGTGTTGCTTAGAGATAGTCTCAAATGTGGAGCGAATGTGGAAAAGAGGGAGACAGTTAATTCAGCTGGGAGAATTAAATGCAGACCTCTGCGATAAACTTAAGTGACTTGGGCTGAAGAAAGGGAGAGAAGAAAATGGGTGCAACTCTTTTGTTAAGTGGGCCTCTCCTGGAACCAGCGCCAGCTACACAAATGTGTGACTGTGCATAATCCAGGGCACCCAGCTCCTAAGGGGCCCATGTGTCTTTCAATGCTGTACTGTTGCCATCTTGAATCCTAAACCATTTTTTAAAATTTTTTAATTTTATATATTTTTTACATCATTTTTCATTTTTGCACAATGTATGCATTTTCATCTTGGTTATAGTCCCCATACAATTCCCACCCCCCTTGTTTTGATCCTACTCCCTCCTCCCCCCCCCCACCCCGTAGTGTGTCTCTGGTTTTTAGTTGCTTGTTGATTTTGATTTTTACTTTATTATAATTAGTCTTTTTCCTGGTCCCTTATTTAGGTTTTCTAAATTCCTGCTATGAGTGAGACCATCCAGTATTTTTCTTTTTCTTTCTGGCTTATTTCACTTAGTATGATCCCTTCCAGCTCCATCCATGTTGCTGCAAATTGCATAAGTCTATCTTTTTTGATTGCTGAGTAACATTCCATTGTGTACATGTACCACATCTTCTTGATCCAGTCATTTATTTTTGGGCATTTGGGTTGTTTCCATAGCTTACCTATTGTAAATAGTGTTGCTATACAAATGTTGGCGAGGCTGTGGAGAAAAAGGAACTCTCCTACATTGCTGGTGGGAGTGCAAACTGGTCTAACCACTATGGAGAGCTGTGTGGTGATTCCTCAATCTGCTAAAGATGGAGCTTCTGTATATACGATCCAGCAATTCCACTCCTACGTATTTACCCAAAGGACAGAGAAACGTTAATTCAAAAGAGCACCTGCACACCTATGTTTATAGAGTCCTAAACAATTTTTGAGATTGGGGTCTCACAGCTTCATTTTGCACTAAGCCTCAGAAATCCTTTAGCCCATCCTACTGTCTTAATTGAGCAATATCTGGTGTCTGGACCTTAGGAAACTTCCACAGCTTGGGACTTCAAACTCTTTACTTACCAATAGGAACAAAAGTTATGGAGAATGTTGAGATGGGTCGTTTTATTGAGAACAAAATGAGAACTTTGATGAGGTGGAATGTTTTTTCTTCTTGGTACTCAACTTATCCAAGGATTTATTTTCTATTCTTTACTGGCATTATGTCTTTTTTAAAAAGTCATTTGGGCTATGGTTTAACCTGGTGCAGTTTAAGAGGCAGCATTGTAATCACTAGGCAACAAGAGGAAAAAGCCCCACTAATTCAATTCAATTCAATATGCATGAATCTCCCTGGGAGGGAATACTTTGTTAGGCCCAGTGGCGATTGTTCTAGAAGGGGCCTAGTAGGTTTTTGAGTTGGAGAAAAAGAGCACTGAACTGGTTGACTGCTAGGTCCAGGGTGGATGTTTCCTGCTGAAGGAAATATTTGAGTAGGTGTTTTGGAGACAATGAAGGGATCCTTCCCAGATTGCTTTAGATCCTGTTGAATTCAGATTCTCACCTCCACAACCTCTCCAAACATCTTCACAAAGAGTATGCTGCTTCTGTCACACAGAAGGTCCATATAAAATTATTACATTTCTCTAAATAAGTAATATAATTAAGAGTAATCTTTTCCATATCCCAAATTCAGCACTAAAATTAAACAAGCCCGCACATATTCCAGAGACAATAACTGAAGGGGGGGAGGTGCTAAGGAAACAGATGAAAACAATATAAAGACATGCAAAACTGCTATTAGCTTGGGATAGATAAAAGAATTTCTAAATTATAGCTTTTGGTAATGTTTAAGTTGAGAGTCTAGTAATCTGGGTGCAAATTGTACTTGGGGGCATTTGTTCTTTGTAAAATAAAATAGATTAAGGGAGAAGAAAAAAAAAAAAGAGTTGCTAAGCCCACCACCCAAAAACAAATCTTCAGAGAAGGGCTCCAGCCCTTTGAAACAAAACCTATCACCACAAGGCATCAAAGTCAGAACACTGCGCCAAGGCTTGCCAGTCAGTTTTTAAAGCTAGAAATAAACCTAAAAATCACTTACTTTTATATTTTTTTCTTGTAGAATTTCCTGGTAGAAGGATCTCCTTAGCTGAAGGTCCCAATGCATAACAGAAGGTGAAGGTGAGTGAGGAGACCTTTTTGGTCAGCACGATCATGGTCCCCTCCAGGATGGCCACTCTTCTGATCAACTCACCCACCCACAACCAGAACAGGATGAGACTTGCCCAAAGTCACATGGCTCAATAGAGGTGGTTCTGGAACTCCCACTTAGGCCTCCAGACCTAGCCCAGTCCTTCTGGACCAGGAGCAGGGGAAGGAGGATACCAGTGCAACTAGTCCCTGCCAAGCAACTAGTCCCAGCCTCATTGTGTGCTAGATATTATAGGAAAACCAATAAATCAGTAGACATGAAAGAACCCATGTGGGCCCATCTTGCCCTCAGCCTGGACACCTGGAAGCCACACAGTGCCATTGCCAAACTGGATCATCCTTGATCTATAAAACATTTGGGATCCACAGTGAAGATCTTCCAGAAATCCAGATCTACAAACTGATGAACACAGTCTCTGGAAATCACCTCTGTCCTGCTCAGTTCAACCAGGAACTGGGAGGTGTCTGAACTTAGTCTTCCAGTCATCACTTCTATCCCCAGACACTCTACCTCTCTCTCCCTTTCTCTCTCTCTGTCTCTCTCTCTCTGTCTCTCTCTCTGTCTCTCTCTGTGTGTCTCTGTCTCTCTCACTCTGTCTCTTTCTCTCTCTCTGTCTCTCTCTCTCTCTCTCTCTCTCTCACACACACACACACACACACAGTATTTTGATATGGCCAGAGCCTTCTTTACTAAAGAAATACCCCTTAAAAATGTGCTTTTCATCTGATTGCAAAACAGCCAAGTGTTCAAATATCTGTATTGGTTATAAACCAGTACTTCCCAAAGCAGAGGGTGCAACAGAATACCCAGAGGTTTACTAAGAGGGCTCTAATACAGTCATCCCCAGAGATTCTGATCTTGCCAGTCTGGGGTAGGAGCTAAAAATTTGCTTTTAGGACAAGATCCCAAATATACTGATGTTGCGGGTCCTGTCACCACATTTGGATAAACCTTTGCTGTACACTGTTATCTGAGGAAATTTTGGTTCAGTGAATCATTACTTTACATTACAACAGGGCTGTCATCCTTTTCGAAAAGATGGCATCTGTCACCTGTGCTGTGGTAGAGTTTGCTAGAGTTGGCTTCAACATAAAACATCAAAACATGACTTGTTAATACCATCAGCCTCTGTCCTTATGTGATACCTTCTGCCCAGGCTCTTATTCTCTGCCTTCAAGATGATCTGAACAGGGGTCTGGTTTGTGGGCTCCAAGAAGACATCTCTGTTCCTCTAGGGTACAAATGTAAGCAGGCTGGCAGGACATGGTAGCTATATTGATAGTGGGCAAAACCACGAATGTTGACATGATAATTCAATGAGAAAAATGGAGCACATAGAACCATGTACAGGGAAAAGGGAATGGAATTGACTTGAAATTCCCAGATCAGTTATATATATACATGGTCTCAAATCTCAGATTCAAACTCATGTTCCCCTACCAGGCAGGAGACAGTAAACTTTCTTACTAAAGAGAGAAACTAAAAGCAAAATCTTCTTTAGAAATAGTAAAGCTGGTGTTCATTAATATTTAAAGAAGCAGTACTTTTTTATATTCCAATAACTCTTTTATTTTGTTGGATGAATTTAATAGACAGATTTCTCCTTCCAATTGTGTTTCCTATGAAAATAAGATAATTGATTTCAGAGAAATGTTATTTACAAATTAGGTTATTTTCTCATTTATATTTTAATTTCTGGCTTAGTTCTGGTCAGAAATCCTGTGAGTTATGTATTTTAGTTTATAATTAAATAATCAAGTAATAATAGGACATTACTTATATGCTGGTCATAAAAATGAGCACTTTAAAAGAAATGTATAGGGACAAAGCATTATGAAGAAAATAGAGAAATACAGGTTAATTTAAAGCTGAAATCTATTGCCATTATTAGACTCTCAACTCAATTCCCTAATTGCCTAGTTATGTGCTAGATACTATTGGAAAACCAGTAAATTGATAGACCCTCACAAGTGTTAACATTTGAAAAAAATGCATTAAATTTTTTAAACAGAAATGAAAACTGACCTTAACATAGTTTGAAATATCCCTACCAGCCAGCCACCTGGGTCAGCCTTCTTGAACATGAGCATCTTTTCTGTAGCATCACTGACAACAGCCATCAGATATTACTCAAACCATTTCAGATGCTCAAAGAATATCCAGATAGTGAAGGTCCACACTGGTGGAACATATTGAATGAGCCCAATACCACATCCTAAGGAAATCCTTCAAAACACGAATGTCATTTTCATGGAACAATCCTCCTAACCCCTCAGTTGCAGATTCAGCATTCCTAGTTGTATTAGCCAGAAGCAGAAAAATTAACAGAATACATACACACATCCCAAATATATGTATCTCACACACACTCTCTCTCTCTCTCTCTCACACACACACACACACACACACACATAGAGAGAGAGGTGCTTGAGAGAAAGATTGACTTTAAAGAATTGATTCACACAATTGTGGGGAGTAACAAATCTGAAATCTTATGTTATGCAGGATGGCAGTTTGGAAATTCAAGTAGGAGTTGATATTGCAGTTTTGAAGAACAATTTCTTCCTCAGGAGAGTCCTCTTTCAAGGCCCCAACTGATTAGATGATGCCTACCCACTTTATAGAGAATAATCTGCTTTACTCAGATTCACATGTCCTTAAGTGCTAACCACATCTAAAATTACCTTCAGAATTAACATAGTCAAAATGGTCATCTTTTGCAAAGCAATATTCAGATTCAGTACAATCCCTATCAAAATTCTAGTAGCATTCTTTAAGGAAATAAGGAAATTATCACTTAAATTTATATTGAACCACAAAAGACCACTAATAGTCAAAGAAATTCTGATACAAAAGATAACAGAGGTATTATGCTTCCAGACTTTAAATTATACTACAAAACAATAGTAACCAAAACTATATGTATTGAAATAAAAAAAAAAAAACAGACACACAGACTAATGGTATAGAATTAAGAATCCCAAAATGAGGCCACATTAATATAGACAGCAAATCTGTGACAAAGGAACCAAGAATAAACAATGGGGGGGAAAGAATGTATCTTCAACAAATGGTGTTGATGATGTTGGGAAAATTGGACCATCACATACTTCAAAAGAATGAAATGAGACCACAAAAATTAACTCAAAATGGATCAAACTTGGATGTAAGATCTGAAACCATAAAATACATAGGAAAAAAGCATAGACAAAACACTCTAAGACACTGGCTTCAGTGATGTCTTTGGGGACTCAACTACCAACTACAAAAGCAAATAAAACAAAAGTAAATATAAATAAATGGGAAGACATCAAATTAAATAATGCAGCTAAATAAGCTATCACTTAAAAAAAGACACCCTAGGAAACGGGAGAAGATTTTTGCATATTGTACATCTGACAAGCAGCAAATAGTCAAGATCTATGGAGAAAGATACAGTTTAACAATAAGAAAACAATAATACAATAAAAATGGAGCAGAAGAGCTAAACAGATAGTTATCGAAAGGAGAGAGAGAGTCAACAAGCACATGAAAAAAAGCTCATCATCATTTATTATGAGGGAAATGTAAATCAAAACCACATGAGATACACACCTGAGAGATTGGCCCCTATCAGAAACAAGATGTGAGGATGTGGAGATAAAGGAAACCTTGTACACTGTCCATGGGAATGTAGACTGGTTCTGACCTGTGGAAAACAGTACAGAGGCTTCTCAAAATATTAAAAATAGATTTATCATGTGATATAGTAATCCCACTCCTAGGTATCTACTGGAAGAATATAGAAATAATAATTTGAAGGTATCCATGAACTCCAAGGTTCATTGTAGCACTATTTACAATATGCAAAGTATGGAAATAACATAAATACCCATAGACAGATGAGTAGCTGAAAATTAAGAAAATGTGGTATATATACACAATGGAATACTATCTATCTATAAACAAAAATGAAATCTTGTCATTTGTGACAACATGGATGGAACTGCTGAGGATTGTGCTAAGTGAAATTAGTCAGAATGAGAAAGACAAATACTGACTTATCTCACTCATACATGGGCCATAAAAAGCAAAGCAGAGGAACAAACAAAATCAATCCCAAACACACTTTTGAAATATGACTGGAGAATTAAAGCTACTGAAAGAGGATGGGTGGTGGGGAGTAGAAAGGGGAGGTGGTCCAGTGAACCATGGGAAAAGATTAGGAGCTTTGATTTCAGGCTGTGTGGTAACATACATCTGAAGAGGTGTGAACCTATACCTCTAAAACATATACAGTGTTGTGAACCAACATTACCTCAATAAAGACAATGTAATGAAAAATAAATAAAGATGCCTTCACAGCAACATCTGGGCTGGTATTCAACCAAAAACTGGGTGCCATAGCCTAGCCAAGTTGACACACAAAATGAGCCACCACACCAGTTCTTTCAGCCCTTGGTCCCATTATTATGTCAGTTGGCCTTCTGACCACTGTGGGGACAAGGACATTTCCTGGCTTTATGTTTCTCTCCTGATGGGTGGCCCTGCTGCTGAATCCAGGAATGTCACTGAATATGTATGGCTCAGTCCATATAGGGCCTGCTGCTTTAGAGCCACCTGCCTGTAGAGTTGGATTTTTTCTACCTGTCCATTCTTATGAGTCAGTGTTGACACCTTCCAGGTGGAGGCCCGTAGTTCTGGCAGCTACTCTTACTGCTTGGGTTGGGGATACGGGATTCTCATATCTGTTTTGCCACAGCTTATGTGTGCTTCGAAAAGGCAGACTTCTGGATTTCTATCTTTCTGACTTCCTTGTGAATTTCTCAGTTGATCCAGAAATTTGAGAAGAGTAAAATGCGGTTATCATGTAATTGTTCATCAACCTCCCCACTTCAGAGTGTGCTCTAGTCTATGACCGTCTTACAGTGGTCCCTCAGAATGGAACCAAACCTTCCCCATGATGTGCCAGTACAGACAAAGAGCACAGATTAGAGCATCACCTCTAATCTGTCACCGTTGGAGTCACCCAGGCAGCTCAGTCTCTTCCAGGCTGTTACCCCTGCACCTTGCCTAATCTCCCTTAGCCTCAGTTTCACTCACGAAATAGGGCTAATATTATCTAATTCAATATTATCTAATTCATAGAGATGGAGGGTAAAAGTAAATGAGACTATGAATCTAAGAACCTAAAGGAAAATGCTTAGTAGTAGGTGCTCAATAAATAAATGGCTAAAAATAACAGATCTGTGACTTATTCTAGAATGTTCATAAACACAAAGATGCTAATATCCAGAGGATTGAGTCTTGAGGCACTTTCTGGCCCTGGCATATTGCAGCATTCTATCTTCTAAGGTTCAACAAAAGAGATTATATTTGGCCGATGGAAATCAAGGACAACTTTCTTGTATCAAAGAAGGAAAGACTGAAGCTATGGAGATGGAAAAAGGTGTTCTCTTGTCAGAAAGAAGACAAGACCAAACATAACATTAAGCAGGCATTTTCTTTCATTGTTTAATCATAATTGCAGCTAATATTTATATTGCACTTATCATGGGTCAGTTACACACTTTAACTCATGGAGTTAAAATCCAATGGGAGGAGGACTATTATATTCCCCACATTACAGGTGAGAAAATGGAGACACAAAAGATTGAGCAATTTGTCCTTCCTATAACTAGACATTAAACCAGGGAATTTAACTTTTAACCATACACCCAGAAAAATTGCCTGTAGCTGTATTTTGTTCTTGAGTATTTAATTAATAGCAGATTCAAATATTATTTTAAAATCATTTGTTGTGAGTTGGAAACACATGTCTTTAATTTACACCTTGGGGAATTTTACTTTTAATTTCTTGGTTGTGCTTCCTTGTGGCCCATGTAATTGGAAATTACAAAATAATTATGAATATTGGCTTCTAGATTAAACAACTGCTTAACTGGGCAAACTCAGATCAAATTAAGTCTAAAGCCTCTTTCTTATGAAAATTTTACTTATTGTATGTGTAAGAATTTGTTTTTTGTTCTTGAAGAATCCCAGGAGTTAGAAATAGACATACTTACTTAGTTTGACCTAATCTAATATGTGGTGCTTGGTCTATTCTTCTTAGTTTATTGTATCTCTTAATCTTTTACATATGCAACCAGGGATCTCAGTGATGAGGGCATTAGAAAAATCTAAACTAACAATAAATTCTGGTTACAAGATTCCCTATAAATGGAGTGCTTAATAAAATAATGCTTGGGAAAGTGATCTCGGAGTGATTAGATCTTTATGAAGTCATCAAATTATAAATCTCCAGTACTTGCCATAACTGGTCATATTTTTTTTATTGCCTGAAATGTTTTTGACAGTATTTTGTGCATGATAAAACAAGATAGTTTCTTGTTTTGAGAAGCCAGTGTAACTCAGTATTAGTTAGTTCAAATAAACCATGATGATTCACTTTTAACCCTGAAGCTTCAATTATGAGCTCCCTCTTCTTTTTGCCCCATTTGGAGTTTAGAAAACCAATTTTAGTCTCCTTGGCACTGACCGAATACCCTCATAGAAAATTCTCCTGAACTTCTACCTGGAACAGTTGGGTGACAGGTGGTATCCACTCTCAGTGACACCAGGTACCAAGAACAGGAGGACACTGAGACTCCAAATTGCCAACTCTCAATTGGCAAAATGTTTTTCTTTAACTTCTCATGAATCTTCTCTTTTCCTTGTACTATCCAAACAATTTGTCATTTAACAAGTGTTTATTAAGTTCCTACTGTGCTTAAAGAACTGAGGAAAGGATGCTAAGTCAGAAAGACATAGTCACTGTCCTCATGAAGATGGTGGTCTATGGGGGAAGAGGCAATGCCCATAAAACATGATAGAAGCAATGAAAATGCATAAAGAGAATATGACTATCAGAAGGAGTACACTAAAATGTTAGAGCAGTTCTCCTTCAAGAATGAGGCCTTGGGCACAGCAGACCTCTCCTGTCATGCCCGCAGCTCCCCTCAGCAGTGTATTTCATCAGTCTGCCTGTTCTGTTCCCCACTCTGTCTCTGGTGAATCCTCTCACCTTCCCTCAAATCTGGCCTGTACCCTGGTTCTTGTATAAATAAATAAATAAATCTTAAAAAAAAAAAAAGAATGAGACCTTGGTTAATTCTTTCAACTTAAATACTTCTTGCAAGGTCTGTTTCAAATTTAATTTAAAGTCAAGAATATTTTTATAAGGGGAATCTGAAAAACAAAGCATATTTTCATATTATAACTGAGTTACTCAAATATTAACTTTTGAGATTTTTCCTTTTTTACTAAGATAAAAAATAAATTTTTACATTTATTTTGTCAGGAAGCAGCATTTTTCAGCAACAATGCTTGATCCCATGTCAACCTAATTTTGCTCTTCCTTCACCTGAATTATCATTGGATTAAACACCCTTCCTAATATAAAAAGTTTTTGGCAACCATCATCTCCAGATTGCCTCTCCATGAAATCTCCTCTACCAAGGTGTAAATATTTTCCCCAAAACCATATACAGTGTGGTAATCCAATGTTAACTCAATTAAAAAGAAATTTCATACACTTTATTTTTTTTCTCTCAACTTCATGAACAGAAACTAAAGAATACAAACCATCATCACATGAAATTTTACAGGATTTCACGAATTTATCCTCTGATTCTCTCTACAGAAGATATGATGTCAACAAAACAACAAAAAGATTGTATTAGGCAGTATAAGAAAATCATTTCAAAGACCACAATGATTCAGAAGGAAACCAACCTGAAGCAGAACCAGAAACTTTAATAGTCAGTTTCCTGTTGTTGGACTCCGTTTGATAAGATTTTGTTTTCCAACTTGAAGGTAGACGTTTGTGGTCTTCATTTATTTACCATGCTAACATTGATCATGAATAATTTCTTATATTTCATAAATCTATTATTTTGCTATAATATTAATAACCATTTTACATTAAGAATAATTTATATATGGATCTAAAGGACTCATAGAATATCAAATCAAATAACAAATTTTATAATACTCTTTTAAATGGATATATTACATATTTAACTATCCTCTTATTTCTTATATTTCATAAATCTATTTTTGCTATCATATTAATAAACATTTTACATTAAGAATCATTTATAGGGTCTCCCCTTGTAGTGCAGCGGTTGAGCGCTGGGTTGCGAAGCTGCCCACAGCCTCTGCAGCGCCGGTTCGATTCCCGGCTGCTGGGCGAGGGTCCCACATGGTGCGCAGACCTCTCCTGCCTCCTGCTGCTCCCCTCAGCAGTGTATTTCGTCAGTCTGCCTGTTCTGCTCTCCGCTCTGGCTCTGGTGAATTCTCTCACCCTCCTGCGCTTCTGACTGTACCCAGTGCTTGTATAGATAAATAAATAAATCTTTTAAAAAAAGAATCATTTATATATGCATCTAAAGGACTCATAGAATATCAAATCAAATAACAAATTTTAAGATACTTGACAAATGTTTCTACAGGTTATGAATAATAAATTATCTTGGTTTCCCAATTTTGTGCTTTGTTCACACATCAACCTATTATGTTAAATAATTACAACTCTATTTCTTTTACAATCCTACTTTCACAAATTATTTAAGGGAACTTGGACATTGTGTTCCCTTAAAGGAATTTTTATTAGTTTTCTTTGTTGCATAACTAATGATCCCAAAATTTAATTTAAGTCAACAAGCATTTATAACCTCACACAGTTTCTGTGCATCAGATATCCAGGCAGGGCTTAGCTGGATTATCCCAATTCAGAGTCCCTCACTAGGTTATAGGCAAGCTACCGCCTACAATCATCGCAAGATCTGAGGCACTAGAAAATTTGCTTCTCAGTTCACTTACAGGGTCGTTGACAGGCCGCTCCATCCTTCAATGGCTGTTATCTGGAGGCCCCTTTGCTTCCCATAGAGCTGCTCACAACATGACAGCTGTGTTCCCAAGAGACCCAAACAGAGAGGCAATGCACCAAAGAGAAGCTGCTGTCTCCTATAACTTTGCCTCCTAAAATTTACCATCCCTTTCACTGCATCCTATTGGTCACACAGACCAACCTTGGTTTAATGTAGGAGATGACCACACAAGGGTTGAATACCAGTAGAAGGAGGTCATTTGGATTTTATATTGAAAGCATAGAATCTCAGAGATTGACTATCACACAGACTATGATTTATGAGGACCCAGAATATGTATGTAAAGATCTTCTGACAAAAAATCCTTCATGGGCTGCTAATTAAAAAAGAGTTTACCATAACCTAATAAATTTGAATATTTGCATGAATATTCACATTCACAATGGAGCGACTTCATCCTTAGGTTTAGCATCCTCAAGGAAGCCTTTCATTTGTATACCAAAACGCCTGTGCAAGAATGTTCTATGTAGCAGTGTGATGAATAGCAATCAATTTGTAACTAATCTAGATGCCAATCAATAGAAAACAAAATACCAAAATTAACTGTGGGGTGTTGAGATAATAAAATGTTATAAGGTGGTGAATTGGAGCTACATGTACATCAATCCAGCTGCAAAAAGCAAAATACGGAACATATATACTGTAATTTCATTAATCTCAAATTTCTAAAAGGTAAAGCCAAGTATGTTTATAAGGACTAAAATAATGAAGTAAAGAAAGCATGTGACCATCCAAGCTTTGAGAGAGCAGTCGCCCCTGAAGTGAGGCAGGAGTGTGCTTAGGGAGACTTTCAGGAGACTGAGGAACCTGCAACATTTCATTTCTTAATCTGGGGGTGGTGAGTACCCAGGTTTTCACCTTATTTTTTGAAACTACATAAAAGTTTTTACACTCTTCCATAGGCATGATATATTTCACAATAACCTAAATTTTTAAAAGCACATCATAGAGTAAAAATACTTCAATAACACTTTCAACAAGAAAACAGTGACTAACACATACTGCGAGCTCAGAGAGTGACGGAACTGTGCTGAGAATGTCAGCTGATTTTGTTTTCATTTAATTCTCACAACACATAGAAGGTAAAAATTTATTCTCCCCCCTGCCCCGTTTTGTCAGATGAGAAAACTTAAACTTATAGAGATGAAAACTTTTGCTGAATGTCATACAATCAGCATGTCACAGAGCTGGGGTTAAAATCCAGACAGATCAACTCTGGAGCCAACTGTCCCAATAGCTAAGTTAAAACTGGGGTTTGTGCCTAGATACTGGGGTTTGTGTAAAGGATGAAATGCTAACTTGCCTAAGTGTTGGGGTGACATTGATTGGATAACTATTCCTTACACAAGTGATCAGGTCAATTCCCAACTTCCCCCACTGTCCCTGATAATGACATACCTCTCACCTTTCTGCCTGGAATACAGGTGCCTCACTTGTTAACACCAGCTGAATAGCAAGGCATATTTAGTAAGCGTTTGCAAAAGAAAACAGACACTCATCTCAGTGCTTAGAGACTTTCGGTCATTGGCACCTCACAACCACTCTCAGTGGCAAATGCTACTAGGATGTCCATGTTACAAGAAGAGAACAGTTCCCGAGAAAAATATTCCCAGCACTTAGAGCTTGTAAATAGCAGTGCCAGGATCCAAACCCAGGCATTCTGTCTCCTGAACCTATGATCATAATCACCAATATACTGTCTCCCAAGAAATGTTATGCTTAGAGTAAGAACAGATAAGGAAAAATTGATCTTTTCTTTTTTTTTTAATTTTATTTTTATATTCCCCATACAATTGCAACTCCCTTATTTTGACCCCAATCCCTCCCCTCCCCGCCCCCCACCCCTCTGGTGTCTCTGGTTCATAGTTGTTTGTTGATTTTGATTTTCACTTTCTTATAGTTATTCATTTTCCTGATCCCTTATTTAAGTTTTCTAGATCCCTGCTATAATGAAATGTGCCAAACAAGGAGAGAACTCACTGATGTTTTAAGGAATTTCCATTATCAGATTTTCTTGAGGTGTCAGAAAAAATGTAACATGCAACATGTGTACTAGGAAAAAAGATGGCTTCATATTGGAGACGGTAAGAACAATAGCATTGCACTTGAGCTTTAATTCAGTTTTGTTAAAAGTTCACTGACTATCATCTTAAACTAACAAAAGTTAATTCAATCAGTTAACAGCATTACAGATTTTTTAACATTTACTTTATATTTACATATTATATGTAATATAATTTACATTGACTTTATATTAAATAAATGATACTTTATATTAAATAAATGTGTACTCACTTTATATTATAGTACTATGAACATTTACTGTAAGTCAATTTTTAGGAGCCAGAAATAATATTTTACATATTAACCTAAATGGGGAGGATCCCATTATATGGGCCATAGAACATAACCACACAGTTTCTGCCCACAAGAGTCCACAGCCTAGTGGACAAATAATAATATATGTAGTAATAATAAATAGTAACTATAAAACTGTATATAGTTATCATTCAACAGGTTTGGTTCTAAAACCGGAATATACTCTAAAAGTGATCAACTCAACTTATACTGCCCTGAAAAATAGGTGTCTTTTAAACTGAGACATGCAAAATAAGTGAACTTCACTTGATAGAAATCAAAAGGAAAGGCCTTCCTGATAGAGGGCATAGCTTGGTCAAAATCTGGAGGCATAACAGAATATCTCATGTCTACTCTTTTTGATGCCAGAGCACAAATTGCTTAGGGAGTCATGGTGGATAATGACCCTGGAAAGGCCAGGTGGAAAGAGATTATGACTCAATGGTTAGACTGGAGGGCACAAGAAGAATAACTTGTTTATTACTTTGGAATGATAACACTGGAAGGAAGGAGGCTGGGTTACAAGACGGAAAGTCTGGCTGCAGAGAAAACAGCCTGAAGGTTATTTGAAAAGAATTCAATCAAGCAATACCTACAAGTCTACCCCAGGCTACCTGATAAGTATCATTGCAGACCCCATTTCACAGATGAGAAAATCGTGGTGAAGAGGACTAAAGTAAATGTCCAATGCTACACAGTTGGAAAAGGGGAGCCAGGATTCCCTCCAGGTAGTAGGGCTGTGATCACCTCTGCACATGTCACTTACCCTGCCATGCTGGCTAATAGGCATGAGAGCCCAGGGGCTAAAATAGGGAATGGAAGTCTCTCCTAGGAAATACCACACAACCCACAGAGGGGTAGCAGGTTGGAGAAGGAATCAGTGAGTTGAGTGTCAGAATTCAGTGGTCTAGGAGGTCTGTGAGAGCCAGGTCGAAAGAGCAGAGGGCCATTGAAAGTGCCAGGTCTAGACTTCAGGAGAGGTGTGATCTGGTACAGAATATTACCACTAAGTAGATACCATTCCACCTACTACCCTCATTCTGATGCAGAACTTAAGCCTACGAGAGGAAGCTCAGAAGAGTGTTCTATAGCCAGTCTCTTTCTAATTCAGGCTTGGATATATATTCTGGGATAAATTTTTCAAACCAGAAATTTTCACTTATAAATGGAGATCATAATACTTCATTTGCCATGTCTTTGTAAGGATTAAAATTAATACATATATTAAGTTCCTAATACATTTTTTCCCAAAAGTAAGTGCTCAATAAAAGGTAATGATTATTACTGTGTTTATTATCATGTAAGAGGTTTGTCAAAGATGAGGTTAGAGTACAGAAAATGTTCTGGCCTGCCAGCTCAATTACTTTCTTTGTATTTTTTTTTCCATAAAATTCCCTTATCTACATGGAATTTTCACTAATTTTTCAGCCCAAGAAAGGAGGCTCCCTTTGAGGAATATGAATTAACCTTTGTTAACCAGCTTTCTACTAGTCAAAAGAATAACCTAGAAAATCAAGATTAAAAAATTATATATATGCATGTATGTATGTATATGTGATGAAACACAAAATAGTGATTAGAAACAAATCAAGTTTCAATGCCACATTTTCCTAGAGTCGTAAATGACTACAGAAAATTTGTGGTGTGGTACATTGAAGCTAAAGGATAATTAGGACAGAGGAACAATAGAAAGTATATTTTCTACAATCCAGATATCTCAAATCTTAGTATTCACCTAAAGAATACAAAAACACTAATTCAAAGAGATGTGTACCCCCATGTTCATTGCAGCATTATTAAAAATAGCAAAATGTGGGAAACAACCTAAGTGCTCATGGAAAGATGATTGGATAAAGCAGATATGGTACATATACACAATGGAATACTACTTAGCTATAAAAAAGATGAAGTCCTACCATCTGCAACAAAATGGATAGACCTAAAATGTTCGATGCTTAGTGAAATAAATCAGATGGACAAAGATAAACGGTATATGATTTTACTAAGCATCATACCTTCCAGGTCTATCCATTTTGTTGTAGATGGTAGAATTTGAAAAAGAAAGAATCTTCTCAGCTATGATCACTTTGCTTGGGATGTTGCATTATGACAATATCTGTGTTCATGAGTAGTACGTCTCTCAAGAAGGATGGTCTGTCAGGACCAATTTTGAGAGTTAAAAATCCAACAGAAAATATGGCTTGGGGATAAAGTGGAAGAATGAATGATATGTACCCTTTTGGTCATAACTTTGTCATTCCCAAATCCTTCAGACATATTTTCCTTGGGATTCAATGTGGTGACTAATAATATGGTTATTTAGTCAAAGTCCTTGGATTTAAAAATATTATGGTAGAAAAGAATTTCTGGTAAAAGATTCCAATTCACAGCACACACACACACACACACACACACACACACTGCATATATCAAGTTCAAAACACAAACCAATACACTTAAGGAAAAAAAGGACATTGGAAATAAATGAAATTTATAATTTAATTTGATTGCCTCTAAGATAGTATGTTCAGTAAGGATGTGAATATAAGTAACATGGAAAGGTGAAAAAAAGAGAGAGAGAAATAGAAGCAGTGCCAACCTCATCCATTAGAAATGAGAATTGTTTCAAGACAAAAAATCTTTTTTTCTTTCCCCACTAAAGATTCTTGACCTTTTTACTTCTCTTCTCTGGCTGCAGAGCATCAGATTCTGCTGGTTTGCCTCCTTCCATGCCCCTGCCCCCACCCTCGCTTATCTGAATATATAAGCCTGCCCTTTGCTCAGATTTATGAGTCCAGCCAGGCTCTGTGTATTTACAGTGTTCTGACCTGAAGACCCCAGGCTGAAGGAGAAGAGGAGGAAAGCAGGCCCATTCCATAAACAGAGACAGATATGAGGGGGAGGTAAAAGGCTTTGCTAGCACTTAACATTTTTAACTATTTGGCCAAGTTTAAGAATTAGTGATTAGATTAGAGTAAAAGAAAAGCGAAGGAGAAAAGTGGGTAGAGAGCGAGGAGGAGTAAACTGTATTTTTGCTTTAGTCTAGTTTCTTGGAGGTTCTAGGTTTGGGGGTGAGAGTGGAGTTAAATTTAGTGGAAGGTTCTGAGTAAAATTGATGTCAGTGACAGAGCTCTGCAATGCTTTGAGAACACAGAAGATCTACAAAGATGAGGACATAAACAACATTTAATAAGTTGGAAAATTTCTGCAACCACAAGTGGAGCTCCTTGTGTGAAGTGAGACTACTTGCATTTTTTCACTGTAATTGGTTATAGAAGAAAAATCTCCTGCTCCAAGCTTAAATGGCAACACATTGCCATAGATTACTAAACCTAATCAATTTTGAGCTGAAATATTTTTCTCAAGGCCTGGTGGCCCACTTGAAAGCAATTCCATTTTCAAACAGGCCGGCTTCATAAATGGGCCACCCCTATGCAAAGCAACTGGTACGTGAATCAGCTCAGATGGAAAGTAAAGTGTATGAGTCTTGAGCAAGTCTTGGCACCCCACAACTGAACCCCTTTTCGCCAGGCTCCAATCCTTACGCACGACAAAATATAAAAGCACAGCTTATGCTTGGGCCATACTTAAGTAATTTACTTAATGGAAAAACTTGAATTTGCAGGGGAAAATTGACCTACCAACTGACTAAATTAGAAATAATCCAGATTCGTCAGTAAAGGCTCAATATTCACTGGAGACCTCGAAAGCAAAGCAACTGGGACAATATAGTAAGTGAATCGCCCAGAAAGCAATTTACATTGCAAGAGACCAAAGAGCTGTGATTGAGATATATATATATATATATATATATGCTTTAAACTATAATTGGAGAATTTGTGAAATATCACCAAATTGTTTTCTTTTGCTCACTTTAATATAAAGCAATATTCCCATGATGTTACCTGTTGAAGCATCTGCTAGAATGATGATATTGCTTGATTGGAACTTTTTATTTTAAATAAGATATGTTATGGGTAATGAAGAGTGTTATTATTATAGCCCATTCTACATGGGTTTATGTGACTTGGACTGAATTTTCACGAATAATTGCATGAGAAAAATGTATGTGCTTCACACAATGTGTAGTATTTCATAAATGGTAACTTGTTTATTAGGATTGCATTATTATTAAAAAGTTAGAAATCAAAAGTAAAATTAACTGCAACTCAACTTTGAAAAAATGTGTAATACAAATGCATATAAAGGCATTTTCTTTTCCTTTTGCTTGCCATTTCAGTTTAAAATTAAACATGAATTCATAGCAGTAGAGCAAAAGAAGGTATTGGATTATTACATCAGTGCAAGCTGACTACAGTGAAAACTTGGGCACAAAAATGATGAATGAGAAAATAACAAGGATGGATTTCTAAAAGAAAACAAAACGTGATATTCTAGGAAATTCATTTTTTTATTGCTATCATTTTTGAACTTTCAAATAATGAAACTTCTGCTTTGTAAATAATGTGCTCAAAGCAGATGCAACTGCACAAGGAGTATTTAGGAGAAATTTGGGAACTGTTACATAGACACTAAAATACTTTCCTGTGTCATATCTGTTGCAATCCATTTGTTGGTGAAATAATTTTTTTCTCTAATATGGTGTGGATCTTAGCAACAGTGGGTTCAGATGTAACCATTTAGGAGCTGAGGCCTAACTCAGTGTGCCAGAAAAAAAAAAAAAAAAAAAAAACCCACGCACCACAAAGAACATTGAGATGAATGGCTCTATTTTATGAGCCATAAAAGTTTTATTCATCTTGACACTGAAACAGGTTTAGGCAGAGAGTTGACACGCCTTAAATAAATAAGTGGAATTAATTCCCCAGCCCTAGAAACAATAGCAGCATGCATGTAGCACAGAGAAATGCCCCATTGTTTCCTGTGGCTGCCTGATATTGATATTATTTGTGTTTTTCTGTGCTGCTGCCTCAGGGGCCTGGTTGATCCACTTCAGATTCATCCCCTGTTTTATTAGAGGTTGAAAAAGGTTCAAGACCTGGTTGTACCACAGCTCCCACCGACAGCTAAGGAACCAGTTTGGCGTCTGGTTTGTCTGTTGTTTTACTGCTGACCTTCAAATCAACTTTAACCCCTGACCTCTGGAGGCATCTATCATGACAAGAGGCTGTTTAACACAAATGGTGCCCATTTATAGGGGAAGAGACTCCGAAGATTTCCTTTTTATGAAGAATTTAGTTTTTCACCCCTCTTTTCTCAGTCACCACAGGTGAAATCCCTCTTAGCAGCTGGCTTATGAAATAATGTGAAGGGAGGCCTTAATGAGCAGAAAGCACCCTCAGCTGGAGATAAATATATGCAAATGAGATGCACAAACAAAGGAGCCTGGACAGAGAAATATCTGCAATTCCAGCAAAATGCTGCCTGCAGCTCGAAGATGAACAGCTTTGATAAAATGGTAACAAAAAGCACCTTTTTATCCTCCAGCGTGTTTTACATTGCAATAGACCATTGTCACTGCTACCCAGCGGAGCGTGCAGCGGCTTTCTGCACTGTTTCAGAAAACTGTTTAAACATTTGTTTTAAGGCATTCATGAAATATAATCAATGGACAGCTTCTGTGTTGTGATTTTTTTTTTCCTGAGTGTGTTTTAGCTGTTACTGTAGTTATTTTACTTGTTGGTCTTTTTGTGGTTTAATGCTGCTGTCTCTTTGTGCTGTTTCACCTTTTGGTGCCTGTTCCTTCCACTGGCTAGAATGATGTGTTTGGTTGTTGCTTTTTTTTAATTTCAGAGAAGAGAGATTTCAAGTTAATAACTAGTAAAGAGCGACTTTGGGGAAGGGTTTGAGCCATCACAGAGCAGCACCCAAACAACTAGTTTTAATGATGCCAATCAACTGCGTGGAGCTAATTCACAGACAGGCATGTAACATGCTGATTTTAATAAGCTCTAAACAGGCAATCTCTAACTTTTAAAAGTCTCCTTTTAATTTAATCATCATTGGTTCATATGATACTAAAACAAACAAAACCATTAAAATATGTGTTCAATATGTAGCCACAATGTTATTTGATGGTGTTTTAAATTAGCATTGTGTTGGTGAAATATTGATTTGATGAGCTTTAAAAATGGAGATGCTAAAATCATCATCTTATTAGTTGGGAGAAAAAAAAAAAAAACATTTATCTCTAAAAATGAATCAAGTGCCAGCTCCAAGATCTTGCCAGGGAGGAGCTGGACCCATGACACAGAAATTGCTACATTTGAGTGTATTATTATGTTTAGATTAATAATCAAAGCAGTTAAGGTGAGAGAGGAAACACTATACACTTCATATGTGTCAAAATACTATCGCTCTAAAAGCTCAACAATATTTGGTTCTTTCATTTATTACACAATCCTGGCATTCTGCAGGAGAGATGTACGAGGTTCTTCACATCCCCTCTACCTAAATTATTTCATCCCGGTAGCTCGCACTGGAGTGGAGACATTCTTCTGAGTACTGTGTAGCTTTCACATTTTATGTGCATTTCATCAGGCAAATGTCAAATTTGCTAATAACAAGAAAATCTCGTTTTTAATCATGCCACTCCTGTTGCACAGGGTGGGGGTGGGGGAGGAAGGGGGGAACATAAAAGCATTGAACAGTGTGACCAAAGAGAAGGAGGAGAAAATGCTTATTCGGGTTTGAAAATGCTCAGTAATCTCAATGTCTGCATCAGCGCATCATTAAATTCAGAATTTCAGGAGTTAATGGAAACTTGGTTATACTAGGGATGCTTTTTCAAGCCCAGGTTTAAAGCAGCATAATTATGTTCAACTGCTGCTGTTTGGAAAGGGCAAGCAGCATCTTAGGCACAGAACAATGAAATTACAGCTGAGATTTAGGTTAGCAAAAGCCGTCTTCTCTAGGCTTTTATGATTCATTATTTCCCATTAAATACAGTATTAGAAGTGTACACTAGATAGCTCATGGTTGCTGCTCTCGGAGCACATTATCTATATTACACAGGTCTGGGGAGCAGAATTAGAAAACTTTGGGGGAATGAGCAATATGTGTTTGCTGATAGAAGTACCATATGGCTCATCTTCTTCAATTGCTTTCATTGCGACTCTGATGCTGGAGAAATTAAAGTTTTATTTGATGTGGCACAGCTTAATGAACTGTCTTCTGTTAGGAAAATTGAATATGTTTCCTGTTATTTGAGCACAGAGCCTCCATGGTTTGGCTGATGAGGGATGCATTATGTATTGTTTATTTAGCATTTTGAAAACAAAAGCAAGATATTGAAGGTAAAATTGATTACTGCTGGATTGCATTATATAATCAAGTTTTCTCCCTTTAAATTTCCCTCTACAATCATTTTGTAATGTTTTAATATGAGATTGTTCCAGGTTTTTGTTTTTCAAAAGTACACAGAGCTAGGTTTTTATCAAGGTACCTTGATTTGTAATCAAGCCACACAAAATTCTAAAATCTGTACTGTTATATTTATAAAGTTCAAGGAATGATGTTTAGGAAGAATGAAAATAATTCCAGTTGCATAAATCTAATTGTAAAACTTCCAATGAGACCCCAATCAGTTTTGAAAGGATCTACCATTTGCTAGTTGAATGGGAGATGTCCTTTTCTTTTGTTTGAAATAGACCACTTAAGAACATTCCTGGGGTGGGGCCCTAAGAGAAGGAAGAGATTTTTAATATTTGCAAATATCCACCTCAAAATATCAAGTTTTAGATTTTTTAGTTAATTGTCAGTGAATGAAAAGCTGGGTTCAACCTGTGAATTAGAAAAATAAACTGTATGTATTCCATGAATTTAAGTTTTTTGCGGAATAAATATGATTAAAGGAAACAGAACTAAAAATACACTTACTTGATGAGAAAACTGGGATGTTAACCACGTGCATGTTCTCTGCTCCCTGAAGAATCTAAAAAGAGATACTTTTAGCATTTTCTTTCATTTCCCCAACAGTGTTAGAAATATACGATCGAAATAGTTTCTGAAAAGACTGTAACATCATCTTCCAATCACTACATTTCTTTCTTTCATTTCTCCCTAAGAAATAGTCCTCACATGGGCTGAGGACTCAGGCATATGGACCTGCAACAAGGATAAAAAATAGTTAAAATGAATCAACATTTATCTGGAATATACAGTCCTGACCCCCCCCCCAAAAAAAAGGCATTTATCTTCTGAGTCCTGTGATGTTTTGAGGATTCTGGCTAATATGGCAGTTAAACAAACTTCTCTCACAATCTAAATACTGTCTGTTCAAGAGAGGCTTCCAATGTTTATAGCCCATAAGTAAAGAAGCAAAAAAAAAAAAAAAAAAAACCCTCTGGTATTTAACCAAGAATAGTGCTCTTGAAAATGTCTCCAAAGTGTTTAAGCAAAACTTTGGCCACAGATATTCTCAATTCTTCATTCTTCCTCCCATTTTTTTTTCCACTGAGATAGTCTGGTATTCTATCATTTTGCTCCTTTTTCTGGAAATTAACAAATTAATTTTCCCCCAAAATGTAACACCTGACTAGTGACCTGGTCATACAAACTTCCTTTAGAAACAGTGAGAAGAAAACATCACATTTTTATGAACCCCATCTCCTGCCAGGGGCCTCGGAGGAGGAACACCATTATGCATTGTTATCAGCGTGGTGTAATTTGACTGTTGACAAAGTATCCGTGGCAGTGAGAATGAGCGCAGTTAGAAGTGTGGCGGATTGTAATCAAGAAGATGCTTAGCTGTGCAACACTGCATCTTGAGCAGATTTGAATCAACATTGCCTTAAGGGGACACACACACATACCAAAAGGGAAAAAAATCCATTAATTTTTAGAGGGAAAATTAGAGTGGCACTTGATGAAGTGAAATTTGACATGCGTTAATTGCTCTGCAGTTCTCCTAATTAGAGATTTTCAAATTCTTTTACTGCTGTCACCATGATGGCACATTGTCTTGCTGGACAAATACTGAAATTGCAAATTCATTTGATCAGGAAGTTTTACGAAAGAAGATTGGACTGTATCTTCTAGTCCACTTCCAAGGTGGACAGCTGGAGAGAGACGAGGGATTTTCAGTTTTACCTTCACTGCAGATAAAAATAGGCTTATTAAAATAGTTTCATTATGAGACTTAATGTAAAAGAAGCAGGTGCTGATGCGATTTTCTTAAACAGATGGAAATGTTCCCTATGAAGTATTTCAGGTGGGGGAAAAAAGCCAGTGAAATGTTACATTATGTACACATTCTCATATTTCTACTTATGTTCTTCAGAAATTGGAGAGAGGTGGGTTTTGAAAGATCATGTCACATTTTCCCAGTTCTGAAGTCTACGGCAATAGCACTCTTGGTTCCTCTTCTTATCTGCAAGTAATTATACTGCTGTTTGGCCCCCAGTATGGCATCAAATATGATACTATAATAATTTTGGCTTTCTTTTTAAACCTCTGTTGTCTAGCCCTTGAATCTCTCTTAATTCATTAACATTGAATTTTTTCAATTTTCCATTTTCTTGCAATAACAATATTAATGCCAGGGTGAAAGCTTGATTGGAGCTAAATTACTTGTTACCTGCTGGCATTTATTTATATGGCATTGAATTATAAAGCTTTGCTATTGTCATGCCTTGGGCGAATTGTTTATGACACCAGTAATAGGAGTAATTGTTATTGTTGAAATTACCTGTCAGCTACCCATAGCAGTGGCCCTTGTCCCACTGACAAATAGTGACAAGGGAGAGGTATCCTCCATGCGTCCCCCTGATGGCTTCTCCTCTGATAATAAGAAGTGCAGGGCCTCTGATAATTTGCCTGTCACTGTTGAGTGCAGCTCAGAGAGAGTTGGCCAAATTGTTGTCATTCACTTTGACAAAGACAGCAAAATGCTCCCGTGCAAGAGGAGGATTATCAAAATAAATGAAATCGCTTACACCCCCCCTTTGTTTGTTTGGCTCAAGAATTGTCTGGCTTTGTATGAGGTGGTGAAATCAGGGTCCAGTTCCACTGGGTATAGCTCTGTTCATTCAAAGATGAGGATCCCAGGGAAGAAAAAACAATTTAGAAGACTTGCTATTTTGCAGTTTGCATTGATTATTAAAAATTTATATTCAAATATAAAGAGAAAGTGAATAAAATTATAACAAGAGGTCTAAAAATATGTGGTTGACTATATCAGTGTAAAGCACATGTGAATTTCACACCTTTTTCTTTCCTGCTTTCCCTTTGGTGCTCTTACTCTTTTTTGACCCATGCAGGCATTCAAATTCAATCAGCACTCAAAAAATGCACAAATTTCCCAGTTGCCTTCAAGTTTTCTTTAGAAGTGTAGACATCTGCATCTCCAACTCTTACGGCCTTAAAAGATTATGTAGTCAAACGTGGGATTATTATTTCAAATGGCCGGTTGCTTTCCATAAATTATCTTTTATTTATATAATATCTTCATGTGTAAAGAGATAAATGAAATGTAGTTCCAGGTATGAAGCATCAATTATCATAGGCTTACAGAGGAAGCAAAATGACTCTGTTATTGCCAGAGCTCAAATATAAATATTAGCATTTTCAAACCCCTTGGATGCAGCCTGTGAACCTGTCCCAGAGAAGGGGACAGGAGAGTGGGGGTGGTGTCCAAGGGCCCATACCGAGGAAATGAACTTTAAAGTAATCAAACCTTTGCTCATGCAAAAGTCAAAATCATTCTCGTCATTGCAAAAAAAGGGAAAATTTTAGATGCTAGGAAATTCTTATTTTAAAGTTGTCTGTTAGGTTATTCCTTACAGGTCTTCTTGACAAATACTTGCTGTTATAAGTTGGGGGGGGAAGCAAAATAATAACAGTAATAATAACAGTAACTAGAATAAGTGTAAAATATTGGCTCCTGATAGGATAGTAATCAGCTGTTTATTGGTCTCTACCAGACAAGTAATGACCAACCCCAGTGTTAAGTGCCAACAACATTGTCTTGGGCCCTTCCCTCCTAACACAGGCCATTATCTGATTAGAGAACCTCCAAAGAAGTCACTATTGCATAATTTTATGGGTCTTAACAGCGCAGGTTGGCTGGCGGGAAAACTACCTAGGAGGGTTGATAAAGCAACAGTGAAACATGATTTTATTTACTCCATTTACACCTTGCTCTCTAAAAAAGGATCTGAGTGAGTAGCTGGTGGCTGCAGAAGAAATCTAAAATTGGTTCAAACAGGAATTGTGTGAGAGGTGGGGGCGCTGAAGGTGGGGACAGGAAAAGTAAAATGTGCTATCCCTGCAAGTTTTTCATGAGCTGCTGTTTGAAGTAATTATCAACATCGTTACAGGCATCTAGATCTTTCCTTCGATGTTTTGTATTTAAAGCAGGTAAATACGTTTTTAGCAGTGCTAAAATAAATCATAGATGCAATAATATGACTTGGGGAATAAAATGTGTTTCTAATTCTTAATAGTAATGTAATCTTCTAAAGGAAACCTGCTTGATGCTTAACCATGTTGAATGTCCCTGATTAACAAGTGGAAGGCAGTGACATAATTAAGAGGTTATCTGTGGTAATAAAAATGCTCAAACCTGTCTTGGAATGTGATCCCTTTAGCAGATAATGTTTAAGAATGTAGCATGTCCTTGCTTTCTCTGTCGAGACACATGTTAGTGATCCCAGGAGGGAAAATAAACATGCGTTTTTAAATGAAGATATTCAAAATGTACCCCATATTTCAGGTTGTTGCTGTAACCTGGTTTTTTGTTGGGTTTTTTTTTTTAATGTTCCTCCTATAAAACCTAAATTAAGCCTCTTAGGAATGGTTTTACTGTAGGTTTTGTCTAAAAACACAATACATTTTAAATGGTTCCAGTACTTGAGTGCACTTTAACATGTAATCACTAATGTTCATTCTCTTTCCTCCTCTTCCAAGCTCTTCTAAAAGGATGAGACTTTTTAAAAATTTAGCTCCTTTTGAAATGTAAACTTTTAACAAATAGTAATTGCTCTATTGGTGAACTGACTGGCAGCAACTCTCTCTCTCTCTTTTTCTCTCTCTCTCAATCTCTCTCTCTCTCCCCTTCCCTCAACATTTTGAAACACTCATCAGTGTCAAAGGAAACTGTACACGTCTCCTTTGCTGCTCTAAATAAGGCTCAGCAATGTTAGGAAAAATGTCAGAAAAAGCTCAGTGGATTAAAGTAACATTTCTGCACCATGTCACAGGGAATGGCAGGGTAGGCTGCTCTGCATAATTCTGAAAGATAATTTGTGTAAAATGCTTACTCTATAAACCAGATGAAATTTTATTTGGAAAGATTTAAGATTGTATTTGATAACATACAACATTCAGTTGTTTTTCTAGTTCTTGTTTTTTCTTAATATGCCTCTGGTATGTACTTTTTAAATAAAAGCAATAATACACTCTTCCTTTTGTAAAGTGTCTCTCCACCCGTGTGCAACGTTAACATACATTTCAGGCTCTTCAGTGCATTTTTTCTTTTCTTGCTAGAATTCCTAGGATGTTCATTCAATGAAAGCAGTAAAAATGCTAGGCTCTTATACATGCAAATTCATTAAATTAATCAGTTCTTTTTCCCCTTAAATAAAAATTTCATATCCCTTTGGGGATTTTCAGAACAGTTCACTTTTAGGTATAAAAACAAAATAAAGCATTTACATTTTTATTCATGTATTAAAAACAAATGACCATTTTGTTCTATTTTTCTAAAGAATATCCAATAATTGCAAAAAAAAAATGATGGCAGTAAAATTTCCCATAGTATCATGAGTATGTAATTAAAACTTAACAGTTAAAAAAGAAATATCTTACAAATTCAATACTAGATTCTAATAGGCAAGACAAGATTACAAAAACAAAGGTAAATCTCAGCTGATTTTAAATTTAAACTTTTTCAAAACAGGTTGAAAATGAATTTAGACAAATTTGTCTCTTAACCTTTAAAGATTTCCTGCCCGTTTCTGTATGTCCTTTATTACATTAATTTTTTATTTAAATTACACCATTAACTGGATATGAATTTATCAAGAATACATGTATTGATTTATAAAACAGTACCATTAATTATTATAATAGCTAGATGTAGCTGATATTACAAAGCCATTTAAAGGTTTTTAATATAACTTGGACATACATAGATAGATAGACATTATGGACAAGACTACAATTTAAACTGGCTACCAGCAGTTAATGAAATCCTTGATTTATATTCTAGTTTAGAGATTGATTATATTGTTGCTTTGTAAAACTATTTATATTATGCCATTTTTCAAAGGATGTCTCAATAAAAAGCTAAATAAAATATTCAGTCAATTCCCAAAGCAGATTTTGTTTTCTATATTTTAAATGCTAGTGAAAATAATTGATTGTGTGTGTTCCAAGCTTTGTCATTTCCATTCCAGAGGTGGCTTTCCTGAGGGGAGCCTCGTTTGCAATGCACACTTTCACATGCTCTGGATCCTTGCAGAAACAACCCCCTCTCTTTATTTCATTACACTCTCCCCGCCAACCCATGTATATTTCACAAAACCCGCACATCAGGACACATAAGTCTTTTTGGCATCTTTTATGTTATGCTTTTTTTTTTCCTTAAGGTTGTGGAAAACTGGGACTTACCCCAAAGCCGCAAAGCAGGCAATCACGAAGAGTATTTGGGTAAGAATGCAATCTGAAGAGAAAAAAAGAAAAATGAGGAAGAATATAAGCAAATAACAGTAACACTTTCAAATTACTTTTTAAATGATAATTAGCCAACGAATAATTGAAGAGTGGAATTCTTTTCACACTGTACTTGGTTTGGGTCTCCCACTCTATTTATATCACTTTTCCTTGCCTGGCAACATATGTTACCGATTTATTATAGTATTTTTACTGTTAGCAGACAAATCTAAAGGCTAGCTGAGAAGGCTAGCTTCATCTGATGACTTTAACAACAACTGCAGGGCATCCTTGAGGGTGAGCCAATAGGCTCTTTTGAAGCTATAATACTATTAACCATTTTGATGCCAAAATATTCCTCATAGCTAAAATTGGTTCTGTCTTTTTGTAGGTGCTCTGGGTTTTACATACACAAAAGTTAAATGTAAATGATTTGTTTTGTAAATATTTCAATGGCCTTCTAAGCACTTTCTTCCATGTGACTTAAAAGCCATGTGAACGGACTGGTTTATTTATTTCCCTTTTCTTTTACAGGACTCCGAAATCTGGGCACACATTTATAAGTAAACATCTATCAAGCATCAAGTTAAGTTGTCACTTCACCCTCCTCCCACCACCCCACCGTGCCATTAATTTTCTGCTATGATATTAAAAGAAACAAATATCCTTTAGTTTCAGTGATCACATCTTTCTAATATATGTACAGCCCAGAAAAGTAAAGTTCAAGGGAGATTCTTTTTGGCTAAGAACCTGAAATTACTTTCCAAATTAGAGAAGTGTTTTATGGCTACCTTAACGAATTTGCCATGTTAGCCAAAGGTTTATGCTGTTCAATATACACACACGAAGGTGTCTGTTTTAGAACTGTACTTGTTGACTAAAAGTATTCATTTTTAAAGCTGCCAAACACCAAACTTCCATTGCTGATCGTCTGTAGTTTACTTCAGTCTGAATTATCTAGTGATTTTTCATTTAAAATGTTTATAAGCACTCTCTCCACTTAAACATCCCTTGTGGCTTTCACTTACAATTTCAGATACAATTTCTAGAATTTTTTTTGAGCATATATGCCTTAAAATTTTAGAAATTAAATCTTAAATATTGGAAGCCTATATTTCTTGTCTACAAAGTCTGGCTCAGCAAACAAATTTAACATAATTTTGATATTAGAATTCAACCAATAAAAACGCATATTCATGGCAGGGCTTAGGTGTCAGACAGTCAAAAAGTGAATTTTGAGGATTTGGAATGCACTGTACACCCTGGGGCCCCAGAAGGTGTTAAGACATAGTGTCTGTCCAAATATATCTAGCATAGGAAATTCTGTTTACAACTCAGAGCAATGTCACAACTCTCCAATATATTTAAAAATTTACCACCTGACTTTAAAATATTTGCAGACAAATTTTGCCTTCCGAACAAGTGGGGAAAGAATTTCCATACATTTAATCATTCGTCTGTTTCTAACATTTTAGTTAACAGTTCTCAGATCTTCATCATTTTCACTTCAATATACTTCCCAATTTTACTTTAGTATCAACAATAGTGACCTCATCATAGAAATAATAGCAACAATAACAATAAATAAATTTTATATTCATACATATGTAGGTTATATAGTTTCATCCTAGTCTAATTTAGGTTAATATTTAAGTGAGTATATTGTTTACATCTGCCATCAGATATTTACTGTATTTCTTTTTTGTACCAAAGAGGCATCCTAATGATGACTATGGGTGATTTGAGGTCAGAAGCAATTATGAAACCAAAAGGATTTCAACTTCAGTGATTGAGGCCAACTTCTGAAGGCATAAAACACAGCAATTAGAAAAATGATCATACACAGGGTTATGGACACACAGGTGCCTGAGTGCTAGTCACATCAAGAACCTGTCCTGAATGTGCTGATAAGGACCAGGCCATTTAAAATATTAATCTTCTTATAAAAATGAATGGAGACAATGCTGTTGGCGGCCAGAGCTATCTTCTTCAAAATATTATACTCTTGAACCAAAATTACATCTCCAGCTGTGTTATTTCCACATTTAGAAGAGTGCCAACAGTGTACATGGGACTCCAAGCTCGTGATGCTTGATGCTCTTCTAGAAGACACCTCTCCTCTGTGACACCCAGCCCTTAACAGAGGGGCGGGCTGCACCTTCCCTGCTTTGCTTCTCTGGCTCTGCCGCGCCCACCCCACCCTATTCTCTCTCCCCTCCACCTCAATACAGGTGCCTTTCCAGGGCCTGGCCCTAAGGATGCAGGCTCCTCTGGCTTCCTGGCTCAGGCTCTGTCATTACCACGTTTTTATGGATCTAGATGGCCTCTCCCGGAGACTGGTCTGAGCCTAAACTGGCATCCCCACTTCCCTGTTGCTGGGTCACCTTTACCCCGACCCCCAAAGAGCCACCCCCTGCTTTCTGTTTTGTCCATCACCTCGGTTTCTTTTCCTCTGTTTCTGACCTGCACTCTTTCTGGATCAGACGCAGGCAGGTTGAGAGGTAATGAGAACCAGATGGACATAGCGCAGAAATTGCCCAAATGGGTATGAGAATGTGGGGAGCTGTCAGGCATGGAGAGAAGCTGGAATTTTTCAGCAATAAAATGGGATTTATCGCCACTCTGCCACAGTCATTGCGACAACCGTTTACCTTGACAGAAACCCCGTTCCAATAGGCCACGCCGATGCAGATTCTTTTTTCCCAAAGAGTGATGATTGGTATTTGTTCTAAGGCTCAAATGGCCTGCACTAAAGGTGAAGCATTAGGCCAAAGTCCTGTATTCCCCACTGAGGCAAATGAACCTGCTAAAATAAGTTCCTTCCACAATGGCTGTGTAATTGAAACCAGAAAGTGAGAGAATTTGATAAATTGCTTGACCCTGAAGGAATGTTAAGGTCATAAATTTTCATTGCATTTTCTCTCTCTCTCTTTTTTTTCATTTTTATATATTGATTATATTTAGTATTTGCCTCAAAATTCAACAAGCTTACAGATCATCGGTTGTGGCCCCAGGGGAGACCACAGTAAATCATCAATTAAGAGGGCAGGGGGCATTCTCCCCTCTTCTTCCATAGAGGAATGTCGGTTCCGAATGGTTCCAAGGACAGTCATCGAGGTGTCTTACATCTCAGAATTATTCCAACTTAGCGCGCAATTTGTCCTGGCACAGACAAAGTAAAATCCACAGGAAAGATTTTTCTCAGAAGGGTGCTGCTATACTTCTATCATTTAAGAATGATGAACTGTTAAGAGGCTGGCAATCCGTTTGCAGCAATCACACCCACAAACCTTTTTTTTCCCACTGTAACCTAAAAATAAGAATGATTGTATTTTAGCTAAAAAGGGCCAGCCTCGTTTTTTAGGTAAATTGAAAGTGTATGCATGCGTTTGTGTGTGTGTGTGTGTGTGTGTGTGTTCAAAAGTACCGAGCTCCTGAATGCTGGTCTTGGCAAGTCTGCTTTGAAATTTTTCAAACTGACTTTACTTACTTTTTAAAAATCTGGATTATCTTAATGTGGAACTAAAACATTGGCCCTGAAAATAGTCCAATGTAAAATGGACTAAAAGACTAAAGACATCACATAGTAGCAAAACATCTTGCTCTAAGGTTTTATTTTTTTTTTTAAGTGAACGATCTTAGCTTAATTTAGCTGTATTTTTTTACTGATCACTCGTAGTGATATATTATGAAGCTGTGTATACCATCTCAACATGGAGCAGGTTAAATAATCGAGAATGAAAACTTCTTATCCTTGAAAAGTATAAAGAACATCCTTTGTATTTGTGTGCTTACCTTGTTCGGACTGTTAAATAAATAAAATCAGGAATATTTGAGCAGTAATGCACAACATTTAGATTCAGAATTTTTGAAAGTCACAAGACCTAAAATGTGATACAGGGCAAAACTTCTGACTGACCATTGAGACAATTTCTCTAAGTTAGGAAAGAGTCAAGCTACTTTATACTAATTATCAGTTTGTAGGTTGAAGCCATTACTGGCTCCAGAATGTAGAAGTATTAAATAAACACATGCATTTTTCTTAAAAATTATCTAAGCTGTATAAAAGAAAATATAATTTATGATGCATTCCACAAAGTATTACAGTCTGTGTGAAGTTAAATAATTTCTAGTCTTATATTAGACTTCTTTCATTCAGAAGTAACTAATGAATAATATTTATTATGAATGCATCCATCCCCCTCCTAAAATAAACCTTGTTTGTTGTCAAGCAAGAGAATAGCAAAGAGGGTGAGTAAAAGAAATTAATGTCAAATTCTTGTTATTCCAAAAGGAAAAAAGGCCAGAGAATTTGTGAGTGATACCAAGTAATAGGAGTAGCAGGGCGGTTGAAAATCTCAAACCTAGCACCAAAGGACAGGGGCAGAGAATAATTTTCATATGCTATTGCTTATATGTGTATGAATGGTCTAATAAGAATTCAGCAACAACACATCTTTATCTTATAGAGGTGAGATCATGATGAACCTGTGATCTACTTTTAATCTAGTGACTTTGTCATTGTTAAAAATGAGACTTGCTTCCTCTGCACTTAAAAATTTTGTTGCAAGACTGTTTCAAAAAAACAAAAAATAAATACATGCATATGTATCTATACATATATAAGTATAAATAAAATATGAACAGAAAATGGCTTCAATCACTAATATTTTTGCAAACTAATGTACAGCTGATGCAACTCAATTTTATTTTGCATCACATTAGTGTCATAATGGTAATGACTAGCCTTTATTCACTAACAGTTTGAGTCAGCACTTTGAGACATTTTCAAATTAGGTCATACTGCACATTTGTGGCTGATACAAAGGTTGATTAAGAGAGCCGCACAATTTTAAAGTGATGTGGTATGAGTTGAATTAAGTTCTCTCTGATAGTTACGGGAAGTGTGAGCCGCCATAACTAAGCAGAAATAATGTATGGGCTATAGGGGGAGAATATATTTCCACAGAGTGCTTGAAGTAATACTCATTTACAATTTCACAAAGTCCTCTGTCTGTTATGGAAGAATTCTATCATGGGGCCTAGAAACAAGCAGTGAATTACAATAAGGACACTTGAGGCCTGGTCCCCAGTCCTGTTTCAGTGAAAGTCAGTTTTTGCCTTTATGTCCCTTTTGATGATCTCAGTGAAGACATTTTTTTCTAGACACTGTCTACTGCTTTTCTGAAGTCAAACTGATCTTGTGTCACAAGCAAACCATTTGCCCATCCTGTAAGGATTCAGAGGAATGGCTGGATGGCTGTGCAAACTCGACCTGGAGGAGGTGGGAAGGGTCGATTTAAAGTAATGTTGTCTCAGCAAATTCACAATCTCATCTAAAATTTGAAGGCAAATTTTAATTCACCCAGCACTTCAAATGAAATGTAAGAATGGCTCCTGAAAGGCAGAATGACTTTTAATTAGGTTTAAGGAAAACAAAAACAAAAGCTGAAACTCTTAATTGTTGATTTGTTCAAAAGGGTAGAATGAGCTTTTAATATTCCCACAGTGATTACTTTTTTTTGCCCTCCCTGCAGCATAAAGGAGTCTAATATATATATATATATATATATATATATATATATACACATACACACACACACATACACATATATATATACACACACACACACACATATATACACACACACACAGAGATACACACACTTGTGTAAGTGGCTTTAAAAATCAAGGAACCTGGAGAAATACTGAACCAGTGCATGGCACTGAACCAAAGTAAAGCTCCTTGGCCTAGCAAGCTTTGGTCCAAAGAAGCAAAAGGAGTTCTCTCTGGTTTCTTTTACGTGTGCACCTTGTCTTCCTTGCACTGGTATCCTGAAACATAATGTGTACAAATCACGTTTGATTTAATGTATTTTATGTATTTTTCCCCCAAATTTCAGCTTCCCTCGCAGACCATTTTGTATTCCTGTGCTCAGTCCTGGTCCAAAAGGCCTGGATGGGGTGGGCACCAGAGCTAGTACTGCCAGCTCATTCTCAAGTTTCTTTCATATTTCATCTGAGCTTTCACAGAAGTTTGAACTGAACTTGTTTCCTTGTATAAGTAGGACTAGCAAAAGGAAAGGCCGTTTTAAAAAGGTGTACATCTTAATCCTTTAAAAAAGAGTGTATCAATTTAGGAGCCTAACTTTGTAATAGCTACAATCATTTTCATTATTTATAAATATATTTATATTCCAGACTCCTTAAGATTGTCATAAGAATGAAAGGAAAAGACTCCTCAAATCTGGAAAAGAATGAAAACCAGAATTTTTTTGAAGGATGGAAGGGAGGGAGGGAGGGAGAGAGAGAAGGAGGAAAGAAAAGGAAAAAAAGGGGGAAGAAAGAGAAAGTGAGATTGATTTCAGATCTTTTCCTCTATTCCAACAAAGACACGCTCATGAGTCAAGCATGCCTGTTCTCTGATTTCTGTCCTTCAGCTGTGAAAGACCACAATCCCTGAAAACGATACAAAAGTGTGCTGCCCTTTACTCTGCTGTTGCTGATTTCTGCTTACTGCTCATAACAAATATTTTCAGTAAGTTATAACGTGACTTTGGAGAGCCCCCTTGTCCTTGCTGAATTGCAAGAGGCTGCTCTGCCCAGACCTGATTATCACAGAAACAAGGGTCATGAGTACCTTTGAATGGAACGTCCTAGGAGCCAGATTAAAACACAGATTTGCATTCTGCCAATTAATACCTGACGCAATGGCAGCGCTATGTCTCAAGCACGTACATTTTCATTTCGAACACACCCCTGATGTGTGCAATCACTTAATTTACATTTTCAAAAGGTCACTTGTGGTACTTGCTGGAATGGATTGTATATTTTACTTTTTACGAAGTAGGTTAATTTGCCCAGCCAGTGAGATGTACCTTTCTAACCATTAGGATGACATAAATCTGAATCAGCCATCATATCACAATGAAGAGGTAAAAGTATTTTTGCTATTTTGTTAAGCAATTAAGGGAATACTTGAGTTTCTTCAATAGTTTAATTTAGTACACAAGAATAGCATCTAGTGAGCCATGTTTATGAATAGTAGGGCTTTTATTATTATTTTGTAGAATAGATACAGCAACATTACAGGGGTTCACTATGACTTTTGATGATCTGGCACGCAGTGATTAAATAAGGTTAATCCTCATTTTATATGCTAATAGGATATTTATAATCTCTACAGCATATCCAATTTAACAATTTTATTCTCTGTTGTTCAGAAACTATTTCTTATTAGTGGAAGAGAATACCCTTACATTCACCACAGATGCTAGTTTAATTGGGCTTGAGAGCATTGTGTATAATTAGTCCACTTCTCTAATATTTCATCTATAATTTCACAATGAACAATGTGCTTAAATTTCATAGAATTAGAGGGTTTCAAAGAAAGACTTCAAAAATAAAAAGAGCATTCCATTTTCAAGCTTTTCCCAAGCCTTACTGAGATCCTGATGAGAACACAGCTCAGGCCAGAGTGACTCCTTGAATGCGTGCTCAAAGACTCTGAGGCTGAAAACAAAACATCTCTCCAGCTCCACTCATCCCACCCAGGGACAATGTTAACGGCAGAGTTGTTTGGAGTAGGCCCAGTTGTCGCTGGAGAAACAGGATCAAAGTCCGCAAATGCTATTATTCCCAAAGTCCCTGCGATTGTGAGCCTTCAAGATGGTATTTTGAATGGCTGAACGCTCTGCTTTGAGTCTTTTTCTCCTCTAGCATTTAAAACTTGTAGGTGAGCTTCTCCCAGATAGTAGTCTATGAAATTTTGTCAGGGAAATCAACTTTTAATTTTGCTAGGGATTGTGGCCATGTAGAGAAAGAACTTGGTTTATGATTTTAAGGATTCCTCTGCTGGTTGAAGGGAGTGGGTGGGATTTCTGAGTGAGTATGTATATATTGCCCATCTTAGTTCAAATGAGGTTATTTTTACTAACAGAATAGTTTGTTGCAGGACCTTGGGGGCGGGGAGATTTCAAGAGTGGAAGAAAAATGGACTTTTTGGAGAGTTTTCCAAGTGCTGTAGGAAAGATCCATTTTTCGTGCCATCAAGCTCAGGGGAATTAGCCCCAGTCAATAGCACATCCAGATGCTCCCTTCATGTTGTGCCCTGAAAACATCCAACCTGTAAGGCTTTGGAGTGGTTCTTACATCCTCATCTTGCTTTACAACATGTTTGTAAATATTACAGGGGTTCACTATGACTCCAGAGGGAGTGCCAAATTCCCAGAGACTGCAGTCCCCCAGTGCTCTAACAATGGGCCAACAAATAAAGCCCCTCCAAAAACTTCAACAGAATCTCTTACCTTTCAATCCTACAAATGAAAAAGCAGTCGGTTGCAACTTGTTAGTTAGGATTCAGTCAAGAAAATATAATCATCTCAGGGTAGTTAGATAGAGGGATTTAAAGCAGGAAACTAGTTACAAAGATATTGGAAGAAACGACATAGGCTAAATGGAGACCACCAAGAGTTTGGCAAGAGCAGGCAGACATTTGAACCCTTAGAGAGATGGGACAAAGGAAAGCGGGCAGATAGAGGGACTTCAGAGGAGACGCAGCCGTGGCCAGAACCAACTCCAAAACAGACTGGGGTGAGGATGGCAATTTCTCATCTCTCCCCTCCTCTTACTCTCCCTTTGTAGAACCTTTGTGGACTCCAGATGGCAGTGTGCTTTGTAGGACTAAGCCCCCTAGAATATGAAAGAGCAAGGAAAGTGCAGGAATGGGCCTCAGCGCAAACAGATAAATGGCCAACCACAGCTCCTTCTCAACAACCTTAAGACTTCAGTGTGATGATAAAATTCCAAACAAATCCCTGTGTGAATACAGTAGAAGGAAATTGATATTTATTTTGGTTTCAAATTCCTAAGGTGCTATACCTAGCAGCACCAACTAGGAACATGGCTATCAGGTTGAGGATAAACATTTTAGCAAATGCAACATATTTTAGCTGTGTGGATTAAAAAGGGATACAAGTGTTTAAAAAGTCGAGACCACCCTCAGTGCCAAGTCCTTGAAGTAGTTCATGGGGATACTATATCATTTTCTACCCCAGGGTACCCCACAAGCAGCAGAGTGAGGTTCAAATGGGAACTCAATCTTGATTTCAATTTTTCTGGTTTCCATAGATTTGTACAACTCAAACTTTACTTGAGCAAGGAGAGGAGGGTTTTTGAGGGACAATTTGCTGCTCCCCGATTGAACAGCAGTGGATTTTCTATGCTCTGTGCCCCTATTCTCTGCACTGCCACCCCATGGCCAGAGCACCTATTTACAAAATGTGGCTTCTGTTATCCTCATATCCCTTAAGCTATTGTTCCCGACACCAGCTAACACTGGTGGGGTTTGTTGTTAGGGCCCAGGAACAATGCCCCCTTGAAATCCAGACACAGCCCATGTCTCAAGGTTTAATTCTTATCTTCTTGCTCCCCCCCTTTTCAGCCATATCACTTGCCCATTAAAATGCATAGTGTAGTTAAAAGAGATTGGCATTTGGTCCTACAAAAGGAAGACTTCATAAGTTGCCTTTTTTCCCCTTCCTGACCAGAATCCATATAACTTGGAAAGGGAAAGGCCAAAGGGAAATTATTGCTATTTTAGACAGCAGCATAAATTTTCTTCCTATTTTTAACCTAGCTTTTAATTTAATAAGTTTTATGACCCTTATATTAAGTACATATGTTTTACAAGACATTGTGTCCCTTGAGTCACCCTGAATTTGCTCTACTGTACCAGAGTTAAATGAATGAATACTGTGTTTCTGACTTTAGTTCAGCCTGGATTTGATCCTTATAATATGCCCGGTAAACCTTCATAAAAACTGAGAGCCACAACACAATTCAAAGGTAATCTAAAGGCTAGCATGCACCAGTTTAAATGAGATGACCAAATGTGCATCTTTTTGCAGTATTTTAAGTTTTAGACATCTCGCTCATTGTTGCTTAGAATAATCATGGGCATACACGCTCCTGGAAATGGCCTCTAGTCTTCAAAACTGGCAACTAAGAATGCAAATGCCATTATATGTTTATGTCACTGACCAACCAAAGGTATTTTTTCATGCAAATTAAAGCTTCAAAACCAGCCATCTCTCTTTGGAAAATCTAAAGTTATTTTAATTATTTTTTTACACAAGATGGCCTGTCATTATGTGTTCATTATCATGGGAAAATAAGTTTTGCGCTACTTAAACATAAAGTGGGTTTCACCAATCTTGAAAAAAAAATTATTTGAATATTAACTCTGTGGTTATTTAAGAAGAAAGTGTTGACTTCATAGCAGAATGGAGAAAATCATCTCCATTTAGAGGAGATGGTTTACTAGAAGTAGGTTTAGTAATTAGTAGTTAATTAACAGGTAGGTTTTCCTGAGTTTACATGGGGGACAGGAGTAGAAAAATGGCTTGGTTTACAGTTGTGGGTTTATATAGAGCACAAATGTAACAACCTTGCACTGATGACAAATCTTGCTTTTTAATTATTAAGATGCAGCATATTTTTACATTCTAACCGAGTACAAAACCTATTGATTAGCTAAATATTCAATCAGAAAATCTTTGTAATGTAATAAGATTTGTTTTGAAATATACTTTCAAAAGTTTCTACTTCAATTCTGATTTAAAATGGTTTCCCTATGCGCACCAAAGTTTCGTCAATCAAGCCTACTTACAGTGCCTTTCAGTCAATGGAGTGACTCTAGATCACAAAATTAGCCCTTACACCACAATTTCAGATTATATGCCAGACTACACAACTGTGTACACTTAAATTTACTAACATATTGTACCAATTCAAGAAGTCATTGATTTCTTTCTTATTCATCATGCTTGCTTTTGTCCTACTTCAATGACTTCAAAGGATATGGCCTTAAAGTATGACTTGTCATTTAGTAGAACCTCTTTCAAAGAACTACATAAGACTTGATATTTATTGGGCTCAAAATTTTATGAATTTCCACATAGTTTTATTATTAGAGGAAACTACCCATTATTTTCAAAAGGAAAGAATCTTAGCCTCTCTATATGTCAGGACTGAGTGACCAAAATACCAGATCTATATGAAATCTACTTAATATTTGGCACCTTGTGAGTTGTTCACATTTAAAACATTTTGATGGTTGTATTTGGAAGAAAAATTAAAAGGCCTCTAATATAGAGAGACTCTTAGTCAACCCAACAATCAAAGTTATGACGACATATTGAGAAATAGAGGATAGGATGGAATGTTGGCATTAGGTTCCAGGAAAACAAGGGCTGGCCATTTTACCCTGTCACGGGGAACTCCTGGTCACCTCCCAAGGGGCAAATTGATGTCAAGTTCTGCTGTCTGTCAGGATTAAGTGCCTGTTTGCTTTTTCACTAACATGTGGTTTGAGAACAAAGCAGCTCAAATCTCCTCAGTCCCTAACAAAGCATCTCAAATTGCTGAGTAAAATTCCTTAATCCCCCATCTTAATCTGAAAACACCAGCAGCGCATCGTAGAACACTGTAGTCTCTTTTTATACTTCTCTCCACTCCACCCACCCCCATCTTCTCCATTCCTGACCACCTACTCCTCAACACTATCATTAATATGTGTGTTCAGCTCCTCCCCTCAACTTCCCTTTATACGAGTCTTCAGTATTATATTATCAAATAAGAAATCTAAGTAACTGTTCCAAGATCATGTGGACTGTAGTCCTGTTTATTCCTTATCGACTTGATTTTAAGGGTTGGGGGGGGGATGGTCATGACAGAAGAGTTAATTGAGTACCTTCACATAACCCTGAAGGTTATATGTATGTAAATGGACTTGTCATAAGTCTAATGGGCAGGATTTAACTGTTGGTTTGCAGTATTTGTCAGAAGCCAAAAAGATATGGGGGTTTTATGTACAAATTCAGATTATTTTTACTGAGGTAGAAGGAAGGAAACAAACTTCAACAATTGGTTTGAAACTGCAAGGCAATCTTTGTTAATACGGCAAAAGAATCAGCAGTTAGAAAATATTTCCTATTATTTGCAAATGTTCATTACATATTAAGGGTCAAGACTTTATCCATTGACTAGAGTTAAAAGGCTCTTTTTGTTGTCTTATTTGCAAAATGTTGACTTCTGCATGTTGAATTACAGAAAACCTTACTTCCCCTCAAAAGAAAATTCCCTATGATTTCAACACTTATTTAATATCTTTCCTTACCAGTTTTAGTTGAAAATAGAATTGGAAGATTTTTCTTGGGGGGGATTTTGTTGGGCAGTTGCCAAATTTAGGGTCTCAGAGAAGCTGAAACTCATGGCAGTTGTCTTTCTTTCCTATTTTTCTGCATTAAAGTTGAACAAAGTTCAGCACAGAAAATAAATAAAATGAGAAAGCTCTACTATTTCACTCTTAAAACTTTGATTCGATTGAATACCACGTTAAAAATAGATGCTGACTTAGTAGAGTCTCACTATTTTCCCTTTTCTTACATTTTTCCCTCTTCCCTCCTCTTCCCTAAAACAAGTGAAGTGAATAAAACCCTTTGCGGGGGTAATCTTGGATTCTGTCGCAGTATGTATGTCTCTGAAAAATGGTAATGAAGCTTCATAGAGAATGCAAAAGCACGAGAGCTAAGCACCTGTGCTATATTTAATAGTATCACTTCCCCCATTTTCCTTCCTGGCATTTTTATTTTCTACATGGTTGGTAGAAAGGACAGAGCAATAAGAGAAGAGGGAGGTTCACGAAATACCCTATGTCTAGTTCAAGTTTTCATTGTCAACTCTCCGTTTGAGATTTTTATTTCCTTTACAAATAATAATGTAATTGAATTCAGACTTAAAAAATTGCAATTTCCCAGTAAATTCATTCATTTTGGTAAAATTTCCACTTAAATCAAATAGGCCTCCCTCCCAATTCAGAAGTGATTATACTTCTCACATGTCAGATTTTTAAGTTCGTAGCTTTTAAGCTAGAAAAATAAATAACTGAGGTAACTACTGTAACTCCTAATCCACAAGTCCTCAAACATGAACATTTCCACTCACACACAAGGTTAGAGACAATGACCTTGGATGACCTAAATAGGATAATCCCAAAAAATCATCCTTGCACAGTGAGTAAGCGCATGGACTGTAGCCAACTGTGTTTGAATCCCAAACCTTCTTTTTCCTAACTGTGTTACCTTAGGAAACTTACTTTCCCTCTCAGTTTTCCAAGGGAAACTGAAGATAATGGTCATCTCAATTCACATGATAATCAAATAAGGTAATATTTGTAAAATACAACAGACACTATCTGGCATGCTATCTGAATGTTTGATTACAAACAATTTGCACATTTCCAAGTTACTTTGAAAATAATATTGTTTTCTATTTCATTCAAAGAGAACGTACTTTCCATCCCAAGCTGACAACTCAAGGAATAAAAATAAAATGGTGGGAGAAGTTTATTTCTGCCCTCAGTAGGGAAGAATACGCAAAGACAAAAAATATTGTAAGTAAAATATGTGAAACATAATTTTTTAAGGATTCAAACAATTTGGAAAAGGACATGATGAGTTTTGTATCTTAATAAACTGCTTAGTCATAATGATAAGTTCTTTGAGAACTCATGATTCTTCTAAGCAAGTTATTTTGTTAAGTAAGCTGTTGGATATTTCACCTACATCTACCTTGGCAAATATTTACCACTAAAAGGTGGACTTGAGCAAATAAATGCCATATTTTGGAACTTCTTAACAACCTGAGTTGAGATCCCAAAACAAATATTTTAGCAGCTTTCTTTCCCTAATGGACACATTCATTTTAGACATTAAATAAAATGGGCTCCTGGGTGAGTGTCTATTAAGCTTTTTACAAGTTTTCTCATATACCTTTCCAACTGTCATTGAAACCAGAATTCCTGTTTGCCCTACTGAAATAGCTAAGAAAATATTTTTGTGGGGCCTCCCTGGTGGGGCAGGGGTTAAAAAGTCTCAGTGCTACCGCCAGTCACTGCGCCATCAGTTCCATCCCCCATCAGGGAGCTAACCCACACTGCACAAGAGACCTCTCCTGTGCCTGCTGTTCCCTGTAGCAGACTATTTCAGTAGATCCTCCTGTTCTGCTCTGTCTCTGGTGAATCCTCTCACCCCCACCCCCTGCACCTCTGGCCTACACCCCAGTTCTTCTATGCATAAATAAATAAAAAATAAATCTTTAGAAAAAAAGAAAGAGGGCCTCCCTGGTGGCACAAGGGGTTAAGACACAACCTATGAAGCTATCTGCACACTGCAGCATGAGTTCTAATTCCCAGCCAGGGTGCTACCCACATGGTACAGCAGACCTCTCTCCTGTCTCTCCCGCTGCTCCCATCAGCAGTGTATTTCAGTCAGTCTGACTGTTCTGTTCCCCACTCTGGTGAATTCTCCCACTGCCCCCCACACATACCTTTGGTCTGTACCCCAGTTCTTGTATGCATAAATAAATATATATTTTTTTAGATTTATTTATTTATTTATACAAGCACTGGGTATATTCAGAAGTGCGGGAGAGTGAGAGAATTCACCAGAGCCAGAGCGGGGAGCAGAGCAGGCAGAAGGACCGAAGTACACTGCTGAGGGGAGCAGCGGGCAGCAGGAGAGGTCTGTGCGCCATGAGGGACCCTCCTCTGGTGGCCGGGGAGCATCCGGGGATCAAACCTGCTCAGCAGAGGCTGCGAGCAGCTTCACAACCCAGCACTCAACCGCTGTGCCACCGGGGAGGCCCAATAAATAAATAATCTTTAAAAAAAAAAGAAAGAAAATATTTTCCTTTATTCACTCAGCAAATATTCATTGAATATATAGACACCTGTACTAGATCCTGGACAAGGCATTGTTATGTTGCAGTGAACTGAATAGACACAATCCATGTCCAAAAGTATATGACTGGTAAAGAGTCCCTGATTGTTTATGTATACCCATGTGAAAATGTTAGACAGTATTTTTGTCTTCAATCTTCCAATTTGCATGTGTTTTCTCAGGCTCTTCAAGAGTAGGAGCTATGTTGACTAGACAGCACAATTTGTGAATACTCAAGACTCTAGTTGAGGCATTTGGGCAATGTTTCAAGGCATTAATCTCACTTTACTATAGCCATGCTCTCCAAAGCTAAGCTGGAGTGTTCTCTAGAACACTCCATAGAGAGTTCTCTATGATGCTAATGAGAATCAGAGGAAGAGACAGAGTCTGTGACACAAAGGCAGCTTCACATTGTGATGATTATGATATTATGTAAAGAATAAAGTTCAAATTTGCACAAGGACTGCAGCAAGTGTGTTTGGGAGCTGGGATAAGCTCAAACTCCTCAGGCATGAATCATCTATATTGGTCATATAACAAGTGAATTTTTTTTTAATTGCAGTAGCATTGGTTTACAGCACTGTATATGTTAGAAGACTAGGTCCATGACTCTTCAGACATACCTTGATAGCTGAAATTTTTTTTAAAGATTTATTATTATTTATTTATGCATACAAGGCCAGAGGTGTGGGGGGTGGGGGGTGAGAGGATTCACCAGAGACAGAGTGGAGAGCAGGAGGGGCAATGAGGGGAGCAGTGGGTGAGACAGGAGAGGTCTGCTGTGCCATGTGGGTTAGCTCCCTGGCCGGGGATTGAACTCATGCTGCAGTGGCTGGCAATAGCTTGATAGTGCTAAGACTTTTACCCCTGCACCACTTGAGAGGCCATAGTAGCTGAAATTTTTAAAGACTGTGGCAATTGTGTACAGAGCACAGTTCTCATACTCTCTAGTCAGTTATACCATATCTCATGTGTATGGACTCGTCCTAAACCTGAACAATCTTTCTAAAACTTTTTGTTAGCAATCACAACCAGTCTGGGAAAAAATACCAATGAACCAACTTAAATGATCAAAAATCTTTCAATAGTTTATTTATTTTCCTTAAAATAATAGCACTATCTGTGTTTAGAATGAACCACACATTCGTATTCCCCAAGAAAAATCTTTCCATTCATGTTTAATTATAAACCCAAAGAATACCTGAACAAAATTTCTCAAAAAAATACAAGGCCCTATCTCATAATAGAAACCTAGCTAATAGTCAGTTTTCTAACTTTTTTAAAAAAGATTGATTTATTTATGTATACAAAAGCTGGAGTACAGGCCAGAGGTATGGGGGGGTGAGAGGATTCACCAGAGACAGAGTGGGGAACAGAACAGGGAGATTGACCAAAGTACACTGCTGAGGGGAACAGAAGGCGAGTCAAGAGAGGTCTGATGCACCATGTGGGTTTCTCCATGTGGGTTTCTGGCCAACCGGGGATTGAACTGGTGCTGCAGAGGTTGTGGACAGCTTCAAAGGTTGCATCTTAACACCTGTGCCACCAGGGAGGCCCACAGTTTTCTAATTTTTATGAAGTTGAGAGATCAGTGAAATCCTGAACACACAAGTCTGAGAACAGAGATTTTTATCTCACCACTTTATGCATTGCTTAATGGAACTTCTGTTTTCTATGTGTGTGAGAGAAAGAAACTGAAAATAATGTAATGGTAGTAGTCTATCAATAGGCAATTAGCAATGCAGTTATTAAAAATGACTATGTGTGCATCTGTGTGGTGGTATTGACATTCATGGCATATAAGTTTAAGATGCACACATAGGCATAGGATGGTATCACTTGGAAAACACATCTAGGAAACGAAAGCCTGAGCGATAACACATTAAAAAGTTAATAATGGCTATTTATTTGGAGGGTTTTCTGTTTTATTCTACATCATTTTTCTACCTTTTCATTCATTAAAATTTACTACTTATGTTTCCTCTTACTTTATATAAGTTAAACACTTACGTAAATCCATGTAGATGCCACCAAACTGTCCGTTCTGAATGTTTTTGCCAGGACAGAAGCGCCCTTAATTTTCTATACGTTAGATTTCAGTTACAAAAAAATCCATATACACTTGCCAGCCAATAAGTCTCACATAAATGCATATGTATTTATGCATTGTTATACAGACATAAACAAGCTTTAAAAAACCATTATGAATTATTAAGATTATTATTAGTAATAATAACCCCCATCTGATCAAAATATCTACCATAGCCATAGTGCTCAATCTTTAAGGAGCATGACAATTGCATTGGGGTTTTGCTAAAATACCGACTGCTGCGCCCCCCACGCACCCCAACAATAAACATACACCCTCCCCTGACCCAGGTTGCTGAGTAAGCTGGTCTGGGGAGGTCCCTAAGAATGTGCAGGAGAGGCTAATGCCACTGCCAGGGACCCACTCTGAGAACTACTGACATATCATTGTGCCTGAGTGATAAAATCTGGGGGTGATTTGGGGCCTCTCTGTTCAGGTGTGTTCAATTCTGCTCTCACAAAGATGGTAAACAGCTGTTCTTCCTCTCACTGGAGAGCAGAGAGGAAATGGAATTAACCTGCAGCACAATGATTTAGGTTTGCTCTGGAGGGAAAAACCTCCTTACATGAAGGTTCTTAAGCACTGAGATGGGCTTAGAGGGTTACTAAGAGGAAGTGTTTGTTATCTGCCTCCCTGGAGGTTTCTATGAATTTACAGACCTTACTTGAATGGAAGAGAAGGGAGAAGAGATGACACAAAGGCCACCAGTTATTTTCAGGTGGACTCAAAGCTGTCCCACTATCTTTGGTGAACTTGAATGACTAAATATTTTCTTTTCCTCTGTTCTGCAATCAGAAGGATATGCAATTGTTCTCACTGTTTTCCCTCACTTCAAGGAGAGTGTTTCAGACTCACATAGCATTGAAATAGTTTAATTTATGTCCTTTCCTTGAGGCAAAAGAATAGATTAACCAGGGCATCTTCCTTGTCTGATTTTTCATTCCACATGCCAGAAAAGCACCAAATCAAAAGGTTTACATCAATCTCCTTTGAGGAAAAAGTCTAGACACCAACTCAGTAAAACTCAGCAAAAAGTTACTTGCAACATAGGTCCAGAGCTTCCAGAAAGAAAGAAAGAAAGAAAAAAAAAAAAAAAACTTGCAGAATAAAAACAGATTCCATGTGCATAACTCATACAACTCATTCTTTTTCAGTCTAAACTCATTCTCAGCTCCTGGCCAGCTCTGAGTACAAAACCAATGGCAATTTACACTAGCCATCTGAATTTTTCCATGATTCCCAAAATGCAAATTGGAAAACTGACCTCCAACTTCCTCCCTCAGTGAAAACTTGAACTCTGGCAGACAAGAGACCAGGATTCACAGCTCCAGCCACCATTTCTGCCTATGTAGCCTTGTCCAAGCTACTTACTCTCCCTGCAATGGAGCCAATTATTCCTGTTTCCCTGAGCTATGTTGGAGATTAAATGAGATGCTATGGAGAGGGCTTAGTCTGTCTCATAGAAAGAGCTGAACAAATATTAATTTTCTCCCTTCAAAATCCAGTTCATGAGGCAAAAATGGTTTGGACAGAAGTCATTTGATGACTATAAAGTCTAATTCAACATTTGTTACAAAGACACTTCTGTATATAGGTTTTGTCCAGCTCAGATCTTCTTCCAGGTAACTTTGCATCCATGAGTACCCATGGTAGAAAAACTCATACACTGGCATATTAATAAACTAAGTTGTTTTGGAGGCAATTAAATAATTAACTCCCAATTGACATTTCCTTTGAAACCCATTATTTTCTTTAGCGTGTTGTCCAAAAATTGAGAACTAGCTTTGGAGTTGATACTGGTATTTAGATTTTTCTGCTTTATTTAAAAAAATCAAATGCTAGGCTCTAACTATTTTCAAATGGAGTTTTATTCAGATTTAAAACTAATAAAAATAAAATAAATAACTACAAATGCAAATAATAAGGTCACTTATCTCAAAACATCATTTTGCAGATGAAATGGGATAATCCGTGCAAAATAGCTAGCAGAGTTCACAGTACAGGATTATCTGCAATTATTGTTATTATGATGATGGGTTTTTTTTAGTACATGATGATGAATATCCCCTTCAGATCTAAAATTTGATGCTTGAAAGTAATTTAATTGTCAGGAAAGCATCTCATTCCAGTACTCTATATATCATCTTCATAGATAACATTTAGGGCCTGTGTGACCATGTCCACAGCAAATCCCTACCTGTGCCAGAGCTTTTCTCTTTTTTACAATATTAATTTGTGGGAGTGGATGTTTCTGGAAAATTTCTATATGTTTCTTTTATAATTTAGTTATGTATTTATAATTGCCCTCCCAGTCCATACTGCGAAAACAAACATGGAGTCATAAACATAAAGAACTGAAGAGATCCTAGGGGTTGATGGAGTCTGTGGATTTGGAGTGCAGGGTCCTTGGGTTCACTCTGGGAAAGGTTTCACCAGAGCTCCCATTTCAGCGGCGAGTTTCTCCACGAGACAGAGACAGTAGTTATATTTAAAGCGCAGGTTTATTAAGGAAAGGGAAAAACACTAAAAGACACTTGCATAGACACAAGCGGGCAGGAAGAGCTGCCCCAAAAGGGACAGGTTTGCTGAGAGAGGCCTGCATAGTTGCAGGCGGGCAGCCTTGAGGAGAGCTGCCTCTGCTGAGGGAGGTCAGTGAAGAGAAGTCCTGGCATGGTACAGGTCACGGACAGGCAGGAGGCTGCTGCCCTGCAGAGGGAGAGAGTTGGTGAAAAGAAGCACCTGCATAGTCACAGGTGGGCAGTGGGAGCGTTGCCCTGAGCCAGTGCAGAGACTGCACTGATATAGTCTTCTTCTGTTTGGGAGGGGCTCTCTCCTTCTAAGCCTTCAGGTTAGTTGCTGAATTTGGATAACTATGTAGAATATGAAAGGGTCCAGAGATTCCACAAAGAGCTCAATCTCCATATGTTTACCTTTGGGGTCTACTGGGCTCAATCTCCATATCTTTACCCTTGGGCCTGTGCTCTAGACACTGGCTTGGATCTCATGCTTTGTGATCTAGGCATTGGCACCTGAGGATCTTGGTTTCTGTAGCTGGGTCAATGGCCATGCTAATCTCTCCTACCTCCACCTCCAACTCTTGGCATTTTGTGAGCCAGGTTTCTGATCTTGTGTGCACCTCGTTTTCAGTTTTTCTGTTCTTGTCCTCCATCAGGATTATCTGATTCATTCTCACTATTTTGAAGATGATCCTCAACTGAGATACAAAAATGTTAGGGGACAGTTCAAAGCCCCTAAATTAGCACTCTCAAATTCAAGAACCCAGTTTTCCTCTTTCCTATCACAGAAGACTGGGAACTAACAAAAGTACTAAGAAGTCTTGGATTTTTGTTGCAGGGAAAGTGAGTTTGTTTTCATTTTCATATGGCCAAGAATTCTTTTATTAACAGAAACCAAACTTAAGAAACTTCAGTAGAACAAGATTTCATTGGCTCCCAGCACATAGCTCTAGGCTTCACAGAAACTCTGGGCACAAGAGTCTTGAAGACCAGAACTTGGTCTCTGTCACTCGATTTTATTTATTTTTTTTGTGTGTGGATTGACTTTACCTTCTCAGACTGACCTCCTCTATGCAGCTACCCTAGCACAGGGAAAGGAGTATATCCATTAACCATGTCCTTCTGAATATATCAATAACCCACACACAGCAGCATAACTCAATAAAGATTTTTTTCTCACATTGCAAAAATTCTGAAGGTGAGCATACCTAAGCTAACATAACTATTGCAGAAGATCTTCATGAGTTAAGTCCCCCCATTCCTACTCTATTGTTCTTAACATGTTTAAGACACACACACACACACACACACACACCACTCTGTGTAAATTTTGAACCCAGAGAATGGCATGGAGTAAGGGCAAAAGTCACTTGTCAGTTGAGTGTGACTCCTTTTATTGTCCTGCCAAGAACAATAGCTTACCAGAAAGCTCTACCCAGAAGAATTTAATTTCTATCACATTGGCCAATAAGGAGAGGAGTAGGCAAAATCACCTTTGGCTCTAGAAGGGTGTGATGAGACAGATAATCCCAATGGGATCATTCCCACTCTAAACTAAAAGGTGGGGGTTTGTTCATAAGGAAAACAAAGAGAACAGATACTGAATGGGCAACTTGAATGCTTGGGACTTGCTCTCTTATTTCCAACTAGCAAGTCCTGAAAAGGGCCAATTGGCTGTCTTGTGCACCACAACAAACTTTATTTTCAAAATAGTGGAATATTATGATTCACAACCCCAACTAGAACCTCATTCAGGCTAGAAGAAGATTCCCAACGTAAGTGGGAGTTATGATGGTCAGGGGGTTCAGCAAGGAAACAACAGATACCTTGACATTCCAAATGGCTAAAGGTTTAACTGCATCCAAGACTCTTGCACAATCATAATTATGAATTTTGAAAATCATCAAGAATTCCCCCAACAAAGTTCAGAATGTATCCCAAAGCCTTAGTGAAACCTGTAGCAAAAGGCAGAGTGCAAATATGAATAGATGAGATTGCATACCCATTAGTCAGGTGCATCATTTTATAGCCTACGGGTGAGTAATAGGTCAAGGCTAGGTATCTGCTGCCTCATCCAGTGATATTATCTTCAATCATGTTAATTAAATTAATATGACCTGCTCTAATGAAAACCACAAAAACCTATTTTGGTTTCTATCAGCACATACATTTTGATAATTTAGTCCTGTCAGACTTGTGTGCCTCTCGGTGTCAGATTCAATGCTCATAATATCAGAGTAATTTTAAGCATTTTCTATACAAAACTAACAAAGAAAATGACTTGTGAACTAAATTTCATTTCGGTTGAGCACCAAACCATATCAGGAATGAGATTCAAGATGACTTTACTGATGCTTCTGGTTTTATCTATCCATCTCTCTTTCTTAGCATATATTTTTCTTTGACATGTTTTCTAAATGATTAGCCACCTAGAAAATATTTAAATGACCATATCATAAGGTAAAAGATTTATGTCCTAAATTATATTAAACAAATTCAGTATGCTGTGCATATGGAAATTAGAAGCTCTCAGCTTATATTTTAGCCATTAAAATGTGCCTTAAAATACTTAGTTTGTCTTTGCAACAGTGTGATTTTTTTTTTCCCCCAGTTCATCTGATGGTAGATTCTCAGAGTAACCAAGTGAAAATGAATGACTTAGTCCTTGGTTCAGAGAAATAATGGGTTACTAGCATAATTAATTTTATGTTTAATTACTGTAGAATGAAACAATTCAACAATATCCAATCAATCCTTAGAATGACAGAACAGAAGGTCAGCAGTTGCTAAGTCAATTGTTTTGAAAGAGAAATTTATGTCAGGTTCTCTTTTATGTGCTATGGAAAGAAATTGGATAAAAGTGGTCAAGCAAACATTAATTAATTGTATAAATGTAATCTGGTTGTCATGCTAAATCATACAGGCAGGGGATACAGCTCTCAGAATGGTGGACATGCATCAACTGCAAATTTCAGTGACAAGCTCACCCCACCCCCTACCCCCATGCCATACACAATCAAAAGCCTTGGAGTCAAATATTAACATCTCTAGAATTATTTTTCTAAAGTTCATATTGGCAACCCTGTGAAATGGAGTTGATGGTTCCAGTTCATTTCTTTCCATGCCACTCTTCAACACAGGGAGCTGAGACTAACAGACCTCCCCGCTCCCTCTGTTTCTCAACGCCTCCTGTTGTTCCATTAGTATCAAGAAAGGGACCCCAAAGTAATTCATGGGTGATGCTTCCTGCTTCAGATCCTAGCTTTGATCATATTGGGGAGCTAATTAGAGTAATGAAGATAGAAAATGGTCCCCAACACTTTTTCACATTTAGGAGTTAATTATCCAAGATTTCCTCCTGACTATACCCACACTTAAAAATCTAGCTTTCCCTCCATCCTCTACTATACCTAAGACAGCTATGTCAACAGGACTGCACACTTGCCTCAGAAAGATCCCTTCTGCCTCTCTTACAGCCCTTCTATAAGGTACCTATTTCAGTTCTTGTCCATGATCCCATTCTAAATCTAAAGTATGAAGAGCAGTAGTAGTACAAAAAGCCATATCATCATCACATGAGAATTTTCTAGGGGGAAAACCTGAGGAGTTGCTTTCCCATCAGATCTATCAACCCCTTGCAGATGCTCAGAAAATGTGCTCTGTATTGTGGAAGTTACTAAAAATAAAGAGGAGTTTGTGTCCATTGAATTAATGGGCCTGGGTGTAATATAGAGCATGCTCCATCAAGATTAAAATCGATAAAGTACTAAGTTCCCGCTGGGATGGCTGAATTGAAGGGACATGAGGGAGGCAACCAGGGTGCTTAAAAAGTTCCAATTTGAATGAAGCTTGACTACTACCTCACACCATGCACAAAAAAAACTCAAAATGGATTAAAGAACTAGACATAAGACCTGAAACCATAAAATATATAGAAGGAAATATAGGAAAACACTACATGACATACACCTCAGCAACATCTTTAAAGACTCATCACCCAAAGCAGTGATAGCAAAGGCAAAGATAAACAGCTGGGACTACATCAAATTAAAGAGCTTCTGCACAGCAAAAGAGACAGTAACCTAAACAAAGAAACACCCTACCGACTGGGAGAAAATTTTTGCACACAACACTAATGATAAAGGACTGATGATAAAAATCTACAAAGAGCTGAAGAGACTCAACAAAAACAAAGAAAATAATCCAGCCAAAAAATGGGCAGAAGAGCTAAAAAGGAACTCCAAAGAGGAAATGCAAATGGCCAACAAGCATATGAAAAAGTGTTCCCCTTCACTGTAATCAGGGAAATGCAAATCAAAACTACAATGAGAGCCTCCCAGGTGGCTCAGCAGATTGAGCATAGCACTATGAAGCCATCCACAGCCTCTGCAGCACTGGTTCAATCCTGGCCGACCAGCGAGGGTCCCACATGGTGCAGCAGACCTCTCCTGTCCCACCCGCTGTTCCCCTCAGCTGTGTATTTCGGTCATCTGCCGGTTCTGCTCCCCACTCTGTCTCTGGTGAATCCTCTCATCCTCCTGCACCTCTGGCCTGTACCCCAGCTCTTGTATAAAACTAAATAAATCTTTAAAAAAAAAACTACAATGAGATACCATCTTTCACCAGTGAGAATGGCACATACTAAAAGAACTAGGCCAGCTACAACAAATGTTGGCGAGGATGTAGAGAAAAAGGAACTGTCCTGCACAGCTGGTGGGAGTGCAAACTAGTCCAACCACTATGGAAAGCTGTGTTGGGATTCCTTAACCTGCTAAAGATGGAGGTTCCATATGATCCAGCAATTCCACTCTGAGGTATTTACCCAAAGGACACAGAGCATTAATTCAAAAGGGCACCTGCACCCCTATGTTTATAGCAATACTATTTACCATAGGTAAGCTATGGAAATAACCCAAATGCCCAAAAATAGATGACTGGATCAAGAAGATGTAGTACATATACACAATGGACTATTACTCAGCAATCAAAAAAGATAAATTATGCAATTTACAGCAACATGGATGGAGCTGGAAGGGATCATGCTCAGCAAAATAAGCCAGAAAGAAAAAGAAAAATACCAGATGGTCTCACTCATAGCAGGAACTTAGAAGACCTAAATAAGGGACCAGGAAAAAGACTAATTATAATAAAGTAAAAATCAAAATCAATAAGCAACTATAAACCAGAGACACACTATGAGGGGGGAGGAGGGAGTAGGATCAAAACAAGACAGGTGGGAATTATATGGGGATTATAACCAAGATGAAAATGCATACATTGTGCAAAAATGAAAAATAATGTAAAAAATATATAAAATAAAATTAAAAAATAATAAAACCTTAATAAAGGGGGAAAATGTCTAATTTGGCATCTGGATGCTGGTTTATGTAGGTACATTCAGTTTGTGAAAATTCGCTGGATACTCTGCATACTTTTCTGTATATATGTATTCTCCAAGACAAGTTACTTGAAAATAAAAGTTACCAAGATCCTAATTCTTTTCTCCAAATGAAGCCTTAGTGTTCATTCACACAAGGCCTCAGTGTTCAGGAGTCCGGGGCAAAATGCTTGGATTCATCATTTCAAAATTGTGTGAACAGGTCTGGTTCTTCATGAAACATCTTAGGTCCTTTGTGTATGCTGACTTGATATTCTAGAGTTGCAGCCCAGCTGAGCTAGGCTGACTCGGGACACACATGTATTTTTGCCCATCTCTTAGTGACAGCAGTAGTGTAGCTGCTTTGAAACTTCATCTTAACCACAAAATTTTCATATGAGAGGCGAGAATAACCCTAAACTATGTGAAAAGCATCCACAGTCACCAAGACCTGTGTATCTGGATGGTCCCAGTGTTAGGGGGAAAGGATGTCCTGAGATAATCTCATACAGGCAGGGCTAGAAGAGCCCCTGTAACAACACCCATCTGTGAAAGCACTGAGTTGTCCTGGGTGCCCAGAATCAATCACCATGTTCAAACAGTTGTTTTGCTCAGCCACTGCAGATTTTCTGAAATAAGAATTCAGCTACTTTCAAGATCCTTAATGACAAAGAAATGCAATGACTATAATCTAGTGACTTTGGAATAATCTGTGAATTATCTCTTCAAGTATAAAAATCACCCTCCTTAGAAAAATGTTTTGTCTAAAGAATTAATCTTGGGCTAAGTGAACACCAGGCTGATATCCACTGTCCATATTGCCTGGACTTTGAAAAAATTATTTATTATTTTTCACTGTAGAACTACTCAGTGCTCTAAATGGGAAGCTGATACTCTCTACATAGATTGAACAAAAGCCAGAAGTAGAAATGCAGAAGTTGACTAGATAAAGCCCATTAAACTATATTCCTCAAAATGGTATCTAACAAATGAGCCATTGATATTTTTGAGTAAAACCATTTTAGTATTTGCTGATTTAACTAAATATATGCCATCTTTTATGTTGTAAGTTCTTTGGGATTACTCATTGATTTTCTCAACCATACTCAGTTCTAGAACCTTCATGAAAAAACTATATTCCCCTTGTTACAGAATACTCATGAGGTGGGGTGTGGTATATGATAGTGTAGGCTTGTTCAGTGGAGTATTGAAATATGTTGCTCATTGTTATATTCCATTGAATCTAAGTCATCAACTATAAGAAGCAACTTGAATCTAAGTCTTTGAATCTAAGTCATCAACTACAGCTGTCACTAAAAAAGGAAAAATTACTTGTAACTTTAAAGTTCATGACATCTCTAGAAAGATACAGTCTTACTTCAGATGTTAAAAAGGGGGCAAGTATGTCTTCGATGTGACTAAGTATGTCCTTGTTCTACCATCAAACAGAATGGGAAAAAAATCTTGTTGATTTTCAAATTCAATAGCAACTGCCAATGGGCAAAGGTTTTTGGTTTTTGGTTTTGGCTTTAAATATATTGTATTGATCATAAGCCTTTTTTGTGATTGAATATGGAAGAGGATAATACTGTTTTGCTTCATTAAAAACCAAGTTCCTGTCTTCTAAAAGTGAACATAAAATGTCACCAGTTCTCATCTGTTTTCTGCAATAGTTTTGCAACATTAAATCTGACACAAAAGAGAGTAGGTAAGATGCACACCAATGGGAATTCATGCAACACAGTTTCTCAATGTCTCTTTTAAACACAACTCTAAAGCAATGAGACATCCAAGACCTTCCACAGTGTAATTACAGTTGAGAAGAGCATTTGCATCACTGAATTCAACCGCGTTCTCTTCAATTTGATCTCCGAATGTCCACACCAGTAATAAAACCATCATTTACCCCAGCAAATATTCTTTAAAATCAATTTTTCTTTCCATTTTTAATTATAACACATTTTGCTTTCAAGAGAGTACATTCAAGTCTAAATTGGAAAAAAAAACTCAATTATCAGAGACTTTTTGGTCATTCTCAACATATCTCTGAAAAACTTTGCTTTAAGTAAACAAGGTGCATTTCTTTTCCCTTTTTTGAGTAAGGCCAGGATGAATTCTCTATATTGGGGGTTTAATCCTACAATGATTTTTGAAACCCTAGACTAATACACAGACTAATTAGATGAAATTGAGTAAATTATAAATAGGTAATATCTTTGTGTTCCCACCAATTTAAATTTAACCAATGAGAAAATGGAATGCAATACTTTGTGGGAAAAATGACCATAAACATAAAGTACATACTTACAAGTAGGTCTATTAGGATACGTTCGTACAAAACATTACTAGCACTTTATCTCTAGATCTTTTAGGTCATTCATCTGTATTTTGTAACAAATTTGTGTGAATGCTTAACAACCAGATGTAAGGTGTGAATTTTGATTGAACTGTGGATTTTTAAAATATAATTTTAACATATATTTTAGGGACAACTGGGGAAAGTAGAATATATTAGATTCTGTATATTAGATTACCCTTGAATTGTTAATTCCTTAGGTGTATAAAGCTAATAATTCTAGTTATTTAGTACTTTGGCTATATGAAAGACTGTCCTAGTCCTTAGGGAATACGTGCTGAAATATTTAAGAGTAAAATGTCATGATTTACTTTAAAATAATACACATGCATACATGTACACTCAAAAGAAAAGAGTGTGTAAGAAAGTGACAACATGTTAACAATTGGTGACTCCAGGTGAAAGGTGTACAGATTTTCATGCTACTAAGTTCTCTATTTTTCTATAGGCTTATGACTCTTTCAAAGTGAAAAGTTGAGGGGAGCTGTATGAATGCATGAAAAGGCTCTCCATCTGCCTGGCATCTCCATTTTTACCTTACCCTGCCCTCCATTTCAATTGTTGATTTCAGTATGTGCTTCTCTGATGCACCAATAAAACACTTTTGGAATAATAGCAGGTCAGTAGGCCTTATTTTAAGTTTATAAACTGACAACCTACTTTCAATGACAAAAGAAAATGTAACCTAGGCCTTTTTCAAAGCAATGATTGTTGGCTCACATGGTCAATATGTCATGCAGGGTACCCTTCATTAAGGAGTGAATTACTTTACATATTATCGGAGCTAAACGAACGTCAATGTCAGGCTCATAAATCATAGATTAAAATGTATCACTCACTGCACCCACACCCTTTGCCCACCAAAAACAACCCCAAATTTGCATTTGTTTTATACACATTTTCTGAGTGGTAGATAAAGTCTCTTTCGTACAATACAGAAGCAATTTTCTAGCCACTGAAAGGAGTGCGGGGTTTAGGTGTAAAGTTTACCTGTCTTATTGACACACTTTCATGTTAGTAAGATCAAAATTTAAAACTTCACAGTATCTGTCTTTATTAGCAAATTCTCTGGATTGATATCCCACATGATAACAAGTGTTCAGCTCCCACACTTTTCCTCTGTCCAAGTTGCTGAACATGAAGGAGGTTTGGTAAAGCAGACAGAAAACAGATTCCATCATCAGACAAGAAATGCATCTCTACCCCAGTGCTGCCATTTTTTGTCTGTGTAAGTTTTAGCGGGTCAGTTAATGTTTCTCAGCCTAAGTTTCTCCATCTATGAAACACATAGAATAATAATGTCCACCGTCTTGGATTGTTATAATGGTTATCAATATGTACAGAAATGTAAAGGCCTGACACATACAACTACTCAAAAGGGAAAATTATTGTAAGCTGTATAAAAGTGACTTTGGGCCTCCCCTGGTGGCACAGCAGTTGAGCGCTGGGCTGAGAAGCTGCCCACAGCCTCTGCAGTGCCGGTTCAATGCCCGGCCACCGGCAAGGGTCCCTCATGGCGCGACAGACCTCTCCTGTCGCGCCCACTGCTCCCCTCAGCAGTGTATTTCGTCAGTCTGCCTGTTCTGTTCCCCACTCTGGCTGTGGTGAATTCTCTCACCCTCCCGCACTTCTGACTTTACCCAGTCCTTGTATATAAATAAATAAATCTTTTTTTTTTTTAAATAGTGACTTTGTACAAACTTTATATAACTTTACAAAAAAGCAACTTTATACAAAGTTGTATAAAATCAACTTTATACAAATCACTCTGGTCTGGTTCTCAATAGATAATAACTATATATATTAGATGAACAGATCAGCACTATCTGAGCTAGTTTGCAATATTTACTAAGGCACATTTCACATAACACTGAGTGAAACAGAAATATGTTTTTTTACATGTCACCTCATCCCTATGAATATCTCAAAGAAGATCCAAATTTCCAACTAGGAAGGATGGCAGATAGTAATAGTCAAATATCTACTTTATTCTGGGCCTCCCCTGGTGGTGCAGGTGGTTGAACGCCATGCCGTGATGCTGTCCACAGCCTCTGCAGCACCAGTTCGACCCCGGCCAGCCAGCAACAGTCCCACATGGCGCTGCAGACCTCTCCTGTCATGCCTGCTGCTCCCCTCAGCAGTGTATTTCATCAGTCTGCCTGTGCTATTCCCTGCTCTGTCTCTGGTGAATCCTCTCACCCTCCCGCGCATCTGGCCTGTACCCTGGTTCTTGTATAAATAAATAAATAAATCTTTAAAAAAAAAAAAAGAAAAACAAATACCTACTTTATTCTGTTTTGTGTACCTATCTCTATATGTGTATTCCCAAACTTTGGTTGCAGAAGAACAACTACTCTACATTTCCCTGGGGACCAGTGTGGGGAAAAGGCTGCACATTGGCTTCCAGGGATGGGGATCAATTTGGTGACATGGGGAAAAATACATGTCAGAAAGTTCTATGAAGTACAACCATCCCCACCCAGAATGTTTCTAGAGGGACTTTCTTAGAAGTTTACTAGGTGAGGCTTTTTTCTTTATAATCTGTGGACTTAATCTCCCACTTGTGGAGCCCAACTCTATAGTCCATCCTACATTCGTAACATTTCACTATGCAATTACTTTACCTGAAGGAAAATATCAGCAAAGGTAAAACAAGTTGAATAGTCTTGAATAACAGACCAAAGCTGTTTTGCTGTATGTCAAAGTTGTTCCCAGCATCTTGTCTCTTCTGTGTGTAGACATGTAGAATGGCATGGTAGGAATATAACCTTTGCTATCTTGGGTAGAAAGGGTCCAGCCAGGACTGAACACATAGTAGGTGCTCAGTAGGTAAACAGAGAAGGAAAGTATACTCTAGCACTTTCCTCCAGCTTAAAACCAATAGAGGCAATAGTCATTACCATTCAAAAAAATAGAACAGGGCCTTTCTGGTAGCACAGGGGGTTAGGACGTGGCCTATGGGGCTGTCCACAGCCGCTTCAGCATGGCTTGGATCCCTGGCCAGCCAGAGGGCTGCCTGCATGGCACAGCAGACCTCTCCTGGCGCCCGTGCTCTCTTCAGTGGTGTGTTTCAGTCGGTCCACCTGCTCTGTTCCCACTTTGTCTCTGGTTAATCCTCTCACCCCCACACCTCTGGCCTGTACCCCAGTTCTTGTGTGCATAATAAAATAAATCCTTAAAAAAAAAAAAAAGAACAATCTAAACACAGCACCATGTAGAAAAACCTTCTGGCATTGCAGATTTGTATTTTCAATGTTCACCTAAACAGGCCTTAAGTTGGCTGGAAGGTCAGGACAGCAACTAAATGAAATCAGCAACTGAATTTAAAATAAAGAAATGACCTTCCCCTGCAAGGAAAATTTTAACTTGCACTCTCTTTTGGTCACAGCCTGCATGAGAATTTCTTTAGATTTTTCAAAAGTGAAAGTTGGAGTAAATAAGATGTGAACATTGGAGGCTGAGATCTGCTAGATATGTTTTTTAAACAGCTCTTTAGATGGGCGAATACAGCAGCTTGATTAAGAGATGCATACCTTCATCATCTGTCATCTGCATGTCTTTAAGCCCTGAGGGGTAGTTTGTGCCATATCAGGAAAGAAGTATGCCCCAGGAGACTGAGGACAACACTACCTGGTAATCAAAAAAGAGAAATGAACATGGCATTGAAGAGACTTAAAGAGGCGGGCACAAAACTCATTTGTTTATCCCCTAATATAAATTTCCTCACAGATCTCGTTCATTTCTGCTATCCTTCTCCTTTGCTAGAAAAGAAATTGCATCATTTCTCTTACTCTGCCTTTCCATCTCCATTCTCCTTGGGTGCCACTCAGATCCTCAAGCATGCTGTGTGTCAGCACCGCCCATGGTTCTGGTCCTAACTAGCAGGGTCCCAAGTTCAGAGAGGCTTTTGTAGATTTTCACAGTACAGAAGGCTCTTCTCACAGGACCTTGGGAGTGCAGGGAAGGAGGAAGCATATGGGCCCTACGTTTGAGAAGTTAAATATCATCTACAGAAACCCCACACCCAAATCTAGCTCCTGCACCCCATTCCGGACTAGCACGAGGCTGAACTGACTCCACAAAACCCATTTGCACTTTCTGTTACCATTGCTCCCAGTGGTTTTATGCCCATTACATCTACTGCATTTCCTCTTTCGGAAATTGGCTGGAATTCTGCTTTTGATTTTGCATTCCATACTTTGTAAAAAAAATTTCTACCCCACCCCCATGATACCAGTGCAGTAGACATAACAGTCTCAATAAAAACCTGAATTAGGGCCTCCCTGGTGGCACAAGGGGTTAAGCACCACACTATGAAGCAATGCCCAACCTCTGCAGCACGAGTTCGATCCCCAGCTGGCCAGGGAGCAACCCACATGGTGAAGCAGACCTCTCCTGTCTCACCCATTGCTCCCCTCAGCACTGTATTTCAGTTAGTCTGCCTGTTCTGCTCCCCACTCTGTCTCTGGTGAATCCTCTTATTCCCCTGCATCTCTGGCTTGTACTCCAGCTCTTGCATGCATAAATAAATAAATCTTAAAATAAATAAATACATGAATTAAATTCTTTGAGAAAAGGGGTTAGAACAGCATTTATTTGAAATCCTATCTTCCATATCATTCATTATATTGACATAATATCATGCATTTTTTTGAAGGTGAAACTGTTTCAAAGAATAATTCATTGACATACAGACATTTTGAAATCAAGAGCACCCCCAGACTTTCTTTATTTACCAAAATCAGATAATGGCAATACGTAAAAATGAGTGATTATTAAACCTTTAAAATTTTAATGATTTAAAGAATAAAAATTACAATATTATTGCAATTTTTTTACTAATCTATAGTTAAATGTTTTGAAAATATAAAAATTTACTTACTAATAACAATATAGACTATCTTTGAAACTTCCACCCAGCTAAAAAATTATATATTACAAGCATAGTCATCTTTCCTTACACACCCTTTCCAAATGCATAGCCATCCAAGTCCCCTCAGAAGGAAACCTGAACCTGGAGGGAATCTTCCTGAAGCATAATAACTTCATACTTTAATATATATGTAAATTTCCTAGACAATATTCAGAATCATTTTGCATATTTTTTAGGTTTGGCATAAATTGTATCATATTGTCCATTTGTCATTTGTGTTTTCACTCCATTTTGGGGGGGTTTATCCACTTTAATTCATGTTATTCCAATTTTATTCTTCATTGTCATGTATTATTCCACTATATCAATATACTACAGAGCAGTCATTCATTGGGAGTCTAATTTTCAAAAGAGGAGAAAGAAACTGGGTATCGTGGGGAAGAAAAGATCTGATGATACATATCATATCTCCAAACCATGGCTTGGCTGCCCTGCTTCTTTTCTCCTTACTGCTCAGGAATATTGTCTGGTGGGGCAGCCAAGTGCAAGTAAGCCAAGTAAGCCTATGCCTCTCCCTAGTGGTCTCGAACTTCTTCACTGCACCAGAGATACAAAGGGACATCCGCCAGAGGCCAAGCATCAGCTAACTGGATACTTGACAGAGCCACCCTTTCAAATACAATTTGTTTCTCTAGTAAAATCTTCTTTCTTAAAACTGTATACTTGGAGTTACACATCCCTGAGACAATTTCAGGGTATGCTTTCTTATGTCATAATCGCCTCCCTGGATCAGCCAGGATTATTCTGTTCAGTAATTGGTCAATAGGAAAATGGGTTGCTTTGAAAAACAAGCCCTAAGGATGAGCCATTTTCCTGCCCCTCCAACCTCAGCTCCCCAGCTTTGTTTGTCATCATATTCTAACTAAAAAGTAAAAGAAAAGAAAAAGAGCAGCAAGCTAAGAAAGGAGCCAGGAACCTCACCTACTCTGGTGGAATCTCTTAACCCGGTTAAGAATAAAAGGTAACACCTGCCAGACACTGCAGCGGAGGACCTGGGTTGCTGCTGCTCCATCTGGAAGTACTCCATCGAGAGGAACTCAGGCTAAATAACTGGCTGACCATGGGTTTGTCTAGAAACTGGATGAGTGGTGAGAGGAATGGTCACACGGGTCTGACTCCCAGGAGTGGGAATTGATAACCAAGTGTGTCTGGCAGGCAAGGCTGATGCATTGGGGGGGGGGGCACAGAGGGGGCGCGCTCCTGTGGTCATGCAGAGTGACTTAGAAATCACTGACATTACAAAAAGGGATGTCCCTAAAAGGAGAGCAATGAGTTGGGTGATCCAGTGTAGTCACCAGCAGGTCACTCTACCCTTCAGTTCTACACTTACCTTTGAATAGCAAGATTCTGATCCATATTTGGGGAAAAGGTTCATTCATGCAAAGCGTCTATTTAAAAAACAAATGTATCTCTACGATGGCTTACTACTCAACAATAAAAGGTGCAAAATACTGTACACAAAACATCACCATGAAGCTCAGTGCCATCAAAGAAGAAAGAAACAGAGTATATACTGTGTGTTTCCATTTACATGAAGGCTGGGAACAGACAAAACTAATCTTTGCTTAAAGATATCAGAGAGCCAGTGTATATGGGAGAGGGTGTGCAGTTGATTGGAAAAGGGACTGATGGAGATTTCTGAACATAAGTTGTTTTGGATGGTAGTTACTCAGGTAAACTGTGTCTGTCAGTATTCATTATACTGAACTTTAAAATTATAATGCTACTTTAAGAATTATTAATTAAAAATAAATAACTTGGTTTTATACAAAAAAATAAATGAAATCCAGTCAAAGATGGCTATAGGAAAGACTTTCCATTAAAAGCATGGGGTCTGAGAGAACTAGATGGAGTTTTCTTATGTGAATCCACCTCCATCCCCGTGGCAGTACTTACATCTAAATAAACCATTTTATTTAAATAGTCTCTGCCTCCGGATTCCCCTCCCCTTCTTTTCATGTTTCTCTCCTCCATCCTTCACACCCTCTGAAGTGTACACTTACATACATGTATATGTTGAATTATATTTTTGACTATGTATTTGTTTGTTATGTGTCTTTCTCCTTCTAAAATGTAAACTCCAGGGCCTCCCTGGTGGTGCAAGGGATTAAGCACCGCACTATGAAGCAATCTGCAGCCTCTGCAGCATGAGTTTGATCCCTGGCCGGCCAGGGAGCAACCCATATGGCACAGCAGACCTCTTCTGACTCGCCCGCTGCTCCCCTCAGCAATTATTTCAGTCAATCTGCCTGTTCTGTTCCCCGCTCTGTCTCTGGTGAATCCTCTCACCCCCTTCATCTCTGGCCTGTACCCCAGTTCTTGTATGAATAAATAAATCTTTTTTAAAAAAACAGAGTAAAATAAAATGTAAACTCCACAGGGGCAGGCGTATTTGTTTGTTCTTCTGATATTATGTATATCCTCAGTGCTAAGAAAAATGCAAAACATATGGTATGACTTCAATAGTTGTTTTTGAATAAATGAATAAATTCAAGAAAAGAAAAAATGATTAGCTATCAATTGGACATTAGAGATCATCTGGTCCACTTCTAACATTCCACAGATGAGGGCACTGAAACCGGGATCAGACCGAGAGACGTGTTGTTTTCTCCATCAAGAATCAGAAGTATCAACATTGCAGAGGGGAATGGACCCCTCCCCAAATCCTGCTTTTCTCTCCTGAGTAAAGTTCCAATTAACCCCTTCTTTGACAGAAACGATGGGTTCTTCCTGCATCTTAGCTTTCTTTTCATGCATGCTTATGTAATTATTCAAATTCAATGAGTCATCAAAAGTAAAGAACAAGACATGAAACAAACTGGCTTCTCATATTTGACTCTCTTACTTCCAAAATAAGTAATATAACATTGTTACTAATGTTCATAGTAAATCTAGTCTGGAATGACATCACTAGAAACCGTCAATGTCTGCTCTGTACAGAAAGCACAGTTGTCAGGTTCAAACTGAACTAATGGGGTATCTAAGAAAAGCAAGGTACAAGAAGTTTCTGTGCCACATCACTCAGTTATTTAGGGCAAGCAAATGTTGGAACCCAAGTGTCTACTGCTCTTTTGCTATGTTACCAAATATGATGAAACCTTGAGCTAAGGAATGAAGATGGATGTAAGATTCCAGGCACCAATCAGTAGTGCCTTCCTAAAATTGCATCCTTTTTCTGCATGAGGCTGGCCCTTGTTCATTATCAAATACAAGTTAAGGAGAGCGAATCCTTTATCTAGAGTGATAACATTAGATGAGACAGCCTCCGAGGAAAGCCTGCAAGGACTGACAAGAAGAGGGAGAAAAACAAGGAGATGCGCTCAAGGAATCCTGGCAAATAGGAGCAGACGATGCGCTATCTTGGCACTTTTAGTGGGGACTCAAGCCCCATCTACAAGTATCCTCTACAAAGATTACTTCAATTGCCTCTCGTCAGGTCACTGCCCAGTGCATATCTAGAGCACACACTGCGGGACAGGCTCTCTTCGGGGTGCCAGGTGCCCAGGTGAACACAATGGCACCACATCATGCCCTTGCCCCACATCCACTCCTCCACTTCAAACAACTTCTGTGGTCACTGTGGTCCACAAGCTAGCTAGGAAAGGACTTGGGTTGACCAGTCTCCCTCATTATTAGAAGAATTAAATCTGTTAACATGGCATTCTTTGCCTAAACACACACACACACAAACACAAGTATTTACATTTTAAAAGGTAAATACTTGTTAACCCAGAGGGCTCTTTAATTGTGGAATTTAGGGTAGAAAGCAAAATCAAATCAAATTACCTATTTGGGTAGCAGAGGCATAAAGGGTAGTGGGGGGGATGAGCAAACAGCAGAGTGTCTGGGTCTTGGCCCCTGGAATCAACAACTCTGATGTGCTTTGCTTCTTCCTTTAATTTTCCCTTGAATCCACCACTTAAAAAAAAAAAAGTGTACAAGGATTTCCTATGAGGGATGACAGTGGGAACAAAGGTAGGGAATGTGTACCCCGTGGAGGGCAAAACAATAAATGTCTGTGTGTACACCATTTTTCAGGTGGAGGTTTTTTTGGTTAGAGGTGATCCAAATAGAAATTTTTAAGCTTCAGTTTTGCAGAAACTTCTTGAGGGCTGAATAGGATCCTTAACACTCTTTCTTAAGGACTTAAAGCTTGTGTCCTCTTTGTCCCCAAATTTATATGTTAACACCCCAAGCTCCAGTGTGGTAGAATCTTTGGGGGAATAAAGATGTCCAGAGACACCAATGTATCTTTTAAAAAAATATTTATTTATTTATGCATACAAGAACTAGGGTGTAAGCCAGAGATGCGGGGGCTGAGAGGATTCACCAGAGAGAGTGGGGAGCAGAACAGGCAGATCTACCAAAATACACTGCTGAGGGGAGCAGTAGGCGAAGGCAGGAGAGGGCTTCTGCACCATGCGGGTTGCTCCCTGGCTGGCTGCAATGGATAGCAATAGCTTGATAGCACTCTCTTTAACCCCTGCACCACCCTGGAGGCCCATCACACCAGTGCATCTTTAACACTCACTCCCTCCATTTTTTTCCCTGCTGACTTAGAATTGACTCGAACTACTCAAGTCCTCCCAGTATTGCAGCTAAATCAGTGGGGTTTGTTTTTCCTGTGAGGATCCAAGTGTGGTGCTGACTGGCTCAGAGTGACAATCCCCCAGAAGCTGCTCCCAGGTGAACTGAGTTGAGTTGAGTAGCCTGGGGAATAAGTTCATACTTTCAGGAATTCGTTTATCTCCCACACTAACCTTCTCCACCCTCCACCACCCCCAAACCAACTACAAACTAGGTAACCATCGAAACCGATTGTTGCCACTCTCCCCCAAAGCTTATTCCTGATTGGCTTAAACTGCTAAAACCCCAATTGTCTTCAGATTCAGATTTCACTCTTAAATCACTAATCTTTCTATATATGTGGTTAAAAAATTGAGACCAGACATAAAATACACATGAGGAGACACATTACCATCGTGTTCATTTCTCAGGAGCTTCAGACATCTCAGACAGGACACTAATCCTGCACTATACCTTATATCTATAGCTTTAGAAATGGGATGTTAAATTTTATAATCATATTTTTTTTCCTTCAACTGGAATCCAGAACTTTAAAGGAGCACTAGAAATGCTAATGTAAATGACCTGCTACATTAACATAGTTAAGAATTCCTAACCTTTATTGCCTTTCTAAAATGTGCTGAACCATCTGAAAAGAGTTTGAATATGTATGTTTTTTTCTTCGCTCACCATGTGTTTGGCATCTTCAGTCACTGGTTATACATGAAAATGTATTTTCATGACTAACGAAGATTGCATAAGTTTAATAATATCAAAAATTAGAAAGAACTTAAATGTTCCTCCACAGGGAGTTAGCTAAAAAAAATCATTGTCCATTCATAAAATGGAATATTATTCATCAGTCAAAAGATGTGAGCTAGACTTAAATGTCTTACTAAGGAAAATTGTGAGTCTGCTATATAGTTAAGTGGGGAGAAAGCAGATTATAGAATGACATTTCTAATGAGAACCTTTTAAATCAGATTGTGTGTGGTGTGAGCATGAATGCATATTTTTATAACAGTCTGGAAAATATACACCAAATCATTCATTTGTTAATAGTGGTTATCTCTGGGGTATTACTGAATGACGTACTTCTCTACTATTTAAATATTTTACAATTAGATAAGCCATTAGTCTCTTCACCACATAGTTGAAGTTCCTTTTCTTGGGAGCCTGTGGAGTAATTACACACCCCAGGATCCCTGGTGGTTGAGTTGCACCCTATAACTGGTTTGTCTACTGAATTATAAACAAAAATGGTGCATCACTTCCAGGCTGGAGCATTTCATTGCTCATGCAAAATCTTCTTAGTATTTCCTTTCTGCCACAAACCCAGCAATGTTTGCGATAGTGCCTCTTCCATCAGCCTATATCCTAGAATGTGAGAAAGCCATGTGTGAAATGAAGCACCCAGCCAACCTACAATGTCTTGTAATAGGAGCAAAAATATAAAATCATTATTATCAAACTTTGAGCTTTGGAAAATTTGTTATGAACATGATTTAGTCCATCCTGATGAGTGCAAGTAAGCTTATATTAACTTATCTTCAAAATAAAGATATTGCTCTCCTGAAAAGGAATCATGTGAGTCTGTTATTGTTCTTTACCATGGAGATAAAACAGAAAAAGGAAAGCGAATATATTGCCCTTTAGGATCTCAACTTGAATGATATTTTCATTTTATTAACTTTAAAAAAACATTTTGTTGCATGAATCCTCCAACTGTGTTCTTCAGAATTGTTTTAGCTACTCTGGGTTCCTTGAATTACCATATAGATTTTTGCATCAGCTCAATAATTTCTACCAAAAAAAATTAAATGCAATTGAAACTTTGCTAGTGATTGTATTAAATCTGTAGATCAATTTGAAGCATATTACTAATTTAACAATAGTAAACATTCAAGTCTATGAACATGAAATAAAGTTTTGTTGTTGAAGGTCTTAATTTCTGCCTATTTTAATTTTCATGTACATATCTTGTACTTCTGATGTTTAAAATCTATTCCTGAAATAAGTCAGAAGAAAAAAGAAAATTATCAGATGGTTTCACTTATAGGAGAAATAGGGGAACCAAGTAAGATATCAGGGGGAAAATAATAACAAAACAAAACAAAATAAACAGACAATTATAAACCAGAGACATCCTGTAGAGAAGCAGGAGGGAGAGGAATTAGAAGGAGGGAGGGAGAAGCACAGGGGACTGAGGTGGTGGTACACGGGTACATTGGTGAAGGAAATTCTGTGGGGACTACACCTGAGGTGGGGGAAGCAAACATTGTTTTAAAATGAACAATGATGTTAAAATACATAAATAAAAAGAAAATTAAAAAATAAAAATAAACAATAAAATCTATTCCTAAGTACTTTACTCTTTTTTAACTCTTTATGAATGGAATTTTTTCCTCAATTTCACTTTCATTTGTTCATTACTTATACGTGGAAACAAAATCAATTTTTGTATATTGATCTTGTAACCTACAACCTTGCTGAATTAATTCATTTCTTAGTTCTATTTTTTGTGTGTGTTAGCATTTATTATACATAAGACTATCTCATTTATAAATAGAAATAGTTTACTTCTTCCTTTCTAAACTGAATGCCTTTGTTTTATTTTCTTGTTTAATTAGTCTGGCTAGAATCTCCAGGACAATGTTGAATAAAACTAGTGAGATTGAATGTCGTCTTGTTCTTGACCTTAGGGTGATATCATTTTGTTGTTCACCTGTATACATTATGTTAGGTGTGAGTTTTTCATAGATGCCCTTTATTAGGTTGAAGAAGTTGACTTGCCCTAGTTTATTGAGTGCTTTATCATAAAAGGGTGTTGTATTTTGTCATATACTTTCTCTGCAACTATTGAAATGATCACATGAGCTTCATCTTTTATTCTATTAATAAGGTGTGTGGTATGATAATTGATTTTTTGAATATTGAAAGAAATGTTTCATCCTCAGAAAGAATTAGTAGATGCATTTGCAGAAAAGGTATTAGAAGCTCAAAGTTTCATGTCCTGTATCCATTGGTTCATTGTTCTGTATCATTCTGATAGCTGGATTATGCTGCTAAGACACACAACTGCAAATCTCAGTGCTTTAACACAGACAAATTTATTTCTCACTGACACAGAATTGCTGTAGGTCACACAATGATCCAAAGTGCAGCACTTCACCATCCGTATGTTGACTCCCAGATCCAAGCTGCTCCCATCTCAACACACAGCTCCAACTCTCACTACCTAAGGGGAATCAAGAGACTAAAATATCATGCACTGCCTCAGCCCAGAAGCCACAGGTGTCACTCATGCTCAGATTTCATTGTCCATGATTAATCACACAGTCCTGTTTCACTGTAAGGGGCCTGGAAAGTACTAGTTGTATTGTATTCAGAGAGAAGAAGATGAAACAGAATTTGGAAACAGAATTTTTTTTATGTCATAGACTTTGTATATTACTGAACAATTGTTATGGTTTCAATCACACCAAGGCCTCAAAATAGGTTAAGGACTACAGTCCCAGTACCTCAGAATGTGCCATTATTTGGAAGTATGGTCATTGTCAATATAACTAGTTAAGATGAGGTGATTCCGGAGTATGGCGGGCCCTTAATTCAACATGACTAGTGTCCTTATAAGAAGATAGAAACTCAAGGAGCACCCTTGTTATTCAGAGACAAAGATTGGAATTATGCACCTACAAGGCAAGAAATGGCAAGGATTTACTGCCACCTCCAGAAACTAGAAAGAAGAGACAAAGAACACTTCTACCATTTCAGCAGTCACATGACTCTGTTGACACCTTTGGCTTTGGACTTCTGGCCTCCAGAACTGTGAAAGAATAAATATCTGTTGTTCTAAGCCACCTACTTTGTGTTAACCTGTTAAGGCAGATCTGGGAAAATAATATACCAGTCAAGAATATTGTTATAAATATTTTACCCAATCTAAAATGACTCAAATGGTAAGACATGAATTATTCCATGGACACATGAGAAATAAAAAATTCTGACAATTAAGCAATGACTCCTATGTATACAACAATCCTGTGTCAGACAAAATGCAGAAATTTGTCACACAACCGTTTTAATGCTATGCAATATCTTACTTCTATACCAAGAGACCTGGCAATTTTTGTGACTTCAACTGGCATGTAATAAGCAATTGTTTGACCATTTCTCAGTCATAACACACAATATAATCACAGCTACTTGTGGGTTTATTCCTGTCTTATGTACCATATAGCATTCATTTGTACTCTTTGTGTATGAAAATATTGAATTCTGTTCATTCTTCCAAAATTGCCTCACTGATGTCAAATGTAGGCCCCACTACACTACTCCTCATTTTTTATCTTTTTCCATATATAGTAACCTTTCACTTTAACAGCAAATTATAATAAGTCCTGAAAGGGAGAGTCTTTAAATAGCAATTAAACTCAATGCAAGGTAGCAACAGTGCACATAATTCAACCACGAGGGAGAAAATAGGAACATCTATAACCCAAGTTTGAGTCTGCACGGACAATAACATTTGCAACTAAGTCCATAGCCACTGGAAGACACTATCAATACAAGACATTTCCCAAATCAGTGTGAGAAAATGAGTCTGTTAAAATCAAAATATTGTGGTAATATAACAACAGCAACAACAAAATCAAGTCAACCAGCCTTGCCAAGCCTATGCCTTTGTTCTATAATAGTGCTCTGGAAGTGTGGTCTGGAGATTCCTAGAGATTACCTGAGACCTTTTCAGCAAGCCCATGAATTCAAAACTATTTCCACAATAATACTGAAATATTTTTCCATGTTCTTTCTCATTATCTCATTAGACTATAGTGGAGTTTTCCAGGGTATAAAATACCACAACAAATTAAAGGCAGAGGCAGATACAAGAATCTGTTGTCTATTAGGCTGAATATTTTGCTTGTCTTTTTGTTATATAAAATGTATTTTCATAAAAGAAAGGAATACTGGGCCTCCCCTGATAGCGCAGGCAATTGAGTACAGCACTGTGAAGCTGTTTAATAGTTAAAATTCTCAGTTTTAACTTCTCATATTGCAAATATAAATAGATAGAATTACAAAAGTCCTTGAAGGATTTTTTAGATGTGTAGGAATATTGAGATCAAAAAGTTTGAGAATCACAGTTCTAGTAAAACAAAGTTTCAACTGCCTTTGATTTTAAAGACGTCTTAGTTCACTGGACCAAAACTGCAGTTGAGATTGCATGAACACCTTCACAAAACCCAAATGCTAAGAACACCATAATGCCGTACTCTGCCATATGTAATTCCAAAACAATATTATTAGGCCGTAAAATAATTATTGGCATCTCAACAGGATAAGATTATAGAATAGTTTCTTAATTGAGTGTGTGGGAATGTCTATCTGTCTGTCCTTCCCATCATGCCTCACCTACCTTTTGATGCCTCGAGCATGTCTGTGGCCAACCTACAGCTTCAGCCATGTGCTAACATGACTTTCCATAGCCTGCACCCAAAAGCTCCCCAGTTCCTTAACTGTCTTTCATAATTAATCTGCACAATTCTTTCATGAGCCCCTCCCACTGCATGAGTTCCTTTGAATGAGGCATTTTATTTTCTTCCTAGAGTTCAGACAAGGAACCAGAAAATGTATCAAACCATGTATTTTGTGTCACAGAACAACATAGGCATATTCTTTTTCCAGTGCTTTGCAGTGACATGCTGGAGGCTTAAGAATTACCTAGCAATTAGCAAAACTGTAACTTGTGGGTTAAGTGTGGCATAAACTATGGGTGAAGTTGTCCCAGGAATTTTCCCAGTACCTAGACACATGGTCTCTGAAGTGTTCTCCCATTCAGGCACTATAAATGGCCAAAGAATCACTGTTATATTTTCATTAATGGACAGCAACTTAGGCAAAATCCTGTGCATTATTAACATTTTAAAGGTGACTGTTGAAGATCCAAAAGTCATTTAGAACCAAACTGATTAAACTATCAGGTGGAATGGCAGGCAGTTAGCATATTTTCTGAGTGGGTACTACATGTGAAATACTGCTTTGAACACTTTGCAGTAGTATCTCATTTAATCTTCACCATTCACCTAGCGATCAGTAGGCCACAACTAACTGAACTACTAGTAGCTAGTAGTAGCTAACCTAGCTAGCGGTGGATAGCTATTATTATTATTACACTCATTTTAATCATGAGGATATTCAGGCACAGATATTCAGGCATTACCCAGTATTACCCAGTATAACTAGGAAAGCGTTAAGTCCATTTCTAGGCAGCATGACCTCAGAGTCATGAGAATAATCGCTAAACCCTACTGCCTCCTGAATCATGTCCTCGTGGGCTTGCAGAGCTGATACATCTTTTGTTTCTTAGGGTTAAACTATTTACTCCAATGAGTTCTTCATTGCCTGGGTTTTGGATCCATGATTTAAAATCTGTTTTCTTTTTAATTCATTGTCCTTTTTCATGAAATTTTTCAGGACACAGCACTCCTCCACCCTTGAACCCAAAAACATGATCCCATTTGTTCTGCATCTGGCTGGGATTCCTTTTGAAGATGGAAGTTTGGGCTTCAAAGAAATCCTTGAACAAGTACCTTAGTGAATCTACCCATCTCTTCCTGTCACCCACATTTTATTCCTTTAATCTTACTCAGGTACCTCAGGCCCCCCCACCCCTTACCTCAGCAACACCTATCCTGTAGAAAGAATTTAGCCTAAAGCCAACCAGTCACAGAAAGGAAATGGGTCGGTTTCTCAGTGCTGAAATGATCAGAAAAGATAATTCATGCTGATTCTCTTCTCAGCCCTTCAAAATAGGCAGAGTGAACCCCCATTCACCACCATTCTGTTGATGGATTGAATAAGAGGAGTTTGGCACAAACAGAATTAGCACTAAGTAATTTTCCCTTTCTTTATGTAAACAATTGCCTTTTAATATACAACAACTCTCGAGGTGTTCAGGTTACATGCTTATTTTAAGACCTTTTGTTTACTTTCTGTTCTTCATAGGTCATTGACATCCCATTTAACCCTGGTGACCCTGTTTATACAATTTTGATATAAATTAAAAAGCATTCGTGGAGATAACATTAACATTCTTGATCACAATCTACCACATAAGCAAACAATAGCCTTTGCTCAATCCTGTATATAATTGTTCAATAATCTCAATGCAGACTCCTGCATTCAGACAAAGCAAATCTTATCAAACAGATTTACTTTTTATTTTAAGTAGGATGAGACCCCAACCTATGAAAACACCAGTGAAATATCTTATGGATACAGTGGAATCATAATTCTAATAAAACACTGGGTGGAATGTGTTGAGCTTTAATTAATGAGGAGAGGCAAATCATTCATAGAAATAATAGGGATCTAGTTTCACATCTTAACTTGAACTTTAAATGCATTTCCTTTTCACTTGAAACTCCATAGGTATTGCTACTAAGTTTTTTGATTCTCTACAAGAGGATGAGTGGAATAATATTTGGGGAATTTTGGAATTTGCTTTTGTACTTTATTTTTTTAATGATGAGAGCTCCAAGTTCTATACTGAAGAAACCATCTTGGTGACTAGTCGTGTGAATAATTGCAAACTGATTTCCAATAGTCCACTCTGCTCCTATTAATTGTTCCTTCATGAGTAGACATACTTGAATGAAAACTTCATCCTAACTATATTTTATGAGCAACTGTTGCTCACAAATGTTGGAATGCTTATAAATTAATAGGCCTGTACTGTCCCTTTTTCATGACTCTTTTCTAAGGAAATTATTGGGCATGTGTACAGAAAGAAATATTTCAATATACAATATACAAGGGTATTGATTTCAATATAATTTACGAATGCAAAAAAAATGAAAACAGCTTAAATGTTCACCAATACATGGCTGTTTAAAAATATCATGGTGTTGGGCCTCCCCAGTGGCGCAGCAGTTGAGCGCTGGGTTGCAAAGCTGCCCGCAACCTCTGCAGCGCCAATTCGATCCCTGACCACTGGGCGAGGGTCCCACATGGCGCGCAGACCTCTCCTGCTGCCCGCTGCTCCCCTCAGCAGTGTACTTTGTCAGTCTGCCTTCTCTGCTGTCCCATCTGGCTCTGGTGAATTCTCTCACCCTCCCGCGCGTCTGACTGTACCCAGTGCTTGTATAAATAAACAAAGAAAAAAAGAAAAGAAAAGAAAATGCCACTTCCAGTCCCTTTAAAAAAAAAAAAAATCATGGTGCATTAAAACAGTAGTATGCTTCGTAGCTATTAGAAACAATGATGTGGATCCCTATTTATTGATGTACGTAGATGATCCAGATATATTAAACTCATTTCCAGTTATTAAAATAATCACTCAAAATAGGTAAAGACTGTGCTTATGTGGGTATGTGTAAAGAACATTTACCAAAACGTGTAATGAGGAAAATAAAATCTATTGGAATAAAGAATTTAAGACCAAGGGCTTTTGGAAAACTGCATTTTATCACCTTTCTTATAAGCACCACAATACAAATTACTATGTTTAAGGTTCTGAGAAGCCCCACAATAAAAAAAAACCTGTTTAAGGGTATTTAATCCAAAATTTCCCTAATTTATTTTAGCATAATACTTTCTTTCAAGTGCCCTTTAGAACAAATGTCAGCAACTTTTGGCAGAATTAGAAATTATTTTTACTCTTGTTTTTGTATATTTTCTAAATTATTTTGGTGCAAATGTGTATTGTATTTGTAATTAGAAAAGAAAGCTAATTAAAATTAATTTTTGATTACTTGGGGAAAAACACATTGACAAAGTTAGAGAGAGATGTATTGCTATGTAACAAAGCAATTTATGAAATATCATAAATGATGCTCTTTTATAAAAAAAGAAATAAATAGAAATTTTAAAAGTAAGAAAAAAGAAGGAAAATGTTGGAAGAACACACACTTTCAAGTTTTATCATTAATATCTAGAGATAACAAATGATGGTTAATTTTTATCATTTTACTTCTTTGTTTTGAAGTGTTCTTCATTAAGTGAAAGAGTAGTTACAACATCCCAGAAGTTCAAAGGATCAGAAGAAATTACTTTGAACACTTTCATGCTAGTATTGAACAATCTAGAAAAGATGGTCAAATTCTTAGAAAAAATACAATCATCCCAAAATGAATAGGGAAGAAATGGAAAACCCAAACAAACCAATTACAAGCAAGAAAATTGAAACAGTAATCAAAAGTTTCCCCAAAAACAGAAGTCAAAGAGCAGACAGTTTCACAAAGGAGTTCAACCAAACTTCCAAAGAGGAACTAATACCTAGTCTTCTCAAACTCATCCAAAAATTGAGGAAGAGGGAATACTTCCAAACATACTTTCTGAAGCCAATAGCAAAACCAGAAAATTATACCACAGGAAAAGAAAACTACAGGCCAGTCTCCTTAATGCTCAAAAATGCAAAAATCCTTGACAAAATGTTAGGTATAAATTTTTTTGCAATAAATTTATTTACAATAAATTCATGTGTTGGTGGGAGTTGGAGTACTTACTTTAGGAGTACTAAAGGAAAACATGCCCCACTATCTGAATTCAAACTTATTGGTGGTTAATTCTTTTTCTTTGTTAATACAAACTTTATCTTTCTCAAGTTATGTCTATTCTAAATAAACATAAACTCAAGTACTGTTCCTTTGAGTATTTCCTCTCTTTAATAACCTCTTTTCTCCCTTACCACTTCCCACCCCAGGGCCCTAGCTTGCTCCCTTCTAACACTTGGCTCCATCATTGGAGGAATAAAGAATTACTCTCCTTGTCTTTTCATGTGGTCACTTCCAGGACACCCCACCCCAAAGGATAACATCATTTACAGATATGCAAAAGAAAACTCCCATCATTATCTTGTTAGGCTGGTGAGAATTTTGGAAATAAGCAACAAAGCATCCATAGATTTCTTGAAAGAACATAAATTGACAGTATACATTTGTCTAAATTATCTTTCTATGAGAGCAACAGACATATTTTTGCAAGGTATGAATACAGAGGAAAGAGATTTTCTTACACATATATATTTATTTTTATATAGATACACATTTGTAATTGATGTGGCATTGGTTTATAACACTGCATGTGATCCAGAGACATAGGATCACACCTCCTCAGATGTGCATAAGCCATTCCACACCCACCACTAAGGCACTTCTAGTTCTCCACCATAGTCCATTGAGTACCCTCCACACTTTGCTCTCCACCCTCCTGGTAAATTAGTTCTACAGACAGATTTCTACTGTTTGTTACTGGAGTGGTTTTGGTTGACCTTTTTTTTCTTTATATTTCACTTATTAGTGAAGCCATGTGATATTTGTCTTTCTCCTTCTCACTTATTTCAATTGGCATTATCCCCTCCAGTTTTATCCATGTTGTCACAAATGCCACAAGTTCATCTTTTGTATATATAACTGAATAATATTCCATTGTGCATATGCATCAAATCTTCCTAATCCACACGTCTGTGATTGGGCACTTAGCTTTTTTCCATAACTTGGTTATTGTGCATAGTGTTACAATGAACATAGTATATAACCTTTAAAAAATTATTGTTTTGCATTTTTCAGGTAGAAATATAGGAGTAGAACTTCTGGGTCATATGGTAGATCTATGTCTATAATTTTGAGAAATCGTCACACTGTTTTCCCTAAGTACCTCTTCACTTTGCATTCCAGCCAGTGTACAAAGATTTCTTTTTCCCACATTCTTGTCAACACTTGTTTTTGGACTTCTTTATTCAGGCCATTCTCACAGGTGCAAGATGGTATCTCATTGTGTTTATAATTTACATTTTCCTAATGATAAGTGATGATGAGAATTTTTTTCATGTGCCAGTTGTTCATCTCTATGTCTTTAAAGAAGTGTCTATTTGAGGGCCTCCCCGGTGGCACAGCGGTTGAGCACTGGGTAGCGAAGCTGCCCGCAGCCTCTGCAGCGCCGGTTTGATCCCCGGCTTCTCCCCAGCCACCAGAGGAGGGTCCCACATGGCGCGCAGACCTCTCCTGCCGACCGCTACTCCCCTCAAAGTGTGCTTTGGTCCTTCTGCCTGCTCTGCTCCTCGCTCTGGCTCTGGTGAATTCTCTCACCCTCCCGCACTTCTGACTGTACCCAGTGCTTGTATAAATAAATAAATAAATAAATAAATAAATAAATAAATAAAATGAATCTTGGGGGAAAAAAAGCAAGTGTCTATGAGTTCTGCACATTTTTGATTGATTTGTTTTCTTTTTGTTGTTCTTTATAGATCTGGATATTAGCCCCATATCATATGTATAATGTGCAAATATTTTCTCCCATTTGGTATGGTGTCTTTTGTTTTAATGATAGTTTCACTGCACAGAAGCTTTTTAGTTTGTTATATTCCTATTTGATTATATTCCCTTTTGTTTATCGCCCCATTGTAGATGAAATAACAAAGACATCCCTGAAGTCAATGTGATATGTTTTGCCTGTTTTCTTCAATGTATTTTAAAATTTCAGGTATTGCATCTGTCTTTAGTCCATTTTGAGTTAATTGCTATATAAAGGCATGAGGTGGTGATCTAGTCTTGTTCTTTTGCATGTGGCTGTCCAGATTTCCCAACACCATTTGTTAAAGAGACTCTTCTTTATCTAATGTACACTCCTGCCCCCTTTTCATAAATTTACTGTCCATGTAAGAGTGGGTTTATTCTGGGCTCTCAATTCTATTACATTGATCTATGTGTCTGTTTTTGTTCCATTTCCATACTGCTTTGACTACTATAGCTTTGTTTTATAGCCTGAAGTCTGAGAATGATAACAAAACTCTTCTTTTTTGTCTGGATTGCTTTGTCTGATTTGGGTCTTTCTACAGTAAAGAAACTTTTAAAATGGGTCTCCAAGTAAATGAAAGTTGTCTTTCAAAAAAAATTAGGAGGCAATATATAGTTCATTGCCTAAAACATTTGAAAAATCATTGAAAGTTAATTGCATGATTAAAAAAAATCAGTCCTGCTACCTTAACATTACACCTCATTTTTTTTTTTAGCAAACCACAGCTTGAATATCCACCTATTCATTATATATCACCTCCAATTGGCTTGGATGTAGCTCCAAAAATGGCCAAGAACCAAAGAAAAACAAAGTACCAGCTGAGAGTATAAAAACAGACACAATACAAGAAAAGTACAAAAGCCTTATTACAGATTGATAATTTTTCAAAGTATGAATTCCAACCTCCTCTCAGCAATGATAGCATTGAATTTTTATGTACATAAATAAGAGATTGACTTAAATATATACATTTATGTATATATTTAAGTCAATCTCTTATTGAAATATATACATTTATAAATATATACATTTATGAACATGGCGGCGAGGAGACGCTGCGAGTAAGATCTCCCATTAAAAAAAAGTTAATAGGGAGGAAAAGCGGCAGGTCCCAGTGAGAACTGAGACACGGAAGATAACGGGTGACTCCAGCAAACTGCCCGAAGAAGAAAGTTGCCATAAAAGAGGACGAGAAGGGAGGGAAGCGCAGAACCCTGCTCCCCTCCCCCGCCCACAGAGGCGGCACTCTCCGACCGGCAGAGAGGAGGAAACAACAAACCAAAACGGCCAACAAGAAAAACGGACACAGCAAGCGGGACTGTGAGTGGAAAGGAACTATTGCAGCCACCACACCCCGTGAACGGGAGCTGAGGCGAACCCTGCAGGATCCGCGCGGAGGTGAGCTCCAGGCGCATTAAAGAGAGCCCCGCCCAGGAGGACCAGCCCCAGCACACAGCCCGGCCGCCCGGTAAGCCTGCGCGGAAAGTGGCGCGGATCCAGACCGGATCGCAGCTGCCCAGGTCCCGCGCCTGCGACCTAGGCTTGCGGGGAGACGGCGGAGGCCCTCCCCTGAGTGAGCAGGAACAAGGCGCCCAGGCAGGGGAGCGGGATTCAAAAGGCGCCATTCCGCGCCACTGATCTGGGCTACAGCCCGCGTCCTGGAACTGAGGGCTTTGGAACTGAGACCCGGGGCACGAAATTAGGGGCGTGGGTTCCCCACGACGGTGGGGCACAAGCAGACACAGCACCCCAAAGCCGTGAGGTGTATCCTACCATCCCCGCTCTGCTCCCTGTCCCACGGGGTGGAAAATCAGCTCCCAAGGGCTCTAGGAGAGATCTCTGGCGCCACCTAGCGACTTGACCCCAGCACAGGCTACTGAAGGAGCTAGTGGCCAGCTGGGGAGTTAGCCCACACCTGGCTCCTTCCGAACAAGTAGTCTGAGCCCACAGGGAGAGCGAGCACCCACAGCCAGGGCAGACCAGGCACGCAGAGAGTGTGCCTGAGACCAACGCGCAGGGAGTGTGTCCCACATCACCATTTTAGAACAGGGACATTTCTTCAGTAAAGACTACCTGCAGAAGGCTTCCTCAGGAGCCAGAGGCTGCTTGAAACTGACAGATGACTCCTGGAAGAACCAGAGGGGAACAGAGAAGCCCACCCAAGATGCCGGCCAGTCCCACAACACAGTGTCCAACGCATACGGCAAATAGAAAACAGACAGTAGGGAGGAGAAGAACCACACGCAACCTAGCAACTCTCCAGAAAAAAGCACACCACAAAAAGAAAGCCAGCCCCCAGATTGCAAAGACAATAACTTGGAAGAATTTCTGAGCCTTCCAGAAAGAGAATTAAAATTGCCGTGATTAAAAAACTGACAGAAGTCATAAAGGAAAACAATGATAAGGGAAAAATAATCAATGATCAGAAGAATGCAATTGAGTCCTAGAGAGGGAAAACAATGGTCAGAAGAAGAAATTGAGTCCCTAAAGAGGGAAGTAAAAGAAATGCAGGAGATCAAAGAATTAATGGAAGAACAAAGAATTCTGGGAAAAGCAATGAAAGCAGAATAGATGAAATGGAAGAACGAATAAGTAATCTTGAAGACACAGAAATAAAAAGAACCAAAACAGAAAAGGAAAGAGAAGTACGAAGGAAAAAGAACGAAGAAAGACTTCGGGAACTATCTGACTCCATGAGGAAAGGAAATAAAGAGTTATAGGAATACCAGAGGAGAGGAGAG